>NW_024044348.1:37588620-38788620 GCF_014851395.1 Micropterus salmoides | reverse complement strand
CAAGTCAGACAGCACACCAAAACATCAGCCGGCCCGTGTGTAGCAGAGGTTGTTCTGGTGGCCATTTCTAAGTGAGATGCTCTTGATGTGGTTAAATGCTGGAAGAGGGTGGAACCTCAGATGTGGTGTGCTGTTTCTCTCAGAAACTATTTTAATTACGCTCCCCTCCACGCCGCCCACAAGGCATCCCAGCAATAACCAAGGCAAATGCTCTCAATTTGTGATGCACATGCACACACACACACACACACACACACACACACACACACACACACACACACAAATATCTTCCTCTTCACATTAGGTTAAGTGTGTTGTTGATTTTATTTTGAAAATTAAAATTTCACTTATGAAACAGTGCTAAACACAAGTTTAAGGCCTCATTCAGATCTTGTATCTTAATTCATGTGAGCAGGATTGTAGGGTCGGGGTTAGCCCTCCTCAGCACTCCGTACGCAACATAGCGTTCACTGCAAAACCTTTGTGGAAAAGTCGGAACTCTATATTTTCTGCAGCAGGTTGCATCTTCAAAGAGATTTTCATGATCATATCTTCTTGAGATATGTGAGAAAATGCTTGCCCAGGCTGAGACAAGTGTTTAAACCCAACATTTTCACAAACTGTGCCACTCTGCTTGTGTTCTTCCCTGAAACTTAGATATTTAGCTGTGCGGCGTCCATAACAACGTTTCAGCTCATGCAAAAAATGTTATAGTTCCAGGCAAACAGAAGACATCTGTGGCATCATGGAAATACCTTTGAAGATTTGCATGAGGAACCCCATGTGGCCAAATCATGGAGTAACATATGGTAAAGGTCTTCTTGGGTCTAAAATGTTGGACCCAATCTGAAATACACCTGTGGAAAACATACCCAAACATCCAACAATACATATTCAAAAAAGAAAGACCTAACCTGAAAAGAATTTGAGCAAAGCCAAGCCCGACCCAAATAGACCTGAGGATAATTACATTGAATTCAGAGAGAGAACACCAACACAGCGGGAGCAGCATCGTAGCCTAATAATGCTCTGTGAACCAATAAAGCCAAACAAAAATAATGTTTACATGCCTCAAAGACTACACAATTTACACACAAGAAAACTAAAACTAAAACACATAAGCACATATAACGTACTGTAGCCAAATAAATCTCTTGGCCATGTGATCGGAGCTCATACTGAGGATGCTCCGATCTATTTGCATCCACTTGGGTATTTACCATATTGACACACAAACCTGAGACCTGTGGCTGTGAAACAAAACAAAACCCTTCCCACCCCAAAAATATATTTTGGACCCAGTCTGAATGCACGTGGATCTTGATTCCTCAGAACCAAGTGGACCCTTGAAGACCTGTAATCTACTAGTGCTAATGTCACAAATGGGGCCAGGTAAGGGCACCAGAGTGCATTTCAAATGCATATTGAGCGATCAATTGTTTAAGACTTTGCTTCCCCGCTCACTTTTGAATGTGGGGAAACTTCAACTGCAGCTAAACAGAAGAAAACAGACATTTGTGTTCAGCCATAGTGAGAGAAAAAGGGTTGTAGCAGCTGTGCGATGCTTCGGCTCAGGTACAGACTTCAAAACCTTGTCCGAGTTGTTTGGCAGAGGCAAATCAACTGTGATGGGAGCTTTGTCCTGTTATCTGCACAATGCAAAGTTGACTAATTGGTCCTTCAATGTGGCCAGGGAGCCATTCGAGTTCACATTACACTGCACACTTGCATTCCTGACCACCTCCCAATGAGGCAGGAGTGATCAGATCCCAGAAGCGTTCTCAGTGAATCTTGATGCATTCACACCTGTGTTTAGAAGAAACAAGACAATGAGCAATGCTGTTGCTTCAAGAGGAAAGCTCGGCCATTTCTCAATTATTTACCCAACTGTAATATTTCCAATCGTTCCTTTTGCCATCATCCACTTGACAAATGAATCCAAACCCAGCCACGTGAAGTGCTTCGACACAAAAAGCCCAAAGCATACATTTTAACTTTCCCCCTTTCTCTCCTCCAGCCATGAATGAAAGCAAGAATTTCAGGGCTCCTTTTTTAATTGACCTCCCCAAAATTCTCCCCCCACCACCACCCCAAAAAACCCTCTAGGCACAAAAGGGTTTCTTTTCTGCAATAATACAAAGGTTATTAGCCAGGTCCTTTTCTTGGCCCCCCCCTTTAGCGGAGGAAAAAGGAGGTACCAGTAATCCAGAGCAAATCAAAATGACCTTTGAACCCTTTCTGCTGTACTTTTTCTCATGGGCAGATTTCTTTGGTGAGGCGGTGATCAGAGGGCTGAACCCAGCCGCTGCCTCTCGTCTCCTGACAAATCGCTGCTGAGCCTCTTTTGTCCCCATGACTTTGATCTCACCTGCTTGTCAGGCGCTTCAGAAAGAAGTCTTGTACAGTTCCAGCACACAGCAAACAAATTGGCAACTATTTTATTCAGCCTCCCTCTTTCTCCTTTCCTCTCTTTTATTTCTGCTCAACCCAGTTTAGTCTTCAATATTGGCATGTTGGTTTGGTCAATGGTGTTTCCAAAGCTCCCACATACAACTGAAAGGCACAGTTTAGAATAATTCTGTGGGGAAATATTATTAAAAAATAATGTTCACATTTTCCTTGACCTCAGATGAAAAAGAAGCTCAGGAGAAGAAAAGAAAAGAAAGAAGAAAAAATGTTTTAGACGGTAGACACTTTTTTGACTTAAAGTTCAGATTCCAGCTTGTCTATGATGAGCAATAGGGGGCTTCACTATTGACTTGACTACTATTTTGTTAATGAAGGCACTGAGTATCATATTCACAGTTTCTTATGTATAGTCCATTTCTTAATAGCGAAGTAAAAGGAACAGAAAGTCAAAAAGAAACTGTGCTTGTTGTATGCTAAGTAAAGGAAGGCCCTTCAAAGTCACTAAATCTTCACACTGAACGTATCAGTTCATTTGTTTTCATACAATATTCTCTACAGGCAGCTATCTTAATGAGCATTTTTACGGTAAGGCAACTCAAAGGACTTGGATTATCGTTCGGGAAAATTTGTGGTCTTTATTAAACACTGAAAATACTGACTTGAAGCAGAAGACAGGGCAAGTTGTTTCAACCAAAACCACAATCCTTTGCTAACCTTATGGTGCTTTCACACCAAAAGCGAAGCGAGCGTTCGGCTGAGAGCTGCTAAACTTGGGCTAGAGGAGCAGGGAGCAGCGCTCCAGGTTTCGGACAAATAAACACCCGTGGTCGGACCAGGTTTTCCTCTGACAACTACGCCGTTTGCTCGAGGGAGGAGCTTGGAGTAAATTGCTTTTATTTAATTAGCTTTTTACTTTAGTTTTTATGATTACGTTGATTTATCTTCACTGGAGCTTCTCAGCAGCTAACTTCCGTGCACATCTGGTTCCAGTGTTGTTAGCGTCGTTTCGCACTACTTCATATTTATATAAAAACCTGACAAAGCTGGACATTACTTGGAGAAAAGAAAGCGAGGAGGTTGAACTACCTGGTGAGTTCAGAAAACATGTGTATGTAACTTTAATCCAGCTATCATTGTACTTTACTGTGACCAAGTTAGCATAGCATAGCCCTGATTGATCCAAACTCCATTCAGAAAACAAACATTTTGGAAGTTGTTGTCCTGCTGTCAGACCTGACAAAGCATGAATTCATATGTTTAACAAATCTGCCTCATATTGTAGTTATTTTGGCATCAGTTTGATCCATTTATTGCTATTTAATCACAGCAAAATGTTTACTTTGGGTTCATACAACTGTAGTAATGGCAAGTTGTGTTTTTTCACGTTATCGCAAATGTACTCACACGAGGAAAGCGTCGCGAGGCGAAAATTTGCGTTTGGTCTGAATGCGGCATTAAGAGGCCTAAATCCAACAAGACTTGAACCCATCTTCACCGCGACCACTTTTCTAGAACTATGTTTAACAGTGTCACATTTTCTTGGCTGGAAAAGATATTGCATATACATGTTTAGCAGGTTCACAACCTTTGACACATTGTGGCCACTGTTGAAGCTTCTAATTTTGAAAAAAGTCTTGTGCTGCAACAAGAGACTCAACAACCCAACACTTGTAACCACACAGTTCATTGAACTTTGTATATTTTTCAGAACACGTAATTATTAAATAAAGTATTTGGTACAACTTCCTACTTCAAGACTACAAGACATGTGGGGAGAGGGAGAGGGGCGGGCTTCGGCAACTCAGGGACTGTCTGTCACTCAGGGCTCACGTTCATTGTGTACGTTCAGTGAACAAATCACTGAACTAACTAGCAGTGAAAGGATCAGAGACAGTCTAAGGCTCAGGCGCCCCTTTTCATATTGCGGGTTTCACTATTCATTGGGAACTACCAAAGGTGGTAAGATTTTTAAAAGAACTAAGGGAGTGTCAAACGTAACCTTGCTCATTTTAAGGCCAAGGTGCGTGACTTTTACATATAAAGAACGTCACATTCAAGCCCTCTCCAAACAAGTTCACACAATTCTGATTAAGCCTATCACAGCCAGGTAAATCTCTCCATATTTGCAGTATTTAAATCTGGTGTCAGTGGCGACATTCCCACACTGGTGCACTAGTAATGACGGGTTTTACATCAACCAGCAATGATTGGTTTCAAGGGGCAAACTAGAGCCATGTCGAGAGCTGCACGATCCACCATTGCCGTAAAGAGAAATGGTCCATTGGAGAGTTTGCTTATCATTGTTATGTTGTTTATTATGGTTATGTAGTTTGTGTTATAAACTTTTGCAGCATGGTATTTTATGCAGCCATGCCAATAAAGCCATGCAACTTTCACTCTCTACATGGCTCTGGAGCGACCGAAGCAACAGAGTAGCTACCTCAACAAGGAGTATGGCAGAGCCTATGGCGGAAAAAAATCTAAGTGTCCAAGAAAGGTTTCTGATACTCCTTTGGCCCAGTTCGTTTGGAAATATGTGAACACAACAATCGCACTCTGATACTGAACAAAAACAACCGAGCCGAGATCACCTAAAAGAGGTGGTCTCGGATCGATTCCATACGAACCCTGGAGCAATGTGTGCAGTGAGAACACAGCCGACCCATGAACCAGAACAAAAGATCGCTTGTCAACACGGAGCTTCAGCAGCGTATTTTGATAATTTGTTGCGGTATGTTGTTGTGGTTAATGTATTGTATAATGTACTGCTGTCTGAGTTTTTTGCCTTCACGAGGCACTGCTCAATGGAGCGTTCACAACCCCTCTCTTTTATTCTATCAATAACCATTTGTAGACTTCAGTGTTCTTGTGGTGACCAACATTTATGAGATGTGTTGTTCTGACCAAATATGAGTCATTTCAGCTCCTCGCTGCACCAAGTCAACCCGCAAGTCATTTTGTTTTGTGTTGTCATGGAGATGTCCCACAATGTAAAGCGCGACCTGCATGCATGAGGTAGTATCGTAATGGCGCAAGGAAAGGCCTGGAAGAGTATGCGATTTGGACCGCTTTACAATAGTGACGTATTCAAATTGATTCGGAACAAAGTATCTGTTCCGGAACAAAACAAAACAGTGTAGGTGTGAAAGCACACTGAGAGAGACATGGTGTCACTTTAATGCTCTGGGACAGGTATTAGTAAAATATTTGGAGCTGTTACATTTACTCTACCTAAATAATGGATAATTGTCTGAAACTGTGGAAACTTCTCTTTATTTTTGTAAGTATTTCTGAACATGAGCCTGCTCAATAAAGCAATATAACCATTCCATAAACTCTGTAAACAAACTAAGGATTTACATAGTCGAATCAGAATCGTCAAGTCCTGCCAATAGTCGACTGATAGTCGAATCATGTGTGTTTCTGTGCACAGCAATTGCGAGCTGAAGCTAAACTGAGGCTTATTTTTGACCCTTCTCTCCCTCTCTCATCTCTCTCTCTCTCTTTCTCTCTCCTGCATGTACGTCGCGGTTCCTCATGGGTCTATTTCACGTAGCCGGCTGTTTAAAAACGATAAAATATTCTTTTGTGCAGTTCATCAACGGTGATTATCCGAAAGTTCCGCGAGGTGCGGACAACTCGACACAACACCAGTGAAGCTGGAGCTCTGTCTCTTCAGCAAATGTTCCTCCACTGCCACTGCACACATACACGCTACGCCTACACATGCGCACTGACGACCCAGGGTTAGGGTTACAATTTTGGATTTATTTACACGCTTCAAAAACATTTATTGAAAGTTTTATTCTTTTTACATGTTTATTTACAGCATTAAACATTGAAATGTATGTTGTAACAGGCTGTATATTAACTTATTGGGAGAAAACTGGTAGTTCTTTGTAAAATCAGACTTTGAGTACCCCCATATCGCCAAAATGGCGTGATCCTGGTTTCGCTGCGAAGCTTCGACTGTGAGATTGACAGTCGAATCAGGCTCTGCCCATCGAAGCATCGAATCTTCGACTATTGGGGGTCAGCCCTAACAAACACTTAAGGTATTGGATTAAAAATCTAATCCTATAAATCTTTATAGCTGTCCTCTTTTCAAAGCAATTACGTTGTGTTCGTGTGTGCGTGCGGTCGCACAGCGAGGTTAAATGTTAGCAACCTGAATCAGATATCTATTTGCTGTCTTGAACACACCCCATCCCTCCTGCACAACTGACTTGAATCAGTTGCTCTGTGAGTGAGTGTATCCCTGCAGGAGAGAATGGATCGTTTCAGGAAGTAAGAGGACTATCACTCACAGATCAAAATGACTTGAAAACCTTTGAATTAGGAACAGAAGTCTGCAGTAGCCTGATTCATGTGAGATTACTTGGTTATCAAATGACTTCTGCAGAAAAACATTTGCAGGGTAAGTAATTTTTTTCCCGGCCTGGCTACTGAAAATAACTTATATACTGGACTTCCCCTGGTTATATTTGTCCTACCTCAAGGTACCCCCAGGATCCTTAAATACCACCTAAGATGAAATTTAATGCCTACTTCACTGCTGTATAATGGAAAATCTGTACGAATTTTAAGCACGTCAAAATTATTATAGCTTTTTGGGGTGTGTTCGTACTCTGATAACAAGGACGTCGCTTTGTGTTGAAAAGTGGTGGGGACATAGGGGTTCAGATTAGGGGTGTGACGATACACTTGCACAGCTCACATGCACAAATCCCAATATTGGGTTCACAAGATCAAGACCAGAAGATATTTTAACACTATTTTGATGAGATATTCAATGCTAATATAAATGGGGGTCCTCCCCATATATAAAAGCATAAATGAAAGCACAAAACAGAGCATGTCTCCCGACCATCATTCATCAAGGCAATACAACAGAGAGTTACCGTGGAGTCTGACTGAGCTCAGTTACATTAGCATGCTGAAGTTAGCATTTAGCTCAAAGACCTGCTGTGATTAGAAGCACCTCTGGCAATAAATGATAGCTGGCATCAAATCCCGACCACGTGCTAGTGATATTGAAACAGCATTTGAACAAGAGCAGACCTGGATTTTTGAATCATGTGCACCTGGTACATTACATTCAAAGGATTCCCCTTCTGAAGAATAGGGGACACTTGGGCTTGTCTGTGTCTTCCATGTGTTCATGGTGGCATAAATTGTTTCTCATGCAGAATAGAGGAAACACGAGTGAACACACAATGGCTGAATGATGGCTGGAGGGCTGAGGAAGCTTCACCAATAGTTATTCCTCTTTAAGAAGCGGTATATTCCTTTAGAAGACGGATAAAAATAACAACCTCTGTAATGTTTTTCTCCCTTTCTCTTTCTTACATGCTTTCTACCTCTCTCTCTCTCGTTCTCGCACTGTCACTCTTTGTCTCTCATTCACTCGCTCTCCCTCTGTAACCAGATAGGTCTGTCCTATACTCCTACAGCTCTTTGATTGTTGGCTGCAGGTTTCAGATGCCTGCAGAGCGGCTGCACCTTCCAACAGGCAAATGATTGTGGAAGGATGAAACTCTAGAGGCCATCAATGGCTGTGATAGACACCCACACAATAACACACACACACACACACACACACACACAAACCTCCACACATAAGAAGAAAATACAGAAACTACTCACATACAAGCAACACACAGCTACACACCGATTAATGGACATAATGCAGCTAAATATGAAACATATTCAAGCATGTACACCATCCACACAGACACATACATGCACTTAAAAATACAATAAATACAAATAAAAATACTTAAACCCACACACACACACTGCCAGTACATATTGTCAGTGAGGGGGTTATTGGAAAATTTGTTGTGGTGTTGAGTGTATAAATAACGGTTTATCTGTGGAAGGCCGTTTCTGAAGCCCAGACACAAATTAATATTATTATTATTAATATTATTAGTTCATGTTACGTTAGTTATAACAACTATAGAGAATCAAGTTCAATGGCCATGATTATTAAAAAAACGAAAAAAAGTTTTTTTATAAAACCTTTCACACACTTCTCTTATACCGACATGCAGCACAGCACAATAGTTCATCTCACGTACAAAATGCACTAATGCACCCAAAACACTTGATACACATGTCAGGATCAACTCTGTGCCAGAACACTGACACCAGCACAGTGCCACCCATTTATTAACCGTAACAATCACTAACAACAGGTGGCATTATAGCTAGTGTCACTATTGTCTTTATAAAATTATCTTTTACATCCACTCATTGCATTCAAGAGGGACATCTGACATGTGGCTGGTGGACATAAACCCTCCACCTCCATGAGGACAAGATTTCCTCTGTGGGGTTGAGGAATGGAGAGTAAGGTGGAAGGAAAACCACCTCCATCCTGGGACGGGCTGTAAACCATTCTGTAAATGGAAGAGAGGGGGAAACACCACATCTTTCTGTACAATTACAAAACCTTGTGGAATCTGCCTCATCTGCCCCCTTTCCTCACTCCTCACCTTGCACAATGAAAATAGATGCTCACTATATGAAACAAACCTGTTTTGACAATAGTATTTAAGCAAGTCCACAATGGAATGTAAATACACAGAGGTTTGGTGGTGGTTGAGTTTGTTCATGAAATTTGAAAGATGTGTTCACTGTATTTAAGTGAAAGCTATGAAAAGTGATCCACAGTTTAGCTGTGCTGACTGACCCTCACACACCTTGGGAAACACCTACATCAGAATGCTGTTTGTGGATTCTGGGTTTAAATACAACACTCTGCAACTGGATACCCCAGTCAGTTCAGATTGGCGGACTAACCTCCTCCGCTCTAGTTGTCAACACCGGAACCCCCCAGGGCTGTGTGCTCAGCCCCCTTCTGTTCACGCTGTACACACACGACTGCATCCCCCGACATGGAGAGAACTCTGTTGGATTTCAAGCAACAATGAGACTTCATATCGGGAGGAAATTCAGAATCTTGTAGAGTGGTGGTCAGAGAACAACCTACTGCTCAACGTCAGCAAAACCAAGGAGACACACACTCCTGTCTACATCAGTGGAGCTGAGGTGGAGCAGGTGAACAGTTTCAGGTTCCTGGGAATCAGCATCACAGAGAACCTGACATGGTCGTCTCACATCTCCACGCTGGTGAAGAAAGCTCAGAAACTACTGTATTTCCTGAGGAAGCTTAAGAAGGACAAATTCCCACGCCAACTTCTTGTCAGCTTTTACAGAGGAGCAATAGAAAGCATCCTGACTGGAAACATCACTAACATGGGACGGCCAGGACCGGAGGGCTCTGCAGCGGGTGATTAAAGCTGCTCAGAAGATCATTGGTACCCATCTCCCGAGCATCAGAGATATCGGTGAGGTGCCTGCAGAGCCCAAAGGATACTAAAGGACAGTACCCACCCAGCCACAGCCTGTTCACCCTGCTGCCTTCTGGGAAGAGATATAGAAGTTTCTGCTGCCGCACCACCAGACTGCAGAGCAGATCCCCCCCCCCCCCCCCCCCCCAAGCTTTCAGACTCTTAAACTCTTATTCATCCTCAGCACTGCTCCACTGAATACAGTTTATTTGTGTTTACCATTTTTATAATTTCTGTTATATTACTGTATATTGTCTACTATGTAGCAGAAACTCAATTTTACTCTACAGCCTGCTATGTGACAAATAAATCTACCTTGTACCTTAAAGGGTAAAGTTATAGTTATATGATATCACTCATTAAAAAATCTAATATTTACTGCTGAGGCTGTAGCCTCACTTAGAAATGAAGCACACGCTTGTTCTCTCTGTTGATTGGAACGGCCACTATTCTGCTTTAAGGCCCTGTCTATTATCTGTTATTTTCATCAGTGATTCATTCAATCACCCTGTGCACACTGTAAATTTAGATTTATTGTCGTTTTACCGATACTCAGGTACACAGCTTCTCCACCGTCTCAGTCGCTGTAACTAACGTGACCCACATAATATTCAATCCTGAAACATAACAGTAAACCACAGTAAAGTTACTTACTACGGTCTAACTGTTATAAAGTGTATCAACAATCTCGTTAAATTATTCAGTCCAGCTCACTAAACGTTTCATCATCATCCAACACATTTAGTTGTGTTGATATTACTGAGCCTCTGGAGAAAGACACACAGATAACAACGCCAATGTATCACGTTGGCTAAATGCAGTAAATGTAAAATTGTCATGTAAGGAGCATGGGTTAGTTCAACCTCAAGCTGATAAAAAAACATTACAGTGTAACATTGCCGTGGGAGTTTACCTGAGGTTCCAGCATGCTGTGTGAAGCTGTCTCCCTGTGTGTCTATAGCAGCTCTCACTCTGCCTTTTGTCAGGGAGTTTTGTGCCAATATGCGGCTCCCTGCGCTGTATTAGCCAGTAACGCTGATGTAGCAGATGCGGGAAAGCGGTTTTGTTTTGGACTATGCTTGCTCATAAGTTCAAGCGAGCGCAAGCACACACCTGGCTGTAATCTTAAAACCGCACCGCTAGTGGCCACTGAAAACCACATATTGCCCCTTTAAAGCTGATGATACAACCCGCGTCTCTCTTTTCCTCTTCTCTTTTGTATCAAACAGTAGGAGCACATGATGGACGGGTGGATGCTCCCTCCAGCTGACAGTGATGAAGTAGCTGCTTTAAGGAGCTCATTTGAAACTGAATGTTGTCTCATTTCCGCGTGATACTGGACTATTGAGAGCGGAAGATGGATGAGGTGGTTTAACCCGAGTTCTTCACTTGAGAGAGATGCATGCTGCCATTTGAGGTGAGAGTAAATTAATTAGTTCCAGCTTGGTTTATTTATGAATCAAATGCTCACATTAGACTCCAGCAGGACAGACTCCCTAGAGAAATACACGCAATGAATGTTTTCCACCAGGTTTCCTTGAAGGGTTTCTTGCAGACTCTTTGCCTGTTAGAGCGAGGCTGCTATCACTCAGTAAACTAGTTGGCCAGATGACAGACGTCTGTCTTGAAGGTACTTGAGGGAGCAATCTGTTTGCTTTTGTCTTTCAGTCGACATGCTGCAGCTATGTTAATGACTCTCTAAGGCCTCTCTGCTGTCTCTCCCAGCAGTTTGCCAAAGCTTCTTTTTCACCTGCATGCAAGTATTAAGTATTCCCTCCAGAGTACTTTTCTTGTCAGGGTCAAATTAGTTCTGAAACATTAAAGAAATTCTTTACTTCCGGGGTTGGAAGTTCTTTAAAACGGCTATAATCAGTATTTTTATAATAATATCACCTACAGGGAGTTGTTTTTAGCTTTTTGGTTTATTCTTTTTGGTCTGCAGCTACTGTTTTGGTTTACTCTTTGCCCTTAGAGTGCTGTTTCCAGCAGTGGAAGCAGCAGCAGTTGTTTTAAAAATATATATATACTGTAAAAAGCAAAAAGCTTTACACTACCTTCTCAGCAGCAAACAGCAGACAGACACAGTTAGAGACCAGCTGGAGAACATAGTGGAGCA
Organism: Micropterus salmoides; assembly: GCF_014851395.1. Lineage (NCBI taxonomy): Eukaryota > Metazoa > Chordata > Actinopteri > Centrarchiformes > Centrarchidae > Micropterus > Micropterus salmoides. Next base: position 38,776,737 of record NW_024044348.1, on the reverse strand, counting down.
GTTAGCAACTAAAGAGCCTGAGAGTTCCCTCAGGAGCTGGTGGAGACCAAAAATAGAGCTAACAAAGCAAGAATATTAGACATTCAGGTGACACAAACTCCTCTCCACATTAATGATCATGTTGCTCTCTAACTGCTGGAGGTTGAAGTAAGCTACTGTTTGCCAACAAATTAAACATATCACCTAAAAGGTGATGATGTGTCACTGTTTCTGCTGAAAATGTGCGCAAAAAACTGTTCAGGCAATAGGACCCACCTCACCTAATAAATGGAGAATATCATCCAATTGCTTTACTTTAATAATTAATTTTCAATCCATTATTTACATTATAAAACAATTTTCATGATAACAAACCCAGACATTCAGTATATTTGATTTGTGTAGCTCCTCTCTATGTAGTAATGTTGATGCTGCTGGTGGAGTTCACCTTTCCTGTGCAGGACTCACAAGATGATGATGCATTAAGCAGGTGCATGCAAGCATTTTACATAAATGCAGGGGACAACATTTGATCATCTTATCATATTATATCATCTCTAAATGATAGACAACACTTCAAAATCAATATATACCGTACCACCCTGGTGTGTGTTCATGTGATAGCACCCTATATGGTAGTGTTCCCCAGCGATGATGTCGGCATGGTTGGTTGGGTTGATGGGTGGGAGTGGTGGGCAGGAGAGAACAGGTTGAAGAGAAGGTAACGGACTATGAGGCCAGTGATGGTGAAGTTGAGGGGGATTCAAAGGAGCTGGGCGGAGAGGAACGAACAATGGGTGTGCAGAGAGAAGGCAGGCAGCGTGGGAGAAAACGTGCGGTCTGAATACAGCAAGAAGTAATCGCATGGAGGGTTAGAGCAGTATGGGGTTTTCTATGCTTTGGACCAAAGCTGCTCATAGCTGCATGATGCTTTTTGAAGTGGACAATTGTCATGTACTCACTGTTTCCTTCAGAAAATCAGCTGAGGTTAAAGGCTTACGACAGGCCATGGTCAGGCTCACAAGCTCAGCCAATGAATCCAAATATTCCCTGCAAGAAATATGAATTAACAATGAGTTAACAATATTATATGTAAGAAACATTTTTATTTCAAGTGTTGCATGCCCTTTTCTACTTCTATTTTGTAACTTTTGACGTTTGTATTACTTATTTCTACAGTATGTGGGCATAGCAACTATGGTATGTTTAGTAATTAATAGTAATATTGATCACGGGAATGTGAGAGAAAACAAACTCTGGCATCCTGCACAAACGTCTAATGCTTCCCACACCATCAACTGACCGATCTCTACACCCTCACGTCCCACTTTGCTACATAAAGCACACACTACTGGTATTTCATTTCATTTCATTTAAAGTGACCATATTAAACTTCTTGGGATTTTCCCTTTCCTTTAGCATGTTATATAGCTCTTTTGTGTATGTGGAAGGTCTGCAAAGTTACAAAGCCCAAAGTTGTACTCGTCTATGTCACTATTAGGGCTGGCACATTAACGCATTCATTAATTAACGCTGACAATTATTTTATTGCACGTTAACACAGTTTTTATTTTTATTATTATTATTTTGAAAGTCCGTTGCTCACTGGCTCTGAATACACAGACAGACCATGGGTCACAGGAGGAGCAGGGTGTGGATCGGCCTGCAAATCAGCCACCCAAACAAGCAGTGGAGGTAGGCTTCAGCAGACTAGGCTGGATGCAGCGTGTGGGAGAAGCAGATAAACAAAAGCAAGACAAGCGATCAAATGCCACAGCGAAGTGGAGAGCTACACACTGCATGCTGATCAGTATTGGGGAAGATGTCGGTCTTAGGAACGTTCTTAAAATCACAACATTGCCGTTTGGCCCCCGCGGGGTTGCTCTTTCCTCAGGTGAACAGGAGACATCAGATAAACGGTAGGCGCTCTACAGATAGTAACCATGGCAACAGCTTCTGTGCGCTACACAGCTGTAGCCTATTTAACCTAAATTAAAATTATAGGCTACATAGCTTTACCTGACGGGCCTTCATCTAGTTTTGCGGGGATGCTCTGCCATGTGAATTCCCTCCTGTTGGTGTCCTATTTAGTAAACAGTAAGAGATTCTGGACACTCCTAAACAGCGAGGATCAGTCTCTCCCCTAATGATTTGTGCTGCCCATTGCGTACAAAAAGTTCAAGACAATTCAACTTGGGCAGGGGGGGCGTGTGCGTGAGGCGACCACTTCACCTCACTCTAACAGGAACACTTGCTACAGAGCTCTGACTGTTCCTGCTGCTCCCTGATAAAAGTAAAATGGTTCTGCTGTTGAGAAAAAAACTACAGAAAACAGATTTATATATGTTAACCTGTTGCTCAGAAGGTGCCTGATCGTGGCTCTGGACTCTAACTTGTTTTAACAAGCTAGATAAAAGGTAATGCCCTGGCAGTGACAAATAGCTTTGGTTTAATATTCGATATGATTACATTAATGTTTAAGTTGAGATTTACAAGAAATATTTTATTGCTGCTGTGTAAAGGGAATACTGCTGGTAAAAAGCACCTTATTTGTTTAAAGTGTTTGCAAACCACATGTTATTGCACTTTTGTGTATATAGCAGTGCATTTAAATTAAAAGTGTGCAATACACTACTTTAGAATTCATTATTCAATTTTGGCACAACAATGTGATTAATCAATCGTTAATTGTTGCCCAGCACTGGTCACTATGTAAGAGATTCTAACACATTCACATAATGCCTGGTTGCTTTATCTGCATCAGTGTTTCCAGCTGATCAGAAAGCCTCAGAAATCCAGTTATGACCAATCAGAGCAGCCTGGACTTATTAGGGAGCTGTATTTTTCAGACGGAGGGTGAATAGAGATACTGCAGCATTGTATAGTATGAGAAAAATAATGTCTTTTTGAACGTTAAAGCATTTACCTATTCCAGTAGGACCCCCAAAGAAAGGCACAAACTTAAAAATGAGCATAATGTGGCCTCTTTGCTTAGCACTGAACATTGACACTGGATCATGCTAACAGTTTTTAATTAGTATTTTCACAAAATAACACAAGGTTCAACTCTCCACTGTGACCCATCCACCATTGTGTCCCTGAGCAAGACACTTAATCCCTAGTTGCTCCAGAGGCGTGCGACCTCTGATGCGTATAGCAATTGTAAGTCGCTTTGGATAAAAGTGTCAGCTAAATGAATAAATGTACATATTTTCAAATAAAATTGGTTGGTTATTATTGCCTTTCAATAATTTAGGTAACTAAAACTACTTGCTTAAGGTCCTCTTCATGTTTACCAGAAACCAACTTCGACTGTACATACCTACTGTGGGTACGAGACAGGACACAAACTGTGGTCTCTGGTTGTCAAAGACAGGCGAACCAAACCACCCACCCTGACCCAAGATGTCTTACAGTGGCATAACAACTTAAAGCTACTTCCACCGGTGCTACAACATAATTGACCAATGGCGAGTGTGAGTGCTTTTCTTCCACACTCATTGAAGTGCAGGTCTTGACAGTGTGTGTGTGTGTGTGTGTGCGTGCGTGTTTTGGGTGAATATGCTCTGAGATGATCACAGAGATTTGTTAGTAGACAGAAGCCCCACTCATGTTAACGATGTCTACATGGGTGCAGCATGGTGGGCTGTCTAATGAAAAGCAGATCTGTGTGTGTGTGTGTGTGTGTGCATGCGCTCTGTGAGGTGTGACACTGAAATGCTTATTATTCCCCAATAAACACAAGGCACTTCCTGTTTCCAGACTTCATACCAAGAGGAAACTTTGAGGAGGAGCTGCTGTCATGTCTGAGGTTACACTAATAATGTGAAAGGAATATGAAAAATTATATTCTGAATTTTTTCGGGCTGTTTAGCACTAAAACTAACATTATAGTCATTATAGCAACACCCCTTTCCTGATCTGTGAATTGAGGAACATTAAAAGGCAGACACCGTCTTCACATTTAAGAGTAGGCTTAAGACTTTCCTCTTTGATAAAGCTTATAGTTAGGGCTGGCTCAGGTGAGTCCTGAACCATCCCTTAGTTATGCTGCTATAGGCCTAGACTGCCGGGGAACTTCCCATGATGCACTGAGCTCCTCTCTCCTCTTCTTTCTCTCCCTCTGTATGCAACCTCATCCCATTATTGCATGTTACTAACTCGACTTCTTCCCTTTCTGGTAGTCTTGTGCTTTCTCGTCCCTCTCCTCTCTCCTCCTATCACTTCCTGCAGGTTTTCTGGCTCTGGAGCTGTGGAGTCTGGATCTGTGGCTGCGGGTCACCTGCTGCCCCCGTGTTCCTGCTCGACACCCTCTGCTACAATTACTTTTACTAGTCTTACTTTTATTGATTTATTATCATTAACACTACTATAAATATCTTTACCATTTTTCATTCACCTTTACTGTCTGTACCTCTGTGTGGATATTGTGTAGGCTGCCTCCATCCCTCTCTCTTTTTCTCTCTGTTCAGGTCTTGCCCCCAACCGGTCGAGGCAGATGGCCGCCCACCCTGAGCCATGGTTCTGCTCGAGGTTTCTGCCTCTTAAAAGGAAGTTTTTCCTTGCCTCTGTCGCCTAGTGCTGCTCTTGGTTGGAACTGTTGGGCTTCTGTAAATAACATCACAGAGTACGGTCTAGACCTGCTCTTTTATGAAAAGCCCTATGAGATAGCTGTTAATAGCTGTAGCTGTTAATAGCAATAGTTGATAGCTGGCGCTATATAAATAAAATTGAATTGAACTGAAATGAATTAAAAGTGACATTTAGTTTCCTACATTGACACTTTTGGATGACAGTCAGTCCAGTTGGACGTCCAGACATATTAACTGTCTAATTGTCTCTGCTTCAACAAGTCTGAAAAGCTGAACCTAAAGCCGGATTTTAAATTGCATTGGTGACACTGCAAACCTATTTTGAAAACAAACATTACTTTTCAAAGTAGAAATAACACAATCTTTGTATTACCAATGACCAGTTGAATACATAAGCACTTTATCAGTTACGTACATCTTGGCACCAGGCATCCAGTTCAAAGATGGCTACAGCGTCTGCAAATCAGTTTTGTACAGATGTTCATGTTCTCTAGAGGATGAATTATACTGAGTTTGGTGATCAGTTGACTTTTCCTCTAGCACCACTACTGGCAACTACTGGATGGATAGTTTTTATGTTCCCCTCAGGATGAACATTAACTTTGAACATTTTTAAAAATTCAACTTGGACAATACTCGGTATATACCTAGTTTATGCCCAAATACCTGTAGAACTAATGTCATTTCCATCAGCCTCAGCTGTATGCTACTTTTGTTTGGTGCTAAATAGCCAATGTTAGCATGTTAACATGCTTAGCTAAGATAGTTAACATGTAGAACACTATACCTGCCATAAATCAGCATGTTAGCATAGCATTTTGCCACTCTAGTGTTAGCATGTAACTCAGCTGTGTCTAGTACAGGCTCACAGAGCCGCTAGTATGGCTGCAGACTTAGTCCTCCTTGAATATAAAGTTCTGGATGTGTTTGAACTTTAATTGTGATAATGTAGTACTCTATAAATGAAATGAATGTCTTTTTTTCTCAACTGGATTTCTTGGGTGTTTTTTTTAACACATCATTTTAACCAGATTGTCTCCTAACAATCATTCACAAAGTGACAGTATAATAAAGCACTGTGTTGAACAGACTTTTCTTATGGCCGTGACATACTATAGCTGGTGTCTCAACCTAACATTGTAGCTCTATGAAAATATGCTAACAAAGAAAAAAGTCAGTTCAGGGAGGAATCCACCATATCAGTTTGGAACAACAAGACAAACTAAAAGGTCTAAACCTGGTATTAAGATTCTAAATACTGAAGATAAAACTGCATTGGTTTTACCTGTGGCCTGGCAGGAGCAGGAGGAAGGGGAGTATGCAAGTAACCCTCCCCAGGTAACCCTACCTGTCCCTAAGGAGGTAGCTCTCCTCCTCCCTTGCCCAGGCACAACACACTAGCTCCTCCATTAGCTGCCGCAATAGTCCTGCAGCACTGCTCCTGCCATTTGTTGGCCCTTTTGTTGTGATACCTACTTAAAATATCAAAGCGGACAGAGCCTTCTATGAGACATCTGAAAACTGAGAAACACTGCTTTTGTGTGTCAATGCAGCACAATCCAACACCCCCACCCCCGTTCAGCATGTCATTCATACTCTCTCCATCTTTCTCTCCCTCTGTCTTTGGCCCCAGCTTGCTTGCTCTGTGCAGGTATATCCCCTGTTGCAAATAGGAAAGAGTAAAGGAGTAAGGGTGGAACATGGTTGCGACCAGAACAATAAGTGGAGTCAGGAAATCCAAGGCTCTAAATACATGGAACCAGGTCAAAGGCATTGCCATGGTACTAGTGCTTCACCGTGCGCGTGTGTGTGTGTGTGTGTGTGTGTGTGTGTGTGTGTCCAGGCCAATCATTGCTTTCACAGAGCAGCAATGTGCACCAGATCTTCCTGACTACTTCCTCTGAGTGATTAGACTGACCAGACACAGCCTAAACTGCCCTCTGTGTCAGTGTGTGTGTGTGTGTGTGATTAGGGGGAGACTATTTAAGACCTGAGGCTATTCACAGTGCCAAGCCAGGCTAACATTAGTTTCAAAGTGTGTGTGTGTGCTCCATCATCTCGGCTTCCCCCTCCAGTCCTTTTCTTCCTTTTCCCTCTGTGAACTCTCCCACTGGGCCACACAGCGAAAAAAGTCACAACACCCGTCACACACAACCGTGGACACATAAACACACACATCTAAGTTGAAAATTTCCTTTGGGATGAATGGAGTATGTCCACACCTATCTTAAGGTGTCAATGTAGAATCTGATCTGTGACGACTACTGGGACCAAGTTGGGTTGAGTCTGGGTTCCAGTCTGGGTCGTATATGTAAAGAAAACAGCTTCACCTGAAGGTAGCTTTGTTTTACAAGGTCCACATAGCTCCAGTTCCCTCTGTGGCCTCTCCGTCCACGATCTCACCAAACTTGTTTTTGGCCTTTTTAGCACAAATGTCACTGCATATAAACTGTGCAAACTGCTGGATGTTGTTGTTGGTGACAGCTGAGTGAGTTACTGTCTTCCACTGAAGATCCACAGACTTCTCCAGCACTATTTGCATCTACCTCCAGAGCTCCAGTTTAAAGAGGAAAATCCCTTTACGTTATGCCTTCCTTAAATGGGTACTCCAGCAACTATCATTATATCTATTTAAACAGGAAATGTCCCATTGACACACAGTCTCTTTTACAAGGGAGTCCTTATAGGTCAAGATTGTGTGTTATAACATTACTTTACTAATTACTCAGCAGCAAAAATGAATACATTATAATACTTATTTATTTACTTTTATTACTCAGCTCCTTCAAAGGCCTGTAAACAACTCCAAATCTTCCCGTCACATCTGATCTTTTCTTTTTCTTTTTAGAGCTTTATTAGATCGGGAAAGGTGAAGAAAAACAGGAAATGGGGGAGAGAGTGGGGAGCCAACCTCAGCTGAACGTTCAAATACCTTTCAACCCTAAATAAAACTAGGTGAGTCCTGAATGCTGCTGCACCTATTAGCAAGCCATCTAAGAACACACAACATATGAATAATACAACTTTGGAGTTACCGGGAGTGGCAATTCTCCTCTTTTGGTATTGGCCTCCCCACAACTCAAGACCCCGCGTCAGGCTAAAACGTTGCAGGCCAGTCAGTCCACTGAACAGACTGATATTAAATTACTATCTAACAGCGATCAAGTCAACCCCCAAATGTCAAAGTAACAGAGCATTTCCAGGATAAGGAACTGAAATTGTAATATTTAATCCCTTACACATTACTAAGTAATGTCTTCGTTAAGGTCTGTTGTCAGGTGTCTCTCCCTGTAGCACTCAGATGTATTACTCAGTGTAGCAGGATAACTTAATTGGTGACCTTGGCATTGATACATCCTGAAAGCTCAGTCGGTTAACTACCCTACAAAGCTTTAAACTAGCATGGCTAGCTTGACCTGGAAATGATGTCAGGTCAGCAGACTAACCACGGCTGGATTTAATATCATATATCCAGAGCCCTGGCTATTTGGCTCCAGAGGATTAACTCAACCAACAAAATTATTTCTGCTTCTAAGAAATGTTTATGAAACTGCAAATCCAATCTTCCCTTGAAATAACCAGCCTTTCATTTAGTGTTTATCAAAGTTTTAGTCAAGTGTGAGAATAAAGCTTTAATTACAACTGTGGGACTTAACATGAATCTATAGATCTCCATTTGATCTCCAGTTGATCTGTGTTGATGAGGAACCAGCATCAAGGAATTCACTCAGCTTGTTCACTGCTAATCCCCCTGTGTTCTCCTGGCTTTGTGTGTGTGTGTGTGTGTGTGTGTGTCTGTGATGTGGTTGCTCGTGCTCTATTAGAACATGTTTCTGATGTCTGCAACATGACCTTCCTCCTCGTCTCTGCATGGGTGTATGGAAGTATACTGATGACAAAACACTGAAGGGAGCACAAAATAAATTGTGAGTGCTACTCAGTCTATAAGTCAACCTGTAAGAGCACACAGGAATGGATTCATAAGAGCAGAATCAGATTTGAGCATACTGTCCTCTCTCAGTTACATGTATGGGCTTCTGAGCGCTTGAGCTTGCAAACCGTTTCTGACGTGCAAGCTGCTACAGGACACACCCACATATGCAGATCAAAGTTAAGGTCTGTATAACAAAAAAAAGTCAGGTTTTAAATATAGTGATCTATAAGGAGCAACTGGTGACCATTCAGACAACATGTGATCTAGATTTAAAACACCCTCCACCTGGTTCATAAAATTTTACGAACATAAGCAATAGAAGTTAACACTATGCTGTAGTTTTTTAGTGTCTCCTTTTAAGTTAATAATAAAAGAAAAACTAGATAATGTTCCAACTAATGTGATTTCTTTGTCTGTTGGATAAAAAAATACCACTTTCGCATCTTTTATTATGAAAGTAGAAGGAGGGGTCTAACCGGATGACCAGGTGAAATTGATTCAGTGACCCAGCTTTGATCATAACAAGCATAAGAATACTTCTTGCTGGCACAAATGTACTTTCACAATTCCTCTGGCATTCCCACATCATCTGTTCCTCTCATGTTTCTGTCCTTCCTCACACTTTTCTTCTACTTCTACGTGCTAAAATATACAATAACAATAGCAACCAAAATCGCATATTCAAGTAATGTGGGTCACACTTTGTATGTAACTGCTTTGCTTTCAGTGTGAACACACCATTAGAGATAGGCTAAGGAGCTCAGACATCCGGACAGATGCTGCTTCTTCACGTCGAAAGGAGCCGGTTGAGTTGGTTCAGGCGTCTCGTTCTTCTGGGTGTCTTCCTTTGGAGGTTTTCCGGGGCATGTCAAGCTGGTTGGAGAAACTTTGGGATCCCCCAGGAGGAGCAGGAAAATGTTGCTGGGGAGAGGGACGTCTGGACTAAGCTTGCTGTAACCGCCCCCAAAGGATGACTGTTCATTTACGGCTCTTTCCTACAGTATTTCAGTATCTCCACCTCGTAGCAATGCAACGACTGATGGACACAGACACAGATAAATAACATTAGCATCTGTGTGAAAGAGCAGATTAATGGAAAATGACAGGCTGTGTGTAGTGATGGGTTTGGCTGAGGTCTTATCCCGGAGGTCTGCTCTCGCCACGAAGTGCACAGTGGGACGGTTCAGACTGCAGTCAGGGTGGTTTGCAGGGTTTCAATTAGTGAAGCAGCAGGGACAGCCTGTAACTTACTTGACATTGTATCACCATCAAACACTTCTGATCTCGTGCTGCTCATACTGAACCTCGCTTCCTTCATTTACTTTTCCCCCTGTGTTTTCTTAACTCCATAATGTGGTAAGCGGCAATGCTTACACATTACATAGTTCTTTACTTTCATGGATGTAACAGATTCATGATTCCAACCTGTGAAAAAAGGCTAAGTGTTTGTACCTAAAACTGAAACCTTGACAATGGTAACATCTTTGATAAGCGTCCCTCGACAGCTGTGAGAAGCTGGTATAGGAAAAGCTTTATGCTAGAAATATTACCAAGGAGTGAGGTTACGTTGGCAGTATTATTAGCCTATGGTTATCTTATCCAAATAATAATTTTTATGTGAATTATTTCTCCCCTTTCTCCTGATTTGCTTAAATTCCTTCAGTCCTCACTACTAACTCTACTGTGGACCTGGGGAGGACTGCAGACCGACGTGTGCTACACACATGACACATAATGTCACCAGACATTTCTTTTTACATGCTAATGATAAGCTTTACCTGGAAGGCGTAACACAGCCAATTGTGTCTGCGTATGAAGAAGCTGAAGATACTAATATCATTAAAGCTAGCAGTCCCAGGGATGGAATTGTCAGATGGTCGGTCAACCACTTTGGTCCAGACTGAAATATCTGTTGACAACAGTTGAATGGATTGATGAAACTCCCAGAGGAAGAAGCCTACTGACTTTGGTGACCCTCTGACTTTTTCTCCTAATGCCACCACCAGCAGATGGACAGCTGTGGTTTGGAATGAAATGTCTCAACAACTACTGAAAGAAATGTGATTCAGATGTTTATGTTCCCCTCATCATCAAGTCAACATTTTTCATGTCCTGTACTGGTTTATGACCAAATACCTGCAAAGCTAATGACATTCCCATCAGCCTCAGCTGTACTTTAAGTTTGAATTTAGTAAAGACATTTATGTTTCCCACAGGATGACTGCATTTCTTTTAGCACCATCATCAGGTCAACATTTAAATTTGTTCAAAACAAATCTAATGATATTCCCATCCACTGTACTTTGTGCTCAGTGCTAAGCAACAGAAGAATGCTAATATGCTAAACATAAACATTAGCATTCTCATCTCAGGGCATTCAATACCAACGCTTTCAGAAAAAGTGACAAAACGTAGTTATTTGATGCCAAAGGTATCCTTCAGCGTCTCGATAAGACGCTTCTGGATGCGTCTCTATGAGACACTCTGGGGCGTCTCATACAGACCGGAAGTACTAGCTAGCTAGTGCTAGTGCTAGCTAGCTAGCTATGTTCATGTTAAAGGTGTTTGCCCCCTGAAGCCCTCTACCCTTACCACAACCATCAGAAACCTAAACAAGTCACTGACTTTAATGCATATCGACCGTTGTGTTGCTGGGACGTAACAAACGGTGGCATTTCACACGGACGCTGAAGGGTACCTTTAGCGTAAAATACTTTGTCACGCTGTCTGAAAACATCAGTTATGACGCATTGAGATAAAAATCCGTTGGAGTATGTTAGCATGCTGACATTAGCATTTAGCTGTAACCCCTGCTGTGTCTTATCACAGAGCTGCTAGCATGGCTGTAGACTTATACATAAGTCTCTCCCACATGTAGCAGGTAACATAAGTTTGAAAAAACGTTTAGTGTTTGATATTTCCTTCTGTTTTCAGTTGCCAAAGTATTGTAGGAGTTAACTATTGAAAAAGTAATAACTAAAAAATTGCCACAGTTCTTGGATTGAATTGGTAAAACTTCTAATTTCAGGTCATGATATGTAAAAGCTGACTGCTCTGATCTGTTTACTCAGACAGAGTATTTAATTCACATTTATATTTGTAAGACTTTTTTACTCTTTTTAACACATTTTTCTTTAATTATGACAAATTACAATTTCATTCAAGAATTGTTTCAGTTTTATTGTGATCCAAAATCATGGCCCTAGTGCTCTGTTGTACATCCTCAGCAAAGGGAAAAGCTAAAAATAAGCCTTCTTTCAAGCCTACGGTCAGTATTTGATACTCTGAAGATCGACTGGGGGAATATTCCTTTAGTATTTGATACTTCAGTTGCAGCTTATTGTTTGTTCTTCCTGTATACCTCAGCTGGAGCCTTGCCTCACTCAAATGCTACACCAGTTGATTTCTGTGCTTACATACTCTGTGTGTGTGTGTGTGTGTGTGTGTGTGTGTTTTAGTGGGTGTGGTGGCTTGTTTGAAGTTCTTGCTTGTTGCGTCTGTGTGTGGTGAGACAGACTGACAGACAGACAGGGATGGACAGATATACTGCGACAGGCCAAACAACAGGTGTGTCTTTTGAACGTAACCCGCCGCCATATGAACGCCCTCTTTACCTTTAGCCCTGCTGATTCTTGTTTTCATGGGCAAAAGAAAAGACTTCTCCTCCTCCTTGTCGCTGACTGTCTTTCATCTGTGGGAGAGACAGACAACCCCTCTCTCTGTGCCTTTATGTCTCTCTACTGTCTCTCTTCATTGATGCTCTCATTTCTTTACTTAGTTATGACTAGGCCAGGACTATACTTTGCTTTTTTCTTGATCGCCCTGTTCCTGAACATCAGCTATCAGCCAATCACAGCTGCCCACATCTGCTATGACACAGTATGATGGAGTTTGATCCCGTCCACAGGGGATCTGTGTGTTTTTATCATATTTGTATACAGTGGTGGAAGAAGTACTAGAAGTGAAATATGTAATACCACAGTGTAGAAAATCTCTTACAAGTAAAAGTCCTGCATTCACAATTTTACTACAAAACATACATTTAAGGTAATTAAAAACATCATGCAGAGTAGTTTATTTCAGAATAATACATATTATTGGATTATAATTATGGATGCATTTCTGTGTTCATCACTTTAATGTGGAGCTAATTTTAATGCCTATATACTGTAGGTTCAATGAAGGCTTATATTTAATCTATAATAATACATCATCATTTACTTGTTGATTATATTTTGTCTTATTAACCTGAATCTGTATAACTCAAAGTTATCATCAGAATCAGCTTTATTGACAAATAAGTTTACATATGAATGGTAACACAGCTGATTCTGATGATAACTTTAGTTAAAAGTTACAAATCAGTGTTGTTGAGTACAACGTATATTTCCCTCTGAATTGTAGTGATGTAGAAGTATAAAGCAGCACACAATGGAAAGTGGAAAGTAGCCAAGAATGTACCCAAGAATTCAACATAAGTACTTGAACTTAAATATAAATATCCTCAGTTACTTTCCAGCATTTGTGTACAGCCCACGTCACACTTCAACTCACTGTAGTAGTAGTAGTAGTAACGATTACACTAATTAACTCACGATTTGTCAAACAATATATGAAATAGAAACTGCTGTTATATGATAATATAATTGTACAATGTTTGCTCTAATCAGTCCAGGGGTCAGCTCACTTGACTGGGCAGAGTACTTATTTGTTATTAAGCCTTAGAGACATTATATTGGTAGGAACTGTGGACCCGTATATCTCTTTAGGTTTCAGCTGCTGACTTACACAAGTATCAGTGTGACACTTATGATTGATGAAAACGGAAATGGTTTTTTTGAAAATATGAGAGATTTAAATAAATATTGCTTGTTATTTGTAAATGATGATGACTAACCAGGGGACAATGTTTGTCCATCAATTCAACACTGCTTCCCTGGCTCGTCGCTGTCTGGGAGAACTGCGCTGGAACTGTGGAATCCAGTGAGAAAAGCTACTGTGCCACCTAGCTTCAGAAAGTGCTGCTGTTCTTCAGCCCACACACACACTTTACAGTTCAGTCAGTGTGTTTCCACCGGAGCTGCTCACTGGAGAGAAGAAAGAGTTCTGCTGTCTCTGCCTGCTGTGTGCATTTGAACGTCTCCATGTTTTATTGCTTTTCTCTGGGTGGGATTCCTCCAGACTGACAGCAGACAGTGCACACTAAAATAACAGGTCAGCAAGGACCAGTGTGGGATTGGGCTACAGCTAATGTAGCACCAAACACTGCTATAAGGTTTCATCTTTCTTTCCTTCTTTCTTTCTAGTTGATTTTACCATGATGTATTTACTGTACCTCTATTGGGGATGTTTTTTTTTAGAAAAGGTAATCCATTAGTAATGACCTAAATCACTCATCACATCACAGTTACTTTTTGAAAGTGCAAGGACATGCAGAAGTTGTCTCATTTTGCAGTTTATTATAGAAGTCATAGTTTACAACATCCTTCAGCATTAATGCATCACTTTGAACAGAACGAGGCATAACAAGTGGCGAGCATGAAGAGGAAGGTCAGAGGCTGGCTGGGAACCCAGAAACGGCAGATCTACTGGGATTTTCACACACAGCCATCTCTAGGGTTTCCAGAGAATGGTCCAAAAAAAGAGAAAATATCCAGTGATGAAAATGCATTGTTGATGTCAGAGGTCAGAGAATGGATAGACTGGTTCGAGATGTATGACTCAAATAGCTGTAGGGTTAAGCGGTCGACATGCATATTTAATTAATGATGGTCAAGGTTAGCAGTAAAGCACATGGGGGGGATGTCAATGTCGTTAGCTAGCAAGCTAGCTAGCTACTTAAACCTTAATATAGCTAATGCTATGTAGCTAATGTTAGCAACAATGTAGAATTCTAACTTACGTAACGTAATGTTAATAAAAACCTGGTCTCCTGGGTTAGAGACCAGCTTACTATCCTCCCGACCACCCCGCCACCACCTTAGTGTTGGACTTTCGTGGCTATTTGTATCCCACACATGGTGATTTTACCTGTGACTGTATGTGCAAAAAATGTGTTGGAATACCAAGCCAAATGACCTAAGAAATCTGCATGTTATTCGCCTTTTGATGATACCAGGCTGTCTCTGAATGCACAACACGTTGAACCTTGAAGCAGATGGGCTGCAGCAGCAGAAGACCACACCGTGCCACTGGTGTCAGCTAATAACAGGAAACTGAGGCTATTATTCACACAAGCTCACCTAAATACAGTCAGAATTTAGAGTAAACTACATGAAAGCATGGATCCATCCTGCCTTGTATCAATGGTTCATGCTGGTGGTGGTGGTGTAATGGTGTGGGGGATATATTCTTGGCACACTTTGGGCACCTTAGTTCCAACTAAGCAGCCTGTAACGCCGTTTCATTTCAAGTCCCTTGCATGTTTGCTTAAATTTGCAGTTTGGGGGGTTATACCATGGAGCTAACCTTTCTTTTATTATCTTCTGTTTTAGAGGAGTCAAGCAAGGAATGTAGTGAATTAAAGAATATCTAGAGTTAGTGCCAGGCTGGGATGATTGTTTTTAGTGGGCAGTAAGTGTGTGTGTGTGTGTGTGTGTGTGTGTGTGTGGGGGGGGGGGGGGGGGGGGGGGTGAGGTAGTTTAGAACTTAGTGTTCTTTAAGAAGTCGTTTTTCTGACGTGTGTGAACGTATTGTAGACATGCTCTTTCAGTAGGTGACACTGTGTGAAGGTTCAAAGATGTTCCACCTGCCGCAAAGTTCAAAGCTCTTCCACCTGCAGTTGATCCCACTGTAAGGAAATTGGAGGGCCGGGCCTGATGCCAAACCACAGGCGGGCGTGGAGCACTGCAGCAGATGGATGTGTGTGTGTTTGGGACTGAAGGGGCTTTGATGATGAAGCTCCAATACAGCGGGGACACACACACACAAACACACTAGGCTGTTTTCTTGGTGAAGTATTCTCCATAACTACAAAAATGTCAGTTCTTGCAACAGGTGCTACCTTGGTTTATGTCCTTGTTTGAATCGTAGTCAGTACTCTGCATGATCAGAAAAGAACATACAAACTCATGAGATGGACGAAAAGTTGATGTAACAGATTTGTACTGTATTTACTGTTAACTGCATAACGAAAGAGAGAAATTGAGATTAGTTTATCTGATTATTCGGGTGGAGCCATCTTGAATTGACTCCATGACATGAGAACAGTATACGGTCAAGTAGATAGCTGCAGCAGTGAATGTTAACTGGGACATTTCAACAATAACAAGAGAGAATTGTTAAGAGATCAAGAGGAGGGACTGCATCGCTCCAGGCAGTAACAATGAATATTTAGAGACAAAGGCAGCTGCTCTAAATATACATTAAGACTGCTCACCTGTTCAGCGACTTCAGACTGAGGATGGGGAGGATCACATCACAATTGCCTTTCTTATCTTCTATAATCCAAATGAATTGTCAAGGTGCTGGGGACAGTGGAGCACTGCGACATGTTCACCCACTTCTGTTTCTACAAAGGAACCAAGGCGTTCCAGTCTGTGGTGGTCCCACTTTTGCCTCATTATTCTCCTTCTTAGAAGATTGTAACATGTTTCCAAATCATGGCAGTTCACTTTTTCTTAGTGAAAGAGCTGCATTATCCCACATGCTCCCTGCTTTATTTCTTCAGTCAGACAGTGACCTTCATCAAGACTAGTTAGTTCAACTGCCCTGGTTCATATGACCAGCAAACTGAAGGTCGAGATTGGTAGAACCAAATCATGCCTCTTTTTTTCCCACCCCTTTATTATGGTGATATTATGTATACGCATGATTCTCCACCTTAAAGCTGATACATTCTGTACTTATAATCACATCTTATATGAAAATATAAGTGGTCCTCTGTGCTCCCAAAAAAGCTTGTTTTACTTTAAGATTTTAAAAGACTATCCTCAAGTATTTGCTGTTCTACTTTTGTTAACATTGAAACTAAACTAATCAGTGTGTCTATCCATACTTAGACTGTATTTGTTTATTCTTGTACAAAGGTCTCTCTTGAAAAAGAGATCACAATCTCGACAAGACTACAACTTAAATGAGGGATAACAAACGAAATGTTGCAAATTAGTGTGAATGGTTATGAATGAGCCCATGGTTTGGCACAGAGGAGTAAGAGCCTCATTGTGGTTTACGTATTCCATTATTCTAACAAGAATGTCTTTTGAGCGGAGTCGTGACACCAAGAATTGGGAAATCTAATTGAATTGTGACATTCTCAAAGATTCCTGGCCCTTCTACATATGCTATTTAGCTCATTTGTAGATAGCCCCCCCCCCCAGCTACAGTTGCAGTTCTGTGTTCAGTATCTGTAGCAACTTCAGGGTTTACAAGTTTCTGTAAAATAGATATGAAAAGAGACAACCCAATAATGTTGTGATGTAGACTTTGGTTATGGAAAATGGAACTGAAATGTGACATATTGCAGATTTTGTTGTTATTTTCCCAGTGAGCAATGACTGGCTTCGTGCAACCAACAGACTGTTTCTTTAGTCACGGTCAGAACTCTTCTTTAGAATATTTAAGGCTCACTTCATCCAAACTATAAAAAACATATTTTTGGTAAAGTCAATCTGAACAGAAAATTACATTTTTAATTTTTGGGTCACACGATGATGAGTTTTCATTTAAATATGTTCTGTTTTTACATCTCATCCTCTGGTTTGTGGAAGATAAAGAGCTTTTTTTTATCTTATAGTCATTAACTGCATAGAGTTGTGAGTAATTGCTAAGTGGAACTTTAAATTGCGTATTGTCTATCTTTAAAAGTGTTTGCTTTCATGATGGATTGAGCTGTTAGCATAGTTTTGATGAAAGTTGTCTATTTGATGCAACTGGTATTTGTAATTAGCAGGGAATAATGATGATCTCTGTAAAAAAAAAAAAAAAGAGAGAGAGAGAGAGGCTGATAGCACTGTGGTGCTCTCGTTTTCCAACTTGTTTGCCTGACAGATAATATGGTAGGAATTGGTAAACTGAGCTGAAGTTTCAGAATAAACATCTGTAAGTGTAGACACTGCTGTGCCAGTGGGTGCTTGTATTTGCTTGGAAGGCTGTACACAGGGTATATTCAACCTATTAAATAGCAAATAGCTAATGTATCAATAATAGTTAATGAGCTGACAGTTGGCTGATCTGAGATTAATACTTGATAATGGGATTCGCTTTGAAAGATATCAGTGCATCGACACTGAGATCACATGTGTTCACCACACGTGTTATCATGTGTGTGTGTGTGTGTGTGGCCAGTCATCCTGGAGCATTGAGCCAGTGGCTCTCTTGTTCTCCCTAATTGATCAGCAGATGGCATTGACAAATGATGAATAGGTTGGACATGGTACACCCCTCTCACTCTAAACACATACACATGCGCACGCACAAACACACACACACACACACACACACACACATAGTGGCGCCCCTCTTGGTGTCATCACTCTTGTCCTACAAGACTCCTAACACCCCAGTGGCATGGGAGAGTGAGCGCATCAAACCACAGAAGAACAGCCCTCCTCGCTTCACTGAGACAGAGAGACTACACAATGGCATGAGAGAGAGAGAGCGAGGAAGAGGAGATTCCTTACATAGCTTCCCATTTGTATGCACGGCTGCCGTCAGAGAAATGAAGGTATCCCCAGATATCCCATCCCTCCCTGTCCTTTCATGTGGCATTCAAAGGCAGTTCTTTCCTCTTTGGGCCTATTGAGATGCCACCACCTGTAACTGGATGCAAGGTTTTCTCTCTTTTGTCCTCTCTCTCTCCCTCACACACACACACACACACACACACACACACACACACACAGACTAAGACTGTGGGATAACGTGAGTAAATGAAAGAGGGAGTCAATGAGTGAAAAGGTTCCTATCTCCCTCTGATACAATACACTACGCAAGAAAGCTGAAGAGATCAATTCATTTATATGATCACATCAAACTGCAGTGATTCAGTGCAGCAGCTCCATAGAATTTTATTCAATCATTGGGTAGTTAAAATAAATATAAAGTGAAAAAACAACACAAGATATACGCCCAATTAGCTTTGCTAAATAGAAGTGAAGGCAGTAGTACTGTGATGTTATTATATCGCAGCAAATCTCTTCAGAAGGAGGTTGGGGTTGGTGGTTGTGTGTATGAAAAGTAAAATAAAGGGAGACAATTTCCCTTTATTTATCAAATGGCAGTGTATAGAGTGACAGGAAACAAGGTGAGAGAGAAAGAGGGGTATGCAGTTTGCATCTTTTCTCCTTCTAACAGTCAATATTAGTTTCTTTAAACCATGATAACAGTCTTCTCTAACCTAACCAAGCACTTATAAGTGTAGGTCTGGTTGTGAAGCAAGTCTGACTTTCATTCCGGACACCAGAGTTTGCGTCCCGTCACAGTCCTGCAATAAATGGTGGTTTTTTTTAAACTGTAGCCACAATTGTTCACAAACCTTAAACATACAGTTATTTCCATGAGACAACATTGTTCCATTTGTTGGGCATTTTTTATTTGATGGGGGGAAAAAATCAAGATCGGAGTTACATGAAACCAGTTCAAAGAACGGGTCAAAAGCAACATTCACACAGCTGGACTCAACCCATAGATCCTTTGGTTCATGGTCGGCGTCCTTAGAGAACAATTTTTAAATCATCGGCATTTAATGTTGTATATGTTGTACAGTTATTGAATGATTTTGCAGAATTAAAACAATTGGAAGACAGTGCCATTTTTGTCATTTAGTTATAAAGTTAAATTTTTTACTAAAACACAGAAAAATTATAGTTATATTATGTGAACCTGCTGGATTATCTGCTAATCTGCACCTAATTATTTAACATGTGGAACACCCCTTTTTGATTTTAATCCAATCTGTTAATAAAATAGTTTCAATCATAGCATCCTGGTGTGCTCTAGAATATTTCTTTTTTGATTTACAGTAACAAATATGGACATTGTAAAGTTTAGAATAGTTAACCTGCTCACTTCCCAAAACGTACCCTGAGGAGCTGAGGACTTCCAGCTCCGCAGCCAGACGCTTTGTGCCGTTGGTTTATCAGAATATCTCTGTTTTCATGACTCTGTGAACAAAGTAAGGTCTTAACCTCTGCATGCTGCTCTCTCTCTCTCCTGACCACCTAGGGTCTCTCTCACAGTCCCTGTGGGCTGAATGTTAGTAATGAGGTGGCAAATTACTGTCTTAAAGTTTGATGGAGAGGTCCCCTGCTGACATCCTGACACACACACACACACACACCGCACCGACCCCTCGGGGCTGTCCTCGACCCCCTGCCAACTGTAAAACAACAATGCTCCAAACTCTTTATTGATGAGACAGCAGTGGTTTTCACTGACTTGCCATTTCCCTCCAGCCGTTTGAAGAATTGTTCTTCTCCGTTTTCACAGGACAGCTGATTGACGTTTCTCTGAGACCAGAACCCCTGCATTTTAACTGCTAGGAGGATGATAGGGCGGACATCAGGAGGAAGTTTGAAAGGCATTAATCAATGAGTTTTACTTGCTTTTGTTGAGATACCACACATCCTGGAAATGTGCTGTAGTTATACATGACATAATTTATATTGAGAATGACCACATTGTGACAGGCTAATCAGAGAATAAACATACTGAAATATGTTCATAGTTCATCAGCTACACAAAACATACAGCATATGATTTTAGATTGAACAGTTTTGGGTTTTTTTTTTTACAATTTTAGATTTTTAGATCAAGTGTACATAAAAATGTGTTCCCATTCCAAAAACAGTAGTGGTTTCTGCATGATTTAAAGTCAAAACACTATTTAGCAAATCCAGAGGCAGTCCCATCAATGTAAGTCAATATAATATAATATACAGTAGTAATTTCAGTCATGTAGAGTCCAAGCAGGGAGTATGAATAATTGAATTGTTGTTCTCTTAGATTCAACATGGACAAAAGATGAAATTCCAAAGACAGAAAGAGCAGACGGACAAAGGTGTTTTCTTCCCATTTTGCCAAACTGTGAAGTTACCTTAATCTAAACATTACATTATTTCTTACTAACCACTGAATTTCTGCTCTCTGACTGAGCACACATCACCTGAGCAGAGAAACATTACCGATGCTTTAATTTCAGTGCGCATGCTCCTAAGAGATGTGCATTAAGCCAGACTGCAGGAATTCCAGCCAGACAACTCACTGTTCCTTCTCTACTGTGTTCTTCTGAGTGTGAACATACCAACATAAACTCCAAAGCAACAGTTCTGCAGTAAATTCTGTCTGTGTTAATTGCATGAGTTTTGGTGGCATCTAGTGGTGAGGGTTGCGAGTTGGAATCAGCGGTTCATGGTGCATTCATGTGCTCCTGGGATGGTCCCATTTCCCGAGTTGTAAAGTCGTTCTCCCTGCTTCAGTGTGTGTTTATGTGCCTTTAAGTCGGAATGTGGAATCAACATGGACACTACTACAAAGATGTGTTGGATTAGCATTATCAGAGCGTATAAACAGCATGCAAACATCTTGTTTACTCTACATGGACAGCAAACTAACCATTAGAACCATATTACAAATTACATGTTTGCAAAATATGTAAATGCAATACAGGATTTTGCACAAATCAAAGTTCTGTATACTCATTTCTCTTTTTGCAATAAAAATTTAAGGAGGAAAAAAGATTCTGATTATTCCGACACCACATGAACACACAGTCACCGCTAACCCCTCCCTTTCCAAGCGTGTGGGAAAAGCTATGGTGTCTGACACGCTGTCAGCTCTTGTGCTAAATAATACACGTGGTCCTCTATTTGTCCACATTTCTCTTCTGTACTTATAATAAATCTGTCAACTACTACTACTACTACTCCTACTACTAACGATGTTCTTCTTCTACTAATATACATGTAAAGTCTAAAACGTTGTTCCAAATAATAGTAGTACCAAGAACCACAATCTACATTGTCGTGAAAGACAATATAGATTTATATAGGCTGCACCTTTGCTGACACACCTGTAATCTATCGAATTCCTGCACCAACCTCCATCCATCCATCCATTCAACGTCAACCGCTTATCCTGCGTACAGAGTCGCGGGGAGGCTGGAGCCAATCCCAACTGACATCGGGCGATAGGCGGGATACTCCCTAGACAGGTCGCCAATCCATCACAGCCCTGCACCAACCTGTGGGACTCAAACATGTTAGCATCTCAGCAGATAACTCACACACTGTTCGCACCTGTCAGCCTTTTCCATCAGGAGGCACAGCAGTGCAATCATTCGTCTCCTCTCTGCAACACTGCTGAACTGTACAGTAAGTTCTTTTCTTCACTGTATTAGTCCATATCCAATGGTCCAGAGATCAACCTGGAAAGAAAGTCTGCTGTCATGGTTTACACAGTGCCTTCATGTAGAGTTGCACTCATGATGTTTTAGTGCCTGGCTGGTAGTGCTTCTCCATCTGCTAGCTGACCCAATCAAACACAACTGGCACAAGTGAGGGATCATGTCCTTGTCTCTGAAAATGCAACTTCTACTGGCGGGGAAGAGCCTGGCATCTGGGAGAAAGTGGCCTGAACAGCTCACCTCATTAGCCAGTTGAGATCACAGTACGGGTACAAGGATTCGAAATGTTGTCAGTTCCCTGTGATCAGCTGTCATTATGTAGATAATGAATCCCGATACAGAACACATGCTGATAGCAGTTGGAAATGTATTGTGATACAGACAAACTGTAAATCAGCATAAAACAAAGACAGATCACTGCTCTCCATGTAATTCCTACATATGATGGTGCTATCAATTAAAAAACATCGCATGCTAAAGCAGGACAAGAATGCTGCAGTAGAGTGTGAAGGTGCAGTGCTCCTTCACACTCGGGGGCGGCTGTGGCTCAGGAGGTCGAGCGGGTTGGCCGTTAATCGGAAAGTCGGCGGTTCAATCCCTGGCTCCCCCTGGTTGCTTGTCGAAGTGTCCTTGGGTTGCAGCTATTCCGCCAGTGTATGAATGAGTGTGAATGTTAGTTTCCGTTTGAGCACTTAGGCTCAGTGTGGTGAATGTAGAGTAAAAGCGATTTGAGTGGTTGAAAAGACCAGAAAGGCGCTATACAAATACAGAGCGTTTACATTTGCTAGTTAAACATGCGTTAAGGTATGTGGATCTAAACATGTATCATGAAATGGAAGTGAGCTGTCTTATGCTGTCAAACAGTACAGAAAAACACAGCATTTATCTATTATGAAACAAATTCCCTGAAGAAGCCTTGCCCCCCCAGTGAGCATTCTCATGGGAAAACTAACACCTCACTTCTTTTTTCCTCCCTTTTTCCCTTCTTCTCCCCCTCTTCCTTGTTCTCCAATAAAGAGAGAGCGATGAGGGGCCATAACAGTGGCAAGGCAAGTCTGTTTGATCCCCATGCCATGCTATCTTCAGTTTTCTCCATTCAGCCCGTATAGACGGGATCAGTGGAGTGGACCGCCCGTCTGCCCAAAAGGACAAAAGTCCCCCTGCTAATTGCTGCCACATGAAATGAAGAGGGACATCCCAAATAGGAGCTCTGAGATTGATGGAGAGGGGGAGAGGGAAGAAAAAGGACAACAAGTTATTCTTAAAGCTGCTCACTGGTTTCTCTCTGATTACTCCTCAGTCTCTGTTGAACGTCAGCTGATGAAGTCTGGTTGTTAAATTCTGTAGATAAATTACATCTGATGGAAGTGGATCATTTAAACTGTTAAATTGTTGGTACCATTTCTGATATGTTTAAAGAATATAAATCCATATAAAATGGTCAGCTATTGGAGTACTATACTGCAACTTAAAGATGCAATAATAAATATTTGGATATAAACAATTGATCAGTAAGTATGTGTAATGTGAAAGGGGTCACGCATAGTAATGAACCCATGAGAATTATCACCAACTCTGAATTTCCCTCAGCTCTACAGAGCTTTTTAGCTCACTGTATTGGTTTTACAAAACAACTGTATATGTTTAATCTCAGCAAACCTCATCACACACTTTTTCCAAAGGCAATCAGCAGCTATTTTCAGCAAAAAAGCTCTAAATAATCCACTGTCCAGCACTAAACAGGAGACAAAGTTAGGGACTAGCTAACTAAAGATGCTAGCACCTAACACTAGCAGCTAAAGATACTGAAAGAGTTAAAAGTATTCATCAGGTGGGTAACAAGACTAGGTCAAAACCTACAGTACATCCACACTTCTATGTTTAAAATGAAAACAATCTCTGTTCACAGCAGTGTTTTAGCTGCGTCTCAGAATTGATCTCCGTCTATATTAAAACGACTGAAACGCACATCAGGTGGCCATTTACGTACGCTGGACATGCGCGTGCCAGTGGAAGCCATCTACTCTGCAGTTGCAGAATATTTAGCGAAAGAAGAAAGTTCTACTACAGACGAAGAACCACACCAGAGATTTTTTTTGCATGGACCGACAATGAGGTTGAACTGTTACTGAAAGTAATGCAGGAGTACAAAACGACTGTGGCAGCGGAAAACAGACTGGCGAGTCATCGCAAATACAGCAACAGCACAAGTGAATTAGTGTTATTTGCACAGTACCAAAAACTTTAATAAAAATACCAAAACAAAAACACCGTCAGTAGCATTGTGTTTTTTGCTTTCCATGACTGTTCAGACCCAATCAGGAAGCCAAATGTGAGCTTGTGTCTGCTTCATCGTTTTTAAAGTCCTCTGCTTTCAGGAAACAAATATTCAATGTTCATTTCATCAGAATGCATTTGTTGTTCCAAATGCTTGACTTCTATCTTTTCCAGCAATTGTAATCAAGCTGTAAAGTATATCCATGTATGTCTTTCTGTAATATGACCCCAAATGCTGTTACTCCCTGTCTGCGGGAAGAGTAAATAGGCAATTACGAGATACAATAGCCATATCAACTTTGTTAGGAGATAATATGTCAATGTTGTGCCCCCAAGTCACCAAATGGGGCCATTTAGTATTGCAGTGCATGTGCATAGAAACTACTGTAGCTTTATTTTTATTTTTTTTATTATGTTAACAAAGCCCTATACAATACAGATCTTTTTATTTCTACTTTTTTTACTTTTATGTGACAGCTACTGGTTTCTTTGTGCGTTAAGATTTCACTCTTACTTGTTTATTGTTCAACCTATCCAACAGACCAGCAGTAGCTTCAAAATACCATTTACACATTAGTACCTAATTCTTCAACCTCATTACTTTTACTGTGAAAACTTGACTATATTTTACTGCTAATACTTTTGTAATTTTACTTAGTGACTTTCTGATAGACACACTTTCCATCCTGGCATTGCTTGGACTGAAGTAAAGGATCTCAATATGTTTTCTGCCATTGTGCTCTTACTGTATTATGCAAGGTGGTAACAGTAGAGAGATCTAAAAGGGAAGGTTTTTAATTTAAAGTCTCTCTGAATCAAAGTGTTGAATGAACTATCTACATGTTGTGGGGTAAATTCATGGTTTAATGAAGTCCCAACAATAATACTAATGTCATGGTGTAAATAGAATTTTAGTGGTAGGTCCATGTGTTTTTGTTTTATTCCTCATCGAAGATGAGCAGTTTTTTGGAAAAGCGTTGGAGAGACATTCCCAGATTAGTTCTGCCCGTGCGGCTGCCTGCTATGTTATTGGGAAGCAGACAGTAGCTGACTGACTGCCTGTTTGACTGGCTGCCCCCTTATTGTCCTTCAGCAACGAGGAAGATCAGTGGACCAGGACCCAGCAACAAAAGGCTTGGAGCCACCACTCTGTGTGTGTTTGTGTGTTCGTGTATGTGTGTAGCTGTCACGGCCCAGTGATATAAGTGTCTCGGAGCCCTGGCCGGGTCCCTGCACCACACAGGGACTGAAAGAGAGAAAAAGCTGTCACTTCAGAGGGCCTTTTCAAAACCTGCATCGCTTTAGAGCAAACAGGCCCTGAAAGTCACAGTCCATATAGTCCTCCGAGTGGTCAAATGCCGCTGCTCAGCTTCTGCATCAAATGATTTGTTTCTTAAACTCCCCCCTCCCACCCCAACATCATCCCTCTCTCCCACACAGCCCTTCCTTTTCTCAACTCATGCATTCCTGTTTTCCAATTGTGTTGTCTTTGTGTCACTGCAAGGCTTTGTTGGGGCCACGGATGGCTGTTGAGGTCGTCGGTGCCGTTTCAAAGTGTTTATTGATGTGCAGTCTCCACATGATGTTGGATGTTGTTGTCAGAGGTCACAACTTGTTGGTGTTCCGGTGTGGCCGGGGTGAGACTCACATCTTGATCCATGCCGGCGGGTCACGCTAGGCCTTTGAAAGCAACAAGGCAAACAGATCTTTTGGACGTCGGCTCATCCATCAAGCACACCTTAAGACTGTATCAGCCAAGCATGCAGCGCTGTCACTCACAAGTAAGTAAGCTGTTGGCGGAAGGAAGCAGAGTCACAAGAAGGCCTGCTGTAAGTCACTTGGTTAGAGCAACCTTGGGTTGGGACCCGTATGCATGGAGATTAATCTTAGGTCGTAATCTGATCACCCAAGCAGAAGAAAAAACATTTTTGATCAAATAAATTGTGTTTGTACTTTTGACTTTTCTTCCTCATGAAATTTTGTAGTTTCTTTAAAACGGATTCAAGTTAAAGAGTTGATTCAACAGCTCATAACTTACAATATGCAACCTGTGAAGGTGGGTCGCAAAGGGATATTGCCTCATGTGCTACTGTGGATATTTTTCAATTTGTTTATGAAAAACTCGTATAAGCATCAGGTAAGCATGGTGATTTAAGCTGTGTGTCCCTTTATAACAGTCAGCATTTGGGAGGACACACTGTTGTTTGTTTTCCACTCAGAAGCTTGCGAGGCTTACTAGCTTCTACTTGGAAAGTGGAAGCTAAGCTAATGTTGCTGCCTTCTTGGCCAGGCCACCATTGAAAAGGAGATTTTATCTCAGCTGTTTTTTTACCTGGTTAAATAAAGGTCAAATTAAAAAAAGTGCTTGCTCATAGTGGGAATTTTGGGTCTTTGTAAATAATATTACAGAGAGTACAGTATATGCCTGGTCTGTATGAAAAGTGCAATGAGATAACTTAGAGTGACCATATTTTGGTTTTCAAAAAAAGGACAGTGGGTGTAAGAGGCAGACAAAAACTCGCAGTGGGTGGAAGGTTGGGGCTGGGGGGAATTCAAGTCATTGGTGGCACTGTGGCAATGTGTAATTATTATTATAACAACATTAAATTAAAGTTTAATGTTAGTATTATACTAATATATTATAGGTTAGACTTTATTTGGCTTATGTCTGCCCACATGTTGTTTATAGTAGGCCTATTTGTAACATTTCAACAGCCTATTAGTTGTGATTCAAGTGATTCACAACTAAAACCGTTTTCTATCTTGTTTAAAGTTTGATTAGTTCCAATATTAGTGTATTCATTAAATAATAATAAATAATAAATTCAGATAATAATATATATAGCATACCACCAGTATAATATTAATTCCAGTTACAGCAGTTTCATTATGGTACGTTGTTCTCATTCATTTATTGATTGTGCACGAAAAATGCTCTACATGGTGATTAGTCTCACACACTAAGTGCTAACTTGTCAGTAATCATAACCATTCATGGAGAACGAGTTCAACATTTCGAAAGTTTGCATACCAGTTAACCTTTTTTAAATGTCCCACCTCATCTAGGCTATGATTAGTCAGTTTACGAAAAGTGACACTGATGAGCAACTTTATGCACATGCTTGGATAAAAATAAAAAAAACTCTCCTACTCCGTCTCCGCCGGTTGAGAGGACAGGAAAGAGTAACGTTACCGGCAGCTTGTGAGAAGTGCCAGTAGACCAAAGAGTCAAGCTGCTGTTCTGTGTCTTGGCTGTCGCTGTGGTGCTGAGGGTAATGACTCAGATGCAGTTTGACCAATGGTGGCATGCGAGAAGGCGGGACCTAAAGAGAAAAGTCACAGCAATGCAAAAATGCACTGAATGAATGCCAACTGTAGAAAGCAGAAGCCGAATCCTGGACATTTTGGGTGATTTAGAAATCCCAGATGGACACATTTTTTTGTCCGATAAAGTGGACATGTCTGGGAAAAAAAGGACGTATGGTCACCCTAGATAACTGATGTAATGAACTGGTGCTTTATAAAAAAAATCAATTAAAATGAATTTAAGGAGTTTTTGGATGGACAGATAGCTTTACTTTTTGCTAAATTAATCACCATAGACCGGTAACTAACTGCTGCTAACTGTAGCTACTGTTAGCTATTGGCTCAGTTGGTCCTATTAACGCTAGCTGACTCTGACTAGGAGCTCAGAGCACCAGGGTAGTGTTGGTTAACCCTAACCCTAACTAAGGTAAATATCCAATGGCAGCTAAGGTTAGCAGCAGTTAGCTTTTACTTCAGCAACAAGTGAAGCTATCTGTCCAGAGTTGACCAGAAAATATTGTCTCCATTGACTATGATCCAGTTTCACCAAAATCATTGAACAAAGTTCTAAAAGTTTCTATAGTAGGCCTAATCAGAACAAAACACTTCTGGTTCCAACAATCCAAGATGCCGCAGCCAAAATGCCAAGCCAGAGGCTTCAAAAAAGATCAGTGGGTGATGTCAGGGTGGCTACATCCACTTCTTCTTCTACAGTCTATCATTATAATGCCAGGTGTGAACTGATGTACTTTAAGCTGTCCACTTGTGATCAGATCAAGATGCATGTTAATGCCAGGTTTAAGCAGGGCCTAAGAAAGAAGTCCTTCAGACTGAAGCTGTCGGTTACTCCTCACATGAGGAGGACTAATGATGGTTTTGTGGTGAAAGTGGAGGCACATAGTCAGGTACAGGGGAGGACCTGTTGCACACATCAGTATCCAGCTGCCCCATATAATGTTAAACTCCAGTGCTCAACCTTGCCCAATCACCTAGTGAAACAGAGAAATGTGTGTTAAAGAGTTGAGTCAGATTTACATGCAGACAAATTCAAATGAACAAAGCTTCCGCCTCCTGCTGAAATGTTATTATTGCAGTTCTGTTGCCCACATGTCTGGATTGTAGTACATGCTGGCTTCTATTACAGATGTTATATTACAATTACAGTAATTGATCTACAACCTTTGGAGTTTCAAGTCAAGTCAAATCAAATTGCTTTACAGAGCACATTTAAAAACAACAAACAAGTGCTTTAATGAGAGATTAAATAAAACACAGGAATGATTGAATAAAAACACAGACATAAATCAGAGGATGTAAGTAGAAAGCATAGAGTATCTTGATAAAAGTAAACAAGGTCAGGCATGTCTTGAGGTCAGGCATGATAATAAAAAGGCTAAAGAAAAGAGATAGGTCTTTAGAAAGTTATCAACGGGGGGGGGAACGGGGGGACTATTCCTCAATTTAGGGCCAACAACTGAAAATGCTCAATCACCTTTGTGTGTGGAATGGAAGTCAGGTGTTGCTTCACGCAACATGCTGGAAACTCAGGTAAACTCCCACTGCAACGTTAGAGTAATATTTTTATCAGCTTAATATTTTTATCAGCTTGGAGTAATCCATGCTTGTTATAAGATAACAGTACATTTAATGCATTTAGTCGACGTGATACATCTGTATTAGCTCGCCTGTCAGCTTTTCAGTAACTAACATTACTGTATTATCTGTGCATGTTTCACCAGAGGCTCAGCAATGTCAATACAGCTAAATGTATTGGATGATAACGAAACGTTTAGTGAGCTGGACTGAATATTTTAATGAGATTGTTGCTACACTTTAACAGTTAGACCGCAGTAAGTAACATTACTGTAGGGAATGTTTCTTCTACTGTGTTGTTGTCCTTCTAATGTTCACTGTTTTCACCAATATCATCTAAATCGATCGTTTGGTCTTACAGGCTTTATCACATAAACCTTTATTGTTGTTTTTATCCTTACATGGAGTGTTGTGTTTTGCTGGGAGCTGGTCGTTATATGGTGTTAGTGGACTGCATTTCGTTAGAAGCAGTGATGTTGCTGTAGTCGGAGAGAGGCTTGGGAGGGCACACATGGCTACATCCCGACCCGCTGTGTCCTCACATTATAAGCAGAATAGTGGCTGTTCAAAGCAACAGAGAAAACAGGTGTATGCTTCATTTCTAAGTGAGGCTACAGCCCATTAACAATAGGGCAGTGAAAATTTTATTTATTAATAAATGATTTCATTGAAAAACTACATATAGCCCCTTTAAGAAATACATTTGTATAATGCCCTATTTGTTTTATGTACAAAAATATGAAGATATGCCAACTTACTGAAATATTGTCTGACAGCATCCTTTGATTGTTTTGTTCCTTACATCAGCCTTCTGTAATCCTGAAAATCTTCTTAAGGACAGAATAATTTTCAAACCCATCGCTAGCCTGAATTAAGCGATTGAGACCATAGTGACTCGTGGACTTAAATGTGCCATTAATGACATCCGCCTCCAGCTGAAGGTAGTTGTGGCTTGTTTTAAACCCAGCATGCTGGATTTTCCAGAGATTAAACTGCACATGTAGCCCCTTTTGACAAACAGAAGAATGTGCCTGCAGCTCTCAGGTGTCTGTTTATGTAACTGTGTTAATGCAAAGCAAAGCTAGCCTTTCATAAAAGTGAAAAAAGAAACAATTTGTTACAAAAGGTTAAAAACATGACCACGGTTGATGTTTTGCACTTGAATGGTACTGGTGGATCAGCTGACATGGTTTTGACTTGCCATTTGATGTTAGTAGAGGTTTCCATTGAATGAAAAATTAGCTTGACTCGCTAACTATTACCCTCATCCTACTCCACATCGGTAAATCCACAGGACCACTCAGTAAAAAAAACCTATCCGTTTACTGAGATACAAGAAAACAACGGCAAAGGAACGGCATTTCATTGATTAATGAGAAAAAGAGGGAACGATGGGTGAGTGTTCATGTATCTCTCGTTGGCTCCTTGTCACTTCTACAATAAACGTAAAACATCATGTAGCTGTACTAATCAATATTTTCATACAAAGAATCACATGACCACATGTAATTTGGGACGTGTCGCTTGTAGTGACAAATCCACAGAGAATTATCACCAGCTCTGCAGGTTCCCTCAGCATCTTTCACATCATCGTTTTGTTTCTGTCAGTCTCACAGCTCTCATCAGACCTGTTTCCAGCAGCAGCAGGCAGCTGGTTTCATTTTTTCCAACTAACCAGCAACATTCATAAAAAGTAAGTTCAGAAGGAGCTAAATTAAAACAGGTATGTGTCAGTCAGAGGGGTGGAGCCTCATCAAATCATCTTCAGCATAAGAATAAAGTCAAAAATAGTGTTCATTACTAGATAAGATCTTCAAAAGAATAGAAATATTCTACTTGTCTAACCTAATGAATGAATGGTCAGACAGCTCTGATGGAGCCTGTCACAAATGTCACAAATGACATTTCTGGGAGCCACAGTGGATACATTTTATAATATTTTAAAATATCATTGTAATAGATGAATGAAGCCACTCTTGCAACACAGTATGCACACACTTGCATTCTGGTTGTATAGAGTTGATGTTCTTGCTTCATAAATTGTCCTTGTCTGAATTCGTTGTTTGTCATTTCCTTTTATTATGTTTTTGGTGTCTGTCCTAAACCAATAAAAACTTAACTTCTTTCCAGGGATTTAAGCGTTCTAATATAAGGTTAGTCAGGCAGATGTCATTTTAATGTATGTTATTGGTTTTTTCCTTATTATAACCTTATTATCACCAGGGCTTCTGCAAATCTAGAACATTAAAGGAAAATTCTTCTATTTGTTAAGATGGGTCATGTTTTTTATGACTCACACTCTTCATTTGTATATATACATATTCTGGTGCCATTGCAAACACACTCCTATTTAAAGACAAAAAATGTGTGAGAAAAGGACCGATCATTTCCTGTCAAGTGAATCTAAATCATTCTAGAAGCAGTTTTGATATTCCCTCTGCCAAATGTGAGGCCCTTCTCTCCCCCCTGCCTGTTGTTTCAGTGTCGTTGTGCTGCTCGTTACACCTGACTGTCCTCATCAGATCTCATCAGGAGTTAGATCTAATGAGGGCCCATCTCTCATTACCGCCCATCTTGGCTCACCACAGTCTGACCTTTGACCTCTACCTCTCTACAGTCAATCAAGATTTCCTCTCTCCTCCTTTTTTTAGCCTTATGGCCAGATGCTACACAAAATTAATGAAGAAAAAAAAAAAGGTGACCGAAAGCGTGAGAATAAAGAGGGAAGGAGCCAGGTGGTGCAATATGGAACTGTCCCTCCAAGTAATGTGAAATCGGGGTTCATCTTTGAAATGTTTTTGACGTCATAAAATGTATAAACTGTTAACAGAAAAGTAAATAAATTAAATTAAATAAATAAAAATTTATTATAAATAATTTCTGGTGCTTGGCGCATTTTACCCAAGGAAGATGTGAACAAGAACCTCTACCAGGACTTAGACAAAAAGGAGGAGGAATTACAGCCTCATATTTCTTGTAGTGTGGTAGTGAGGGGGGGGGGGGGGGGTCAGTGGCAATGGGGGTCACAGGAAGGGTGGAGGTTAGGATTAGGGGGCAACAATGAGTTAAATGTTCCCCCTCCAGACCACGTAGAGGCCGAAGCATCCCCCGGTGTCCATAATTTGTCGGGAATAATTGAGTGTGTGTGTAGCAGGGTCTCAGGCCTTGCTCTCTGGTAGTTGGAGGTGAAGGGGCTCTCCAGAGAGAGTGGAGGACCCTCGCTGTCAGACAGGAATCTGAAGAGACCTCCCAGTAAACCCTCAGTGGTGAGACCCTGCAGCTCCGTTTATTCACAACCTTCAGCAGTGGAGGGAGTGAAAATATTCACATCATGTGATTCCAAATGGATACTGACATGTTTGGTGACATGGATAAATGGCTAATAATGACTTTTAAATGTGATGTGATGTATAAAAATGGTATTCACTGAACTGAAATGAATTGACTTTGCCAGGTTAGGACACTTAAAGAGATAATATGTTTTAAATATATTCATTTATTTTTACAATAATGATGTACATCAATTAAGACACTGCATTGTGTATTATCAAAAACAGACATTTATAATGAGAAAATGACTCTTTTTTACCATTTTGTGTAACTTTCCAAAGGAGTAGTGGTCAGCGGAGGCGATGGAAGACGTGATGATGGAGGAGGAGGAGGCTGCTAAAAGGAGACATCCCAGAATAAAAGGATGGTCATTCAGACTGCTGAATGTTCACAACATTGAGCATGTGACTGAAGGCTTTGACTTGTGCTCAGGCAGTAGGTGTTAATTTAAATGATGCACTGCCATCTAGTGGCAAGACACGTGTGTGAAACATGTTAAATACTGCATGTCTGTAACCCAGGCAACTCCTGAGATTGACAGGTTTTCAGGTTTTGGTGTGCAACATCCAAAAAACAATATAAAGACAGTCTCCAGTAATATGATAAAACTGTTTCAGGCGAGTGACATGCTGAAATCTATCTACAGTAAAATGCCTTAAGTTTTCTAAGAGAAATTAAATCTCAAATGTCGCCCTGATGAAAGAAGTCTCATGGGAGGAAGTGCTCATTAATCGATGCTGAATTAGCTTTTCTCGCATTTACTAATACATTTAAATCCATATTTGGCAAATGCTTTCCACTTGTTTAGATTACTAGAGAATGTAACTCTAAAAAAGTTGCAACTCCAAGTCTACAAAAATCTGTTTTTGTATTGGAAAAGTGTTGTTAGCCTCACCTCATTCAATGTCAAAGTTTATAAAATATAAGAATCATTTCACAAACTTGCTCCAAACTGCAAAAAAAAACATACTGAAAAACTCCTGCAATAGTATAAAAATGAAATAATCATTATAATCATTAATAATTATTGAATAAGAAAAAGGCCTACATACTGTATCTATTCCATCAAAAATATCACAGACTCACAGGACTGAACTTATTTCATTGACATTTTTGTAAATATTGGTCCCACGTTGGCAAAAAAATACAAATGATTCTTTCCTCCTACCTCCAAAGAAGTGCATGACACTTTATTAGAAATGAAGGATCCAGCTGCAGACCATGATGAGATAAAATGTAGTCTTGTCTTCCTCTATTGTTAAGCCCCTCACCTACATTTTAACTTAATTCCTAAAAACAGGTGTGACTTTAAAGTAGCCAAAGTCACACCTCTGTTTATATCAGGTGACTTGAGCCAATTTAACAACTACTGCCCTGTATCTGTTTTGCTCTGTTTGTCTAAAGTTCCTGAAAAGTTAGTTTATTCAAGAATGACAAAACATTCAGATGGGAATGACATACGGTACAGGCATCAATATGGCTTTAGTAAAAACATACTTTGACCTCTCTTGTTTTTGATTTATATGAATGACTAACCTAAGGTCTATAATAATGCATTGCCTATTTTATTTGCTGATGATGCATGTGCAAAAATATTCAAAGATTGAAATAACCCAAGTTAATTATATCAAATTCCCAGGTGTCATATTGGATGTAAATTTAACATGAAAGCACCATATTTAATTTGTGTGCAAAAAGATTATGAAGTCAATCGACATTTTAAGCAGAATTAGTTCGTTGATAAATTATTCTTGTATTTTAAATTTTTATTACAGTTTAATTTACCCATATATCATATGTTGTAATACTATCTGGGCCACCATTTATCTAAATAAGATTCTGCAAATCCCCCCAAAATTTGAAAGATACAATTGATCTGCTGCTCTTCTCAGAAAACACAAACTTTTATCAATTGTCAATGTGAACAGATACCAGGCCTGTGTGTTTATGTGTAATTATGTACACTTGCCCAGCACTTTCCAAAAAAATGTAAGCTGTAATAAAAGACACTCTAAGGGCTTTCTTCTTTCATTTTATTGGACGTCCCCAACCAATATACACTGAAATACAGAGGACCATTTCTTTGGAACCGCCATCACTGAAAAAACATTTGAAAAGGTCACTTATCAACACTGACACTGACCTAGATCTTCATCTAATTTTGTGCTGCTAAGTGCAACTTGTGTCACTTAGAGGGGTGTTATCTTTATAAGCCTTTTCTTGCCTTCTAACCTCCCCTGCAAAGTGTTTTACTTTGTATCAAGTTTAATTGTTTTTGTTTTTTTTAATAATGTGTGAATAAACTATATATAAAATAAACAGTTACAGGTATTTTGTTTGACATTGCACCTGTTCCCAGAAATCTTCCATAAATCTTTTAAAGAACTATTGGAATACGCTAAATATACCTGTATTCTTGCACAGTGAGCGAAACATGAGCTTCATAATTACATTATTATGATCACAATCAGTAATTTTTTTAATTTAATATTTATAGAATTTTCTGTTTTTAAAGTAAATTGTATGACATCAGATTCATTTTATCATAAAGACTCAATAAGCAAGATGTGCGATGAGATAAGTGACCATGTAGCTGAAGCTGCACTAATCAATATTTTCATACAAAGAATCAAATGACTACATGTAATGTGGGACGTGTCTCTTGTAGTGACAAATTCCACAGAGAATTATTTCCCCAGCTCTGCAGTTCACCTCATCCTCTTTCACGTCATTGTTTTGGTTGAGTTTTGGTTCAGTCTCACATCAGACCTGTTTCCAGCACCGGCAGGCAGCTGCTGTCATTATAAAGCTGTAAGAACCCCACGGAACACTTCGGTGTCTGGTGAATATCTAAATAAGCAGCAGTCTGCTAACATATTCGCCATAACAACTTTGTAAATTGATAATATGCATTGAAACGACTTCTTCTCAGCAGTTTACAAAACTCTATTGAGGGGCAGGTGCCATTTGTCCATAACTAACATCCTAAAGGCTCATTCCACACTTTGAAATGTGTGCCATGAGATGTGGCTCTGAGAAAGCAAGAAAGAGGACTTTGCGATAAGAATCTTTACTAACTTTGAAATCAAAATGTACAAATGCCATGGTCTGAAAGACTCCCAGCTTCACAATATTCTTGAAGACTTGTTACTTGACTAAACACTTGACTTTGACCTGCCTCAACAGGTCTACATTTCATACTGGCTTAAAAAAAACATGTCATTATTCTTCCACCTTCCCTGACACCCACAGAGTAAACGCTCACGTTTTGCATTTTGGAACAGTTTCATGATTCACAAACACAGCTGCTCGCATATGCACGTGTGGCCTTGCAGCTGTCTGGCACAGACTGGGCTGTGTAGGCATGCTGACTGGTGCTCCTCCTGACACGTCTAGGTGTATAAAGACTGTGTACATACATGTTTATTATGTCCCTGTATATTTCTGTCACTACAGTGAGAACGTTTTTATGTATCAGCAGAACTCAGTAACCTCTGAAGAGCTTTATGTAATCGTTTCATCTGAACAAACCAGGCAAATAGAATAATCCTGTTTATGTTTGCTCAGTCTGTCCACAGCTCTGCCCTTCACCTGAGGACTGGGGGTGGAAGAGGTGATATGTCATTGTACATCCTATTTATGTTGAGCATAACAGCATGAAGCACAAACACCCCCTTCTGATGACATAGGAAGAGCTGATACTTTTGAAGTTGTCTGTTTGCTTTGTCTATAACCTCTCGGATAACCTCTGACCTCTGTGACATAGGCAGAGGTTACTTTGGTGCAATTTCCACGTAAGGACATATGGCAGAATTACATGTATGACATAGAGCATGAAGCATGAAGGGACAGTATGAAATTCATGAAGCACAAAATGATCGACATTGCTCTTTGTGGAGTTCAGGTGCCAGTCCACCAGAGCAAATCCCATGTGTGGATGCAGAAAATTCTAGGCCTATTGGCCACAGCTGTCAGAAGCCAACCCTATTTTACATGTAATGCCATTTAAGATTTGAAAAATGTGACATATTTTACAGGTGCTCTGTGCAGTTTTCTTGAAAACACAGTTTAGGTCTAACTAATGTGCTGAGTGTATCCACATCAAACATTTGCAAAGCTGACATCCATGTTTTGTAGCTAACAATCTTCTTATTTTCTGCTATTCTTGGCACATTGCCGCCCCCTGCAGATCTGTAGAATAAGTTGAAAACCTTGGGAGGAAGGTGTATTGCATCACCAGCGTACACATGCATGTGCATCTTTGTGCATGTAGGGACTTGCTTGGGGGCAGCTGTCGCTAGAGGGCAATAGGGTGCTGCCCTCCTACAAAAAAATGCTCTGTATTTGTCTACCACTCAAAGCGCTTTTACACATCACATTCACCGATCACACACATAAGTGCCGATTTTCCGATTAACGGGCAACCCGCTCTACCTCCTGAGCCACATACATTCATTAATAATACATTTCATTTATCCATCCATCCATCCATCCATCCATCCATCGTCAACCGCTTATCCTGCATACAGGGTCGCAGGGCGCCGTAGCCAATCCCAGCCGACATCGGGCGAAAAGGCGGGGCACACCCTGGACTTTTAAGTCACCATGTGGAAACAAAATGGACACAACAAATAAGATGTGTTGTATGTTATTGCTCAAAACAAATATGCAACAACACGTACATAGCTGTTTCCACTGACATATTACTTTACAGTCAGAAATTCATTCAAAATTATTTTAACACCACATGAGGCAGCGCCACTTTCACATTCAGGATCAATATAGGTTACCTCAACTCAGAGGAGCAACTGGACCATGTCTTTAAATTAATAAATTAAAGACCACTCAGTCGTCATAGTTATCAGGATATATTTACTGGCAGCTACAGAAAGGCTTTTCTAAAGCTTTCTGCCCAACACACAAAAATATGAGCAATACTAACTATGAAAGTCCACTGAGCCACAGTATGTCCCAGGAGCAGCTCTACGCTCTGCGGAGAATATGCAGCCAGTCTATTTTTGATGGAAGCCGCATGCAGCAGCACAGAGCAGATCGAAGAAGTCAGACACGGAATGGCATAGAGAATCCGGTCACTTTTCAAAATAGGGTGTGGCTGTAACCTGTTGATTATAAATATATACAGTACTGTCCAAGAGTTGTGGGAAAATGCTGTAAAATAAAAATGTTTTAAAAAAAAATCAATCTAATCCAATCAATTTAACAAAACCCAAAGTAAATGAATAGATCAAAAATCTAAAACAAACAAATATTTGGTGTGACCACCGTTTGCCTTCACAGCTCCACTTGCACATAGTTTTTGAAGGAACTCGGCAGGTAGGTCGGCCCAGACATCTTGGAGAACTCCCCACAGTTCTGCTGTGGATTTAGGCAGCATATGCTGCTTCTCTCTCTTCATTTAATCCAGGACAGACTTAATGATGTTGAGATCAGGGCTCTGTGGGGGCCATACCATCAGGACTCCTTATTCTTCTTTACACTAAAGATAGTTCTTAATGACTTTCGCTGAATGTTCGGGGTCGTTGTCATGCTGCAGAATAAATTTGAGGCCAATCAGATGCCTCCCTGATAAATAAGTAAGGTAATTAATAAGTCCCATACATCTCAACAATGAGAAGACCAAATCCCCAACTCCATTTGTGGAAATTCAGCCCCACACTTGCAAGGAACCTCCACAATGCTCCGATGCTGCTTGCGTCTACTCCTTAGCTTTGCCTGTTTCTTTGTGCTTCTTCAAACAGGCACATGTAACTTCAATAAACGCAAACCTTGTATTTGAATGCTCATGTTACACGTTTTTTTTATTTACAATTTTACATTGAAGATGTCCTATATGTTGCCATCTTTCCTGAGAGCTTGGACACTTTACTACTTGTCCTGCACTGTACTGAGTCAGACATGCTGCAGCTGGATCATCAGGGTTGTAATCTGTTATCTGTTGGAGTCTGGCCAGCAGGTCTCCCACATCTGTTCTTTAGAAACAACATGTGAGGTTTGAAGATCTCCGTTGAAACAAAACGTGATGTGTACTGTGCATTCACAGACACTGGCGCACTTGGTCATTGCACACACTGTATGGTACTGTATAATCCATTCTGTCTGGATAGCGGATACTTGTGAACGCCTTCAGAAGGCCTTCAAAAGAGCAATGAGCAATGATAACCTTATCTATCATTGCTCAGCTTGTCCTTTTCTTTGCATACAACCAGTGCAGTGCAGCTGCCATTTGCACAGCTGTGTTGCTCTGGAGTCCCGCCAGTGTTTTTGAGTCCACACGTGTGTAGTAACAGAACACAACATCACACAGATACACGCCGACACAGAGAGAGAGCGAGTGATGAGTAAAGCATTAGAGTCCAGACTTTATTGGAAAGTACTCTTTTAGTCTAATTAAATTATCATCTAGATCCATTAAAATGCACAGAAATATAATATTTAAAGGGGCACTTCCATGATGGGAATTGCAGGGTCCTGCATCTTTGGAGCTCTTCCCATTTACCAACACAAATCACTATCCAAGAGCAGGCTGATGTTTATACTGTA
The DNA here is from genome assembly GCF_014851395.1 of Micropterus salmoides. NCBI lineage: Eukaryota > Metazoa > Chordata > Actinopteri > Centrarchiformes > Centrarchidae > Micropterus > Micropterus salmoides. The sequence continues at coordinate 38,737,823 of NW_024044348.1, read as the reverse complement.
GTTTACAGACTTATAGAAAATAGTTTCACAATCAGGATTGTACACTAAAGATGTGATTTAAAAAATAGAAAAGAACCCTGAAAAAGAGGGACAGTGAACTTTCGCAGCTCATCCAAAATGAAAATGTTTCCAAACTTTAAAGATGAACCTTTCTCACAACAAATACAGCTTATTTTATCTGTTACTTCTTGGTGCAGGTGCAATTCTGCCTTCCATGCAGTTCCAGGCCCTGGCATGGTCCATCACCAAATGGATATGCACTGTGTACATGTGTGCATGTATGTGAATGTGCACCTCTATATCTCATCCACCTCCGACATGTACGTAATAATAATAATTTATTCCCGCATCCTTTGCACTCTGCTCATTGCACTATTGTGTCTATATTGTTTTTGTTTACAGTGTGTATATATGTGTTCTCTAAAATACAGACTGTGTCCAATTTTATTATTGTATTATTATAAGTATAAGTAAGCACATTGTGAGCAATGTACAATCCAGAGTCAAATTCCTCGTAGGTGTACACATACCTGGCAAATAAAGCTGATTCTGACTCTGCAGCCCTCTGCTGTCAGTAGTTCCACCTGTACTATTCCTGCTGCATCCCAATCCCAAGTCTGTAGTGTGTTCACACTGGAAAAGGTACAACATTTAGGAATCTCAAAAAGTCACAGTGAAAAATGTTTTATCATTGATGTACTGTATTTACACCTTAGCTTTTTCTACTGTATTGGTCAAAATGTCTGCTGTGAACCAGGCTTATGAAGCCGCCCCCATAGGGCCCTCTAACAGGTTAATCCAGCTGTGGAGAAATGGTAAGAAAAAACTGCCAGTGAATTCATTTTGTCTTTCATAACCTTAGAAGGTTTGTGGAGGACAGTTAACAGTGAACAAAAATGAGCACGTGCAGACGTTAGCTTTTTCCTCTCTGGTCTGGTGTACGTGTCTCCACCTACTGAGGGACCAGCGAGACTTTGCCTCAGAGAAATGTTTGTAGAACTAAATCATTAATCTTTGTTAATGCTGGTGATGATCATATCCAAAATCTCCAGCTGTGTTTTCCCAGGTGTTAGGGAGAAAACAGCATTACGTGGGGGTTTGGTGACCTAACAACTCCTCTTTCCTGGTAGCATCAATATAAAACACTACTGGACTTAGAACTGTTTTGGACTATTTGTTTTCAAAGGCCTATCAGCAGCAGTGATAACCATCCAAAGCTGCTCATGTTTGCCTTTAGCTTTCTTTTCAGAGGACTCTCTGACAGGATAGAAGTCTGCAGACAGGTTAGTTCAGCCACTGGAGAAAGCTCCTTTCCTCTCTCCGCTTGTCTTATAGCGCCCTCTGCTGTTCTAAGGACAGGTTTAAGCTAAAAGATAACCTCCTGGGTTTTGAAATTCCCAGATCTTGTGCTGCTGTGGCTTCATTGTAAAGCTTAAATGATTCATTGATTAACCAATTACTTGATCAAACAAAAAATAATCAGCTATTATTTTGATGATCAAATCATTGTTTCATTATTTTTAGTATTTAGTACGTATTCTCTTGTTCCAGCTCCATCAAATGTGAGGATTTGCAGCTCTTCTTTGTCTTGTGTGACCATCAACTGAACTTACTGGGATTTTACACTGTTGGTCAGACAAAACAGTCTGAAGATGCCACTGTGAGCTAAAGAAATTTTCATGGACATTTCTTCCCTTGTAGCCTACAAAAACTAGGGTTTATTAATGGAAACAATTATAGTTTTTATTATTATTATTATTTTGAAAGTCCGTTGCTCACTGGATCTGAATACACAGACAGACCATGGGTCACAGGAGGGGCGGGCCTGCAAATCAGCCATCCAAACAAGCAGTGGAGGGAGGCTTCAGCAGACTATGCTGGATGCAGCGTGTGGGAGAAGTAGATAAACAAAAGCAAGACAAGTGATCAGACGCCAGAGTGAAGTGGAGAGCTACACACTGCAGGCTGATTAGTACTGGGGAAGATTTCGGTCTTAGGGCATAGTCGCTTGGCCCCGGGAGGTCGCTCTACACTCCCCATGTGAACAGACAGGGAGGCAATATGGGTCGTAACCATGGCAATAGTTTCTGTGCACAACACAGCTGTAGCCTATTTAACTAAAGTTACAGTTTTTCACTATTGCTATGACAATTTTTTCAATACTTTTAACAATTTTCCTGAACTCTTAACACACCTACAACACACCACTGGCACAACAGTTAACTTGCTCAAAATCGCACATTGTAAACTAAACTCCAACACTAATTTTCAAAATACAATAATACACTGACACAGTACACTATATCTACCAAAACACAGCAAACATGTCCCAAATCAAATAATTCTTCCAAAACACTAACATGTTCTCTTCAACATTTAGTCAATCATAGCCCAATGTCATAAAAACACTAACATTAGGTGGAATTACAGAAACTGCATTATTTAATATATGTCAGGTCTGCTTCTTCTTCTTCTGATTGTATTGATAGATAGATCATGCTTTGCACTGCAGTGTCGTTTGAAGCCTCTCTAAATTTTTGTTTCGGTGAGTTTGGTAAATGCATGCATTTTGTTTCCTTTGCTGCAGAATTTCAATACAAAAGATGAATGACCCATCTTAGAGTAGCTTAAGTAGCTATAAAAAAAAAAGAGAGAAGACAGAGACAGGATTGTTGCAGTAAAGGCTCTATTTGCAACAGGACAAAAAGTACAGTATTATATTGCAGTATGAGACAATCCCAAATATTCAACAGAATATGCCACAGAAGAAAAAAAGTCATATTCTGATCTGCCCGGCCTTCTGCATTTGGCCACATTTTCTCAATCACATCACACCTGATATCTTCTCTGGCAAGGCATCTTGGGAAGAATCTCTTGGCGTGCCTTTGCATCTCGTACAATAAGTTCAAGACAATTCAACTTGGGCAGCGGGCGGGCGTGTGCCTGAGGGGAGCACCACCACAACAGTTTCATGGGAACACGCCCGCTTGCAAACCACATGTATTGCACTTTTCTGTATATAGCAGTACATTTAAATTTAATAGAATTCATTATTCAATTTTGCGCATAACAATGCAATTAGTTCGCATGCACCAACCGTGCATGTAGCCTGTTGCAGTTGCTCCCGTTCATCATCTTATTTTCTAACTTTTTAACTTTCTTTTTTCTACCTCACGTGCTACACTCGCTCTAATCATGCAAGTTAAGAGAGTTTTTTAGCTGTGAATTTGATTCTTAAATTAAATCACGGCACCGTTGTGCAGCAACTACATGGCCGCTTTGTGTACACCCGGAACCAGCTGACTGCACTGGCATGGCGAATAGGCCCACAGACATCCCCACTGAGATCTGGAGGAGATTTAAGCTGTGTCTCCCCTCTCTCATCATGGGCAATGTGAGGTCACTGGCTAATAAGATGGACGAGCTAACAGCGGAAATTTCACATGCCATCGCTGTTGCTGTTTACATTCCGCCCTCTGCCAACCCGACATCGACTTTTAACGTCATCCACCTTCAGCCATTGCTGAACCCCAGACTGGACTGTCCCAGCAAAAACTGTCCATTGTTAGCCAAACAACAAACCGTGGGTAACAAAGGACATCAAGAACATCCTAAATGCTAAGACGAGGGCTTTCAGAGACGGCAATAGGGAGGAGGTCATTCAGGGGGACCTGAAGGTGAAGATCAGGGAGGCTAAGGAGAAGTACAGGAGGAAGCTGGAGCGTAAACTCCAGCAGAACAACATGAGGGAGGTCTGGAGCGGCATGAGGAACATCACTGGCAGCAGAGGAGTTGAAGGCAGCTTGGACAGGGCCAACAAACTTAATCTGTTCTTTAACAGCTCTGACTCAATGGCTCCCGCCCATCCCCCCACTAACTGAGCCGCTGTCTGTCCTCAAACACCTCCAACCTGAGCCTGAGTCTTCAAAGGGTCCCTGTGCTGTGGAAGACATCTTGCCTCGTTCCTGTACCAAAGACAACACGTCCTAGTGGCTCCAAGGACTACAGACCTGTGACACTGACCCCCCACATTATGAAGACCCTGGAGAGACTGGTTCTGGAACAGCTGTGGCCCATTGTCAGACCTTTCCACTCCAGTTCGCCTACCAGCCCCGACTGGGAGTTGAGGACGCCATCATCACTGTGGGATCATGTTTTTTGACTTCTCCAGTGCTTTCAACACCATCCGCTCGGCCCTGCTGGGTGAGAAGCTGAGAGGTGGATGCCCCCCTCGTGTCCTGGATTGTTGACTACCTGACTGGCAGACCACAGTATGTGGTCTCCCTTCCTCTTTACCATCTACACCACGGACTTCAACTACCACACAGAGTCCTGCCATCTTCAGAAGTTTTCTGATGACTCTGCTACGATTGGTGGGGGACTTTCATGGCTTTTTGACCAAAAGTACTGGGGACTTTTTAGTCCTCAGATCTCTTTTCAAGGAACTAAAATGTTACAACTAATGTTGTGTGCGTTTCCACCGTGGTCTAAAGACCTGCGAAGATTAGGCAAATTAACCAGCCGACGTAGGCTGTAGGCCTGTACGCCGTACACAGCGATGCACAGGCATCCTTATTTGTACCCTCTATCCATGAGCAAAATTAGTAAATGAAAATCAGATGTGATTGGAATATAATGAAAATCTATAGGCTTTGCATGACAAAAACAGCTTTTTTATGTGGGACTATAATGGAGAGACACACATAAAGTTTGAGAGAAAGCAACACAAAAATAAAATCGCGACAGTTTGGAAGGTTATTACAACATTTCCAACCGACAGGAGCTGCAGACCAGCTGCAGGACTGACATCTGTGTCCGCCTGCGTCAGAGGAACGGGATGTTTAACGAGCTTTATTACCTTCTGTAATCAGCTGTTCCGCTTGTTTTTGAGAAGAGGAGACCAACTTTGGCTCTGTGTAAAAACTTCCTGACTGATGAAAACTTAAAACAACAACTCAGGACCATGTATTTAGTGTAACTCCATCAGCTGTTCGCCGTAAACACACTACTGCAGCGAGCAATACATTTAATGCAGACGTACGATCTCAGGCGGACACCGGCAAGACGTGTGTGCTATCTGACTGTTGATTGTGATTTATTGGTTTGCAACAATGGTGGGAAAGAAAGGAGCAGTAGTAGAAAACCAGCCGACATTCTCCAGTTAAAGCCTCTACAGTACTCGCCCATTCAGAATTTCACTGCATGGCAAGCCCCACCCACCCCAAAGTACCGGTACTTTCGGAAAGTACTACTAGCAGGGACTTTTTGGGGGGTAAAATGAAGACCCCAGAACTACATTTAGACCCCGGTCCTTCCGGTGGAAACGCAGTGAGTTCCTAGTTCCGGGGTATAGTTCCTTTGGTCGAAACGCAGCTTTTGTCACATGGTGCGAGCAGAACCATCTACAGTTCAACATGACAAAGACTAAGGAGCTGGTTGTGGATCTAAGGAGAGCCAAGGCACCAGTGACCCCTGTTTCCATCCAGGGGGTCAGTGTGGACATTGTGGAGGACTACAGATACCTGGAAGTGCACATTGACAATAAACTGGACAGAACATTCAGGCCCTTTACAGAAAGGGTCCAAAGCCATCTCTATTTTCTGAGGAGGCTGAGGTCCTTCAACATCTGCTAGACAATGCTGAGGATGTTTTATGAGACCAGACCAAACCAGCTGCAGCACTTGTCTGTGTCGCCTGAGCGTCAGAGGAATGGGATGTTTAACAAGCTTTATTACCTGCTGTAATCAGCTGTTCTGCTTCTTTTGGAGAGGAGGAGACCGACTTCGGCTCCGTGTAAAAACTTCCTGATGAAAACTTAAAACAACAACTTCGGACACAGTATTTAGCTTAGGCTACCTCCATCAGCTGTTTTCTGTAAACACACTGCTGCACGCTGGCTGGGCTATTTCCGAGCAATAGGCTTACATTTAATGCTGACATATGATCTCAGGCGGACATCGGCGAGACTTGTGTGGATAACAAACTGGATCTAACCATCAAGTTCATAAAATATCTCCAGCACAGAGAAAGCAACACAAAAATAAAATTGCGACAGTTTGGAAGATTATTAAAATGGTCATCCTGATGGTATATGTGAAGTCATTGCAGTAAAGAGCACTGATGTGTACTGTATTATACCACTTGTGTTAGCAATGACTTTGAAGTTTTATTGATCTCTCCTTCATGTGTATGTATGTGGTTGCTCATTTGCATGAAAACAACAAATACTTTGCAACGTCATGTGGCTCAGTGGATTGTGTGGGTATGTGGGATAGAGAAGATGGAGGTGGATGAGTTTGAAAGAAGCAGTGGGACTTGATGATAGTGAGAATGAAAGAGAGAGAGTGTGTATGTAAGTTATATGCAGCTTTGGCAATATTGTTGTTGACACTTAAATACACATCAGTGACATTCTTGTGTGTTGTAGTTACGGTCCTCACAAAATGAGTTAGTCCTCATCATTTCCATGTGTGTCATGGGTGGAACCTAATTCTACTGTCCTCAAAATGAGGCATGTTGACAGATCATTTTCAGTCGTGTTTTGTGTATTGTATTAGTATATTTGAAGTGAATTTGATTCAATCTGCTTTTTCAACATCTCTTTTAAAGTTTTCCAGAGCCACATGAAACCTCCTGGCCTGCAGGCCTATTTGGCACTATAGTGTGGTGGACTGGTTTTTTCAGGGGCCATAGTGTCCTGTAGGCTACTTTGTTTGTTTGACAGGAAATGTGACAAATATCATGACATACCCTGTTAGGTTGTCCTAGTTTTGATGATGAGAGAAACACTTTAAACTGGAGGTTTAAATCTGAAAAATTCTTCAACACTTCACATTAGAGGGTAATTTTGGTATTGTTCAACCTTGTTTCTGCCACTGACAGGCTCAGCTTGTTTTTAGTGTCTGACAACATTATGGAAAGGATCCTACAGAGATAAAGCTCTTTTTAAAGAGGAAGATTCTTTTGTTTAACCAGGAGCAGTCAGTAGCGCTCTCGTCAAAGCTACCAGACTCCATTGATAAAAACAGTCATTTTACCTCAGTGACAGGAAGCTACACTGCATGACCGGATGCAGAAACGGTGTTCACCTCCAGACTCGCAGGGGGCAGCACTGCGCGGCTGATGGAGGAAGCAGAGTCTGCTGCTGGAAACTGATGGGAACCCCACAGTCAGCGGTTTAGCGACCTGTGAAGTCTGTGCTGAACAAAACAACTGGCTCCCACGGCTGCCTAAACGTTCTGAAAAGCGTTTTTAATACGCTTCTAAGTTAGGTGGAGATGGCTGGCGGGTGTGGAAATGACGACCTATTTGACAGTATTGTCATGGCGGATGAAAGGTGAGGTTCTGGCAGTTGAGTGTTGTCTTGTGGACCGGGGCACGTGCCTAACGTTACCTGGTAGGTTAAAGCTCCTGCTGGTTTGTCAATTGGGCAAACGCCCGAAACACAAAGCGGAGGAGAGTTCGATAACAGTAAGGTTAATGCCTCCGCCGTCCTCTTCAGGCTATATGTCCACCTAACGCCAGCCAAATGTTAAGCTTTACGTTGCTTGTAAACTAACCAGCGTCACGTAACGTCAAGGGACTATTCTTTATTTATGTGGGAAATGAGCGACAATCACGGAATGACGCTGAAAGATTGTTTTTCAGGTTCCGAGGGGAGGGCTACCGGGAGGGATTTGAGAAAGGGACCCGCCGAGGACTGCAGGATGGTCGCAGACACGGAGCCTGTCACGGGGCCAAGCTGTCCACTGAGGTGAGTCTGCGCAGTGAGCGTGGCCGGGGGGCCCGGTGGTGTACTGTTAGTACTGGTCTGCTCTGCTTTTGTCTGCCTTGCAGTTTTAAGTGTAAAGTGCACAGAACATGACATGACCTCTGTATAAGTGATGAACCTGGGCCAGCACTCTCTGTGGCCCTCCTGTTGCCATTAGGTCAGGGACGCAGTCAGTTAGACTGGTCCTTCCTGTGTGAATTGAGCTGTGCTGCTACAGTGAGAAGTGCTGACTCTTCCCCTCTAACACCCTACAGATTTCCTTCTATCATGGGTTTGCCATCACTTGGAAATGTCTCCTCCAACATAATACAGATGTCAAATCCAGGTACGGTCTCCTCAAACAAGATCTTCCTCCAATTTTCTCATCAGCGCTGTGCTGGGGGATGCTAACAGTTTCTTATAACACACATGATTTTAATTTCTTTTGCTTCAGTTCAAATGACTAAAAGCAGTGAGCAGGGACAAGACCCCCACAGTACTGAGCCCTGTTGTTCATCAACGAATGAATCCAGGCTAAAATGATCCTGTTAATTCTCATCCAGCCAAGTGGGTTCTTGGAGCGCAGATAAAGGATTGATAGTTTGAAACTGTGATCATATGACTGTCTGTGTGCTGATCATATGTTGGTGGACAGGGGGGGTCCAGTTTGATCATTTTGTTGTGGCTGTGTGTGCTGTCAGAAAGCGTGTGAAAGCACTGGAGGCTGTCCTGGGTTTGATCCAAAACTCCCCTCATGATGATCCACAGTCTGAAAAGCTACAGGAGGACATGGACAGACTTCGTGCCAAGTTCAGACAGGTACTGGATTTACTGGAAATTGGTAATAGTGAAGGATATCTCAGTTCAGTCTGAAGGACCCGGGCTGGTTGAGGTATTTAGCCTCATTTCCACTGCGTGGTACAGCACGGCTCCACCCGACTCACTTTTGGTACTAGGTACGTTTCTTGATTTCATTTTCCGCTGCAAATAGCAATGGAGGTGGGATTCTTAGCTGCTTGTCATGGCGACTTTGCGTGACACTGCAGCGACATCATCTTCAGCGCATTGGCAAACAATCAGAAGAACGCCTGCACTTGTCAGTTGACCACGGCGTGGTTTTGTGGGCTGCCATTTTTAAAAATCTGGGTCAAAATTTAAACATAGCGCTATTGATGGTACCATGCCTATTTAGCAGGTTTTGTGCAAATGTCCCATTTCGCACAAATGATGATTTCCTCGGACCTGGAGCTGTCAAACACACTCCATTGTTCTCCATTAAAACACTGGTTCTGTAAGCTAAGGCACAGCGTTATGAGGGAGCGAAAAGCCGAGCCATACAAACCCCTGGCAGCTTACATCAGCCCTAATTAGGCTAATAATCCGTATCGCGATACAGAACATTGTTTGTAAATTTAATGAAATACACCGGCATGTCCGCGTTGAGGTTAGTTTCAATTTGGATATTAGTTTCACCTTGGATATTTGGCAGACGTCTGTCGAAATTCCAACGTAAAACTAACTTCACCGGGGTGCAAACCGTGCAAAGCGCCGTCCCCTTGCAAAAATATTGTGTGTAGTATGGAAGTTGTGACACAACGAAGTAAACAATAGAGGGTAGTTATGAAAGATAGATGTTTTTCTATCGTCAAAATGTAGATGTCGTCTTGTCGCACAGCCCTAGCCCTAATATTATTTTTTAATATGAATTGTCATATTGTGCAACTATGTCTTTATGGCTTTTCAGTGGACAGCTTATCAGTTAGCCGATGCCAGAGGCATTATGTTTTTGGGTTGTCCATCTGTCCAAATCTCGTGAACGCGATATCGCAGGATCGCCCTGAGAGAATGTCTTCAAATGTCGTCTACTGGACTCAGGGATGAACTGATTAGAATTTGGTGTTTAAAGGTCAACTTAACTGTGGCATCATAATGTCCTGGAAAAGCCCTTTTGTCTTCCATTTTTGAACCCCATAACTCAGGAACAGAAGGGGGAACATGTGACCATATTTCACAGTGAACACACTGAATAGGTGACACATCAGGTGACAGGTCATTGTGACCTCAAAATAGGTTTTTAGCCATAATTTGAGAATGAATTGGGTGATTCCAGATGTCACATGTTGACTGGGACGACACAATGAGTAAACAATAAGCAGCACAGCAATGGCTTTCCTCCATCATGTCCATTCTGCCTTTCACTTCCTGCCTTATTCTGTTGAGCGTCATCGGAATCACGTGACTGCCAACAGCAAATTGGAGCGTGCCTATGGTCATCCTTCATTCATCACTACATATATTATGAGTCTGGACAGACAGGGATGTGAACTACAACTTGACTGGCTGGCAGAGGCATAAAACTGCGGGTGGGAATTGTAGTTTAATGGTCTTTAGTCCATTCCTGGCAGCATATGTCTTCCCGAAACCTGCAGATACCCTCTTGACCTTTTGAATTATTTAAGGCACACCAAGTTAACAAGGTGTCTGCAGTTCAGAAGTCAATCACATATTCAAATATGAATTAGTGTGGGCTTGAATTCAGCATGAAAATCTTAATTGTTTACTTTATAAATATTTATTTTAATCAGAACCAGTGCTTATCCCTATGCTGATTAAACATGCAGATAAATCTGCCAATATTTCTGGTTACCTTTCATACTGATGTGCATATTATTTGCTTCTGCAAACATGTTTACATTTATTATGCTGCTACTTAATGAGCTGCATTGCTGTTCTACCTTACGGTAAATAGTTACACGTAACATTGATGGAGCAAAATGTCACAGCAGGTACACGCTGTATGTAGGTAAGTCCTTAAATTGGTCCTGATCAGACAGCAAGTAAGAGGTATTAGCTTTATGTTTACCTGCAGACACCATGTTCTGGGTAGATGTCGCACGTCTAGACTAAAGGGTTGTGGCGCTTCAGTCGTCTCACACGCTCCTGACAGAACAGCTACTCTTTGTTTTCTGCTGGCTACACAGTATTTTTACGCTTCAATCTGTTTTCCTTGCATTACTACAGTGATTGTGTGTTGGGCTCTAAGTGCTGCCAGAACACACCAGCTAACCCCTATCTGGTATTGTCCAGGTCTGCTCTATGCTGAGTGTCCCCACTGACTTCAAGGATTACATCAAAACTTCTGAAGGGACTTCTTTCTGAATCTCCAGATGATGATGATGATGATGATGATGATGATGATGATGATGATGATGATGATGATGATGATGATAGAGGCGTCCTGGACAGAAGAGAGGGACGCTGAGCTGCTGTCAGCCAGCAGATGTCAGTCTCACAGGAAGCAAGTGATTGGTCTGCAGTGGATTCCTCGGAGGGTTTGGAGTGTGAAGCAGTGACTGCATCAGTTTGACAGTCTTTGCCTTCACATTCTGGTGGGTAGGGCTGTAGGGCACATGTAGGAGAGTCCACGGCCCTCAATGAACTGTGTAAGTCTGAGGGATGAATGCAGTCACTCTTCACTGTTGAATTTGCAGTCTGGAACTTTGCTCCAGCAAGAGTCCAGAAACTGTGAGAAGGAGAAAGAAGAGTCTTTTTTTTTTTATTGTTTGACTGTGGAAAAAGATTGGACTTGTTGCAATGATTCAGTGTGCAGCGGACTTAAAAAATCAAGGTAGTAGTTATAGACTGTAAGTCAACGCTGAAGGTTTTACATAACAGAACAATCCACGACTACAGCAGAAGACGTCTAAATAAAGTGTTGGACCATGATTTGCTGTAAGGTGTCTGTTTTCTTTGGGAGGTTTGACTGTGACTAAATAATGGAAGCAACTCATGGTGGAAAGTAAATAAGTGTCTCAAGTAACTTTCACTTTCGGCTTCTCTGTGCTCCTCTATTACACGGTGTTTCTAACACCACAGCATTTATTGGACTGCTGTCTGTTGCAGAAAAAGATTTTGATGAAGATTGATCCTTGAGAGAAAATGACGCATGGTTACAGATCAAACACACAATATACAGTGTCCAGTTTATTAGGGACACCTTGTTAACACTAAAGCGGCCTAATCCAACAGTCCTGTGGAATGGCAGGTGTTGATTCACCTGTGGGATCAGGTTTGTGCCGCTGTTGAATTGTAAATGGGAACTATAAATGGTGGACAAAATAATAATGGGCACACCTGTCAGTATAATCCAGTACATTTATACAGATAACTACAGCCAGGTGTACCTAATAAACTGACAGCTGAGTGCACACCGTAGTTAAATTTAAACCCACCTCTACCTTCAACGTGTGGAATGTTTGGTTTTTGTGGTTTTGCTACTTCAGTAACTGGTGGCAGCCAGTCAAACCGTCACAACATGGCAGGGTGTTGCATACAGCTAAACATACCTCTTCAGCTCCAATGTTTTGTTTCTTGTTTAATTGATGGTCACAAAATGAATCAACTATTTTGATAATTGAATAATCATTAAAGTCAGTTTGTTAAATGTGAGTATCTTTGGGCAGACAAAGCAAGCACGTTTGGTATTTTTTTTACTGTTCTGACATTTTCAGGACCAAACCATGAACAGTCTCAGTAATTGTAGGCTGCAGCCCTTGTTGCAAAAAGGAATATTCATCCACAACATTGTATTGTATTTATGTTTGTGTTTTGTGTCTATTTTTTCTTTTATTGTTGGATAACAATGGAGGTATGTGGCACAGAAGCATAAAATCAGACTGGTTCCACAGACAGGAACAGGGACTATAGATGCAAATTAGCATATTGTCCCTGGTAAATAAATCAAAGGAAGACTATACTTGTTGGAAGGATCAAATTATTGTTGTACAACTAGCCACTAGAGGGCAGTGCTGTCACTCTGATTCCAGCTGAGCTTTGTTCAACCTAACTTACACTTTTGATTGGAAATGATGAGCTACCATGGCACCTCATGCTCTAAGGAGTTTGGGGATTCTATAAACCTGCCTATGATACATAGCACATACACAAGCAGCGCATATGACTAAACAACTTGGAATGACTTATAAAAGCTACACGGCCAAAGTTTTCATTTATAAGATGTGCAATTTCTGTAAAACATTTTGTCAATAGACTTTATTAAATGAAACATTACTTTCAGACACCACTGTCTGTGATTTATAATTTGGGTATAACTAATAAGGAATACTGTTCACTGAAAAAGCATCTAAAGCCACTTTATTAAGGTCATAAAAGATGGTGGTTATGGTAAAAGATGATCACATTTTTTGGGTGTTAAAAAATGTAATATTTCTCCATCTATACTGTATAGTTTCATAGCTGCATTTAGATGCAATTTGTGGTAAGAAGAGTGTAATTTATAGGGCACGCACCTTGATGCTGGACACATGAAATTGGTTCCTACCAGCTTATATTATAGCAAAGATTAGTACTGGATAGCAATCGCTGTATATATTCTAGTAATATGAAGTGCTGACAGATTGGCCCAGGACCACACAGTAGTAAGTATATATGCTAGCATGGGTATAATCTCGGCACCCCCCTAACCACAGCGGGGTCAGGCCGAGCCAGAGAGCTGCAGCAGAGCTGGATAATGGTGACGCTGCTCCTGATCCCAGGAGGCTACAAAAATGAAAAATAAAAATAAAAGTTGGTCTTGCAGAAAAAATGTAAACTACAAAGTAAATAGTGTGAACCTGAATATCTTCAAATGCAATATCTTTGCACCAAACAGTGAACAAACAGAAATTTGTGTAAGTATAAATAAAGGGCCAATGAACACGTATGGCCCCTGCAGCTTACATATGGAAGGTAAACCCGTCTTTATGTTGAATAGAGGTCCTCATTTCCACCGTGGAAAAAATCACAGTTGTCAAATCACAGATTTTTTTCATGGCATCCTCTATGGATCGATTGCCTGGTTATGATGCACTCCTAGTCTGTTTTCGAAGTTCAGCACGGGTGCCCTACATTGTCCTAAAGCCCCGCTGTGTTAGCTATGCTGTGATGTGCTACAGTAGCAGACCTTGCACTGCTCTATCTTGGACTGAACTACATACAGGCCAACAGCTGTTAGACTGGGTCTGTCTACTGATGTTAAAGGATAACTTCAGTATTTTTCACACACATCTTCTCTCTATGTGACTAATCGGGACAAAACTAAAAATTGGTCCAGTATTGAGCGAACACGCTGTAGTCGGCAGCAACAAAACAGAGCTGCAATGTAATTCTTGCAGGCAATTGCGCCCCATCAAAGTAACTAAAGTGCATGTTTTTGTCACCGACAGGCTCAGATTTTTGTCTGACAACATTTTGGAAAGCATACCTACAGAGATAGGGTCATTTTTATTTAACCAGAAACAGTCGCTGTATCGCTCTCATCAAAGCCACCAGATTCCATTGATAAAAACAGTAATTTTACTATTAATTTTAAGTTGGTTAGTTTCTTTAACACAAACTTACCGCTGCGATTGATGCAGCGGTAAACCAGAGAGGTGAAATTACTACTTAACAATCTGAACCTGTTTCGCTGCTACTGGCTGCCATACGCTAACTCAATACTGGAGTAATTAAAAAAAAAAAGTTGTCCCAATTAGTCACATTAGCAGTGACACACGGGAAAATATGGTCCAGATTGAAAAATACCAGTTACCCTTTAAACTACTTTACCTCTCTCTGGGTAAACCAGGTCACCAACCTCTGCTGTGAACAGTGTATGTACAGAGTGTGTACATGCTGCTGCTGGGTCCACACAACCTCAACAACATGAACAACAATGGCATCAGGAGGCACCAGGGAGGACCAAAGGGACTTTTTCAGCCTTTGTCAGCCAGCCCACTTTCTATTCCATGTCCAAACTCCCACTGACAATAACCCAACAGGACTGTGTGTGTGTGTGTGTGTGTGTGTGTGTGTGTGTGTGTGTGTGTGTGTGTGTGTTTGTGTGTGTGTGTGTGTGTGTGTGTGTGTGTGTGGTGTGTGTGTGTGTGTTGTGGGTGGGGGGGTACAGTAGCAGCTGGTTTATGCAGTGTCAGGCAGCAGGTGAATGCTGTCTTCTGGTCGGCAGCTTCTGAAGGCAAACAGAGAGAAGAGAAAGAGGGAGGCAGGGTGGAGAAGGGGGTGGAGGGGTGACAGGGGCCCAGTGAGAGAGGCTGCATTCAGATGAGTGTTTTAGTACGACTTGTACCCTCTTAAAGTCAGAAAAATCAAAGGCAGACAGAGTGTGCAATTATCAAATGAAGAACCCCAAGAAAGAGAAAAGGAATGAATTGATTATAGCCGCAGTAAAGTGGAGAGGAGGAGGAGGAGGAGGAGAAAGGGTACAGAGTTAGAGGAATAATAATCAGAGGAGGAAGGAGGAGGAGGAGGAGAAAGATGAGGAGGAAGAGCAGCAGAGAGAGGAGGAGGGACCACAGCCTTTGAGAGAATGTAGAGGAATGTGGGGAGCAGGTGGTGAGTGGTGACATGAAAAGCAGTGGTGACAAATGCAGCCGACCGGCCGGCCGGCAGCAGAAGAGCCCTCTGAATGAAATGGTGGCATCAGATTTCACCACAAGCACACCAACAGCTCCATGAGGGGGAGGAGGAAGGAGGAGAAGGGCCTCCATGGAGAACAGCAGACACATGGTGTCGTCTGAGTGAACACAAAGTTTAGATTTCATTCAGTTGGATAAGATATTATGCACATTCAGATAATATGTATACGGGTTGGAACATATTTATTAATGATCAGTATGGATACAGACATTGTGAACCGTTAAAAAAAAGTCATCTTCAGTCAGCTATTAGCATTTTCCAGAGCTTTGTACTGCATCTCATGGGCCTTCTCTTCATATGGAGTTGTTGAAGTTCCTTAGGTGTCGTGATAATGATGAAAAGTGACGCCTCTGTCTGACCAGTGAACACTATGTGCTGACGATGAAGACTGTGAGATGTGTAGAATCACTTCAAGTAGAAATCACTGTAGAAAAAGCTGAAAGTGGACCTTGAGGCTTTGATACACACACAATACTTAATAGTAGATTCATTCATTTTTGGTTTTAGTCTTTTCATTGGATTTGTTGAAAGTTATGAAAACAGAAATTCACTTGTGCCTTACTTTTACTAATTGTGGATGTCTGAAGATGCTCTGTGGGAATATTGGTGATACTGGAAAAACAGGGAACTTGCTTGTTTGGTGCAGACTCCAGCAACAATCACTATCCTAATTTTTAGATTTTTTTCAGTGAAAGCGGAATGCAAAAGTTTTCATTGCCATTAAAATCGTGACTCATATCGCAATGTCTCTCAAAATAATCGTAAGATGATTTTTGGGGTAGAATATCATTCAGCCCTTCTTGAGCCAACACAAGGAAGAAGGGAACTAAGGGGCTGCTTTGGCCACCAGGGGGGGCCCACAGAGCAAAATGACATGGCAAAAAATATAACACAATAAGTGTTATACTCCATGTTGTGTTTCACTAGGTTCATTGACTTAACAGGTTACTTTGTGTATGTGCATGCTGCAAAGGTATTAGACTTTTATTGGGGGTGCATTGAAGTGTTAAGTCTGGCCTTTTCTGGATTTCATGACTATAATTTGTGATTTGTGTATCGTTTTCCTGACATCTAACTAGTCAGTACTAGCTTATTAGCTGCTTGCTGTGTCTGTAGTTACATTTTTGAGGAGGTGCACATCAGACTACACTGTCGATTCGACGCAGAAGTATAAATCAGGCTTTATGTTGTTAAGCTTACTTGATGTTTGCCTGTGTTAGCAGAGTTGTTGACTCGAGCAAAATCTGCCAGATGTTTCACAGACTGTTGATGTTAGCAAACTTACTATTTAACACACTCGGACTCTGCAACATTACTGCAAGTGCTCTTGCGTTGGTTGCTGTCTAGCTTTGTTGGTTAGCTTGCCACATTAGAAGCAACATTATGCTGCTGGTTGAGAGGGGCCCCGGGCTCAGCAGCCTCTTTGGACATAACGATAGCCAATGGCAGAAACAACAAGACCGAAGAGGACGTTGATGAGGGAGCGCTTCCTGAAATAAAAGGCTGTCAGATAGTAGCCGAGATGGTATTCTTTCTGTTGGGCTAGTCACTAATATTGTTATGTCTCGCACATCTTTTATGTTTGGATGTGTCAGCAAAGTTGTCGGCTTGCTAGGCCCTGGTTTCACTGGGCACTTATGCTGCCGTTGGATAGAGACAAAGCTACTGAAAATGTGAGCAAAACAGGAGCAAACAATCAACATCCTCAATCCCAGAGTTCTCCTTCACACAACTGTAAGTGCAGCAGCCAGGAGGAGCAGACAGTATGTTGTCCCAGCCCCCCCCCCCCCCCCCCCTCAATGCACCCCCATCCAGCTGAATGGATCCTGGAAATACTTCTCTCTGTGTTTGATGTGGTCTGCGCAGTAATGTCTCTCCCTGCTCTCAGACCACAAACACTTACCTGTGACAGGCCCAGAATAGTTAATCGCATGTCAAATAAGTGTGAGTTGGTTCAGTGTTGGACAGCAAGCAGCCCCCGCCTTTTCAGTTTCACTGCAAACTGCCATGTTAGCACACAAACCCACCGTGCAGTGTCCACTATGGTCGGTTCTTAAAAGTGCTCCTTCGTTCACTTTCATTCCAGCTTGGATCTAATTATAAACCACTGTGTGTTGCGTAATTTATTGTTTCATCAGTTGTACATTGACTTGTTTTATGTTTTATATATTCACCACTGTGTGTGATACTCATTTTTGTTGCAATTGTGTATCTTTTGCATTGATTGCTGTAAAGTTGTTTGAAAAAGGGCTATACAAATAAAGTTCTTCTCCTTATTATTGTTATTATTCTTATTTTCATCTTTTTGGCCGTTGTTTCAATTGGTTATAAGACTGTACTCAGCAGTCAGACTATCACAGACATAAAATTAGTAGTATTTACTTTATAATACAAACCCAAGCCAGACTGTTCCTTTATTTTGGATGTTGTCAGCTTTTTCTCAATTGCCTTTAACAGGCTGAACAAAGTAAGAATCCTGTTAACAAAATAAAATATTTATTTTTACACCATATTCACTACATACTTTTAGTATAGCAGTTGAAGTGGACTACACACTGTAGGAGAATGTGTGTGCGTGTGTGTGTGTGTGTGTGTGTATCAAGTGAAAATATCAGTAGACAAAGATAGGCACATGGATTAAAAAAATAGTGTGAGCATGGTGTAACACATACAACAGCAGGCTGTTGTATGTGTTACATAGTGGATGTGGGCGTGTGGTAGTGTGTGTGTGTGAGTGTGTGTGTGTGCTGAGGGTCTTTGTCTGCTGCTGGTTGAGCTGGCGCTGGCAGGCCTGTGGGAAAGGATTAGACTTTCACGCCTTTTCCTCCACACTGAAACCCCATCAAAGACATTCCTTGCATAACAAATCAATGAGTACTGTCACACACAGACACACACACACACACACACACACACACCCACACCCACACAAACACACACAAATACTCCTGTTAATCATTAGCCAAACAATAACTTTCAGGTTTCACACAGAACTTTCTTGTTCACTCCTTAAATGAGGGCAGGAGGAAATTAGCAGAATTTACAAGTTGAAACCTGATTTGTAGTAGTTTGTAACTGTAGCATTTTTTTCTTAAAAACTACAAAATCATCTCCAGTCCTAGTACTGTGTGTGTGTGTGTGTGTGTGTGTGTGTGTGTGTGTGTGTGTGTGTGTGTGTGTGTGTGTGTGCAGGCCGTTGAAAAAGCATGAGCCACGATAAAACTAGTTCTCTGGAAACTATTGCAGGATGGATATCAGCATTTCTCTGATTTGACTTTGTGTTCCTTCTACTGTCACTACTTGTAATACTTATCGCATATTCATTTAATAACTGGACTTCTGTTGAAGCTTCTAGTTTGACATTTAGGCAGATGTGGCCATATTCTGGTCAAGGCGGTGGAGCTAGCACTTCTGCAGTGGCTTCGCTTTTCAGACCCGGAGGTTGTCGCTCGGTAGGTGGAAGCAGAGGGCCGCAGACCGCTTGCTGTAACAGGGACTGTCTTGATGATGCAGCTGTCGAAAGCTTGCCATTCTGGCAAGACGGACCAGACGAACGGCAGCAAGTTTCCACAGCTTTATTTTTTCTCCTGTTTTACAGGTTAGTCAAGTGTACAAAATCACAAAAGATACATGATCCATTGTGTAGTTTGTTGTGTTCAGGTAAGCTCGTTGACAATGAGAGTACGGACACACTTTAGCTTGTGCTGTGTCTCAATTTGTGCACTTCCAAACTCGCACTTGCTATTTTGAGTGTGTGCATTCACACTGCACAAGTATGGCAGAATGCAGTGCACTATGAAGACCAAGATGGTGTCCTCATAACGGTCAAAAAGTTGGCGCACCTGTGGAACGCTGGACACTTCTAACCAGACCCTGCGCTATAGCGGTCCTTAGGGGGCCGGACCCACCTACAGAGCCTCTGTGCCCCCACCCCAAGAATTTGCATAATAACTTATTTAAAAATATATGTATATTTGTTCGTATTCTGATGTGTATTTAAGTGAAAATGTATCAAAGGTATTTGATGACACTGGGAAGTTTGACTGATTACAAAAAAAGGGGTTGCCCTCTCTGCATCTTGGTACGGGCTACTACATGTGCTCGGTTTGGCCTGACCTAGCTAGCTAGGTTAAATTAATTTGGGAAGTGGGAAATATGGATGTATGAACGTTTTTTAAATCATCAGCTTCATCAAGCCATGATTTTTCTGGCGCTAGCCAGTCTGGTGAGCCTGTGATGGTGGGGCCAAGCAGGCCAGTGGAATTATTCACAGACTCAGTGTGGGACCTTGGCACTGATGAAATAAAGAAGGTGATTTTGGACAAATGCTGTATGGCCTTATAAGGCATTCTTTTAGCTGCAGTTGGTATAAAGATAAGGATTGGCTTGAATCCTCGTTGGAAGCAGATGCTGCATTTTGTTTCCCAAGTTGCAAATTCAGTTCCTCAGACACAACATCCACCATAAAAGGTTTCACTGATTCGAAACATGCAACTGAGACTAGAACAAGCATGCTTCCACTAAAGAACACATGAGGAGTAAAACTATGTGTTTTTAGCTATAAACCAAATGGCATTCAGCCAATATGACAGAGGAAAATGCAAACACTGGAGTTTTTCTCTCCTTATTTGAGTCTACTTTGAGAAAAGATCATCTAGCTAAAATATCCAAATCCATTCCTCAAAATGCAACCTACACAAGCCATGATGTGCAAAAAGAGGTGCTCGAAAAGATGAGCTCCATACTGACAGAAGAAATTGTCAGAGGGATGTGGGACTCACGGTACACCATCAAAGTTGATGGAACCCGCAACCTTACAGGTCAAGAAAACATTTCAATAGTTGTGCGTTATGTTGATGAAAATGAAAATGAAAGTATGTGAACGGCTATTAGTCATAGCGACAGCCGAAAAGGGGGCTGCAGATACTCCCGCTCCCTAATTAACAAAGAGCTCCATTGTTAATGTTTACAACTCCTATACACTTTGTTGGTTTTACAGCTGAAGTAATTCATGTGTATTCTGCTTTATCGTTCCTCCTGTTTTACAGGCTTACTATCTGTTCTAATTACCTGTGCCCGGGGCCTGTTACATACAGATGGGCAACCAGTGAAACCAGTGAAAAATCAACATACGTATCTCATCTTACTACATGCTCTTCACTGCGTTCAGATCATTGCATTCTTATAACAAGGTTATTTTTCTGTAAGCACCAGCGCTGAATCCAGGGTTGGCTCGTCCAGCATGTTGAAACAACTGAGCAGTTTTTTGTTGGCTCCGCTGCGCTTGTTAGCATCCATTTTTCTGTCTTGTTTCTGATCTATTTGTTGTATCTCCATTTCAGCCAGACGCTGAGAAACGTTTTGGTTTCTTTGGCGTGGGTTGGCCTGGTCATCTAAACAGGTGAAAAAGCAAAACGCTATCAGTTCCTTTTTGGCAAAATATTTTTCATTAAAAGGAGCACCAAATCATTTTACCGGATAATAACTGGAGCAGGAACCTGAACTGGTCCACGTTTAGAAACTGCTGATGATCAGCATTTTCAAAAAGCTCAGGTTTCCTCAGGTGTTGATGGCGCAATGGATAAGAGAAAAACCTCAGTGTTTGGTGTGAGAGACCTGGGTTCAATCCACCATTGTGTCCCTGAGCAAGACACTTAACCCCTAGTTGCTCCAGCGGCTTGCGACCACTGACATAAATAGCAATTGTAAGTGGCTTTGAATAAAAGCGTCAGATAAATGTAAATCTAATGTTAAACAGTTATTTTGGATTGTGTCCTAAATGTTTTCAGAGAAGGAAAGCCAAAACACAGAGATGCATTTTCAAATTCATGTGGACGTGGTCTCAGTGTCTTAAGTCTCAGCTTGTAATATGTATGTATGTCATATAAGAACTCAGAAGTCCGGACCCAGCATGATTCATGTCAGATATGAGAGAATGTCACTTTTGTTTTTAGTGCAGCTTTTTTACAACATGTACCAGACCAGAGGATTTGAAACATCTTTTCTACTTTATGCAACTCACCACAATTTTTCCCAATCACATAAGAATAATCCAAACTGCAGAAAAGCAGCAGACCCTCACATTAAACATTTGATATATTTGCTTGATTAAACAATTAAAAGATTATCAGAAATGTTGTTGATTGACTGAGCCTTTACTCACGTAAAAGTTTCAGTGTGGTCAGAGATGTGTTTGTGGGTTTGTCATATTTTACCAAACCGTGTTCACTTCAAAATGAGGTTTAAATGAAATCTGCTGACCTTGAATTTAACAGCGCAACACTGCATTCGTTGCCACTTTCATTAGCTGTCTTCAGACAGATAGTTTCAGTGTTGTTGTTGGAAATACTCACTAGAGAACCAATTGTTTATCAATCTGTAGCTGAAAACAGTCCCCAACAAATTCCCTTTATACGTCTGTTTCAGTAACGTTTGCATTACCCAGCTCTTTTAGGAAATTACGGCAAAAATCAAACTACATTTGTTTTTGTATATACAAAGGGTCAGTTTACCACACATGGGGAAACCTACTTAGTCTGTCAAAAGTTGTCTTCTATGGCTCAAGAAAGGAGTTTTCTAAAACCTCAGAAAAGAACCCTGATGCTGTTAAGTAATTATAAATAGGCTAATAATTAATTGCAATTCAAAACTAAGATTTTTTTTGAAAGCTCTGTACATCTGCATGGAGCTTAATAATATGGAAGTCCCATCAGTCAGTCTGTCTGGTTGTTAAACCCATATTTGATTGAAATAGTGTTATATTGTCAGTGCATAGTATTTTTAACAATCACAACACCAACTCATAGAACCTACCATCTACTGCTATCCATCTCAAATGAGGCAACTAGTGATAGGCCTACTAATTGGGCCGATATCTGGCATTTTAAGATAATGGGAATCAGCCGATGCCTGCACTCACAGGGCTGATATATCATCCTAAATTACAGCTACTTTCATTTAAGAGCATTACTGGCTTGTGATAAATATATATAGTTATACTGTAGAGTATAATGCAGCTGAAAGAAGTCACACCAGTCACCCTCTGAAATCTACAGCAGAACCCAATGTGTTTTTCTATTTCATTCATTAATAAAACGTCCATCTAAAACAACACAGTACTGGCTGAGATAACATGTAGATTAGAATGTACTGTGCATGGAATAATGGAATTATACATGACTTTTCTCTGTTTTCATATCAGCATTCCATATCATCTATCGGCTTTTGAAAAACTTACATTGGTCGACCACTAGGGGCGACTCCGGCATAAAGCTTTCACTGTCAATAACAACATTCAAACATCAGCGTCTCCTGTGGACAAGAACAGCTTTCCAGAATCCATCTAATTCATGTTTTTATTGTGTAGTTGACACAAATATGAATACAATGTTTGTCCCAGTTGCAGACCACTGGCATGAAGTAGACACAACTGTGTGGAATGATTTGTAAAAACAAAACAAAAACAGTCTATGGCTTACCGAGCAAGACACTGAATCTATTTACAAACTCAAATCAACTCACTGACAGTTTGAAAATTGGAGCAAAAAGCTTTTTTTCTTTTATAAATATAAAAATGGGAAAGGAAAGAAGACCGCAGTGGGCCTAAAGGGGGGATAAAGTCTCTTTCACCGAGACAGCTTAACACTCAACAGAGTTATACATGTCCCATTTTCTGTTATGGCACCAGTATCAAAGCATTGCCTGGACTCGCTGGTTTCCATCACGGATGCTTCACCTCGAGCCGGTTGAACAGAGCCAGTAGGCACTGAACCAACGCGTAGAATAGAATAAGAACTAAACAAATAAAAAGACTAAAATTAGAGATAAATCTTGACTGTCACATGAGGTATTGTGGATCAAAGCATTTCTGTACATTGTCTCATTTTTCCTTGTTTTTTGGAATAGTTCAGAAAATCATATTACGTAATTATAAACAAAACAAAACTGATCACATAGACTCTACATAAAAACAAATGAGGATGTCAATAACAATTTTCTATGAGAAAATTCAAACCTAGAATGGCAGTATATTGACATTTATATGTATAAAAAAACAACCAAAAATGTAGCAGCAAACAAGAGAAAAGCATCGTTTTTAATCCGTTACGTTTTTATCATCTTTTCTTTTTTTTCCTTTTTTTTTTTTTAAAACACGTAGCTGGGATTTATTTTCTATAGCAGCGGAATACAAGGAGTGTTTTTCTCCTACTCTCTATCCTTAATGTACAATCAGAAGCCTAATTATCAAGGTCCCTACACAGTGGGCATACTTTTCAAATCAATACTTTTTTCAGAATTGGATTTGAAGAGAGCCCTCCTGCTTGTAGTAATCTGTCCATCGTCATATATAAAAGTATATATATATATATCAACCTGGTCACAACATTCCCGTCCTGCGTAGGAACCCTGACTTGAACTCTACAGCATTAAGACACACCTCCCTGTTGAGCCTTCACCCTTTTTGCCACTTCTGCTGCCTGTCCCCTCCCCCCCCCCCCTCTGTACTCTAGCCAGTTTTGCTCTCCTTTTTTTTTTTTTTAGGCAAGTCCCCAAGAAACGCAGCCTACGTCTTTTAGGTTTGTGCAAAATCATGTCAATAGTCTCAACACTCCTCTTCCTTTTTTTTTTTTAGCTTCATCGCCTTCCCAGAATCCATGAGCAGTTGTTGAACTGAGGTGGAGTGACGGAGGAGATGTTGTCCTGGTGATTTAGAGGCAGACTGGAGCTTTAGTTTTACAAATAGTTCTGGATGGCGGAGCTGCTCTGGAGACATAGTTAAGTATCAGTAGGTGGAGCCACGGTTAGTTAGCAAACTAGGAAAATGCAGGCTAAGAAAAATAAATAATGTTTATCTATATAAAAATAAAGTATTATTTGAATACTTGTTTTTACTTTACGTGTGGACCTTCAGCTTTTGGCTCTGCGCACTGAGGTTTAACTAAACCAATGTCACAATTGTAATGTAAGAGCAGCTCTGCCTGTATGAAACATTTGTTGAACTAAACCTCAAATCTGAGACTTGGAAGGCAGCTACAGCAAGCGCCTGGCTCTATGAGACTCATGTCAAGCAGCATTCATCTTGTTTTTAAAAAATATATTTCTGCCATACTGGTCGATTCTTTTGTCCCATTAGAGGAATCCCATCCGGGTGCAACTGTCAGCAGGCGCTGCTCTCACTCCATCACCAAAAGACTCCTGCTCACACCCCCATTCCATTATCATGTTGTTTTACAAACTTTATCACTGTGATTTTTTTTAGACGACCAGCAGCGCTGACCAAAAGTGCTTTTTTTATAGAAAACAAAGTTGGAATGGTTTAGCTTAAACTACACAGAGAAAGGAAACATAACAGACTGTGGATGGCTCTGCTTTTGATCTTATCAAACTACACCAAGCTGAAACGGGTAATGTGAAAGTTGTCCACAAATGAATAAAGAATCCCATTTGTCCAAACCTGAACATCAGCAGTCCACAGTCCACTAGGGTCATAAAAACTGAGCGTCTCACACTACACTTGGTTTACAAAACAAAAAGCTTGGAGGAAAAGAGGTTTAAGACTAACTGACAAAAAGGTCTAAAATGATATATAATAAAGTGACTAAACACAAGCAAGCAGGGATATATGAATGTCTGCACTGCAACAAGACAAACACGGGAGCTTGGACAGTCTAAAACATTCTACATAACAGAAGAGAAATTAAACTCTTTAATAAAAGTCAGATTTCAGGTGAAGACCTGAAGGCAGACTACAAGGACCTACTGTACATGACACTTTGGGATGTTTTAGTAGGCAAGTTGAGTCTGCTGTAATTTAAAGATTCCTAGTTTAATATTTGAGGGAATAAGAAAAACTATCTACTAAAATGTCTGCTGTGTGGCTTCAACTCCAGCCCTCGCAGGCCATCAGTATTCTGTGTCTTTTTCTCTCTCTGGTACATCTCTGTAGTGTTCATTTCTTAACCCAGGATGGGAGGGGACACTGGCAGGAAATGTGACTTGGGATTTGCTGCGGGGCAGGCAGGGGGCGCTCTGTTCCGTCTTGGCAGCAGTATGGGACAGCAGACATGTGAAGGACGTGTCAGCCATGATAGCAGCCCGCCGCGAAGAAGGGGGAGGGGGGGAGGCCAAGTTCAGATGAGGCACCCCCTCCCCAGCTCACCCGTCACTACCCTCTGTCGACAACTTTCCCTCGATCATCAGATCATCATGCGATGCAGATGTTAGTCATTTCAGATGTTGATGTCTCTGACGTCTGTCGGGGTGCAGGAAAGGTCCACGTCCTCGTCCACGCGTTTGGTTTCTGTTGTGCCGCTGTGCTGCTGAGCCTGCCGCAGGCTGGACTCCAGCAGAGACTCTATCTGCTCCTGACATGCCCGCAAGCAGTCCTGCAATCACAGAATCAACACTGAGCAAACACCATCACGCTGCTGACATCAGGAGCAATCAATGCCTCGCTCCATATTCAAAAATGGATTTGGGACAAGGTGTGTTTGCATACCGGGTCACTGCGAATGACCTGCGACAGGAAGTTGGTGAGATTCTGGGAGGACAAAGAGGCATCTTGGCTTTTCAGGTAAAGACCTTGAACAGCTGCCACCACGCTGCCCGCAGCCACCATGGACGGAGGACTGGCGATGAAGTTGACATCTGTGGAAACAACACAAGCATGTGTTATAGATATACACATCTGCAGCACAGTTTGACCATGATTCTACTCTATATTCCTCTATTGCTAAATGAGTAGAAGCCTGTGTGGAAATTGGCTAATGTAAAGAAATTATTTTCTATAACCAGCCGGTTCTCACCAGAAAAATACCTGTGTTGCTTGATTATGCAGCAGCTTGTTACTACTCACATTTATGTTTATTGTTAGCTTGCGACCTCTAGTGGCCGTACAATAGTAGTAAAGTCAGGTGACGTAGTATAAAGCGCCACAAAGGGTGGAGGGGTTGGATGCATGCGTCAAACAAAGGCAAGACTTTCAGGAGCCCGAAAAAGTGGACTTACTCAAACTTTAAAGTTAAATAACATTTCGTGGCTGACTTATGTTACTTACATCACATGACTTAACATAGGCTACTTATTTAAACCCAAACCACAATCTTTGCTTAAACCTAACCACCTACAGCCATTTCACAACATTTACCATGTGTTAAACTCCACGTAACTTACTTCACGTGACTTATATAACGTACATAAAGTGGTACGACTGACACTGGAGTGGTACTTGCCAACGATCATATACATTATTTTCAGAATAAATACAGATGAAACAGGGGAATTAAATCTACAGATGAGAAGATACAGGTTACAGCAGCAGAACACAGTGAAACAAAGTGAAATACGAAGGACTTTGTGTAAATGTATAAATAACGAGAGTATACTTTATGCTTACACGACAACTGTTCTTCATAATTCTGTTAGAAAATATGAATGTTCACCTAAACAAGTCCATTTACTGTACACATGAAGATATGAGACATCTACTTGTATGAAGGCACAAGCTTTGTGTCCTACCTGTAGCACAGAGAGCCACAAAGGTCTGGGCGTGTTTCCTGAGGATCTGCTTGGTGGACGGGTAGATCTTCAGCTTGGACAGGAAGTGCTCGATGAAGTCGTGAGGCGTGACTGAAGCCAGATCCCACTTCAGCTTGTTGAGAACCAGCAGCTCCATTTGCTGTGGATGGACCAGACCAGAGGTATTCAGTTTCTGCAGTTGTATTTATTTCTTTGCATCCTGCATTTAGCCAGATCTTATATTGCTGGCAATATTTACAATTATGATACCATCCTGCGTTCAGCTTCTTTCTTTTTTTTTATCCCCACAGATTTTAGCTTTCTCATAAATCTAAATGCAATCCTACTAGTTAAATCAGTTAAATATGATATGTCACCTTAACATTCATCAATAATGTATGTGTGTCTCTTTTAGGCATAACCTTACAGGACCAGTTAATTATTACATTGTGGTTAAGTATCCAAAACATCACTCTGATGAGTCACAGCGGTACAAACGGCCGCACATAAAAAAAATGTTACTGCAAACGAAAACTGTGTCTGTGCTTCTACATGTTCACTTTTCCCTTGCCAACAGCCTGCACCTCTATCTTATGGCCACTAGGTGTCGCCCTCAATCCGTTTTCTTGCCAGTTTCTGGGACCATTAATGAAATCAGAGAGGCCTTCGGTCACCATGGGAAAGTCACAGGCAGCCATTAAGACACTGCTGCACCAAAGCATTTCTACTTTATTTCAACCAAATATTTTATCTATGACATTTCAATAGCCTATCAATGTCATATGGCCACAGTGACACTGGCAAACCAGATGAACTGCAAACGCTGTTTATTCTGGTCATGTGTCTCCAGGGCATGCTGTTCGTGTAGGCTACTGTATGTTATCAAACATCCATGTCTGCAGAACTTAATTACCAGCAGCTCTCCGGGCTGGACCGAGTTGTCCGTGTAGATACAGAGTTTCTCCGCCGTTAAGGGCACAGTCTCCTTCATCTTGGATGCTAGAAACATGCATGTAGCTCCCAGCAGCTGTAGCCTTGTTTTCCTGGTGGCCTCCACTGATAAAAATCTGTCCAAATAGTTCATAGCCAGCGGAAAAACCTCCTCCTCACATTTCTGTTCCTCGCAGACCTGGGGAGTTGAGAAAAGCACTTAGAGGTTGCTGTCGCATGCTGAAAGAAAATTCCCCCCATTCATATGCATTATCAAGTCTTCTCCCCCACTGGCTCTATGTCTTAGTCCGTGCACAGCTGTTTGCATTCAATAGCTGGCTGTCCGCAATCACCCGAAAATAAATTAAAAGAAATTAAACATTGTATCTTTGCATCTAATTCATCTGAGTTTAGAGTTCAAATATCCTGCGTGACACGCTATTTAATGCAAACTCATTTTCGCATGCAACCGAAAGCTTCTAAAGTCTATTTATCGATTTATCACAGTAAGTAACACTGTTGCAGAAATGAAAACAGTCGGGAATTAGTTTGCAGTCAGTTCTGGCTGAGACACAAAGGTGGCGTCGATGCAAGTTTCACTCTAATTTCAACTTCGTCATCTTTTCAAAAAATATTTAGAAATATTTAAAAATTACCGGGGTGTGTACAATTAGCATGTAAATGATCCTTATCGAATGCCTGATCGGATCAGCATAAAATGTGTCGACTTGTGACACGGAGGAATTTTTAAAAAATTCATTTCTCAGACTGGGTTTCTTCACGTGCTGCAGGCGACTCTCCCCCTCGGCTCTCCGATGCACACTTTCAGAAATTAATAAAAAATATAAATCCGCAAACAATTCGATCCAAAAGTGCATGTTAATGTTAACAAACATCCAATCTATCAAATCCGACTGTTAAAATGCATTTACTACTTTCGGATTTTTAGAAAATGTGATTTTTCCTCAGCGACCTTCACAGACAGCACTGACTCTTGCGAAGCAAAACAAACTTTACCGGTTGATACCAGTCGAACAAGCTATAGCAGTCCCTATGTAACCGTCTTATGATATAAGGGCATTTCTGGTCGATTTAACAGAGTTACTGTCATTGCTGCTGATATTATAGATTTTTAATGATATTAAAATCCTTCTCATATACGACAACAAAGATGGCGCATAATACTGGCACGGGCCAGACTGCATACGTGTACATTGCTGTTATTTTGGAATATTTTCCCCATGTAATTACATATTATAACCGTCTAGAAAATATAGGCTAAGAAATGATCAATAACAAAAGAAGTCTATCCAGAAACTGAGTGCACTCTGTGGCCAATAGGCCTATCTCCTCTTATAGCCAAAGGACCACCCAGCACTCATGAGGACATACTTTTCAGAGCGTTTATGTAACATGTACAGTGAAATATCAGACATTAACCTCTCAAAGACGCACTACTTTCACATTAAGACTAATTTCTCATGCTATATGGTAGGTAAGCTACCAACAGGTTAGCAGCGAAACTCAGGCACTGGAGGAAAGTTGAAGTGAAGTAAAACCAACCTCTAACATCCAGGTGGCAACTATTTTCCTCATTTTGGGTACAATTTCTTTCTGAACACACTTGAAGTAGTTTGGCGACGGTAGGTAGTTTTCCTCTGCCTTCAGCATGGTGTGTAGAACTCGGTCGTTGAGCAGGTTGACGTCCTGGTAGGCTCTCCTGATGGAGTCCACCTCGCAGCACAGCAGCTGGTCCTCCATAGTAGCCTACTTCTGGTATTAATATTAGGCTATTATCAGCGTCGTACTTTCAGTATCAGCCTGTTAAAATCTGACTGAAGGAACAGGCTACAGCACACGGGAGGCTGTTAGTCCCGTAATTTTAAATCACTTTCTTCTGGCTGGGCTGCTGCTGCTGCTGCTGCGTGCTGTTGCTCCTCCGGTGTGCGCGAGCCCTCTGAGGCACAGAGCGCTTCCCCCTGCTAGACAAAAACCCCTGCCTCGCGCTCGCAAACGTACGGGCACACGCACACACAAAGTTTAACGTCCAGTGCGCGCTGAGGAGGTGGGGTGGGTGCGCGCGATGACGTCAGCTGTTGTTGAGGTGGGGGGGTGGGGGGGGATCAAAGAGACGAGCAGTCTGCTAGGGAGCGCGCGAGGAAGGGATTCTATTATATACACGGTATATAAGGAAAGAGAAAGGGGGGAGGACCCCTCCTCCGGTAGCTTCTGAGGAGGAGGTGGGAGGTCCGGGGCTGAGTCTGGGGGAACGTCTGTCCCCAGTGGCGGAGAGCTGACCGGGGAAGACTGGCAGCTTAGCGTCGGTAGGGGGCGATAACGGCTTACACCCCTCTTCCTCGTCTCTCCCCAAGACCCAATGAAAGCAGCAGCTCTCTGACCAAACTGTGCTGAACATGAGGTGAGCACATGGGACAACACACAGTGTAGCCTGTTTATTCCTATTTAGCCTGTTCCTACTGCAGTTAACACGGGTTATAATGTGTGTTAGGCTATATCATGAAAGGCTAGCTGTAGCTCTGTCTGTAAGCACGGTTAACTTCTCATGGGCTACTTACCAACCCATGTTTGACATGTGGAATGGCATGTAAAACATTAGCCTATTAATTCAGTTAGATAATAAAAGTGTGGATTGTTGTCCTCTGTATGCAGTTAACAACATACACCTCATCATGTGGCTCCCCCACACTGAAGAAAATGAGTCTCAGGTCTAACTTTGTTTGAGGACTGGTGAGTCAACATTTGTCAATGGGAACCCCCACTGTGTTGCATTGCAACTTTATATGGTTTGTTTGAGTATTTCATCAGTTACTAATGCAAGCTAATTGAGAAGAGGTACATATGTAGCCTATGCGCTATTGATCATTGCAATTCTTTGGAATTGAGTTGAACAACAGTCTAGTTTGCTTTGATAATAAAGCAAAAACGATTAGTTCATGTTCCTTAAAAACACAAGAAAAGCTGTTCAGAATGAAGTAAGACGGAAGTGCAAGTAGTAAAGTTTCTCTAACACACACTCAAAGACACACAGACGGGAGGAGACTGGAGTTGCACCAATGGGAGGAATTGCTGTTACTAGGCAGATGTCAGTGTAGCTGTTCATGTGGGGGAAAGTTGCACTAAAAAAGTAGACATGGTTATTGATAACCCTATCAAAGTCCAAATAATGACTTGGCATTTTCCATTGACCGCACTGCTTTATATGTACATTTCTGCTTTAATCTCCCACAGCAAGAAAACCATTCAGTAAGACAGAGGACAAATCAATGGATCCAGCAGGATCCATATACTGACATTTACGTCTTGATAGAGAGTATCAGTCAGGCCCTGTGAGTAGCCATGTATTTAGTCACTCAAGTTACAACCGGCATTCAGTGTTAAGTTGTGCACATTTTAATCTAGTTTCAATATGAATTGGAGCTTTTCACATTCCTAGGATTCCTCTCTGGGCTATTGGGTGGACTACCGTAATGCCTGAAGAGTGTACAGCTCTGTGGACAGAGCCTAGATCACCACTCAGTTGTTGTGAAGGATTAAAAATACAATATGATTCTGCTTGCACAACATCTTTTCACCATGCATTAATATATGTAACTGAATTGTAAATGTGTTGATTTTTTCAAACTTTTTATCTTCACTTTCAGTTTGCGTTTAGAAAAATTCTTAACATTTGTGTTATGGTTCATTTATGTTCTACAATGTATTTGTGTTTTATAATTTCCCTTTTTACAATTGAACCTCCTTTCGATGGGATACTACAGTTATATAAAATAATATCTAATCAATCAAGTTCTTTTCACTATCATTAGCCCTCTTGATTGCCTGATGCAACTTCACAAATCTTTATTTTATATATCGCCTATGATGTCAGAACAAGCCACTATGGAAACCTTTTTCTTTACTTTCGTTTTTAACATGTTTGCAAATGACAACACGTTGGAAAGCAAAATATAAATCCTGTTTCACACAGAAAGTTAGAAAAACACAAACCAACAGTTATTGTAATCCACTTCATTCCCCTCAGATATGACTTTTCTCAATGCCGTGTTCTGTCCTCTCTGTTCCTCTCATGCTCAGACAGATAGAGGCTTTCTGTGCGAAACAAAGAGAGCAGGAGCATGTGACTTTTGCAGTGAGGCTCTTCTAGTAGCTTTATGGTAACAGGGGGAAGGAAGTGTTTAAAGGGACAGAGGAGAGCTGAAGTTCAGCAGAATGGTTCAGACTACTGATCACACCACCACGGAGCCCACTGCTGGAAAATAAATGATATGTCAAGGCTGCCATTTACCACATCAAGGCCTGGTTTTTATTCACTTGCAGTGACGTTCTCTCTTTTTGACTCCTAAGTGCCCTCCATTTCTTCATCCAGCCATTTGAATTTCCTTGACTACGCTGCTGAAGCCAGATACTTGAATATAGTTTTGTCATTTTTCTCAAGTCGGGCTCTTGATAAGAATAAGAAAAAAAAATCAGTACTTGTAGTACAGGCGGTTGAAGCACTGTGAGAAAGAGAAAGTTTAGAAGAATAAAGCTCTACTTTGCTAGCCGCAACATGAGGCTTTACTTCCCATTGCTAAATGCTAACATCAGCATGTTGACAATGATCACTGTCTTAGTTTAGTTGTGGTGGCATGCTAAACATATGTGGGTAAGGATAAATGTGTTGCATGGGGGAATTGTATTTGGTCACCAACCAAAGTTCTGAACAAATTAAAATTTTAACCTGAAATTAAAGCATTCTCCACCCATCCAATATTTGTCTCAATATTTCATTCTGAACCAAAGTGGTGGACTGGCTGACTGATAGACCACCACTTTACCTGTAGAAACCTAAAAGCTGCAGTTCTGATCACCTGATTGAGGAAATCGGATAAAGGGGTTCACATCACAGTTTCAGACAGTATTTTAAAACCAGTACTTTTACTACATGTAAAACTGTATCATCTGACCTTCCAGCTCTCAACCATTAGGCTGTTTCAGAAAAGGGCTATGACACTTTTGCTACACATTTTATAACTCTTTGCACACATTGTTTCCAAACTAATACTTAAGTTAATGGTTGATTTAAGAGTTAATACCTTACTTAGTAGGAATTTAGGTTTCCAACAGGTTGGTTACTCCTGGTATTTTACTTTGACTGTGCAGATGTAGGCCTTCAGTCGGTGCAGCACCTTCGGTCTGTAGACGAGTAAAACAGGAATTCATTTACCAGCTCCGTGCTTGGTAGTTTGTTTTCTGGGACTTGAGTGAGAATGTGAAATTGCCCCGGGTGTGAAAGCAACGTCGGTTGTCATCAATTCATTACTTTTCTCAGTCTCAACCATTCATTCATCCCATTTCCCAGTTCTGCCTTTCATTCATTCAGTGGCATGGCTGGTATGTGTGTGTGCTCCCCCTCCCCCCTCCTCAGACACTCCCCTATGCTATTTCTATGTTTTTGTCATTACCTGTGTAAGCCTATACACTCACACTATATACTTACATATATATACTGTATATGCTGCATGACAGGCCTGCATGCATATGCCAACAACAAGGTAACCATTAGCCAAATTAACCAAATGGTTACCTCTTCACTATATCTATCCTCATTATGTTGCTTAGGGTTAAAACTGACTTTATTAACTTTGGATAATATATTCTTAAATGTTCCAGACTATTCTGTAGCCCTGCCTTCAACTAACCCAGAGCTTTAATACCTAAAAGCAAAGCTGTGTGTGTGGTGGTGGTGGGGGGGGGGGTTGCAGGGGTGTTGAAGTGGTGACATTTGTCTTCACCCTCATTCTGTGTCCAGCTTTGAAGTCCTGATGCCTCTTCATATTCTAAATATGACCTCCAACAGCACACACACACACACACACACACACACAGAATATCTGTGTGAGGGCTTCCCTTCCTCCAGCCATCATCTAGAGGGACTGAGTGAAAGAGAGAGGGCAGAGAAAGAAGGTTCTTCCCTGTGAATGAAACTCCTTTCTCAGCTGAGGGCAGGTCCACAATGACCCTGCAAAGATGGATAGGGAGATTGTCCTGTGAAATGATCCGCGAACACAGATTGGCGGGGGTCAATCTGGCTATGTGTGTGTGTGTGTGTGTTCTGCAGCACAACTGACCTAACAGCAGCACTGGTCTGGCTAGATGGGTGGGTGCTAAGGGGCCATGTAGGGCCAAGGGCAAGGATAAGAGGAAAAAAACCCAGCACAATGGGGCAGTGGCAGTTTGGGAGGGGGGTAGGGTGGGTTGGAATGTATGCATCCCATATCACACACACACACACACACACACACACACATGGGTCTACAGGGTGCTGCTTTGATAAGGATCTGTAAATGAGGCTTATGCAAACTACTAGCAAGGCTTTGACCAGCTAATGTTTGACATACAGTATACCCAGGGGTCACAAACTGGCTGAATATGGCTCCAATGTGTACTTCAGTTAGGCTTTCCAAATGTGACCTATGCATCTGTCTCAGTGTTACACATTATGTTACGCTAACAAAAAGCTGATCCGATCTGTAGCCACTTTAAGTTGAACTGGATAGTTAACAAGCAGGTAAGGCCCCATCCACACTGCTCCGTTTTAGTTTAAAAAACGGAGAATTAAAATGAATATGATCTCCGTCCACACCAGCGTTTTAGAAATTCTCCGTTTTAGGTCTTCGTTTTCACCATTTTAGTCAAAGATAGCAAAAGGTCTCCATTTTAAAACCAAAACGCAGTAGTGTGGACGGGGCCTAAAAGCCAACATGGCTGAGCAGGATACAGGACACAGGAAATGCAAGGCCTCTTAGAGCATGACTTTCTGATCATCCCGATCTCTTGAAGTTAACAAGGGGAAGGGGCCCATCACAGCATTTAGTTGATTTGAATGTGAATGTGGCAATTAGTGGGTCTGCTCACTGCAGAAATGTAAATTCACACAGGGGTTTTATGTAGAATTAAACATGTAGACTCACACCACTTTGGCTTTGTTGATCTTTGAAGGGCAGTTTGTACTGTCGTGTCCAGAATGGGGGTAGAAAGTCTTTCATCTCATTCATTTTTATACATTTCTTGCAAACAATCCCAATACAGGACTTATACGTGCTTTCAATACAGAGAGCTAACTGCTACACCAGTTACATGTCTTTTCTTAATGTACTTAATGGGTTTCTTCTATCTGTCCTTCTTGAAAGGTATCATATGTTCCAGGTTTGTTCACATTTTACACTAATATGTATGTATGAACACTTTATCATTTATCAAAGATAAGGTAATAACTATTTGTTAGCATTTAACCAATGAAACTGGAACTCGCAGATTCTACAGATGATTTCTTATTCTGTACACACTGTAAAGCACTTTGGAGTCAAATTGTAATTTTATAAATAAAGGTGACTTTTGAAATAATGTTAATATTCAGTGGACTTTAATGAACAACTGACAACCACTTCACACAGAGATTGAAGTGTGTGGAGGATTTAAACTTCTCTCTCAAGCTGTCTTTTTTCAGTCTTTACACAACTACTTCTGTCACTTGTGTGTATAAAAATTAACAAAGGGTTTGAATCTTAATACCAAATGCAGTAGTGGATACAGATTTTTTTGGGAATATGAATAGTAAACCCCAGAACAAACAACCAAAATATCAGGATAGCCACATCATATTAGTAGATAGATACCCTTCGTTTAAACGCCGTCCTCATTTCTACCGGACACAGCTGGGTTAACTAAAGTCTGTAGTCAGAGATGAGTCCAGTGTTTTGAGCTACACATTTGGTCTCTGTGTGCTCCCACTATCAGATGGCTGCAATCACAACGACACTCATTTGCCTCTCAGTACTCCACCATCCTTCTGCCCTGGTGCAGATAAGGCACAACAGGGGGTTGTGTGAGTGTGAGTGTGTGAGTGTGTGTGAAAGACACATGTGGGTTTCCATGAGGTTACTTATCACTTAAGCTACTCACAGTAAATTGCTGCACGTGTCTCTGTGTATAAACTAAAGTGATCATGCTGTTCTCATCTTTTTGAAACCATTAATGATGAGTGATTCTACCATCTCCGATATGAGGGAGTTTCTTTGTGACCACCGAGGAAAAGCTGTTATATCTCTTTGAGTGCTTAAAAAGTTCACTTGTGTGTTTCACTGATGTCTGTATCTCCCAACCACTGTTGCCTGTGCCTCATGATGGTTTAAATGTTGTTTACATATCATCAAGCAGTATGGTACAAAAGTGTAGTTTCTCATGTACGTTATATACTAGATTTTTTTTTACCTTTACAAACCAAATTGTTTTATTTTAACGGGTTAAAATCTGATCTGACATCTTTAGAGGTTAAAAGTATGTTTTTCAGTGTCCTAATGTGTTCAAAACTGGGAGTAACCACCTTTGAAGAAATTTAGGGGGAGACCAGAGTGGCTGACTACTTCTTTCTTTTTATGTTGTATTTTTAGGTAACATCATTGCACGGTATAGCTTCGCTCCACTCATTCTAATTCTTCTTTGTCTATTCAAACTATTATTTGAATAAACAATTTCTTTCTTGAAGGGAAATAAAGTGATTGTAATCCAGTACACTTTTTTTTAATTCAGCTATTTCCTCACAGTTTGCTAGCTTTCCGTTTTGTGTGTGCTCTGAAAGAAAATCTGGTTTTCCTACACAGCTCTGGTTCTGTAAATGTAAAACAAAGAAAGTGGTGTGGACCTTGCCACACAGTATTGTTCCAGCCAATCAGCAACTGGTGGCGTGACGCCAGGCTCACCCAGGCGGCGTGTGCGCCGCGTTACGGCTGCGCCACGGTTTGGATCCGTCCTCAGCCCCACGTCAACACTGGAAGCGTCTCAGAAGCGTTTCAGCAGCAGAGCGTTTAGCTAGCCCCACGTTGATGATGTTGTTGTTTATTTGTCATTTTGTGTGCCTCTGCTACCGATCCCAGCTTTCTATGAGCCGTTCCTTTCCCTTTCCCCGCAGGGCTGCACGTTCAACATGGAGCATTTTAGAATGCGTTTTGCCTGCCTGATTTTGCTGAATTGTTTAGATTGAGTTGATTTGGTAATTTGTCCTTGATTTTTGTGCTGGTTAAATTGTTTTTTTTCCGTCTGTTTTGACCATGTTTATTGTTGAAATACGGGAGTCTGCACCGGGTATTTTATTTTGAAAATGGACTGGATTCTCTGTGCCTTTTCTGTGTCTGACTTACTGCCTGCGTCACCTGCTCTGTGTCAAAAATAGGCTGGCCGCTTATTCTACAGTTTGCAGCGCTTCTGGTGGACTCACAAGCATTGACTAGTATGTCAGTGATTAGCTCCAGCAGCCGCACCGCCACACGCGCCACCTGTATGAGTCCGGAGCAGTGAGCAGTGGCGAGAGAGAGAGAGTTCTATACACTGGCACATTGGCACATGCTGGACTCCAGGCACTGTGAGGAAGGGGAGATGGCCGAGAAACAGCCACAGAGGAAAAGGTCACAGAAGAAATTTATATGACCAGGCGAGGGCGAAGGCATTTCAATGCTGAAGAAACCTTGGAGAATTGAAATTTGGGGGGTGGAGCTTCTGAGGGAGCGCTGTCTGCAGCAATATGTATGATACTGCAGTATTATATTATGACAATAGAAACACGCAAAACCACGAACAGAATATGACATGATATGAATGGGTTTGGTTAGATCAGTACGAAATTATGTGATTTGTTATTGTGCATTTTGTTATGGCATGGACCTCCCATCAGCCCTTAGTAAAGAGCAGACCTAGGTATGACAGCAAATTGCATGGAAGCAAATTTCAATATATATGCCTTTAACGTGGGATAACAGATTTTATTCTTGGCATGTAAAGATCACACAAGAAACAGCTTGCTGTGAGAAAAGTGACATACAATATTTCCGAGGGTTATTGTTAATCTTCCCTCTGACCTGGGTTGAATATTTGTCTATTAGAGATGGAAATAATTATTGCTTAACTAACCAACTTAGAGGTAAAAAAAGAGGAAGGCAAGAAAATGTGAGAAAGGGAGCATGAATAGAAGAAGAACCTAACTTTATTTAGTTCTCATGTAAAGTAATTCAGTGTAATTCCATGATTTTGCAGTTAGGTGTCTGTACTCATATAAAGGGGAACAAACACAGAGTTAAACACACATCAGTTAGACACACGTCATAAATGATTCTCCTGCATGACAGAGATATACCAGCCGAGGAAAAGGAGCTAAAGTGGGGAAAACAGGGCCAGAAACTAACACCCTGTCTGCATACATGATCTTTCTGACAGAACCTTTCTCCTGTACTGACACAAACACAATTTTGTCACATTGCCAAACACACCCAGTCTCTTGAGTCAGGGAGCGTCTTCACCTGAGAAATCACTGCTTTGTGTTTGACCCTGCCCATTTTATTTGCAAATATTTGCATAGATTTTGAAAAATGCCTTCAAAGTATGTAAAGTATTCCTGAAACCAAACTTCATAGAATCACCTAGAGCACTTCATTTCAACAGCATGGAAAAACCCTGGACTCTTAGGCTGTTCGTGGGAATTTAACTACCGAGTGGATTTTCAAAAGGAGGGTTTTATTTTTGATATTTAAGTTCTGGGCCCATAAAAGAAGTCAAATGAACAGACCAAACAGACCCAACAAAGACAGAAATGAGCTGACAACCCGAACAGAAGCAGGGACATACATTATGGCTGATCTATGTTTAAACAAAAATGATAATAAGTAATGACAACCATCAACTATTCTATAAATACAGCAGGTCAACTAGTCTATGAGTTATCAATTAACCAAAACAAAAGTAACAAAAATAGATTCTAAAGAGATAGACAAAATCCCCCAGCTAAAAAATCCCCCTCTCTGTACAGTCTGACTGGCAACATCCTGGACTCTTCCGGTCACTTTTTGTTGACCAAACTTTAAATATACACACCACTTTTGAGAGTACACAGACATTCGACTCATGACGTATGCCTACAGGTGAGCTCACCCCAGGCTCTGTTCAGAAAAACCGAAATATTGCTACAGTTTCAAGAAAACAATCCCTTTTTTAGGCAGACTAAATATTACAGCTAAAAAGCCTACTCCAAATATTGTACCTCCTTTACGTCCTCTCTCTTCATGCTGCAAAGGGCGCCGGATTGCAGCTATAAAGACCAAGCCTTGCACATGGGGAGGGCACACCACCGACTGAAGCCCCATCCACACTACATTTTGTTTAAAACCTGAGTTTTAAAACCAGTGTTTTCCCTAGGATGGAGTTGTAGCAGTGGAGGTGAAGCAAAATTTTTGTCTGAATATAAAACAACAACATGTCTCAGCAACACTGCTCTTGTGTGAGCTCCATGAGCATGAGATGCACCTTAGAATAGCTTAAAACCGCAGTGTTTTCCCAGTTTAATGTGAGCTTTAGATGAATGTTTTGGTGTTGGTCGGGGGGGTTGGGGGTTTTCCCCTAACAAAATGTTATGTTTTCCAATGAAAAATATGTAATTTCACATCATATTGGACCATTATTTTACCATATCTCTGAACAAATACTTGGAAATGCTGGAGCAGATAAATAAACAGCCAAAGATCTACTAGGTCTACTGGAGGAACTCCA
Source organism: Micropterus salmoides (assembly GCF_014851395.1). Classification (NCBI taxonomy): domain Eukaryota; kingdom Metazoa; phylum Chordata; class Actinopteri; order Centrarchiformes; family Centrarchidae; genus Micropterus; species Micropterus salmoides. Next base: position 38,698,558 of record NW_024044348.1, on the reverse strand, counting down.
ACCTTTAGATCTGGAGAAAGTAATTTGGTTGGTTCTGTTGCTCCACAATGATTTTACAGTGATGGCACAGCATGTTTTGGGCGTCACCCCTAAGCAGGAAAACCCTGTTAATGTGACCTCAGAATCATTGTAGATAACGACTGTTCATGTTTGCCTTTTGTGTCTTCATTTTACAGCTTCTGACATTTATCTGTAGACATTAATATAAAAAATAGGCAACATGAGAAACCAACCTCAAATAATTGAATCAGTCTGTACAGGACAGAACTGCAGGTTACGTCAGTTTAGTCTCAGTTTGTACCTGATGTTCTCAACATTGGACAAGTAAGCAGTAATAAAATACAGCTACCAGTTACTTTCCATAAATCTAAATGTTAAGTTACATAGCAGCTATGTAGCTGCTGTAGAAGCTGCTCAGTCTGAAGGGGAGGGGGGATGTTAGCTAACTTAGCACTAACTGGCTTCACTTTTCCAGCAGGTGGGAAACAACAGACTTTTCTTGGTCTTGAGAAGCTAACACACTGTAACAGACACCGTACATTTACTGCCAGAATATTTTCCTCTGCTCACGTTCACCGTCACTTTCTGCCGCTTGGACAATCAAACACTCGCTACGCACCTCCTGATTCAGAGTTACGGTGCTCTTATAACACCATCTGTCACGTATGTTCTGCATAGAACGAGGAGAGGAAGCGGCCCGAGCATCGAGTGCTGCCGTGCTCGCACTGTGTGCCAGTGAAAACATTTGTAGCGCATAGTTTAATGATCGTGGGAAATTTTAGTAGTGGTGGTTGTGATTCATGAATGCATATAGAGGAAACACTGAAAACAAATACGATCTCCGTCCACACCAGCGTTTTCGTTTCGTTTTAGAGTTGATCTCCGTCTACATTAACACGACTGAAAACTGTTCATGTACACTCGGTATGCGCGTGCCGGTGTAAACATGAAGCAGTTGGTCTATTCCATAATTATAAAAGATTTGACGAAAGAATAAAGTAATGCAGACGAAGAATCAGACCAGATTTTATTTTGCATGGACCAACAATGAGCTGGGACTGTTACTGAATGTAACATGGGAGTTGAATGGGAGAACAGACTGGGAGTTGTCACAAAGTAAACGGCGACATGCACAGTACAAGTGTAGGGAGATAAGTGTTATTAGCACGGTACAGAATATTTTAATAAAATACCAAATCAAAAACTCTGTCAGTAGCATCGTGAGAGACTACTCTATCTGTAATCTTTTTTCATTTTTCAAAATGTGGGTGACACTATGTATTGTACTGCCGTTCTAGTCTTCTGAACACTGTGCTTTAAACGACATGTCACATTCACCCACATTCATTCACTGATGGCAGAGGCTGCCATGCAAGGTGCCAGCTGCTAAAGCAGACTCCACCACGACTGATTGCCTGAGTCCCCTGTCACGTGACACTAATCAGCTCACCAATTGGTGTGATCACCTACAACTACCACACACAGTTAGTGCTCATAATACTCAGTGTTTAGTTGTATTGCAGACCTCGCCACATGAAATGTAGGTAGAGAGGAACTGTGGGTGTGTTTTGGTGAGAAGGAAAAACGCTTGTTTATTGTGTAATCGTGCAGCAGTGTGGTGGGCTGGGTCTACTTGTGGTTTCGTAGAGGTGGAAGGAAAAGAGGTCTACTTCTCTAATTTGAAAACATGCCCTTAAACATCCTTATTACCTAGCACACCATATCACAGTGTTTCTGCTTGTTTATGAATGTTTCCAAGAAAAAGGGGTTAAGTGTGGCACACAGGTCATGTGGGTGATAGTTAACAGTCCCTTCCTAATAGAAATCTAGGATATGTGGAAAGGTGAAATTCTGATCCCTACTAGAGTGTGGGTGGCATTTGCTGTCTTGAAGACCACGGATCCATTTTCTGCCACTAATCCAGTTCTGGTACTAGCAGGCTAAGCAACGAAGTCAAGACGTTCTTCTCCGCAGCCACATCCTGTTGCTCTTTCTGGAAAATCCTGAGGTTTTACCAGCCCAGGTAGCATTTATATGGTCTCCATGTTCCTGCTAGTGCTAAGCCTATCTAAATGTAATCTAATCTTTAGTTGCAGATTGATCTGTGCTTCAAAAAACTATTTTCAACGTGATTGAAGAAGATTCTTACAGATGATTTTATTGACACGTCACAGAGTGTAACCTGGAGTTCTGCAGAAACGTCAATCCTAACGTTCTGTTTGATGAACAACTTTCCCACAACAGAATGTGAATAAACACCTGTAGTCAGATGTGAGTCATTCTACACATTAAATCTCCCGACAGCGACAGGATCAGTCAGCATCTAACGGTAAATAATCTTCTAGTGACGTAGTGACGTGTTTATTAAACCACTATCATTCACTAACAATAGCCACAGACAGGATTCGGGATGTGAACCTGCTGTCTGACACACTGTACGTCCACCCCGAACACCTCACTGTGAAGGACAACAAAATTAGACCTCTCTAAAACTTGGCTTACTTTGTGCACAGCTGGCACAGTGGGGGAACCTTCATTTATTACTGAAATCTAGACTAGACACCAGGATTAAGGACAACTGACCTGCTTTTCTAAACACCAACGTGCAAATCTCCAAACACTACTTTGTATTTGTTTGTTGAAGTAACTGTTAAATAAGGAGAAATAAGGACTGTTGTTTTGTGCATGGACTCGGTTAGCAGTACGACGTGGAGGAACACAAACGACAAAATGTTAACATTAGAATGAAACTATAAAGTTTAGACTTAACTTGCCCTGGTCTTGGAGTCTGCTGTGGAACAAGGAAACACTTGCCGCAGCTGGGTGATGCACAACACAGTTGCAGCCGATGCAAACTGATGACAGCCTTGTAAGGCTCAGGCTGAAGGCATTTATTACTTACTTTACTAACACTACAACTTGCACACAGCAGTCTCCCCCCAGAGTGACACGCCCACAGACAAAAGTAGCTCTGTTTCTCTTATGCGTCAAATCGATGGCGTAACCTCTGCGTAGCCACCTACCCTACGCCGTAGCCTGACATGAACCTCCTCAAAAATTACACATCGACGCGACGCGGACTGTAAGCTCTGTGATTGGTCGGCTGGGTAGCCTCGCAATGCCTTCGAGCCAACAGGAAGTGCCCGTACTTTGAAGTAACTTTTGTTAGCGGCCAAAACAGCGGCTGTAACACTATATATTTGACCGTTAAGCAACCCAAGCGAAATGACTTGTTTCACTATCAGAATGTGATCCATTCGGTCGGCATCATTTGAAAAGGCTACACCAGCTGCACATATACAATTTTACCCCCATTCCCGTTAGCGGAGCGCTAAACCGGAAGTTAGCCTGCTCGCATGGCAAAAGTCAACACAGTGGACGCTGTAGCGCTACTGCCAACTAGCGTTTGGGAGTGTAATTGCATGGTTAGACCCTGCGGAGTATAAATGGGCCTTTACGCGCTGTCCTCATCGGCACACCTCCTGACACAGGTGAGATTCATCAGTCGTCAGTGTCCATCATCATCCCATTTCCCTACTATAATACCGTTTACAAAGCAGTTGATTATAAACTCAGAATAAGGTATCTTTTATCAATATATTAAACATATCTGTGGCACCGAATGTGTTTGCACAATATCCCATGACTTACTTTTTACTAATGTGGGTGCCTACCAGAGGCTCTGTGTGGAGTTGGAGAGTTTATGATTGTCTTTCGACTGTCGTTTTAATCTGCCCTTATCAGTGGCACTGCTCAAACAGTTTTTCATGGGTCAAATGCAGAGGATGATCTTCCCATGGGCCTTAATAAAGCAGAATTCCCTATATGTAAAAACTTACTGTACATAAACATACATAGGCCTAATGTAAAGCTGATCATATCTCAGAAAGAAGCGCGAGATCTGATAGATTCAGCATCAAACTTTTTTCTTTATTATCAATAGTACTTACTCTGAGAAACCTTCAGTAAATGCAACAGCAAACTAATATTTCTATACATGTACTTGTACACCCTTTACTACATTTCTGTAGTAAAGGGGTGCAAAACATGATCAACCCAAGATGAATTTGATTGAAGTTACATGATTATTAGTGGTTGAAATAGTAGTAGTGGTGGCAAAAGAATGTGGTTTAAACCCTCACCTCTGAAGCGCACACACACACGCGCTATCAATAAAGACGTCCTAGGAGAATTTTCTCTTTTTGTTTTTGCCGACTGCTTTCTGTCAGGATGAAGTTTCATTGCCTGGGGCTGTGGTCTACCTCGGCTTTCCGCTTGGCCTAATACACACACACACACGGGGAGTGGGGGTGGAAGTGGTAAAAAAGCACCAATAACAAGCTGTTTTCTCTGGTATTACTACATTTTCGGTTGTGTGTGTGTGTGTGTGTGTGTGTCTGTGTGAGAGATTACAGGTAAATGCATGGCGAGCAGTCTGGTAGCCATTATGTTGTCATGTGATAGAGAAACACAACATGAGCTTCAGAGAGCACTTGATATGATTGTGATCACAGCTTACAGAGATTACTAAGAGGTGGAAACACTGCAGACCACTGATTGATCAGGGAGGATGGTCACTTCTGCGACACATCCTGTACAAACCCGCCAAATGGCTAAGGTACCATCAGTAATGACCGCAGTTTTTTTTTATTCACTCAACCCAGGTTTTTCAAAATGGCAGCCATGACCGTGATCTTTCCCTAACCTTAACCATACCCTAGGGGCCATGTGCAGGCATTGTAAAAAGTGAGAACATACATACATTAATTACATCCGATAAACACCGGAGTTGTGCCACAGATTATGTAGAGAACATCGGGATGAGTCTGTGTTGGAGATTGTGTTCCAAAATAGCTTTTCAAACACCACCATCCCTTTTTAAAGATGTTTTTGGACTTATTTGCCCAATCTTCATGGCTCCGATGCGGTGGAAACACAAACAGGAATGAGCAAAAGGGACATTTATCGCTAACCTAGTTTAGCTCCTAGTTCAGTTCTTGTAGCTCCACCATGTCAGTCGTGTAAAGATAGGGTGGTGATCTTGGCTAAACTCACTGACAAGGTCAGTAGACTCCTTCTTAAATATAGTGTCATGGCCCAAACTTTGTGTGTGTGTGTCCCAGGACGACCTTCTAGCGTGACCCTCATCATCCTCATTGATCCCAGCAGCTGCTCTCTCATCGACTAAACATGCTCTGCTGCTTAAATCCTCAGAATCATGGTAATATGGGCTATTGATTGTAGAGCAGAATTATCAGTCTACACACAAAGACATCCACTGTGTGACAGAAAAACAAAAGACTGTGAATTGATTTGTTCTGTTTCCAGCCTTATGTTATACACTGTAACATAATCCCTAAAGTCACGGCGTGACAGGGAAACCCGTGTGCTGGTAGTGGAACGCATGCAGTATCTGTGAGTGAGTGTGCGGAACAGTTTGGAGTGGTTTTTCAAGCACATATTTAAGAAGAGGCAGCATATACTATAGCTCCACGTGCTTGTAATTGTCCCGTCTCTCTCTTTCTATTTGTCTATATGCCTCGCTCCCTTTCTCTCCATCTTCTCCACCCACACTGTGGTTCCTGTGCCACCACATCAAGAGCAAGGAAAACGCTGAAAAAGAGATCGTCCCCACAACACACTCCTTCATATTAGTTGAGTTTGTTGCATGTCTGCTCTGTTGAGTGTTTGTTGCATGGTTACTTGACATTGCTGTATTTGCTTTGCATGGAGGCAGGAGTGTCAGAGTGGATTTGTTTTAGCAGGAAGGTTTAGAAAGATTTTGGCAACCTCTTTACAACTCCAGCATGAACAGAAGAAGCTTGAACAGAATATACACACACACACACATATATATATATATATATATATATATATATATATATATATATATATATATATGCGGGGTGGTATGTGTCATCCTCAAGCTTGCGTCCTCTACCAGAGGCCTGGGAGTTTGAGGGTTCTGCGCAGTATCTTAACTGTTCCTAGGACTGCACTCTTCTGAGACCTCTGATGTTTTACCTGGAATCTGCTGTAGCCACTCTCCCAGTTTGGGGGTCACAGCCCCCAGTGCTCCGATTACCACTGGCACCACTGCTGCTCTTACTTTCCACATCTTTTCTAGCTCCTCTTTCAGCTCTTTTCAAGCTTCTCGTGTTCTTTCTTCTTGATGTTGCAGATGTTCCTGTACACTATGACAGCTACCTGGTTATGGCGTTCCATGTATGCACTTCCTGCCTGCATCTTACACCCTGCTGTTATGTGCTGTACTGTCTCAGGGGCATCCTTGCACAGTCTGCACCTGGGGTCCTGCCTGGTGTGGCAGACCCCAGCCTCTAGTGATCTTGTACTGAGTGCCTGTTCTTGTGCCGCCATGATTAGTGCTTCTGTGCTGTCCTTCAGTCCAGCCTTTTCCAGCCACTGGTAGGATTTCTTGATATCAGCCTCTTCTTCTATTTGTCTGTGGTACATTCTGTGCAGCAGCTTGTCCCTCCATGAAGGTTCTTCGTCTTCCTTGTCCTCACCTTCGGGTTTCTGCTGCCTGAGGTATTCACTAAGCCCTTCATCTTTGGGGGTCATCTTGCTGATGTACTCCTGGATCTTTGTCATGTTATCCTGGACAGTGGTCTTGACACTCACTAGCCCTTGGCCTCCCTCGCTACACTTGGTGTACAGTCTCAGTCTCTTGATGTCAGTAGCCTCTATCTCCTCCTTTGGCCAGTTCTCTGGACCTGACTTACTCTCTGTAGGTATTTGGCTGTGGCGGACTTTGGATGTTAGAATACTGAGCTAGGAGTTGTTTCTTTGCATCCATATATCACATAGTTGCTGCATATAACCCCTCTCACCGGGATTGCTTGTATAGTAGCATTGCATCAGATCCATATTTTCTGTTATATCTATATATATCTTTATTCTACTTATTTTGATCCTGAAGAAATTCTTGTGAATAGAAGAATAAATATAATAAAAAGTTGTCCCTTTAATCTATGAAACACTCATTTTACACATTAAACACTCACTAGTGCAAACATGAAAAAAAGAATTGTTAAAAGGTATGAGAAAAATTGTGAAGTAAAGATGTTAATCAAATGAAGCCTTCTTTTATCAAATCAAACACAATTGTCTTAGTTTTAACTCGGTCACATTTTCTCTCATTTTGTCATTTTCCTGTGGGCGGGTCTTACCTAATACGGGCAGACGCCTGAATTATTTTGGTTTAGTTTCTGTCTCGTTCTGTGTCCTTTTCTTGATGACTGACAAGCAAAGGTATTTAGCGTCCATATGGCCTTTTGGTGGAAGATACAGCCATAAGGCTTAGAGGTCATCTCCCATAACAATTAAAAATTATTTTGAACAGTTATGGAAGTGTAATTTTCCTCCATCTTTGTCTTTTAAAAGAATAAAGAATGTGAATATAGTACAAACAATATAAAGAACTCATAATGAAGTCGAGGATTGCTTCTCAACAGCTCATTGTTGCAGCAGAGGAAAAGACCCTGGTTGATTACAATAACATTTTCCACTGCACTCCTTCCCTTCCATCACTCCTTTTCCATCTTTTTTATGGTTTGTGTTTTCCACAGTCATCGTTAGACAGCCCAGAATGCCTTTGGCGCGCCCACTTCCTCCCGTGGTGCCCCTAACTCATGTATGATTGGTCCTGCTGCCTTTCATCTTTCATTAATCACAGTGTGCATGTGTGTGAGGTTTGTTCTCCGCACTCATGCCAGTTGTGTGTGTGTGTGTGTGTGTGTGTGTGTGTGTGTGTGTGTGTGTGTGTGTGTGAACTCACTTTAGAAATAACTGCCACCTTTTAAAGATGATTTGAAGATTAATTTGTATTGTTTTATTGACTTAATAAAATACGTTCTAACCTTTTTTATTTCCCAGGTAGACTTTGACAACAGAAGCTTTAGGATCGCAGTGACTTGAGCTTGCTAATCTCTTAACACTTCCTGTCCCAAGTATTGTAATTTCCTGTTCTGGGACTCATCAACAACCTGCAGTGATGCATAGAGAGCCCTTTAGGTACATCTGGACTGAAAATAGAAACGAATTTGTCCATATGCTGTGCATTACTTCAGTACATCCTTACGTGCTGTGTAGCTCCCTGTTGTTTGTTAGGTTCATGTATTGCAGTACAGTGGAGGAAGAAGTCTTTCATTTAACAGCCAAAATACTATGACCAAAAAATAATCCAGCACAAGAAAACATTTATTTTCACAGAAGATGGAGGAGGAAAATCACAAGTGTGAATTATAAAATGAATGAATTCCATTTAGCTGCCTCAGGAAGGAGCGGAAGAATTAAGGGAAAAGGACGGAACATAGAAGCAAGTAAATAAGTAATATTTTACTTGATCTGTTAAATGTAAACTTTTTATCTAATTTATTTGAAAAATACAAGGCTCAACTCTGAAATGTAGAGAAAAGGTAAAAGGTCACTTACAATGGAAATACTTCAGATTGTTATTGAAATGCATTATATTATATGTTTATTTAACATAAATGCGTTTTTGTTCCCTTGATGTTGGCGTTGACGTTAGGCGGTTGAGGAAGAAAAACCTTTGTGATGCTGACACCTGTTAGTAAGCCTTTATGTGAACATAATGTATCAACTCATCTGCCAGACAGTTCCACTGTGGCGTATCAGATGAGTAAATACAATCTGTTAGTCTAAATATTGCTATGATGAAGATGAGCTGATACTCACTGACACTTCCAGCATATTATTGACTGAGTCTATTCTTCACTTCATCATCTATCTTCCCACAACTGATGACAAACACTTTGATATGAACAATTGAGGGGAATTAGCTGAAGCCTTGTGCAATATGCTAGTTTTTGGAGTGGCATATGTGTGGGCTAATGAGTATTCGGGTCAGGTGGCCAAATGGAGCCAAGTCCCGGACTGTCAGTCTGATGTCCATCTCCTCATTCACCTGCTAATAGGATCAAAAGCAGAAGGGTCGTGGCCCGGGCAACCAGCGGGGCATGGGCTAATGCCAAACGCGCGCCACCCTTGTCCATCTGCCCCAGATGGACCGTCGAACCCGTCCCTGGGGATTAGGAAATGACTCACTACTTTATGTGTGTGTGTGTGGATGGTGGGTATGGATTGTATGTAATCACCCGATGGACCATCTCTAGTAAGGTTTCCATTGTTCGCTCTCAACTTTCAAGATGACACATCTACGCGGATTATACCTCCTCATCCCAAATAATCTCTAAAATCAGCCATGGAGGCTGGATGGCCACTCTACCAGGCAACCATAGTTGCCTGTTTTTTTTGAGTCAAACTGAAGTTGATAATCAAATAAGTTCATGGCATTTTCTTTGTCATTCCAGTTTTCCTCTTCAGGAGGAAATTGTCATAGTTTGTCATAGTTCCTATTGTCATAATTTCTGTGATCTGGAGATACAGCAACTGGGGTCCAATGTGTTGTGCCCAGTTCAAGCCATTTACTTTAAGGTGAATGTTATTTTTTTTTATTAAACACTAGCTCATAGACTGTATAAAAGAAGTAGCCTCAGGGTCTGAAAAGTTTAGCCAATGTGGAAGTGCCTTAACCCTGCATTCTTTCTAATGGAGCACAGGGGGGACTCCACTGGTTGCAAAAAGAAGTCTGATTGTATAGAACTCTATGACAAAATGACACTACACCTCATTTGATTTATTCCCTCAGTAATCACTTTCCTAATGAGTTTATGGTCTCAATCACTAGTTTCAAGTCTTGGCGACCTGTCAGGCATAGAAATGCTTATCCCTCCCCAGCCTCATTATCTCGTCCAAATATGGTCACTTTTGGTTCCGATAAACCAAGATGCCAATGGCCAAGATGCTTCAAGGCTCGAGTCCTGAAAAGGGGTTGTTATTAACCATGTGATCTTAACAGACTTGACATGCACCAATTGAGAAATGATACAAGGAGGACCTTATCACCGTCTCCTGTATCACAGGGTTTATTTTGAAGGTCTAACCAGACGTTGCATATTTATTATTCCTAACTTGACTGGACGTAGCATATTTATTGTTGTTAAATTGACCGTGGAGCCTTGCGTGTCCAGAAGTTGTGCTAAAGTGATACCAAGAGTGTTAAAAAGTGACGCCAAGGAGTCTTAACCAAGCGTCCACATGTGAATACTTAGGAGTGAGAACGTGTCCAAATTCATCTTAGCAGGTACAGATACTTTACTTTGGTTACAGAAATAAGCTTTTTAGAGTTCTGACCATGAAAATTTGTTTCACCAAGCTAATGGTAGAGATTACAGGAACAAGTTAAACCAAAGCTGAACTAACAGTAAAGCTAGTAAAATGTTTTCTGACCAAAAGCAATAATGGACAAATATTAATTTTCGTCAGGTCATGGCCAGATAATGCTGGTACTTGGTTTAGTCAGCTATAAGAAAGATAACATCAGGTCTGACCACACTGATGGTGTTATTGCTGTTATTGCTGAGTGAATTAAACAGTTAGAAGCAATTGTTAGGGAGGGTCACGATATCTTTCAAGTTTTACATTAAACACCCGTGTTATCTACTTTTACCACAGCAGAAGAAAATGTAAGTTTGTGAGTCATTTAATTCTCATTGTTCAGTTATTTTTACCCTCATATTGATGTGCAGTTTGGCTTTTCAGTTCACTGTGGATACATGTTTCACATCTCATATCACTATCAGTCAGACAATGGCCACAGGAAACACTTGTCTGTGTTGTTTAGAGGCAACTCCTATAATAATGACCACGTATTGTAATGAAACAATATACAGTAGAATAGGCCATTGCTTGCCTACAGTGCTATTCACTATTTGTGATTAAAACATACATTGTTGTCCTGTGTAGCTTTTTCATTTGCGAGATGTCTGAAAAAAAATTTTAAATATATATTTTTGCCACTTTAATGCTTTTTGATTTTACAGATACATTAATATTTAAAATGTTTTTTATGCTTTATTTAGATACATAGATACAGTCCCTGTGGGACTTTGTACTATTTATGGCAATATCATTCTAGATCAATTCTGAAAAAAGAATAAGTCAGAACACGTGGAGCCAAGAAACACCATCATATGGAAGCTGAGCAAGTCTAGCAGATCGGACATGTACAAGCTTGCTATAGTGTCAGATGTAAAACAATAGCTCCTATAGAATTAAGGATACACAGCCTGCTGACAGCAGGAGACACAAACTGATACAGTTTGCTCACACTTTAATCATCACAAACACAAGCAGGAATCCATCAGATCGCATTAATACCCGGGCAGATTAAACTTGTTGATCTAAAGAACAAATAAAAGGACAAAGAGTTTTTAATTAGTAGTATGAGAGGATGAAATGTGACTGGATGATCTGGCTCTGGGTGATGTAATTATTAAAGCAACCCTCCGCCCCCACACCCCTATGACCGGTCAACCCCGGGACCACAGATGCTGGACGAATTGATTATCACACATCTATCAATTGAATTTGAGGATGCACACACATGTTCATGTAACTGTACAGAAGTGCCTTACTGAGATAAACACTGTTTCCAGGGATGTAGAATCAGACGTGCGATTAAAATTCTTAAGAATAAATTCATAACATAGAAAATACCACAGTAAAAAACACAACACCACAACAAACAAACACCGATGTTGACAATTAGACGACCATTATCATTTGACCATATAAATTATTTTAGAAGATAGTCCATATCAGAAAGATTAGTTTTGAAAGCAAAGCAAAGTTTCCATCATATTCAAAAGTGCTAGCTAGTGACTACAAGGCTTGCAGAGGGGATAATCATCTTGGAATAATGGGTGAACACTAACAAGTCTTAGGTCACATCCACACTACTGCGTTTTTTGTTTAAAAACTGAGTTTTAAACAAAAACTATCTCAATTCCAATATCTCTTTCCACAGCAGCTGCTATGGAAGGAGATATTGGAATTGACCTCCGTCTATATTAAAATGACTGAAAACGCAAATCTAGTGGCCGTTCACGTACACTGGGTATGCGCGTGCTGTTTTAAACAAGAAGCAGATCGTTTACTCCACAGATGCAGAAGATTTGGCGAAAGAGGAAAGTACTACTAGAGATGCAGAACCACACCAGAGATTTTTTTGAAATGGACTGAGAACGAGGTGGAACTGTTACTGAAAGTAACACGGGAGTACTAAGAGACTATGGTGGCGGAAAACATCATCATGGTTTGGGTTAAAATAACTATGTATGTCAACACTTAAGTTAACTAAGGTCACTTAGGTCAATTTACGTAACTTACCAAAATAAAAATACCGGTCTCCTGGTTGAAAGACGGGTTCTGGCCCGCCATCCACCCCAACTACCTCCTTACTCAGTGTTTTCTGTTAAATATCATATACCTACCTTTACCATCAAAAAATGCCGCTACAGGGCTCCCCCAATACATTGAACTGTGACGGTAAAGGGATACCTAGTGCGTCACAAACTGACGACCATGGCTCTTGACCATGACTCCGTATGTGACGACTTGGGAGTGAGAACGGTTTGGTTTAACATCATGTGACTTAAGTAACATACTGGTGTCATTTTGGGACAAGTGAATATTGTATGTATTTTTTTCTTTAGGTATGAGGATGTGTTGGTTTTCTCATGATCACAATTTAAATGTCGTTTTTTATAATGGTGAATTCATAAACCTAATACATGTATATCAATGTCACGGGTAAATTCATTACAAATTCATTAGATGTGAAATGCTGTTCATGCTGTATCACCTGATGAAGTCACATGTTTGTTAAAAGGCTTCTCTTAAGATAAGAAAGCAAAAATTCAACACTACAAAGAAAGCAGATCCACACAGTACTAACATTAAGATCACTATTTGTTATTCTAAGATAAAAATAAAATAAAAATAACAATAAAACTTTGTAATCAGGAGAAAAACGTCCTGGTAAATCAGCATAACAAAATAATTCATTTGTGATCTCAGCGTCCGTACTTACGATCAGAGATGGAGACAAAACAAGACATTCTCAGATTACAACTTCATTAGCAGACATAAGAACAATACCTGAGCCAATCGTGTCTTCATTTCGGCCATCGGATGTACCATTGAGCTATTCCAGTCTCTGGCCCATATGGTGACAGAAGCCAGGAAACAGGTTCACAGGATTAACCCAGCCCTTAGAATAATGAACCCAATAGTCTATGATTATGGTTTTAACAAAGAGGTGAGAGAGCTAATTTGAGTCGGGCCGGTTATACCACTGTTCATAACCAAATGTTTGGGCTGGGAGATGTTTGCCTTTGCCTTGTTGGCATGGGAGTGTTAAGCTCCAGCATTGTTTCTCCAACAAGCACAGCCAGTCTGAGTTCAGCTGTGAAGCTGCAGCCATTGCAAACACAATCAGATCTTTAAAATACAATACATATGACGGTGTTGGTTGGAGACAATACTACATAATAAGTCAGTAATATCTGAGCAACTAGATAAAGGAGCCATATTTTATTTTAATGTATTTATTTATTTATTTTATTAAACAAATGAACAATGAAAAGGTGTACACATAAACTAAACCAGGTAGCTTTTGCTTTACAAGAAATAAAGCTTATTTCCTGGTTACTGTGCAGATTCAGATATAACATACAAAATGGATGAAAAACAGGGGGAACCAGCTGTCTGGCTCTGTCCGAAGACACAAATAAGTCTTCTGAAGCTCACTAATTAATACTGGGAATTAAAGGAGACCTATTATACTGCTTTTCCAGTCATATATTGTAGTTCTGTGACACCTGTATAGCAGCTGTGCATGATTCAAAATTCAAAGTTTTTTTCTTTTCTTATACTGACTCTACATGTAGGCCTTTGTTTCAGCCTCTGTCTGAAACAGGCTGTACGCTCCTGTCTCTTTAAGGTCCCCCTCTCAAAACCCACTGTCTTCTGTTGTTGTTGCTGGGCAGAACAGGCAGACTGAGCGTTGCTGTGCCGTTAGTGTGGGAGCACGTGACCACATATGGAACACCGGCTCCGTCTGGCTCGGTATTATGTAGAGCGGTGCCGTTGGTAGAAAAAGCAGTTCAAAACAGAGCATTCAGAACAGTAGGAATTCTGAGGTTAATGCTCACAGGGATCTCTTATAAATACTTTAACCTCATATTTTGAAGCTTTGGCCATGTTGAACATGAACATCCAACATTATAACATTGTAGATAAGTCATAATATGTGGAAAAGCATAATAGGTCTCCTTTAATATCAGCTGTTTCCCTCTGTTTCCAGTCTTCATGCTAAGCTAAGCTAACTGGCTACTAGCTAATGGCTTTAGCCTTGTATTTAACATACAGACATGAGAGTGGTATCGATCTTTTCAAGATTTTGACGGCCGGGCCTTAACTTTTAAAGGGGCTATATGTAAGTTTTTGATTTTAATAAATCACATTGTCATTGCCTTATTGTCAGTGGGCTCAAAACTCACTTGGAAATGAAGCACATGCCTGTTTTCTCCGTTGCTTTCATCAGCCACTATTCTGCTTTTAATGTGAGGTCTCCGGGTCGGATTCAGCTCTGTGCGCGCTCCCGAGCCTCTCTCTGACTACAGCAACAACACGGCAGCTAACGACATGCAGTCCACTAACACCATAAAACAACCGGCTCACAGCAAAACACAGGCTCCACGTAAGGATACAAAAGAACAATAAAGGTTTATGTGCTGAAGCTCAAACAGGTTCAGATGATGTAGAGTAAGAACAAAGTGAGCATTAGTAAAGCTGGAGAAACACAGACAAAGTCACGTTAGCTCACCGGCTAACGCCGAGCAGTTGCTAATGTTATCTGGTGCAAAGTTATATCGCTTTCCACATTACTTCACCAATTAATGCGACCCATGTTACTATCCTGTGTACTGTTGCACTGTTGATTTAGCCTGCAAGAAAGGATGTAACGGCAAAAAGCAAATGTGGAGCGATTTGTTTACTAACGTTAGCCTATAGTGATGCAGCCAGGAGCAGCAAGCTAACGCTACAGTAGCTCGGACCTGCCGCTGTTTGCTTCATAACGTTCAGTTTAGATTTATTGCCTTTTACCAATACTCAGGTATTCAGCTTCTCCACCTCTCCATCGCTATCACTCTGTCTTTTTTCGGGAGTATTGAGCCGATATGCGTCTCGCTGCGCTGAATGAAAGGTACGGAGCCAGTGTTGATCTGCCTCTGAGACGGAAACGTTGACGTAACAAATACTGAACATGTCTGGAGAAAAGCCACAGCCTGTATGCTGGTGTTCCTGCGTTTATTGTGGTATTTCTGTATGAAAGTGGTTGTGTTTTGGATTATGTTCGCTCATGAGTTCAAGCAAGCGCACGTACGAGCACACACCTGGTTGCAATCTTAAAACCGCACCACTAGTGGCTGCTGAAAATTACAAAATGCCCCTTTAATGGAGTATTTATTAATTAGAGTATTACTTCTCGTCATAAGTCATCTGTTATCTGTCTGTAACCTGTGTGATACTATTTATTTTTCATATAGAGCAGGACTAGACTGTACTCTTTGCAATATTATTTAGATAGACCCAACAGTTCCCACCATGAGCAAACACTCGGCCTCAGTGGCAAGGAAAAACTCCCTTTTAACAGGCAGAAACCTCAAGCAGAAGGGAAGGCGGCAATCTGGAGGAAGAGAGGGGAAGCAGGAGAAAAGAAAACACACAGCAGCACAGAGTGAGTTCTACATAGAAATATTAGTAATGGTAGTGGCAATAATACACATATCAATAATGACAATATATACATTCTGTATACTGTGTTGGGGGCGGCTGTGGCTCAGGAGGTAGAGCGGGTCACCCATTAATCAGAAGGTTGGGGGTTCTTAAGTGCAAAATACTGAACCTCAAATCGCTCTTGATGGCAGTGTGTGTGAATTATTAGTTTCTGTTTCTGATGAGCAGCTGGCTCCTTGCTTGGCAGTGTGTGAATGTGACACGTGCGCATTGAGTGTTTTCGAAAGAATATAAAGGCGTCATATAAACGATAGACCATTTATAAAAAATGTCACCCCAGCTGACTGTTGATGTTTTGAAGATAAGGTTTAATCTGGCAAAACTCTTTTCCATAAAAAAATTGCCACAAAAAACATGACCATGGCTTTTAATAGTATATTTTAAAACTAGAGTCATGAGCCATGACAACACATTAGATATGCATGACTGCAATGAAATGAACAAAGAAATGTTTAGGCAGTGTTCATTACCCCCTTCTGCACCTAATCAAATACCAAACTCTGTATTATGCGACATTGGCATATCAGGCAGCAGTTGTCTATGAATATAGAGATAGTTTCATTGTTAGTTTGATGAAAGGAAGAGGCCAGCACCAGCAAGTCATTGTTCCACAAGAGACATAGAATACATAAAGTTTGCTATGATGCAGCTACATGCTTAATATCTGCTGTGCCAAAGAAATGTGGCCCCTGATTTGCATTATCTTGGATCTAGCCCAAGTGCAGCTGCTGTTGAGTTATGTAATATGATGCTCCATATGTTCCACATGACTAATTACACCACACAAAAGGAGGAGGGAGCGTTAGGGTAAGGAGAAAGGGTAGGAGAAGGAGGCCGAAGGACAATGATTAGGAGGATGAGGAGACTCAGCAAGTTGTGGGAGATGGGGATGAGAAAGAGGGCGATGAAATAGAAAGAATACTATCATTAGTTCCTGTTCCTTCAGTTTATATCAACAAGTGTGATCAGCCTTGCAGCCTGTGTCTCCTCGTCTCCATTCCCACTGTTCTCCAATCAATCCAAATTGATTGTGATAGCTGCGGGCTTTGACCTACTTTGAAGAACAATAGCCCCCCACGGCTGCTTAGGACATTCTGATAGTTTGGTTTGGAGGTACCCCAGGCTTGGACAGTACAGAGCGGGCTAGGAAAGGGGTGGGGTGCAGCCTAACCCCTTCATCCTTTCAGAAGCGCACTACCATCCTCTTTGACCCCAAGCGACAAATACTCTTAAGGGTCAAAACGAGCAGATCCCAGGAGAGTCCAGACACTGTGGGGCTTTACCAGCTGCCTCCTCACCCCTACCCCTGTACAGTGACCGCCACACAGCTCCGTCCTGTATGACCTCCATACAGAACCCACATTTATTCATGTAGAGCTATAGAGCGTCTTTGGATGCATGGGACTATATGGTTGTTATTTGGTTGTGCCCAACAATTTCTCCGACTATAACTGATCCAAAACTTCTGGTGATCCCCATTAAATTCTCCTGGTGTAAAGTCAGGATGGGTTTCTCATCATCCATTCCCTGTCTGGTGGCCTGGATTGCCCACTGGATCTGAGGTGTCTCTCTCTATTCTTCTTACTCACGGGGTGGGGGGTTTGCACCAATAATATTTTATGTGGGTTTGCCGTCACCAATGCACAACATCAAAATTGATCATCTGGGTCCTTGTATATCTGTTTGTGGGTATGTGACATACACAAGAGGTCCTAATACAGAGAGGCGGTGCTGTACCATTATCTGGTTAACCTACAGATCCCACATCCTCAGCTGTATATCAGCAGGAAACTGCCTCCAAACAGGCCCTGCTTTCTGCCTCTGTGAGACTGAGACAATGAGTCACGTGTTTGCCTACGACCAGCTACACACTGTTGAGACCAAAGCATCCTGAAGTGGTAGGAACTGACACACAAATACACTCACACACACGGGATGCCTAGGGGGGACACTGCACCGGATGGTCAGTAGAAACGCCCTGCATAAGAATGGAAATAGCAGAGAAGAAAAAAAGGAAAACAACCATTGCAAAAGCACGAGTATAAACAGACAAAACAGCCACGGGCGATAATAAACACGCAATCAGTGAAAAGTGATTGTGCTGCAGAGATAAGGTTATTACTCTTTATTTAGTTTTGGGCAGATGACAAATGTGGAAAAAGACACCCATGCCTTTAGGATAATGACCACCAATTCCACCACACACACTGAGATAAAATGACAAATATTTACAAAATGAATTCTGTGATGCTTTGGAAAAACCAATGGAATTCTATCTAACATGCCATGCAAAACAGGCAAATAGCATTACCCACAGTTTGTAGTGCTCTTTGGAAGTTACTGTATCTTGTGTGCAATTGGGAATGTTTTTTGTGCACAAGTAAAAAGGATAACTTTCTCCTGCACACATGAACCATCTGACCAACGATTTACTGCCTCTCTCTGTCTGAGTACAGGGCATTTGTTTGTCAACTCTAATAAAGTTGACTGAGCAATGATAAATTATCCAACACCGTTTGCCTGAGACTTTAATTCAACTAACTGAAATAGATCTGTAGAATTTAGATGAGTAATCCAGATCTAATTAGTGCTGAATAGCATTTAATATATATAGATTATTGATTAAGCAATGGAATTACTTCATGCCAGATGGCATCAACATTTATGAGTCGCAACAAGAGTTTATCCTCCCTTGTTTTCCCCCAGCCACATCTTTTAAGACCCAGCTTTTATTTTACCACCGGCTTTACTTGCGAAACCCCAAGGTATCTCACCCAGGTCCTCCAATAATTTTCTTTCAGCTATGCACTTCTTTGTTTAATTTTCTCATGACATACTTTGCTAGAAAGCCGCTGCTGCCTGTTAAGATAAGGATCCAGATATATAGTGTTGGTTTGTTGTTCCTCTCTTGTTCTTTTCCTTTTTTTGGACGGTGGTATCCTATAATACTTACAGTTTCACTACCCTCTTAAAAATATGTTGACATCGCAATAGGGTCTAATTGCAATCTTTATTGTACACATGTTCACTCCTAATGAACTCTGTCCTGACTGAGATGTATTAGTTGACTTTTGTTTTTAATTCTGCAATGTTTGAAATGTTCAATGTATGATAACCACTTTTTATTCATCACTGTTCAGCTGCTACAGTTTTCTCACACTTTTCTGAAGTAAACACAGGCCTGGAAGTATATGAATAGACTTTTTGAGATGGGTATAAATATTGGTTGGAACAATTCAGCAGTACCTCAACACTGGTATGTCCTTACTGTCTATTTCCAAACCTATGTCTATGTATGTGCTGTGCTTCTACATAGGTTTCTCTTGCTGCTCCAGTTTCCGAAGCCATTTTTATGCCTTTGTTGTGTCACAGTTCAAAATGCAACATGTGACATGGCTGTGTTGCATTGTCTACTGAAGCTATACTCTCAGTGGACAAATGTGTGCACCTCTCTGTTCTGCATTTAATGTCTTATTTTTTAGACTGAAAACAAAACCTGGTATTTCTCATTAGTAAGGTTTAAAGTTTTATGCTATACTTTTTATAGCAATACTACACCATACGTGTGTTTTTCTTCAAGTTTTTACAAGATAGTAAGATGTAAACACTATGGTGACAAAAACAGGGAGGTGCTTTTAAAAACTCCACAGTGGTGATGAAATGAGGAAGTGAAGATCCTGTCTACTGAGCGACACACACACGCTCCGTTACCTCCTCCACCACTTCCTTCTCCCCACATGCTGCCTTTTCATGAATGGAGCAGCAGAGTGGAAGCCTCTCATTGGCTGAGTGGCAGACCAATCAGGGCAGAACCTGGGTTGGGTCTCATTCACAAAAGTTCTTCACTCACTCGCTCTCTCTCTCTGTCTTACAGATATAAATAAAAAAAAAATTCTTGTGTGTTAAGAGAGTTTCTCTGCTCCTTTCTTGTCACAGTTTGACTGGACAATTCCAGTATGGATTTTTGGAAATTTTTCTCCACATACATTTAAAGTTGACTGTAGAAAAAGATGATAACTAATCAATTTTTACCCAAGGAAAAAGCTGTTGCTATTAATTATACCTATATTAATTATTAACAAGAACTAATTTTTATTAAAGTTCAATAGTAATCAGAGTTTTAGAGATACTGGAACAGTCATATTAAGGGTACAGCACAAAGACAAAAGGATAGGCTATGTTTTTGTATTCATTTAACATAAGTGTTTATACAACAAGTGGTGGCACTATCAGACGGCACAGGACACTAAAAGGAGATCAGCTAAAAGACTGTAAAAGAGAATAAAACCCACAAAATCAAAAGTTGTATATGTATTTTTCAGACAAAATATTTGACTAAGAAGTGGAGAACGTATGTTTATCTATGGGTCAATTTTAAAGGGGAAATTTGGCTCTTTTTATGTGGATGTCCAATCTGTGTTGAAGCAATAAGTTCCTCACTGAGTGCTTTATTGACAGAGAAAGAGGAGTTCTTCTGCTCGCAGAGCCAAGTAGTTCTTCCTTAATTCAGTGTCGTCATTTAATGTGTCAGTGACGTGATGGTCAAAATGCAGAATTTGCTTGGCAACGTTGTGTTACCAAAACCATCGACTTTCCTTAACATTAACCAAGTGTTACAGTAGCCTAAATTATTGTACTTGATCAGATTTTGATTCCCACACACTTTTTGCCGCTAGGGGTCACGTGACCCTTGGCTTGCCCTGTACTTCTTCTGCACTTCTTTTACACAGTTATGATGGCCCAGACTTGTTTTGCTGGGAGGTATGTGATGCAATTATATTGTTCCACTCCCATTAGCAACATGTCAGGACCTTGAAGTTGCCTTCAGCAGACATGTTAGTGTTATCGTGTTTTAGTTGCTGTCCCACCTCAGTTAAGCAGAAATTCTATATCACCAGTAAGCTTATCCAGCTGGGCAGGGCAGTGTGGCAACCACCACAGATAACACACAGCTTCTACAGTTGGACTAGAGGTGTGGTGATTAATGGAGAGACATTTTGAACAATAATTACAGGTCTCATTAGACAGAGACACAGAGAGTTGCCATTAGTTAATTTCAAATAATAGAAATGGAAAGCTTAATAATGTAGAGATCAGTATTTCTAAGGGGAAAGTCAGGTTTGAAGTCTGTTGCTGCCTTAAAATGAAAGCGAGTTTACTTATTAAAGGCAGGGGACAGCAGCAGTCAGTGATAAAGCATTTAGTGGCAGTTATTAAAATACATGCACTGCTCTCTAGGATCTAATCTGTTGGAAGTGTTTCATTTGAATGTCAGTTAAGTCATTTTGTTGTTTGAATCAGCAACTCCGACAACGTTTAATTCTTTCTCTTTAATTACTGATAAGGGAAAATATAATTATGCCTAGATTATTAGGGAAAATTAGGTTTGAATCCCAATATTTCAGTTGTCTGTCTCAATACACAGATGCTGTTACAAAGCTCTACAAAGAAATCTCCAGAAATGCTGGATCCTGCAATATCCACATTTGCACTAACGTAGATTTATGTTAACCAAGTCACTCAAAATCTCCTCAAAGTCAGACGACATTATACAGCTGTCTCCCCAGGTTGAGTAGTCTTCCCCAGGTCAGTTTAACTGACTGCGTTCATGGGTGTGTTGTACCTGTGACACAATGAAATACGACCCCGGGCGTCCAGTTTCAGTGACAGATGGATGTGTTTAAAGGCAAAACACAGCAGCAATTCATTCATCTTTTGTCACAGCAAACAAAGTAATCAAGAATGTGCACTCGCATGTATGTGGCCAAAACAGCACCTTGCTGGATGGCGTAGGATCAGGTCCAACTTTTTCCTGGGTTACCCTGTGGTGGCCCCCCTAACCTCGCCACCAGACTGACCTCATTCAAATGAATGAGAGGGAGTCTGTCTGAACGTGGCATACATTAATAGCTGTCATGGCGTGTGTAATTTATAGTTCTGATTTTAATGCACTGATAGCACTAATGCAACACTAGATCAATGTATTACACATTATTAGGCTGTATAAGGTTTTAATTATATATCAATAGGTTATCAATCTGAAAACAATTTGTTTTGTTTTGTGATATAGAGTGGGGGTGGAAAGGTTTGCCTTGTCTCACTATTTAATAGGAGACTATTCTACACAGTCGCCATGTTTACATTCTGTCATTCGCTGTGATAGAGAGTGACGATCACGGTGAGCAAGAGATGGCTTTGAGACGTGTGTTATTGTAAAAGAGAAGATCGCATTGCTTCCTGTGGCCATCACTGTCAAACATCTCTACCAGCATCAGAAACTTGTAGGAGAAAACATGAGCAGCCCAAGCTGACCAGTCACAACCATCATCATCATGTTGCGGTCCCCTCATGCTGCTGAAGCCCCGTGCAGTTACATTTTTGAGGAGGCGTAGGTGCAGAGGATACATTGTGCTGTAAGTCACTGATGCATATTTTAATTGGATTTGATCATTTTCTTTGCTAAATAATTAACTGCTTCCCATCGCAATGAACCACCTCGCCCAGTGGAATAATGTCTGTTCAAGACAGACATTTATATTATTAATTAAGTTTTGAGATAATATAGCAACCCGGATATGCACGTCTTAAAGGTCCAGTGTGTAATATTTTTGAGGATCTATCGACAGAAGTGCAATATAAGATCCATAACTATGTTTTCAGTGGTGTGTTAAGACCTTACATAATAGACCATTGTGTTTTTATTATCTTAGAATGAGCGATTTCTACAGGTCCCCCTTCCATGGACGTTGCCACGTTGCGGTGTCATGTTTCTACACTAGCTGAAAACGGACAAAAAGCGCTACAGAGTTTCGTCACTAGGTTCTTCTTGTTCCAATTCTGGTAGAATTCAGGCAGTGTAGACACTCATCATGACGTTGAATACTTACGTTAGAAGAAGAAGAAGTAATAATAATATACAGCAGGGGTCGGAAAATAAGTTGGGCATCAGAGCAATTTTTCAACCATTAGATGGTGGATGAGAATATAAACCATAATATTGACTTCCATCAAAATGGTGTTTGGTTAGCTCAGTTGGTAAAGTGTGGAACTTACATCCCAAGGGTTGAGTGTTTGATCCCATTTTTGGACAATGTTTTTCTCTCTTCAACAAATGGATTCTCCAGCGACTGTTTCTCAGATTACAGCATGTGCTGCACTGTTTGTGTTTCGGTGTTTGATCCACATCCATCTACTTGTGGACGCTTTTGCAATTCCCCAGTATCTCCAGGCAGAGGACATTTAGGGGAACCATGTTTTCTGACAGGTTTTTCAGAGGTGTGTCCCTTTAAGGGAGAGTAAGTGATGCTGCAGACGGACTGTTGATACTTGAACTCAAGTGCCAAACAAATACAACCTTCAGTGCTCCATCAGAAGCTCCGTCCCCCAAATTTCACATCTCGGAGGATTCTCTGGCTTTGAAATGCCTTCGCCCATGTACACATACGTATAAAAAATACTTGGCAATAAAGCTTTTCTGATTCTGATGCTGGGTCATTAACTTTCTTCTCTGTTTATTGGCCATCTCTCTTTCTTCATGGTGCCTGGAGTCCAGCACGTTCCACTGTGCCGGTGTACAGAACTCTCCTGCTCCCCCCCTTTCCTCATCACTCCTGTGCACGAGCATTAACTGTTGCTGGTTAGCTTAACAATGTTGTATGGCAAGATCCACACCACACCACAGCCAGGGGTTGTGTAGGAAAACCAGACTTTTTTCAGAGCACACACAAAAAGGTACAAGGTACAAGGTTGTTTATAAGTTATTATTAAGGCTGCATAACAAAACGATATTTGTAGTTTCTCCTGTCATCTTGCCGGAGTCTTGCGCTGACAGCATGGAACATGGATCACCTGCCGAGTGCTTGATCCGGGATGTTGATGGGGCAGGTCTCTGTAATAATTCTGTTGCTTGGTCAACATGAGTCCCATTTTGTCCAGACCAGATCTATAGGAGCAGAATTAAGGCCAAGCTGGGCCAGCACGGCTCCGATCCCCGCTTTCGCACCTGGTCCGGTTGTTTGGGCCGGGTGGATCTTAGTCTGCTGCTCTTTAATCCAAAAACCCCCGTCTTCATCTTCCAATGACTGTATTTATAACAGAGGTAAAGCATGTTTTGGCAAAGCCCCCCCAAAAAAAACAGATAAAAAACAAAAGTGTAGCAGAGTTTGAAGGAGCTAGCAAATTGTGAGGAAATATTCGCTGAATTTAATGGAAAGTGTAATGTATTACAATCGCGTAATATTAATTACAGCTAGACTGGTGAAATGTACTTGAATAGTTCATCTATGATTGTTACTGGACCAAGACAAACAGATGTTGTGAAGATTGGTTATTTGTGTGATTTACAAATAACTTTGGGGCAATACAACACAGCAGTGACTGAGAATTGTGATTGCAGCCACATGAAGGACCAGCTAGCTGTGGTCTCATTTAAAACACAGTGGTGCTGGCCACACTCACTGGTTTAAATCATGTGTGACAGAAAGCCGCAAGCCTGGAGGAGTTCTCCAAAACCCCCAAACCCACCTTCCCAACCCCCCACACATTCGTCTCTGCTGGTCCCCTAATGTGAATGCAGTGGACGACGACCACCCAGCAGGGGTCCTAAATACTCAACACAGGCATTCTATTGGTCACCTATTGACAGACAGACTAAGCATTTTAATGCACTTCCAAGACGTCTCCAAATGTGAATACCGCTTTGACTCAGCAAACCTATAAGGCCTCTGCTGCAGGGGCAGAAGTGTGGGGCCAGGAGGGTTTGTTTCTACTCATTAGATGTATTATCTGACCAGATGAGCCCCTTTTCCACTTCATGGTACCAGCTCGAGTCTCCTCGACTCTACTCGCCTTTTTTTGATACTTTTTTTCGTATCACCTCTGTCGAGGATCCAAGCGAGCTTTGGCGATACTAAAATGTGACGCAAAAACACAGCAGACTACTGATTGGTGAGAAAGAATCGTCATTATTCCCTGCATCATCACTGCATGCGCCAGACAGAGGCCAGCAACAAAAAGTTTCATATTTTACAATTTTCATACGTTATTTCATCACTAAATCCACTTCTCAGAAGTTTTTAGGTGAGAAATCAACTGTGTAGATTTCAAATATTGACAGTTTTACGAAGAGTGATGGTGGAACAAAAATGTGCTTGAATGTTCATCGTGCTTGAAGGCTGCGCTCCTCCTGCAGGGGAAGGAGGAGCTTGCAAGGCCGACTGGATCTGTGGTTGCAAGCCACCTACTGCCCCCATGTTCCTGCTCTACATCCGCAGCTACAATTATTTGTATTATTATAACTATTCCTATTATTATTAGTGCTATTATTACTTTAATATTTATATTATTACTACTACTTATTACCACCATTACTAGTGTGAATCTTGCATTGTGCTACTGTGTTCTCTTCCCCCACTCCTCTCTCTCTCTCTTCCCCCTCTCACTCTCCTTTTCCCTCTCCCCCCAACTGGTCGAGGCAGTTGGGGGGAAAAGTTTCCACCAATAGTACCTGGAACTTTTTAGTCCCTAGATCTCATTTAAAGGAACTAAAAGGTCCCTTCAGCCTAATGTTGTGTGTTTCCACCGTGCGAAGATTACCCAAATTAACCAGATGACGTAGGCTGTAGGCCTGTACGCCATACAAAGCGATGCACAGGCATCATTATTTGTATCTATCCATGATCAATTATGAATTATGATTAGTAATTGAACATCAGATTTGATTGGAATATAATGAAAATCTATAGACTTTGATTGGCCATTAAAAACTGCTTTTTTGTGTGGGAGTATGATAGGAGGGTTCTGTACACCAGCACACCATAAAGTTTGTTACAAATTTAATAACAAACTGGATAAAGCCATCAAGTTCTTAAAAGAACTCCAGCACAAAGAAAGCAACACAAAACAAAAATCGCGAGAGTTTGGAAGGTTGGAAGGACATTTCCAGCCGACAGGAGCTGCAGACCAGCTGCAGGACTCGCCTGACCGTCAGAGGAATAGGATGTTTAACGAGCTTTATTGCCTGCTGTGATCAGCTGTTCCGCTTGTTTTGGAGAAGAGGAGGCCGACTTCGGCTCTGTGTAGAAACCTGCTGACTGATGAAAACTTAAAAGAACAACTCCGGACCCAGTATTTAGCGTAACTCCTTCAGCTGTTCGCTGTAAACACGCCGCTGCACGCTGGCTGCTGTTTCCAAGCAATACATTTAATGCAGACGTACGATTTTAGGCAGACACTGCAAGGCTATTATTTTTATTTTTGTATATTGTCAGTTGTATTATTTTCCTCTATTCTTCTGTTATTCTTATATAACTTGCATTTGTTTATTACATATTTATATATTTCTACATCTATTTATGTCAGCTGTATGTCTGTCTGGTGTAGCACCTTAACACCAAAGCAAATTCCTTGTATGTGTAAAACACTACTTGGCAATAAAGTACCTTCTGATTCTGATTGAATGTTTTAAAATTATTATCCATTTGTTTTCAGTTTGGCCTTGGCTCTAACCGCATCATGTGAGCTGAGCTGAGGTCAGTTGTTGCCCCAGTGGAACCAGAACTGACCTGAGAAAACTGCCACCACAAGACGGATGTGTCTGAGGTTATCTGTAGAGTGACTGTGTGTGTGTGTGTGTGTGTGTGTGTGTGTGTGTGTGTGAGGGGTGAGGAGTCATGTGAGAGAGAGAGACTGAGTGAGATGTTAACAGACATGCCTGGGTTGTGGACTGTGTTCAACAACAGCTGAACGGTTACAGTGCACATGACTACTTACATATAACTTCTCTTTGCACTGATTTTATAGCATCTTTACTTTGGGTCTACCTTTACAGGGTCAGTACACGTCAGTCAACATTTATGTACAGTATATCGCAGACTTAATTATACAAGAGGAAGCAGACCCAGTAACTACAGCACATAAAGGCAGACCCACCAAAACTCAGCGGTCCACTGCTCAGTAAAGGCACCAAGACTAGAGAATGTGAATTTTTGTTATTTTCAGAAACCGACAACCAACAAGCTCAGCCAGGTGTGCAGAGGTGAGAAGTAAGCAGGTTTAAACTTCTCTTGCACTTCTCTACCTGTGTGTACAAATGAGTGCAACACTATGAATGCCTTCAAGGAGAAACTCCTTTGAAAGATGATCAAACCAAACTTTTCTCTATGGCTATTCGGCACAGGTATAATTACTGTCAATGGACTCTGTTGGCTTTGATGAGAGCTTAACAGTGACTAATATATCATACCTATTTAAAAACAATTCATCCCACATTATCAACATTAAGTTGACCAACAGATCTATGATACCCAAGTGTTCAGAGTGGATTTCAGATGCTTGATGAAGTCAACGTGATATATGAGGACAAACCAGGCACTTTGAACCAGTTGTGTGTGTGTTTCTAGTACGTTCTGCTTCCAGCCCTGAGGTTATCGCTGCCCTCATGTTCAACCTCCACCCTGTCTGTAGAACCAAATCACAGCCACATGGCAAAAAGCTTCCACTTATTTGAAACCCCCCAACTCACACCCCCTGTAGTTAACTCTTAAACACCATTGGCCCTCAATTGTTTGGCAGCTTAATCTGTTTTGTGTGAGTCCTGCTGCCCTGTGGAGGATCGTTGCTCTGCAGCCTACTGAGCTGAAACTAAGTGAGGTAAAAGATAACTTCAAACTTACTTGAAGTATTGGTGCTGCTGAATCCAATCAGAGGGATCCAACCTGTTTTAACCAGATTATCTGAGCAGATGTGTGCAGGAAGAATAAAAACACAGATTGGGGTTTCTTTAAAGAGGAAGCCCAAAGAGATAAAGGAAATCTCCTTATCCTTGAAAGCAAAGTATTTGAGGTTTTCCCCAAAATATATTTTGAAACCAAGAAATCATTTCAAAAGTGGCTAATGAACAATGAATCAAGTAATGAAGAATTAATGGAGTTTCCTGTCACATTATCATAGCTCTTTTTAGAAAAAAATCTATAAGGCTGTTAAATGGGATTACATTGCTATGTTTATGTAACTCTTTGTTGTCCCTGTAAATAGCAATTGTCATTTTGCCGTGTGTATAGTTGGCTTTATAAACTTCACACACTTACATACACTTTCTAACCCTCAGTGACATCATGCCTTCCCATGCCCCTAACCCTAACTTTCCCATCGCAACAAAATACCTGAGCCCAACCATTAAGGCATATTCACATTATTACATAAAAACAAGGGTCTTCCACACTCTATGTTATTTTAAAATTATTTAATGACCAGTATAAATATTGACAGACAGCAAGAAACATGTCACAAATGAGTGACTTGTACCACAACAGAATAGCTGTTGTCAAATTAAAAGGGTGGTCTTTTTAATGAGGAACTGTAAATGGATGATACAAGCACAACACACCTCCAATCAATGGGAGTTGTGGTGGAGCTAATATCACTGTCCACACACACACACACACGCACAAACTCTATGCAAACAGTGGCACACTCATGCACCCAGTGAATTTGCATTTAGGGAAGTAGTGTTTTAGCTCGAAGGTGTAACGCTTTCCAGTTCTAACTGACATGTTGGCTTAAAGTAAACAGTCCACATCCACACCCAGCAGACAGCTGCTCTCAGTGTACAGCAACACTCTGAATATTATTCAGTTCAGTCAAAGCTGCTAATCTAGCAGGAGATAAATCAGATAACCTAGTGTTGTTTTCTAGTAAATAAAGTCTCGTGGCATCAAAACCTAACATGCACACCATAGGGCTGGTGTGACTCCAGCTACTTCTGTCATGTGCCATCCTTTCTTTTTCTTTGATGAATTTTGGCACAGAATAGAAATACTATGACAGCCAACCTTCAAAATGTCAATGAATTCATGTGGTACATTTTCTGAGTATTGCTGTAGTGACAGGATGACAGAAACCGATTCCACCATGAATAAAAGCTCCTGAAACCCCACCATGCTGCAGCAGCACACAAAGACACATTCCTGAGTGTGCTGTTTTATGCTTTATTGTGTTTTTTTAATGACAGTTGTTCTCCAAAGCCACCAACAAGGAGCATGTGCTTAGGTGGGCGTGGGTTGTGAGTGGTATAAAAAGGTTTTGCTTTGTCCTTGGCTGCAGTCATTTCCAGTAAGGCCTGCGCTCCCTGCCAAAGACTTTACAGGGAATGAGATAATGCAGATGACCTTTCAGAGCTGGTCACAACCAAGATTTACAATTTGAAATCCAAGATTGATGGGTGACTTTTCAAGATTCAAACTAAAGGTGAGGGAACACTTGATACTGGCAGTAGCCATACAAAGTGATGGACATGCATCATTATTTAGTTACCATGAACCATGAGCAAAATTTATTAATGAACATCAGATCTGATTGGAATTTAATGAAAAACTATAGGCTTTGCTTGACCATTAAAAACAGCATTTTTTGGTGCGCGAGTATAATGAAGAGACACACGATTCAAGTTCATAACAAATTTAATAACAAACTGGATAAAGACTTCAAGTTCTTAAATAACTCCAGCACAGAGAAAGAAATACAAACATAACATTGCAGCAGTTTGGAAGGTTACTAAAAAATTTAAAATAAAGGCTCCGGGACCTGCTGGTCCCTGCAATGAGTTCCTGGATCCTAGTTCCGGGTTAAAGTTCCAGCGGTTATGAGCATCTTGTGTCAGCGCTGTGACTGGCAACCTGTTCATGGTTTACCCCACCTCTCGCCCAATGTCAAACCATAAGTGTTTTTTCCCTAGGCCATAAGATTTTATCCATTTCCATACCAACTATCCCAAACATCTTGTCATCAACAATTTCAACCACATCAAAGTACGTCCACTAAAGTGCTTGTTTTGCCACTTACAGGCTGCAATTGTGATTACAAGTGTCTGATAACATTATTTCCTTATAATGGCATAAAGAAATGCAATCTTTAACTTTAGTGAATAGTTCACCTCACTGCTCTTTAGGATGCATTCACACCAACCGTGTTTAGTCTGATTGAACCGAACCCTGGAGCGTTTACCCCCTTGGTGTGAACACTGGACTTTAACTCTGCTGCGGACCAAACAACAGCACTCTGGGCCGCCTTGAAGAGGTGGTCTCAGACCACTGTCAAGTGAACTCTGGAGTGGTTCATTTCTGGTGGGAATGCCATTCAAACTAATCACAGGAAGGTGCCAGTGTAAGCCTATGGGCCATTTAAAAAATGACTCTTACTAAATTTATTATTACTTGAACAATTTAATGTGTTATTGTTGTTCTTTATAATATTTCATATTTATCAGAATATGTTTTATTACTAAGAACGGTTTCACTGTTCACAGGCTACTGCAACAGTCAAGAAAAGATGATGGGGAGTGTGACGGTCGTCAAACGGTAAGTCTGGCACAAATGAAGCCCTGGTCGTTTGCTCTTATTACTTATATTCATCAGAGATCAGGAGTGTGATGCCAGCATGCATGGATGGCAACTGTAGCAACTGATACAAGCTGAAAATGTCAGATTACCCATTACGCAGGAAACGCCGGTGGAAACGAGCTGCTAGCAAAACTTTATTTCCTAACGTTACTCCAACACAACAAATTCCTCTCTCTAACTCTGACTCACGTTTCCACCATTGTCTTATTGCAACAACTCACCCCTCACAAGATTTCAGAGCGGGAATTGTCCTTGAGCAAGACTTCACTTTCCTGTAAAAAAAAAAGTGTGTCACCAGGAGTCATTCTTAGGGATCCTTTTTTGCTCAGACAGAAAAGTTATGTACAAAAAGGCTGTGTATGCTGTCAATTATGGTTCTTAGAAAGAAAAGAAAATCAGAAATGGCCAAGAAAATTGCAATCGATGCATCTCTAGTTTTGTGTGGTAGGAGGGGTGGCTGTCATCCACCCATATTCTGCTGTGCACACACAGCCTGTGTGATTATTTGTAAGGAGGACTTGCATGTTGCTTAAGAAACAAGCTGTTTGCTTAAGTGATAATTCTCACTCCCTCCGTGCTGTTTGCTCGTTGCATAGGTTTCAGATCATATTAACTTTTGCAGTACTCTAGAAGAGGACACAGTAAGTTGCAGGGTTCATACGGTCATGAAAAACCTGGACACACACAGTCTATAGTACACACACACACACACACACACACACACACACACACACACACACACTGAGCGGTGTGTACCAGCCATGCTAACACTCTGGATAAAGAAAATCAAAAGCACAAGAATATTTTCAAATGCACATAAATCAGTTTATCATGTATATACGGTTCTATTTTGAGTTTTATTTTGTTGTGGTAGCTAACATGCAAGCGACCTAGAATAAAATATGTCAACAGCTAGCTAGCTAATAGTATTGGACATATTTCTCTTTCTCACTAGTAATGGATTTCAAGGTCAAAGTAACCTTAACCTAACATTCAAATGTTATGTACAGTTATCTTTAGCAAGATGTCTAATATTTTCTTAGCTAAAACAACTGTAAAATAGACTTACATGCATCAAATGTGCAAAAGCAGCCGTGTTCAGTTGTGAAATGTGTAGCAGGTGAAAATTGGTCTGCAGTAAATATGTTCCTGTTAGCAAAAATTTACAAATTATCAAAAGTTCCTGCAACAAAAAAAAATA
Organism: Micropterus salmoides; assembly: GCF_014851395.1. Classification (NCBI taxonomy): domain Eukaryota; kingdom Metazoa; phylum Chordata; class Actinopteri; order Centrarchiformes; family Centrarchidae; genus Micropterus; species Micropterus salmoides. The sequence goes on along the minus strand of NW_024044348.1, from coordinate 38,667,214 downwards.
GTGAAAACATACGGGTCCTTTTTGACCCATCTGGGAAAAAAATATGTAGCAATACAAAAACTATGTTTGTTCATACAGTAAGAAAGTAAAAATTTAAATAATGATTTGTTGTAATAAAAAAAAAGATATTTAATGACTACTTGAAATATTAAATAATGAAATAAAATGATTTCAAAAGATGGAGGACATGAATACAGGTCATTTTTGTCCCATGTTGTACATTAGAAGGGATTAGCATAGCTTGTGCATCAAAAGGTTAAAATGAAAATGTGGTAGTGTGGATGTAGCCTAAGTGTGCTTCCATCCATCTGTTGTTATGTGAATTTTCAATTTGCACATACAAAAAGGAACACCAGAAACTGTTTGTTTTTAAGATGAGCCCTTGCCCACCAACTCAACTTATTTGCTTCTTCCAAGATGTCATGTCAGGCTCTAGGGGACTGCAGTCACACAGACTGCATTTACTGGCAAGGGTGGAGGCACAAGTCAAAAAAAAGGGAACAAATAGAACAAGGATTGTAGTCAGCAGACAGTTTCCTGGTTATGGATGACTAATGTCATTGACTCTCAGGCCCCCATGCACACTACTGAGACCTTTTGCTACGTTTGCACCTCCTGTCCAGACTACAACGGGCAAAACGAAGACCTATAACGGAGAAGTTTGGAAACGCTGCCGACCCTGTTTTGCGTTTCAAAACTCGAGGGCGTTTTAGTGAAGATGGCCCAAAACGGAGGACTTTAGAAACGATGACGCAGATGCTCACGCTCGGCTCTCTGATTGGGTCTTACAAAGCAGAAACACGATGCTGCTGACCAGGTTTTTGACATCATATGTTTATTAAAATATTCTGTACCGTGCAAATAACACTCATGTGCCTACACTTGTACTGTGCATGTCGCCGTTTACTTTGCGAAGACTCCCGGTCTGTTTTCTGTCGCCACAGTGCCGTGTTACATTCAGTTAACAGTCGCAGGTCGTTATTGGTGCATGCAAAAAAACCGTGGTCTGATTCTTTGTCTGCATTTCTTTATTCTTTCGCCAAATCTTCTGTAACTACGGAATACACCGTCTGCTTCATATTTACACATGGCACACACATGCCCAGTGTTCCTCAGCGGGCACTAGCTGTGCATTTTCAGCCGCTTTAATGTAGACGGAGATCAACTCCAAAATGCAGCTAAAACGTTGCTGTGGACGGAGATGGTAGTCGTTTTAATTCTCCGTTTGTAAACTAAAACGGAGTAGTGTGGATGGGGCCTCAGTTGCTTGTGGTGGTTCTCATAAAGACACCAGGCATGCTTTTATAGGTGCAGAGGGGTAGACTGACAGAAAGAGAAAGGGTAAGAAGAGAGAAAGGGAACTTGAAAGGATGTGAGCCAGGGCTTCACTGAGAAGTCAAATTCCATGACTATCCACGTCACGGCTGAAATAGTTTATGTTTCCATATTAGAAATAACCTTTGTCAGTCTGATTTCCCTCAACTCCACTGAATGAAACATATGTTTAAATATGCTTAATATGCTCTGCTATATTCATACAATATTACACATTTCAGAAAATCTCACCAAACAACTGTTTACATTCCCTGACTTTCCTCTGTGTTGAATGCAACCTTGCATAATTCAAAAACCTTCAAACATTCCTTGACCAATGAGAAGCCTGTTTAATGATATGGGGGCAGAGAAGAGAGAAGAAAGGGAGAGAGAAAAAGTCAGAGCCCTCTTTTGACAGTAAAGGAGGGAGAGAATTGAAAAAAGACAAGGAGGAGGAGGATTAAGGCCGCGGTGCCAGCTAGCCTGCAGAGGTCATTCTGCCCTGCTATGGTCACATTAAAGACCACAAGACCCCCTAACCCGAGTGAATGGACCCAGTTCAAGTGCAGGCACCCTTCCCCAATAGGGCGCACACATACGCACAAACATCCACCACACACACACACACAAACATCCACCACACACACACACACATTTTGCCCCCAGTGTCCAGTCATCACTTTCATGTGCTGACATGGGTTGTTGGGCGGCCTTTCAGAGACCTTTCAGCGTGCATGGGGTAATAGGCTCCCTAGCTGAATAAACTTGTCCCATTCACAAAGCTGTGACTCCAGAGGATGCTGCGAGGGCAGAAGAGGGGGAGGTGAGGAGGCCACCATGAGAGCCTGGTCACTCCATACACACTCAAAATTGAACTTTGGAACTGCACTGGCACCTTTAATAGTGAACGTCGCTTAAAGGAACTATACCCTAGAACTAGAACTAGGAACCTTTTTAGGAACTCACTAAGTTTCCACCGAAGGGACCAGTGTCTAAATTTAGTTCTATGTTCTGTTTTTTACCCCCCAAAAAGTCCCTGCTCAGGGGGTAGTACTTTCCGAAAGTACCGGTACTTTGGGGGGGTGGGGCTTGCCTTGCAGTGAATTTCTGAATGGGCGAGTACTACTACTGGCTTTAAATTGAGCATGTCTGCTATTTTTGTACGACTGTTCCTCTCTTTTCCACCGTTGTTTGCAAACCAAACAATCAACAGTCAAATAGCCACACAAGTCAAAACTGTCGCAATGTTATTTTTGTGTTGCTTTCTCTGTCCTGGAGTTATTTCAAGAACTTGATAACTTTATCCTGTTTGTTATTAAATTTGTAATGAACTTTATCCTGTGTTTTGTCCATTATACTTGCACACAAAAAAGCTGTTGGCAAAGCCTGTAGATTTTCATTATATTCCAATCAAATCTGATGTTCATTTATGCATTTCGCTCATGGATCGTGGTTACTAAATAATGATGCCTGTGCATCACTGTACGGCGTACAGGCCTACAGCCTACGTCAGCTGGTTAATGTATCTAATCTTTGCAGGTCTTTAGAAGGAAATTTTTAGTTCCTTGAAAAGTCATCCGGGAACTTAAAAGTCCTGGGTTCTTTTGGTGGCTTTAGATACAAGTTAGACTAACATGTGGTATCTTCATAGCTGGACCACAGCAAAGTGGGGGCCAGCGCTATAAACGCAAAAGTCTGTCCGTGACTGGTCTGATTCATACTGGAGATTTTTCTGAATCAGTAAAAGCTGACTGAGTCTGGAATGACTACTAGAATTGGAGCAGGGTAAGCTGGCAACGGAACTGGGCTCAGTAGCCTCCTAGAGATTACGGACCAAGACCGAACACGGCCTCCAACACCCACAAAGGACATTTTGACGACAGGACTCTGACTCTGGAGATGACAAAGACACGGTGGGTTTAGGCGGGGACAGGAGAGGCGTCAAGTAGGAGAGGAGCTAGAGGGAGGTCGGACATCACAGAGGCAGAGGCAGCGTGCAACAAAACATTCCCCTCCATTTGTAAAGGACCATGAAGTCCCAAAACATAAAAATACAGCCCCAAATGTTCATAAACATCACCCTAACATGGTGGCAGTGGCAACCAAAGTACAAAACAGAAATCCCTGCCCATGCGTAATGATCATCCTCTCTGTGACAACTCTTACTTCTTGATTACTACCTGTTACCATGACTTTTCTTTTACTTTACTTTACTTTAATGATTATAGGTGCGTTCAGTACATAGATATGCTTCCAAATTATTGAATTATAAACAGCAAAACTGAAACTTGAAAGACTAAAAAATATTTGGGATTGTCCGCAGGAAGCAGACTGTTACTGTTTTATACATGAACTTAAATTGTTGCATGTTATTTAGTCAAATATTTCTTAAGTGCATTTACGCTCCTAAATTGGACATTCATCAGGTGACACAAGGACAACTCCACGTTAATGATCATGTTGCTCTGTAACTGTTTGAGGTAGAAATAAGCACTTGTTTGCTGACACATTCACCACAAAAGGTGAGGACAGGTCAATGTTTTGTTCACAACTTGTTTCTGCTGAAAACAAGTGGACAAAAAATCAGTTTAAAAAAAGGAACGGGACAAAGAGGAACCTCAAAAACCAAGAATACATTTGATCTGAGACTATATGGGAAGTAAAACCTTCCTACTGGACGGAAGGCAAAATGCCAATAATTCAAGAAAACACAAGATAAAACATGGAAACCAGGAAACACAAGAAACAGACCAGGAAAAAGGAAGGAACTGATGCAGATGAACAGAAAAAATGATAACAAATAATTCAAAGTTAGAAAGCAATGCAGTCTGCTGCCCTAACCCAGTGTGCATTTATGTAGCTAATGTATGTGCAAAACCAAAAGGGCAGTTTTCTGATATTGTCTGACAAACCATAGTATGTTGGGAGTATATGATAATATATAAATTAATATGATAGTTCAGGGAGGACAACAGTTCAGTTCATTTCTAAGTGTAGGCTATATATTTAAAACCTACAATAACAAGAATGCTATTTTGCTAACACAAAATCCTCAACATGAATGTTCAGTTCTCTCCACCTTTTTAGCAATGCCTATATTCCAGAACTTTGGGGTTGGTTGTCAGTAGTGCTTTGTTTCAACGGCCCCAGTGGAGACAGAAACAGGGACCCCGTGCCTGAATCCACACTTGTTGTTTTCACCACTGAAGGTTCCTGCAGCTTCACGTTGAAAAGGGCGTGGGACACACACGTACATACAGTAAGAGACGCGTGGCGACTAGACACGGGTGTCTGAAGGAAGTAAGATCAGTGTGTCGTCTGTTACAATGAATACAGAGAGGCTTGTATTCCTCAACATCCCCTGCTATTCTTCTTCAGAGGCAGAAAACAGTAGGGAGGGAAGTAAGAAACAATGCATTTCCTGTGACACCAAGGACCCTGTGCATTGTGATAATCTAGTCAGATATTAATAATGTTTGTCTCTACTCTCCTTCTAACTAGCACTCGTCTCTTCACAGGATGTGACTTAGAATAGCAAAACGACAGGAAGAAAGTGAAGGAGACAGAAGGGAGAGAGTTGTTTGTTTAAACCTTAACCCCTTGACGCCGATTGTCGTGAAGTCGCATCATACCTCTTCCTTGTAGACTGCAAGCCAAGATAGCACATGGATTCCCCCAATGCCTGTCGGGGGCATATTCGATACGTACCTAGGGACCTTTTGCAAGCCCTGGTTTCTCGTTTATTTCTCGCTAATTTGCATCATACTTACACATAACTGAATTTATATCTTTTCTATGTTCTATAAATTAGCAATCTTCACTTAATTTAACATCAGCTTGAAATTGTAAAAAAAAAATCAGGTGTTAAGGTGTTAAAAAAGATTACTACTGATTCGCTGCTAATTCTTCCTGTTCATACTGTAGTAGCAGGGGTTAAAGCAATATACCTACCTATGCCTACCAGACACAAGATGTTGTTAATCAGGTCCTTTTCACACTTACATCATTTGGTCTGGACTTGCAGACTTTTCAGTTTGACAAGCAAAATTGTAGGTGTAAAACCTCCCTAACCTCTTTAATAGAGGAACCTTGGTCTGGTGTAAAGAGATGTTCTTAGTCTGGGCAGTTTGTTCTTTCATCCAATTAAAAGAGTCGTGGCAGGCTATTGTCAGAAAAAAGAAAAACAAGGCAACAAACAAAATGAGGTGCGGTAGCACATGAGGAAAGGAGGAGACCAAATGCTTATTTATAATTATTATTGTAGCTGCAACAAAATGAATACGTTCATTCACTTTTCTCTGTTCATTCAAACTGCGTTCTACAAACCAATCAAATGCAAGTATAGAGAGACGTAGCTCACGTCGGTGATGATGACAGGGCACAATTGCAGAACTGAGAAACCAAAATTTACTGGATCAAATGTGCACAATGTAACAAAAATGCAAAACTTGGTTTGAACTTTCATGTGTGACAGATGAAGCTTCTGTACCCGCTGGGTACAGTGTTGTTTTGAGCTAAATGCTAACATTAGCATGCTAATATGCTCCCGATGATAATGCTAACATGCTGATATTTAGCAGCTATATGGTTTACCGCCTTAGTTTAGCGTGCTAGTACAGCTGAGGCTGATGGGAGCATCGTTAGTTATGCAGGTATTCGGTCATAAACCAAAGTTGGACAAATGCAAATGCTGACCTGATGACAGCACTAGAACAGAGTCAGAGGATGATAATTGTTGAGACATTTCAGTCTGACAGCGACCGACCATCCTGGAGCCACACTGTGAGCATGACTAAAATCTGATTTATAGTTGTTCCCAAATGATTTTAAATCAGGGGCATCTCCATACTGATCATTGTTCATGTTACATCTCCATACGCAATCAAAATCAATAAAGAAGTCAGCTGTTTTATGTCGCTGTGCAGTGTGCAGATCAATTTGAATCTAAACTAAACAATAACTAAAAACAGACAGCATCCTGCTCTGATTCTGGTTTTCATTTAGCTCCAATAGTGTGAAGTATCTAAAATCTTTGTTGTGATGAGATGCATTTCTATTATGATACCCTGAGATTGTATTATAGTTATTCTAAATGTTGCCTTGTTTTTTATGTGCTGAAATGTTATTAAAACTGTACAGTAAATGTTCAGTTAAAAAGGAGAACCTTCCACCGCTATCCCACCCAACACCAGTTGTTTTCCCTTCAGCTTATTTTAATTCACTTTATCTGCCTTCACCCTACCCTGCCAAGGCACACAAACACACAGACACACACACACACACACACACCGTGATCAAACAAAAAAGAGGAGGTGCACGGTAGGACTTCTTTATGGCTGTGTATTGTAGAGGTGCCAGGAACTCACACCTGGCTCAGCTAGCTTTACATTGACGCTAGTCTCTCAGATCCCTGCAGTTCCTAAATGAGGTTGACAGGCGTCTGTCAAACACCACTGTTGCTGTATGTCTGAGCTTAAGGTGTGGAAGTTAGTCCGTAGGTATCGAGTTCAACACCAGCTCCTTGGTGGCTCCATGCTAATTAGGAATCCCAAGTGGCAGCAAGAACTGACTGAAAAGTGAGACAAAGGGCCGGCTGAGCAAATTGTTATTTCATGGTGGAGACGTCGTCTGATAAACATGAAGCCAGGTTGATGACAGCAGATGTGTGATGTTCTTTCTCAGTTTAAAGGGATGGTTGGGTATTTTTGAAGTGGGGCTGTGTGAGGTACTTATCCATAGTCAGTGTATACCTGCAGTAGATTGCACTCCCCAGTTTGGAGAAGCAGAGAGTTGTACTGGCACAGAAGCTAAGCAATGTACGGCTGTGGACATGGTCAGCTGTAGATCATTATTATAGAGATATTTTAGCCACCTAAAAGAAGACCCATTGGGAAAATCAATAATCATGATCTGTTCAAGTGTACGCTTTGTGTTTAATATTTTCAAGTCAGACAACCATTTCAACTCAGACAACTACAGTGAGGAAAATAAGTATTTGAACACCCTGCTATTTTGCAGGTTCTCCCACTTAGAAATCATGGAGGGGTCTGAAATTGTCATCGTAGGTGCATGTCCACTGTGAGAGACATAATCTAAAAAAAAATAATCCAGAAATCACAATTTATGATTTTTTAACTATTTATTTGTATGATACAGCTGCAAATAAGTATTTGAACACCTGTCTATCAGCTAGAATTCTGACTCTCAAAGACCTGTTAGTCTGCCTTCAAAATGTCCACCTCCACTCCATTTATTATCCTAAATTAGATGCACCTGTTTGAGGTCGTTAGCTGCATAAAGACACCTGTCCACCCCATACAATCAGTAAGAATCCAACTACTAACATGGCCAAGACCAAAGAGCTGTCCAAAGACACTAGAGACAAAATTGTACACCTCCACAAGGCTGGAAAGGGCTACGGGGAAATTGCCAAGCAGCTTGGTGAAAAAAGGTCCACTGTTGGAGCAATCATTAGAAAATGGAAGAAGCTAAACATGACTGTCAATCTTCCTCGGACTGGGGCTCCATGCAAGATCTCACCTCGTGGGGTCTCAATGATCCTAAGAAAGGTGAGAAATCAGCCCAGAACTACACGGGAGGAGCTGAATAGCAAAATAGAACTTTTTGGTCATAATTCCACTAACCGTGTTTGGAGGAAGAAGAATGATGAGTACCATCCCAAGAACAGCATCCCTACTGTGAAGCATGGGGGTGGTAGCATCATGCTTTGGGGGTGTTTTTCTGCACATGGGACAGGGAGACTGCACTGTATTAAGGAGAGGATGACCGGGGCCATGTATTGCGAGATTTTGGGGAACAACCTCCTTCCCTCAGTTAGAGCATTGAAGATGGGTCGAGGCCGGGTCTTCCAACATGACAATGACCCGAAGCACACAGCCAGGATAACCAAGGAGTGGCTCTGTAAGAAGCATATCAAGGTTCTGGCGTGGCCTAGCCAGTCTCCAGACCTAAACCTAATAGAGAATCTTTGGAGGGAGCTCAAACTCCGTGTTTCTCAGCGACAGCCCAGAAACCTGGTGAAAAACTACAGGAAACGTTTGACCTCTGTAATTGCAAACAAAGGCTACTGTACCAAATATTAACATTGACTTTCTCAGGTGTTCAAATACTTATTTGCAGCTGTATCATACAAATAAATTGTTAAAAAATCATACATTGTGATTTCTGGATTTTGTTTTTTAGATTGTCTCTCACAGTGGACATGCACCTACGATGACAATTTCAGACCCCTCCATGATTTCTAAGTGGGAGAACTTGCAAAATAGCAGGGTGTTCAAATACTTATTTTCCTCACTGTATATATTCTCATTCTCCATTTTCCTATGCATAAGTGTATATAAGTGTTGGCTGGCAACCACAATCTAGCTACTGCAGGTAATACACTAACTGTGGATAGGTACCTTATACAGCCCCACTTCAAATATCCCCAACTATCCCTTTAATTGATTTTAATAAAATTGTATGAATGTCCTGTATAAATTCTGTACTGATGTCTTGTTCAACCAATATTGAGCACACCTTGAATCACTTGTTCAATTATTCTTTCATTCTTTGGTATCCACGACAGCAAAACTGTTGCCTTTGTTGTATTTTTATATTATAGGTTCATAATGCATAACTGCCTAGATTTAGGAACAGTGTGTTGCATAAGTGAATTGACAGCAGCAGCTAACAAAGCTTCATTCCAACGTTTAACCATCTGTCAATAAGAACTGGAGAATGTTGGTCTGAGCCAAATGACTGTGAATGTCTTGACTTCAATCTGTATTGCAGATCTTCATCAGGTGTTCAGCAGAACAGCACTGAAACTGCCTGCATGTTTGTAATGCCTCGAGAGGTTTTGGCACACACCAAAGTGGGGATTGTCTTGTGTCAGTCAAACACAGCTGTCTATCCTCTGTTCAAAGAGTGAGACTAGCTGTATGAATGGGTAAAAGCTAATGAACATCTGCACACTGTATATAGCTTCTAATGAATTTCAAGAGAGAGGTTTGCCAGGCTGCCTCAGGTAAAAATTGCTAGGTCGAATTTGCTAGGTCAACACAGGAGGCTAACCCTAACATACCGGCCAATGTGCATAGCTGTAGGGTTAGCCGGTCGACATGCATATTAATATACTTTCTTCGGTTTATGTGATGGTTAAGGTTAGGGTAAGTTGCTTCGGGGGGTTGTCAACGCCTTAAACATAAACTTTTTTAAGTTTGTGGATAGACTACCTCATACAGCTAACTAGTTAGCGACCGGAAGCGCTACTAGAGGTGCCAGTTACCCCAGACACGTCTGGAGGCGTCTCATACATATGCACCCGGGGCGTCCTATTCCGACGCTGAAAGGTACCTTTTGCGTCAAATAACTACACTTTGTCATCCTTAACCTGGCAGTACCGATGCCACATATCAAAACCCACGTCTTTGCAGTAATGGCAGATAATTATTTGCCTTTCACCATCACTGTGAGGTCATCTCTGTGTTGCTTTGGCTTAATATTTCCTATACTATGTCTGAAAGCAAATCTTGAGTGCAGTTCTCTTGCAGTCTCCCAAATGCTGTATGGCAACTCTTGACAACTTAGTTTTTTCAACAGCCCTAAAGCTGCGACTGGTGAAGCACCTCATTAACAGTTATTGTACTGACAGTGTGTTTGCATGCAATTAGATAAACAGGTTACTCCAGTCAGCTGATGTCTTGAGCATCATATCAGGGCAGGGGGAATGGAGAAACACGTTTTCCCCAGCTAGATTCCCCCTGGAGAACGCATATTTCTCTGCCATGTAACCAGGTTTCCACATGTGAGCATGTGCAGGAATCTCCACATATTACCCACAACCTTTCGATGCTGCTCAATGGCCAAAGCCTGCAAAGTTTGCACATCATGTTTATAAATGCCGCTAAAGTCCCATGGCAGCCCAGAATGACATCATGCTGAATTCTTGCAAGGTGATTGCAGTTAATCGTCTGCTTGTGGTGGAGGAGGTACTAAAGACAGCCAATTCTTCAGTCCAGAGTTCTCACTTACCGCTGAACAACAAAAGCACAACAGAATAAGCTGGAATCTCTTACTCTGATGAATGGTTACGATATGAGTATATTAAATGTGTGCTCATTCACACATACAGTAAGAAATTTAAATTGTATGGCAGGCACCGGTTAGCGCTTTGTGTTGTCATATTTACGGTCTCTGTAAGGACTCCTCTTTAAGTGACACGCCTATTTGTTGTGCAGTTCAGGTGCGCGTAATGGACTGTGGGACTTGCGGGGGAGTAGTGTGGAATGAACACATACCAACACAATGAGAAAGTTCAGGTAGCTGCACTCTGCATGTGTGTGTGTGTCTGACACCACATCACCAAACAATGCATGGAGGATTTCACAAAGTAAGCCTTGCATGCCGCTCACACCCACAGTGTCTGACCTATTTCTGTATGGTTAAACATCAGTAGTCACTTTAAAGCCACTTAGACCTTTTGCACTGAGCAGGAAGTCCTAAATAGTGCACTCATCCAACTAGCTATCAGCATATCACTAGCAGCAATTACATTGTCACATCCAAAAAGCTGTTTGTATGTCATTTTGACATCATTGAATTATAATTGCTGCAATTACCAAGAAGACATATCCGTCGAAATGGACATTTTTCAGAGGCACACTCCAAACGGAGGACTTTGAAAAAGTTCCCAGAATACAGGTATTTTCTTTGCAAAATTTACAACCATGGTTATTCTTAGTTTAATGTCATTTCAACATAATATGCAGATTTTCTTCAAAACAACCAGACAAAAATTGCTATTTCAGCGATCATGTTGTCTCGGTAGCTAGCTTCACTAGAAATATTAGTTACCTGGTAATGAAGATGTGTTTTTTATTTTTAATTTGTGACTTGTTAGATCGCGTGTGTTATAACATTACCATACAAGAGAGATTACCACAGCGGAGGACTGCATATTGTCATGGAGAAATCCTGTAAAAAAGCGTTGCTTCTGTTAACGTCAGAGCCATCGTTGACTACTGATGACGTATCGGGTTCCTGAAGGGTTGTTGCATTATGTAGGGGAATATTTCAACCCCCTGGCCCTTGTAACTCGGTTTTGGGCCAAGGGGTGAAATGGGATTGAGCCTTACACTTCAGTCTAGTATGCAGCTGGTTTTCCTGAGCGGTCTGTTAAATTCAACATTTAGTGTATGATTTTTTTGTATATATTTTCTACTTATAAATAGCCACAGCCATGTGTAACAATGCCACTCTAAAATGTTGGAGGACATTTGGTATGATTGCACTTTTTTGTTTTTTTCATTAAAAGGTCTAAAGTGTGGTGGAGCACAGGTGTGTTTAGGGTGTGTCTACAACCACTTACATGTGGTGTGGCTGGAAATCAGGCATGTGTAACTATACACAATTTCGTATTGATAGACAAAACAGAATCATGTATGATGAAGTGTGTGTTTAAAACCTGCCTTTGTGCATGCAGAGGTTATACATGCAAGTTCTGCAAAACAAGTAAAGACGAAGATGATCATCACTCTGTGGAAGTAGAGCAAAAATATGCAGCCCAGATCCAGTCATGCGACGTCGTTAAAAACACAGTGTCTTCATTCATTTCATTTCCTCATCCAGAGGAAAGTTGAAACTTTTGCCATCCTGCTTCCTGCAACGGCAGATTCCTGGTACAATATTTGTAACGTATCCCATTAACTGAATGAAAATCCAGTTTTAACTGAATAAGCTTCTGTGCAGTGTTTTGGTCTCTCATAACCTTCAAACTCATGGCTTTGTTACTCATGCTGAACATCCTAGTTTGTATTTCATCTTCTCACAGCTACCTGTAGTCACACAAACCTATTTCCATTTTCATTCTGACCAACAGACGTTGGGTTGAGCCAGATGTTTCAAGAACAACAATGATGGTTGGGCTTGACTGCTGCTTGTTTGATCCTGTGTAGTATGTGACTGTTAGTTTCCCAACAATTTACTTTTGTCTTCTCTCGTCTAGCATGACCACCTGTACACCTTGTTCCATGTCGTTGACCCACAGAGTCAGTGCATGACATAAACATGGAGAAAAGAAAGCAGAATCATGTCTTATTTTATTTCAGCGTACCTGTTATCATGCAACCATCACCCAATGTTTCCCACAGAATTAGATATTTATAGGGGTAGCTGACTGAGAGCAGACCCATGCTTTCTTTAAAGTGCTAACAAAATAAAGCTTCAGTCTCACCTGTTGCTTCTGCCCTAGCTGCACTCCCAGCCAGCATGTTAGCTGCTGTCCTCCTCCTCTCCTACATCTCTCTTCATTGGCTACAGCTATCCCTTCCAGGCCCACCCTTTCTGCTTCAGCTGCTACAACAGCACTGGTTGAAGCCTGGAAATATTCAGAAGTTATTTAATTGGATGCGAATCACACTGGTCGGACTGTACAGCTTTCCCATTGTCACGATTCAGAGGTGAGCGCAGAGGAGGTGAGAGTCCAAATGCAAGAAACCAAGGCAGAGCAGATGCAGTTCAGGATATTTAATCCAAATGCAAACAGGTACAGGCTTACACTTACAAAATAGCAGAAAACAGGCGGGACGCTTCACACATAAAAATGACAGAGTGTGAACACTACAATAACCGGACAGGGAATGAACAGAAACAGCAAACATTTAAACACAGGGACTAACGAGCAGGGCGGGAGCAAAACAGGTGACCGGGATCAGGGCTAACAAGGCAGGCAGAGAGACAGCAGGGAAAACAGAGACACTCACAGATGCAAAACACAAGACCATACATTAACTGGAACTCAAGTAACTAAAAGTATTTAGTGGACAAGCAAGCAGAGGAATTACTGGGATAACCGACACAAGCAAACAGATCACAAATAAACACCAACAAGGAACACAGACTGAAGCCAAGGTAAAACAGGTATCAGAAGTAAAACACTGAACTGGCAACTAAGACACCAAGAAGACAGACATGAGTGACAGACAGAGACGGACATGAGTGAAACCCAAAACACAACATATTATATAACAGATACTGGCCACAGGACAGAACCCAAAACACTAGAAGACAGATACTGATCAAAATCCCACAGAGAGCTCAACTAAACATAGCATGTGTGTTCGGAAGTTTATAGGTACCAGTCTGTGTTTGCGCCTTCTCAGGATGGGCCTTTATGAGTCTTTAAAAATAAATTATTGAGGGAGAAAACATTCAGTGTCAGAGTTTTTGTTATTGGTGCTGTCAGGTGGAACAATGAAGTCAGTCCCAGACACCCATCATCTGCAGTATGTCATGCAGGTGGTGAAAGACTGGTCCAACATGTTGTCTGCTGAGCCTCACAGGCAATGAATGACTGTGTTGTCTCCTAATCTGACACAATGACCACCTCAAAAGACAACAGTAACCCGTTGTCTGATGTCACTAAAGGCTCGTGCACACTACACGACCTTCAGCGCCGGCCGATGGCCGTGCCGTTCACAATACACATCTTGCGGTCTTATGACGGGAGTCTTGAAGTCGTTGTGGCGTTCACACTACGTGACTGATCAGTGACAGGGGGTCACACACTACACGAGCTGACAACGGCTGTGTTACCTGACGGCTGGTCTCCAAACCACGTTTTGTCAAGAAAACACAGGTGAAATGTGAAACGGGAAATGAGCGATCCTGCACACGAAACAGCTGTTGTTTATTATAAAGAGAAACATTATAAAGACAAAGAATCTGGGTGAAAGGATGGATCAGCACACTCAGGTAGCAGGGATCATCTGAGCCACAGAGAGAGCTGGAGGTGAGTAAAAAGTGTTTTGCGGTGAAAAAGCCTGCTCTCATTGGCTGGATGTGGATGTCGAGTCGGCCGACTCCTCCAGATATTTGGCATGCTAGATATCTGGCTGGCATCTCCGTTGTGTCAGCGATGCGTCGGGGAGCCGTTTTAATGTGTCATTGAGTAGTTCACACATAACGACTAGCGACCGCCGATCAATCGTTGATTTATCCCTGATGACAGCCTGACGGTCGTCAAGCTCACTAACCATCGGGCTTAAAATCGTGTAGTGTGAGCTAGGCTTAAGGGAGACTGCAGACAAGCCCCTCATGATGCGTCTTTGGGGTCAAAACAACCTGACACACACAAAAAAAGCAAGCACTTTCAAGAGAGCTCTGCTTTTTTTAAGCACCAAACTTAACATGTTAAATCCATCTTGATTGCTTTTATTTAGTCAGATTTGAGTTACTGTTGTGTGGTCATACAGTCCAGAATCTGCCCATTCAAGTCCTGCGAGATATTAAATATTGAGATCAATTGACCCTTCATTAAGCCGCACCCTGAATATGCAGCTGGCCAATCAGAGCGCAGTATAGGACTCGCTCTAACAGAGGTCCGACACTTTCATGGCTGCGTGTTTTGCTGTATTTCTCCAAGATATGGTCAAACGCTGTTCCTGGGGTACTTGTAATAATAACAGCCACTACCCGGAGAGGTTGAAAGGAGAAGGTCGATTTATTCCCTTTCTAAAACCTAAAACAAATCCAGAACATGTCGGCTGTGGATTGTTCCTAATGTAATGTTTGTTAGCTAACGCTAGCTAACTTACTACTGAATGGAACGTTATGTAGCCCGACTGTTCTGCTTTTTAATGACTGTAATAGTGAATAGAGACCTACCCACCTGTACAGGAGCAGTGTTGAACCTTAATATAGTTGTCCTCTTTCTCAATAGTCAGGTTATGTGCTGGTTCATTTTTACACTGTGACCGGTAACTAAGGCTTTAGCTTCTGACTTTATTTTTTAACGTCAGTTTGACAGCCTGAATACAACCTTCAAATGCACAGTGTAACTGCAAAACAGCCACTGCTGCAGCACACTTAATGAAAATTATGAGGTTAAATAAATTGTGCAAAACCCAGACTCTGATGAGTGGAGTGGAATGATTGCTTTTGATAGTACCACTTGTGTGTGTGTGTGTGTGTGTGTGTGTGTGTTTGGGGGGGGCACAAACAAAAGTTCTGAATAGCCTGGCTTTCTCCCTCCAAATAAAAGACAGCGAGCGAGCGAAGGAGGGATGAATGGGAGAAAGCAAAGTAAGAGAGGAGGCTGTGTGCTGCTCCGGCATGCAGCCTGTGAATTACCACAGCAGATGGTGTGTGTGTGGGGGTGTGTGTGTGTATGTGTATGAAACACAAAGGGCCCAGGAAGTGGCGGATGAGTGGCGTGCAGAGGCGCGAGCCACAAGACCTCTTGTCAATCACAGCCCTTTGCTGCCTGTCTGTCTGACCTGTTGAACTGCCTGTCTCACTGTCGTCAGTCACTAACACAGATCTACACTCATCTGTGTCTTACTCTGATCAAGAGCTGAGATCTCTAAATGATCTTCAATAAGTGTAATTTAAGTCTCTAGAACGTGGATCAGAAAAAAAGCTCAAAGATATGCCTTAGTTTTGTCTTAGTGACGCCACTTACTTAAGTACTTTTCTTAAGTCAAATGCTGAGTACTTGCACTTGAGTATTTTCTTATTATACTATACTAAAGGCTGTTCTGAGCAAAAAGATTTTTCCTCTGTGGGTATGTTATATGTAATTGTATATACAGTACGGTGCAATGGTTTCAGGCGGTTGTGGAAAAAATGTACGTCAACTTAGATTGCTTTCAAAATTAGACATGTTATTAGATCATATTGATAAATTTACCAAATGCAAAGTGAGTGAACAGAAGAGAAATCTAAATCAAATCAAAATTTGGTGTGACCACCCTTTGCCTTCAAAACAGCCTCCATTCTTTTAGGTAAACTTGCACCGAGTCAGGGATTTTGTGGGCATATTATACCAAACAGGTGATTATGATCATCAATTCAATATGTAGGATGAAACATAACCATGAATTGAAACAGAAACAGCTGTTTAGGAGGAGTACAACTGGGTGAGGAGCAGCAAAAATTCAGCTAACGAGGCTGCTGAAGACAGTTTACTGTCAAAAGTAATACATCATGGCAGGACTGAGCACAGCAAAGACAAAGTTAGTTATACTGCATCACCACGGTCTCTCCCAGGCATGCTGTGTTTTCTAGATGTGCTGTCCACCAAGAAACAGGCAACAATGAGGATTGTAGACGCAGTGGTCGGCCATAGAAACTCAATGCAGCAGATGAAAAACACATCATGCTCAAAATCGGAACCCCGGGGTGTCACATACACACGCGGCCTGGATGGGTCTCATACACACGTCTACTATACACGCAAAATCGCCGTTTTGTGTACAATAGACACAGCTTTTCCAAAGCGTGTATATGTGACGCCTGAGCATGAGAACAGGCTGGGCAGATGCTATTTCATCATGCAATACCATCAGGGAGGCATCTGAGTGGCCCCAGATTTATTCTGCAGCATGACAATGACCCCAAACATACAGTTAAAGTCATTAAGAACTATCTTCAGCTTAAAGAAGAACTAGGAGTCCTGGAAGTGATGGCGAGGCCTCTACAGAGCCCTGATCCTAACATCATCAAGTCTTTTTGGGATGACACGAAGAGAGAGAAGCAACTGCGGCTGCGTAAAAATCAACATAAGAAAAGTGGGTAGTTCTCCAAGATGTTTGGGCCAACATGCCTGACGAGTTCCTTCAAAAACTATGTGCAGTGTAGCCAGAAGAACTGAAGCTGCGAATGCAAAGGTAGATTTTTTTCTGTTCACTCACTTTACATTTTGTTAATTGATAAATATAATGTATTAACATGTCTATTTTTCAAAGCATTCTTACTTACTTTCCACACCTGCTTAAAATTTTGGCACCCTACTGTATGTACAATATATGTGCATACTGCCTTACCTATCTGAGTGATGACCATTTATGCCTTTACCTTTTCGCAGTCTTGATTCTGGTCTCCTGGTTATTCCTTAATTTAACAAGCAATCAGTTGGCTTCAGAGAACTTACCAATGGTACTATTAATTTCTGGAATGGCCTTCCATTACATGTTAAAGGAGCACAGTGAAATCTTTAAAGATTGAATACCTACTTTTATTCATTTCACTACAGCCTACTCTAGAACTCTGTCAGGTCCATCACCTTTTGAACAGCTCTTTAATACTGATGTTTTTAATATTATTTTATCTTAATTTTTTTTGTATTTCTGTATGTTATGTTGATATAAAATATTTTAATGTTATTTTATACTAAAATATTAGAAATTAAATCAATATCAATGAATTTGATGTATCATGTGAAAGTGAAATACCGCAAACTTCACTAAACATCTGGGATTAAGTCACAATAATATGATGATA
This sequence comes from Micropterus salmoides, assembly GCF_014851395.1. NCBI lineage: Eukaryota > Metazoa > Chordata > Actinopteri > Centrarchiformes > Centrarchidae > Micropterus > Micropterus salmoides. The sequence goes on along the minus strand of NW_024044348.1, from coordinate 38,649,616 downwards.
TGAAGCAGCAGTTCTGAGCAGGACATTTGTATTACAATTTAAGAATATGACAGTTTGATGTCTTGTCATTATGCAGCTATTATTTGTAATTGTTAAGCCTACAGCATACTCTTTATTTCCCTCATAAATACAGAAGCCGGGGAGGGCGGTCACGTCAAACTCAAAAAACTGGTATTGGATTGTATACACAAAGTCTAAAATGAGTTTGCGTCTTGCATCTGCTGATTGTGGTTGCATTTCAAAGAGTCTGTTAAAGTGATGAGCTGTCATATCAAAGTTGGCTAGTGTGCCAACTTTGATATGTAGGCGCGTGTGTGTGTAAGTGCGTGACAGAAGCATTGCCTGTAAACATAGGCGGAAATCAAACATTTAATAATATAATGATATATACTTAGAATAACTGTGTAAATAGTAAAACAATAAAAAAGCAAACAGGGCAATTAAAGAGCATTTTAAGCATTTTTAGAAACATTTTGAGTCCCCCCTCCTTTTGGCTCACAGTGGCTTGGTCCACTGCCTGCTTTCCCTCTCACAGGAGTCCGGTCAGAGAAAACCAGTTCAAATCTGTCAGTAGTTGTGGAGCTCCAGTAATGTTAAGTAGGCTGGCCGGGCTGTTTTATGCACTTTAAACATTGGATGAACTGATTCTTTTGTCTTTAATACAGATGATGCTGAGTCATTAATAAATTAATCATGACAAAAAGTTTAGATAACCGATCATTTTCCCATGAGCCCACTCTGTTATTATAACATTACCTAGCTTATTTGGTAGCTTGTTTAACAGCTTATTGGACTGGAACTCATCTTCTACAGCTAGTGATGCGCAGATTGATCAGCCGGGGACTGAAATAGGCAGTTTGTTTCGCTTACTCGGCTCCGACCAGCGACTGGGGCTGAGCAGTGTCAAATATTTAATTTTCTGCCGGTCACATTGAACGTTTTACATGTGTGCACAGACAGTAACCTCATGTCACAGCCACACACACACAGGCTAAAACACGTCTAAGGTGTGTGGAAGTTATTCACGAGAGTGAAGAAGACGCAACGCTCACTACATCTGCAGAGAAACACAGAAAGAGACGCTGTGGATAGTGTGAAGCAGGGAGCAGGTAAAGCAACAGTGAACACAGCTGTTGGTGACGATGTCATTAATACCATGGTGGTTTCTATCGGTGATTAACAACAAGCCTCCTCCACACCCAGCTCACCTGCTGCTGTGAAAAACCAAACGCGAGTTCTTTTAAATAAAACTGCTGACAAATAAAGTCAGAGCAGACAGAGAGAGACAGACAGGTGTAGGTGTGTGCTTGTGTGTCTGGGGGAGAAAAACATGTGATCACATTACTGTAGTTTGTGATTAAAAAAAAATAAATTAGAGGATTAAGTGGAATTAAAATGGTGTGCAATTTATTTTCAGCTCCTTCCAGTGAAAATGTTATTTTATAATCATGTTTCATTATGATCATACAATTGAGACCAGTGAGAACAGCTAACATTTATACTGGTGCTGATGGGGATCCTAATAAAAATAGATTTTTCCAATAAATCGTTACAAAAATGTTTGTGTATGCTGTCAATTACAGTTCTTAGAAAGAAATAAAGTTGGAATCAGCCAAAATCAGAATCGGCAGGTCAGACCTTTTAAAATGAGTAATTGGAATCAGCCAGGAAATCTGTAATCTGTGCATCCCGTACTACAGTGATAATCCTGTGTGTGAACCGCACATTTGCACATTATGATGTTAAGTGACAGATCAGTTGGCCTGCTGCTGTTAAATATCTAATATATATGTATATATAGTAGTAAGACCTCTCTCTGTGTTCACGTATCCTATACAAGGACAATTTTTACTGTATTATTATCTTGAGAAATTTTATGTTTATTGTCCCCCCCCACTTTGCGATGAGATTTACGCCCATGCCTGTAAACATCTAAACATAGCCATAGGAAACCTCCACTTCAACTCTAATTAGAATTCTAATTTGTGGTCTAATCAACAGTTAGTTCTTCAAATTAAGAGCCCCATGTCACTATTTTCCAGGCTACTTTCGTATTTAGTGGGACCCATGTGACTGCAGAGGCGAACACCAAGCTAGCGTCTTAGCTGAAGACCCATTAGCCATGTAATCAGCCTGCCCAGTCGGCACTGTGTACATCCCATCTCTAGGAAGGAAGCAAGATGGCTCTTAATGTGTTTTATACAGAATGTTATCATTACATCAGATTCTTCTTCCTCCCAGCACAAAGGCATTTCAGAAGAAAGTAGTAAAAGTGCAAGAGGATACACAAGGCCAACGCATGATATACTAGTACTTTGACTGCTTTTATCGTCAATGCAGTGTTTGGAACCCTGAATATTAATGTTCTATGTTTTCACAAAACACAATAGATTATAGTAGCATGTATATACTGCATTCTTACTCCCGCATCTCAGTGTGAGCCCCCATGTGGTATGTACTAAACTCCTCCCACTGTGTGTGGACTCTTATCAGATGGATGACTGACACACACACACACACACAGACCATGGTGTGCATTGGGTGCGTGCGCCATGTTTCTTGGATGGTATATCAGGGCCTTCTTGGGTGGCAAACCCTCCTACGTAACAGCTGGCCGTGCTTGCCTCCAACAGTGCTGGTGGGCAGATTGGCAAAACAACTTAGTGAACTCTGCTAGACAAAACAGTTGATGCACAATGTTTGTGTGTGACTACAGCTGGTCGTTTGGACCAGTGGTTTCCAATCATGTGCCACCAAGCCCCACAGGTCTTTCATTCCAACCAACATCTGAGTTTACTGATGAACCTAGAACTTCAGCAGTTAGTCATCAGTGTTTCATCTACTGTTTCTACCAGAGAACACACAAATCAATCGTTGGTGAACCTCAAATAAAGTCAACATGAGGTTAAATTGAAAAAAACCCTGGTACTTTAGGTTGCAAAGGTAAAGCATTAATCAAAATAAAATTAAGCTGGTGTGGAGCTATACAGTAGCTTTAGGCTAGTAGGTTAGGGTTAATGAAAGAAAGCTGCTGTGTTTTCCCACTGGCCTACCACCTTGTGTTGTAAATACACATAATTAAAAGCTTGTCTGGTGTGTCATTATAGCAATATAAATTCATGCTTGTACATCTGTGTCTAAATAAACAGAGACCTAATTTCCTAGCATGGACACATCCTCCCTGCACTAATATGATTGGAATGTCAACAGCCATTTTTGCATGTTGTCTCCTCATGTTCCTTCAAGTCTATGCACTGCTCTCCTCTCTCTTTGCCTTTCATCCCTCCTCTCACTCTAATCCAATATTCCTATATTATTAAGGGAAGTATGAAAACAATCCATGTGCAATACAGAGGCCAACAGGACCTCAGTTTGACTCATATTGTCACCCGTTCATGTATTCCCTTTGATTAGGATTTGTTGAAATGTTGATTGAAATTTGAGATCAGTGAGAAAACCAAAATACCTGTCACACGGCAGTGATGGAATTCCCCAATTATGTACAATAGTAATAAAAATAGTTAGTAAACCAATCTTCATCTGCCTGATGAGCCTGTTGGCCTTAAAGCTTCACTCATATTGCTATATTAAAAATGGTTAAAATGCCGAGATGTAATGAGCATTTTGGCCTCTTTCAGTTCATTGTTAGGTTTTATGGCCCACAGCTGTACTGTTTTGGTTCAGTCTTATAGCTCTCATCAGCAGTTTCCAGCCACAGTAAGCAAGTGTTATACTTTCAGTGTCCATGAGGGACCTCTAGGGTCCATGTGACCAAAAAAAACGTCATCAGAGGGGGTATGCGTAGGCTCTGTGCAGACATCCGTGCATCTCCCAAACTTTGTGACCGCGCCCAATACGCTATGAGGGCACCAGATCTGATACCTGGTGTGACAACCCGTTCTCACTCCCAAGTCGTCACATATGGACGCATGGTCAAGAGCCATCGTCGTCGATGGTAAAGGTAGGTATATGATAACAGAAAAGACTGAGTGTAGGTGGTTGGGGTGAATGGAGGGCCAGAACCCCGACTTTGAACCAGAAGACCAGGGTTCGTGTCCAATGTGAAACAAAAAGTCAACATTAAATATTTTTATTTAAGTTATGCAAGTTGCGTAAATTGACGTTAGTTGCGTACATCAGTTAACTTGCGTGTTAACTGATGTACATAGTTATTTTTACCCAAACCATTATCTTTTCTTAACCTTAACCAAGTAGTTTTGTTGCCTAAACCTATCCAAACTGCAACGTTTATCTGCGCCATTTCAAAATGGTGATGTTTCGAAATGCAAGTATTTTAGTGAAAAATTTAAAATATTTTTGACTGCCAAATGCCAGTTATTACCAGTGTTACTATTTTCTAATGAATTACACAAGGAGGCCATTTTACTATTGCTTACTTTGTTTACATCGAAGTTCTTCCCAGACAGAATATCTGGTCCCCCAGTCAATCGTGTAGCTCCTTTGCTGTGGTTTGATCCTAACAGTGATTTGAAGATATGACTGGGACATGTAAACAAAAGTATTTGGTTATTGTTGAACTGTACATGTACATCAGAGAGCCAATCATCATGATCTCCCCAAATATTTACCCATGTGTCACCTCAGGCACTTACTGGGAATAGGAGGGGGAAAACCAAAAGTTGCAAAATACAGAGCAGCAGCATGCCTTCTTTCTGTTGCAGTGGGTTGGGAGGGCCGGAGTGTGTGTGTGTGTGTGTGTGTGTGGTTGGGGGGGGGCATGCCTTGATGTTGACAGGGACAATATCTGAGCTTTGTGAACACATGGAGCAATTTGTGGTGTGTTTGTAGAGAAAGAGAGAAAAAAGAAACAGTAGCTACATCTGACTAGAATTATTGTTGTTATTGTGATTCCATTGACATGTGATTTTAATGAAGAAATATATTGAAGCCACCCACTGGAACAGCATTTAGTTGATAGGAGTCTGACACTGTCACATGCAGCATCAAACAGTAAGTCATATATATATATATATATATATATATATATGCTCGCACAAGTAGTAGTCCAAGCAATAATGGATACACCTGACCTTTTTTTAACTATTCTAGGCTCTTTCTATTACTGACATTACACGCAGCGACTTCTGTACATTAAAAGGTTAAAGGGTTCCAGACTGAAGGCAATGAGCTTTCCAAATATTCCCATGGGTGACCATAAAGTACTCCTCTTGATATTCTATTTTTTTGCCTTATTATCAGCAGATTTCATGTGAAAACCAACAGTGACATCTTACTAATACTTGTTGTGTGTGTATGACATCCTGAAAAAGATCCCTCATTAGGGTTACAAACAATTTACTGAGTTGGACTGATGCCGGGAATGTTCTATTTATTACTGCTCGACCTCAGTGTTGCATTAGCACTAAGATAACGATCATAATACTCTACATACTCTACATAATACTACTGATCAATAGACTTAATCAGTATCTAAGTATATTCAGAACTGCTCTTAAATGGTTTAAGTCATATCTCTCAAAGATCTCTTTTCTTTCTTTCGTTTCATCTTCCTCTCCATTGAGGTTACTTTATTGCTGCCCTTACTAGTTTGTATTTTTACTTGTAGATCTCTTGCTGTATTGATGCTTTGTTGATGGATGATCTTTGTTGTTCCTCAAATGTAGGTTGCTTTGGATAAAAGCGTCTGCCAAATGAGTAAATGTAATGTAACATAATGTAATGATGTGCGGGATGCCCCAGAGATCTATTCTAGGTTCCATTTTGTTTTCACTTTTTATGCTTCCATTATCTTAACTAAATTCTTATTTTAACCTAAACCATGCTGTTCCCCTAAACCTAACCAAATAGTGTTTTGTGCCTGATCCTTGGCCACAACCTTCTCAAATTTTTTGTCAGAAGTCCCGTCCAGACTAAAATGGCGGTTTGGCTTTCTGATTGGGTCTTATAAGTCAGGCAAAGTATAAACACGATGCTAATGACAGAGTTGTTGATTTGGTATTTTTATTAAAATATTTTTTACCGTGCAAATAACACTTATAGCCTACAATTGTACCGTGAGGGAGTGAAGGAGTTTGCTAAAATCTTGTTTGAGTAATTCAGAGAACTATGGCTGGAAGACTAAGGTGCTATATAAGTGCAGTCCATTTACCATTTACCATTCCAGCTGGATGTTGTATTGAGGAGGTGCATGAGAGGAGCATATACAAAGCAAGCAGCAAAACTAGTCCAACACGGTCCAACAAGTTGACCAGCTGCAGAAACTAGGCTTCACTTTGCAGACTGTAGCTCGTATTCCTCCAGTATCGATAGTTACATGTCGTAACTCCAGATTCTACAAGTATAGACATAGCTCTCTAAAAGCAGTTGCTACAGGGTTTATCCCCGCACGTATGCTCAGTCTTGAAGATTTTCTTTAAAGCCCCTGTGCTCTGCGTGGTACACTCCTGCGGTATATATCAAGTGCGTGCCCTGAGCTGCTCCCAAAAATAGAAGGCCACACCTATAGTCATAGAATCTGGAGTTATGATACGTAACTCACTTTCTATTTCGTATAAGCTTCATCCTCTAATGAGATGTTGCTACTGGGGTAAGGGCAAAGCTGATGTAGTCCATGCCCCTATGACAGACGTCAATTTTATTTGCATAACTTTCCCCTGTAATGTCACTAGTCGCCTGCAGAGTATCTGTGGCTCAGTGCATGGCTGTCCAGATCCCATTCATAATGAATAGCTGCCAATCGCTGTCCTAGCTTTACAGTCCATACGTGTGAATTTCCCATTATCCTGTAAGTTTGCTGCCTTTGTCTTCATGTCAGACTAGGGCAATGGATAGTGCAGAATGTAGATTTAAATGTTGATTTCACCCCAGAAAAACATTTGATCAGTCTGTAGACTCAAATTTAAGGTGAATGATGTTTGGACTTAGCAAATGATGTTCCAGATCAACAAAGTCCTGCTTTGTTTACCATATTTCCATGATATTTGCATGATTTGCATAGTATTTGCATTCTGACCCTTAGCTGGCCTCAGCTGCACAGTACAGTTTTGCAGGGGAAAGCCCACTGGCTGTTACTCATTACACAACCAGGAAACAACAACAGCAGCTGGCCAAGAGCCTCCAGCTACAGGGAGGGTAACCATTCCAAGGAAGTTTTCCCCCAGACAGCTGAACTGAAGTGAACAGCTGAACTAGGCAAAAATGTATTGTTCTTCTCTATGCTCCACTACAGTTCGTGTTTTTCTCTCATCTAAAAGGTAGAAAACTACATAGAGAAAGGCACTTAATTTTTCAGGTGTTGAGGAAGTGACGTCAGACAATAGATATGCAGTAGATGTCTCACAGATTTTACAATTTATATATTTTATAAATAAATTGTAAAATTTATTTCTAAAAAAAATAATTGTGTTGTCACATCAAAATCAGGTTCATATGAGGTATAAATTTAGACCTCATTTGGAAATAACTAACCAAACTAACTAAAAGCAGTGCCCTTAAGCATCTGCAGCAGGGCTGTATTTTATTTCTCTTATTTATAGCCATATCTATTATTTTCTATTCGTTTACTATAAATTCAACTAATCTCAAATGACTGGGTTGTACTTAATTCATCCAAACTGAACACAGTTTCATTGAACAGACATGGGTGCTTTGTTTATCAAATAATATACTCACATGTATTTCTAATCATTAACAAACTTAATCGGTCCCTCAGTGCAAAGCTGCACTAACCAGAACTCTGACTGCTCCTGCTGTTTATGTCAAAGAGAGTGACATTGCATGCATATAAGCATGTCATGTCATTAAGAATGTGGTCCCCTCTGTAACAGCTTGCAGGATATGACCAAATTGAGTCAAACGGCAGATTCCAAACTTGTGCAGCAACAGCACAGCATTAACCTGCTGACCCAAACTGCAAGCAGATAAAAATAAAGGAGACAATGCAGACATACATGGTATAACATATGCATCTCCTCATGTGCACGCTCTGATAAGATAGCATTCATTTCTCTTGCTCTACGCCTGTTCCATCTGTGTGGGAAAACTACAAGGAATGTGCTATCACTTCCCAAAGAGCATTCTCTCGCCGCCACAGACAGGCAGCTTGTTAGCTAGTTCATTCCTGCCCATACAGGCACATTAGAAGGCTTGGCCTACTAAACTTTAACTCCGGCATGTGGGAAAGGTTACTTTTAAAAGCTGCTGGGGCAAACATGGTGTCAGTCAAAACAGGTTCAGGACAATTTTGTATGACAAACAGGTCAGATTCACAAGGCTTGCTCTCTAAACAAAGACACTTTTAACACTGTGATAAGCCACTCTTAAAGTCTTTAAAGCTCAAACAGTATAGCTCACTGTCAGCGGAGGAATTCCCTTAATACAGGTTGATTGTGTTTAGAAAATACAGGCAGGTTTCATCAGCATCAAACCCTTTCTTCCCACACTAAATGGCCAGATTGTAGATGGTATTACAAACTTTAAAGTGATACTCCTCCATTCTTCTTTATTTTGCTGGTTGACGCAAGCTTTCCCCACGGCCACTTGCAGAGCTCATCAACTCCTAAAACGTTCAAGCACATTTTTGATCCGCTTTCAATTTTCACAACACAAATGTTTGAAATATGGTTGCAAAAAGAAGTCCGATTCCATTACAAATGGTAAAATGACACTACTTCTCACCTTATTTATTCCCTCAGTAAACACTTTCCCAATGAGTTTATGGTCTCAATTGCTAGTCTTCTTCAACACAGCATGATGTTCATTTAGTAAATTTTGGTCCCATTTAGAGGAAAATAGACGATAAATGATTGACAAGTCACTATCATGGCAACCTGTCAATCAGGCAAGAGTGACTCGGATCAACTGTACTGTACAAGTGTATCAACTGTACGCTGTTGAACAAGCTTATTAGGAGACGGCTGTCGACTTTTCCAGTAAGTAAATTTTGTTTTAAGCCTGTTTTTAGCTAGCCAAAATAAGTATCCTAGTTGAAATCCCAGTTAACAGGAATTACAGATGCACCTAGTTAACCAAGCTTGCTAGCGCCACCGTCTCGTCCAAATATAATCACGTCTGGTGCCTTGTTGCAAAAAATCAACATGGCGGCAGTCAAATTGCCAAACTTGATTCTTCAAAACTGCAGTCCACAAACCAATGAGTCACGTCACAGGGGCAACGTCCACTTCTTTTATACAGTCTATGGCCAAAACATAGTGGAACAAATAGAGAAGAAGTTAAGTCAGAGAACAGTCTCAGTAATTTCAGTCACAAAACAATAACTATATAAGTTTGCTAACGTTAAATAAGCCCATACCTGATATTCTGCTGTTATGTATCTAGTTTTCTATTCATTTGTGTTTATATAGCTGCAGTGATGAAGACATGAAAGTTTAAGAGCATCTTTTGATTCAATCAATGGACAAAGAAAATTGCTCTATTAAGGTTTTAAGGTTGACAAATCATTATTTCTGGATGTTGTTTTCCAAAAGACAGAAACAGTCAGGGGTGGAGAAAAAACTGTGATATATCTGAGTTGTGGGGAAGAGATCTTGTGGCAAACTTGACAAGGGAGCAACTAATTACTTCATACTATCATTACATATGTGTATTTTGTGTCTGTGTGTGTAAAAAAAATGTGATTATTACAGCATGACCTAGTTTAGGATTACACTCTACATTCTTATTTATAATATTTCACATTTATCAGAATAACATTTATTACCAAGGAGGTTTTCATTGTTTGCCGATTTAGCCTGGTGTTTGGTCTAAACACTAAACATATTAAGAGGAAATAAAAAGAACTGCAACAGTCAATAACAGAAGGTGGGAGTTTGACTGGTGCAAACGGTAAGGTCAGGGCGAAAAGAAACCTCCTGTTGAGCAGAAGGGCAAATGCTCGCTTGGTCTTGATTTTCATTATGACAATAGAAAAAAAGAAAAAACTATATAATACTTAAAATACTACTTCCCTACTATTACAACAAAGACGTAATATATAATAATTATTTACTAATTATTACAATATGTAATATTTATTGCTGAGAAAAGTCTGCACCTTATAGAACTTTTTAATGTATGTTGGCTGAAGCGATAATGCATTAATTCATTCATTCATGGAGATACATACAGATTCAGAAAACATAAGCTGCTGGTTAGTTTTGCATGTTTGCAATAACTTCACTGGTCCACTTTGCATGACACACAAGGAAGTCGAGATATGATCTGTGATAAGACTGATGAATTTCTTCCTAGAAATGCCTGCTTTATTAAATTATTTAATACCCGCTACAAGAGGTTCATATGTTTGACCCTCTAAAGTTATTTGCATTGCTGACTAACATGAGCCTGATTGTGCTCCATGATGATATCCAAGTAGAGATTTGAATGCCATTTCCATCACGTCTTTTGTTTACACTTTCTGGACCGTTTTAGTTTTTGCCTATGTGAATGCAAACCTGAGCAGTTGGAAAATTCGAACAATATGTCATTCTTGCGCTGGTTCGATTCAGGAACTGGACCTTTAGGTGTGAACCCGCCCTTAGTAACAAGTTACTACGAAGACAGAAGCTTCTGCCAATGATATGACATATGAAGGAGTCATGTGAACTGACGGGATGCACCACTTTCAGACATCCCCATGTCACCAGGAACACGATGTTACTGCCTACAGTTAGTACACACTAATTGTCTTGACAGAATGGGGTGATTACATTCCCGTAATGCTCTTTACACACCAGACACAAAGCTGTTAAATGATGAAAAAGACCTTTGGAATGGTGACAAGCTAACAGAAAAACAAATGGGGGCCAAAATGTCTTTCTCGTGTATGTCCTTGTGGCTTGTTAAAAATATAAATTAGGGCTGGGCAAGTTCACCATCAATCAACATAACGCATTAATCAATTAACGGCGACAATTATTTTATCTCACATTAACGCAGTTTTTGTTATTATTATTATTTTGAAAGTCCGTTGCTCACAGGCTCTGAATACACAGACAGACCATGGGTCACAGGAGGGGCGGGATGTTGATCAGCCTGCAAATCAGCCACCCAAACAAGCAGTGGAGGGAGGCTTCAACAGACTAGGCTGGATGTAGCACGTGGGAGAAGTAAGACAGCGCTCTGCCAATAAAAATGAAAATCTATGAATAGTAACCATGGCAACAGCTTCTGTGCGCTACACAGCTGTAGCCTATTTAACCTAAGTTAAAATTATAGGCTACATAGCTTTACCTGACGGGCCTTCATCTAGTTTTGCGGGGATGCTCTGCCATGTGAATTCCCTCCTGTTGGTGTCCTATTTAGTAAACAGTAAGAGATTCTGGAAACTCCTAAACAGCGAGGATCAGTCTCTCTTCCAATGATTTGTGCTGCGCGTTGCGTACAAAAAGTTCAAGACAATTCAACTTGGGCAGGGGGGGGCGTGTGCGTGAGGCGACCACTTCACCTCACTCTAACAGGGACACTTGCTACTGAGCACTGACTGTTCCTGCTGCTCCCTGATAAAAGAAAAATGGTTCTGCTGTTGAGAAAAAAACTACAGAAAACAGATTTATATATGTGTTAACCTGTTGCTCAGAAGGTGCCTGATCGTGGCTCTGGACTCTAACTTGTTTTAACAAGCTAGATAAAAGGTAATGCTCTGGCAGTGGCAAATAGCTTTGGTTTAATATTTGATATGATTACATTAATGTTTAAGTTAATAGAAGAAGAAATATTTTATTGCTACTGTGTAAAGGGAATACTGCTGGTAAAAAGCACCTTATTTGTTTAAAGTGTTTGCAAACCACATGTTATTGCACTTTTGTGTATATAGCAGTGCATTTAAATTAAAAGTGTGCAATACACTACTTTAGAATTCATTATTCAATTTTGCGCATAACAAGGCGATTAATTGCCCAGATAAGTTGCCCAGCATTAATATTAATATACTTTTCTGTCTGTAATTCAACCGGCACATCCCTGTTGCCATATCTATGAAACTGAAACTTAAAGTACTTAATAGACTCTGAAGAGCTGACACCAGAAAAGTTCGACTGAATGATTTGAGTATATCTTTGTACCTATTTTTCTGGTAGGTAAAAAAAAGGTCTGTGCAACTTCATGTCATGATTGACCGTGCAGCTATTTTGCATTCATTACCAATTACATTCACAGTAATACTGTCCAGATTTCACACAAGTCCCATCAATCCGCAGTTTACTTTAAAATGTGTCAGAACAAGAAGAGAGTTGGATACTACTTCACATTGCAGGTGCACGTTACTTGCGTTAGTCTGAATAATACTAACAGAGGCAATGTTTAGCTTGGTAAGCAGTTTGCATGCAGTTGGGTGTTAATGATAGGCTTGTAGAGAAGGGTTGGGTCGAGGTGTCACAGTGAGGGGAGATTTAAAATTTATGTTTGGATATAGAATTTGGTGCCTAGTCCTAAATCATGCAATGTATCCATTCTGTGTGGCTTGCGCATTCACTAACTCACTCCCTCCCTCTCTCTCGCTTCACTCATACACAGAGGAATTTGCCCCCTCCTAAGAGAGAATTACTGCCTTTCCTTGATTGTTTTGTTACATTAGCTGTGTTTGCATTCAAGCATCACACACATTTTATGGACATTTTTGGGATGTTCCAAAAGTGTTGCTGTCAATTAAGTCTTTCCAGCATATAGCATATCTACCTGACAAATGAAATATGTTATATATTTTATGGTTATACTCACTAACCCTTAATGTAGAAATAACACGTTTGGTTTAGTTTATTTGTTAAGTTTATTTTTTTCAAATTGCAGAAGGTTTAAAACCACTTTGGAGTCCCTGTGAATTGACATGACTTGCAGCTGAGCCCGCCAGTCGGGCTGTACAGACAACCAGTGTTCAATGTTAGTTTACTCCTGTTATTCATTGTTGTTTCTTTCTGCGTATGACTAAAGCTCTGCGACTGAGCATTTGGATTAAACTAATATTTTTTGAGTGTAAACATGATTATTTCATATCGACAGTTTATCAGATATTTTACAAACGTGAGGATTCAGGTTTGCTGTTGCTTCAGGTACCAGTGAGATGATGCACTCCTGGAAGGGACAGATCCATTCATTTGAAGGCTTAATTGGATGCTGAAGCACTGTGCAGTGGTATATTAGACTATGAGACAGGACTTTAAAACTCTGCTTACATACAATGCATACATACTTAATCTGAATAAATAGGACTTTAAATATAATAGTGAAATTAACTATAATAAAATATATAACTGAGACAAACATAATGCAAAATGTATATTATGTCCATTATCATCAGGGCTTCCAGCTAACTCAGAGTTTGTTAGTTTTTTATAACAACACTCCCTCTGACAGCTGCCTCAGAGTCTTTCTGCAAGCCTGTGTCCAATATCACCCTCTGTTGAAACACCTGACAGGGTAACATCACCTGCTTTAGGCTGTAATGTGCTCTTGTCTAGTACCTCTGTGATCACATGACCTTCTCTAATATTAGTCATGGGTCATTTTGCTTTGGAAAAACATTTTTAGCATCTAACCTCATGTAAACATTTCTCTCTTTATGTCTTTATGTCCACAGTGCTTCCCAGCTCTGATGACAGCTGTACTCTGCAGTGTGAAAGTCTCCTTTTTACTCTCTGGTAACATGAATGAAACTTGCCCACAAACAGAGTGGAGCAGGTGGCCATTTCTGGCAATTATATGAGGGTGAAAATGATTTTTTTATTTATATAGCGCCAAATCACAACAGTTATCTCTGAGCGCTTTTCATAAAAGAGCAGGTCTAGACTCTGTGATGAAATCTCACACACCTCCTCACGAAGAAGTGATCGGGCTGAAAAGAAAAATTTACAACAACTCTGTGCACGTAAGATAGTTTGGTGAATCCGACTTGGAGCACTAGTACAACTTTTCCTGGAAGGTGTTCATTGTGTTGCACTGTACACACAAAAAGTGGCAAAAAGTAGTATAAAGAGTGAAAAGGAGGCTTGAGAGAGAAGTTCAACCTCTGCTTACTTTTCACCTCCCCGCAGCTAATAAATTACTGTGTGAAGTGGGCGTGAATGTTGGATTGTCAGTTTCCTAAGGTTACAGTTACAGGAAAGCTGTGTGTGAACACACTAAACGACCCAAATACTAGCATATGTGTTTTTCCGGCTCCACCTGACTTCCCACTGTGAACTCCTCCAGCTCCTCTGAAACCCCACCTCAGCTGGACTTGCCCCGTTTGATATTGGATCTCATTTGTCAAGCCATCCATCCCCGGTCTCTCTCTCTCCCTCACTCTGCTGCTCTGTCTCTCTACCACTGAGTGATAAGTAAGCCTGCTGGAATTCAGGGGTCATGTTTCCTTAGTCTGTCTATTATTCTGGAGACACAGACACACAACGCTCATCCTTCTGTCTCTCATTTCTGCTGCAGCTGACCAATAAACTATAAAAAAGTTCATGTCTACGACTACCATTGTCTACCAACAAAATCAATGGCTGATTACTTTATGTGGATTCTTTACATTGGGAATTGTTTTATATCCACACAGCCTGGACACACTATTCACACAGTTCCTTCAAAAATCATGAAACAAACTTAAACTTCTCTATTTTCTTTACATAGCTGATGCCCCTCAGGATGTCCACTCTCTCTGTCCTTATCCAGCAACAGCTGCATGTTGTAAAGTAGTGCCTGACAAATCTGAGGTTTGTTTTATTGCCATTGCTGCTTCATTATGATACTGACAGCCGAAGAGAGACAGAAAAGGCAGCGGATGACATGCAGCTGTAAGGATAGACTTAGTACATGGGCTACGTTCTATACAGGGGCGAGTGTTAAATGAAGTAGAGACTTACTTGTGGCTGAGATGAACATTCAAACTCATGGCTGTTCATAACTGTTAAAGATAATAACGTACTTCCATGCAGCAGCAACATTAAATATATGAATTTGTGACACCAAAATATTCTGTCAAAGCTCAAGGTTAGTCTTTCAGAGGTGAGGCATCCACACTACTTATCAAACGGTGCAACCATTTATGTAGCAGGAAGAAGAAGAGAATTCATTTTAATGTTTTATTATGGACTGTGAACTTTAAGAAAGTCTGAAATATGTGGATTAAGTCTCTGTCGCAACCCAGTGTGACATAAAAACTGCATATTTAAAGGGGTATCAAGTTAAGTTTACAGCTAACGTGGAGTAACAGCTTTATCAAGGCTGAGAAAACAACCCAGTCTAGTTTGTCCTGGAGATCAAATCAAATCAAACCTCAAACAGAAACCATGTGTTACAAACTTGCGGCATGGAGTTAAGGCATGCGTCTAATGAAAGACACTGTCGAGTTGCATCATGGGAAGTTTAGGGTCCAGTGTTTTGAGAGCTTGACCCATAGGAGTACAAACAGTCATTCTGCTGCATGGCTCGCAACCATCCTTTTGCGGAATCAAAGCACTATGATAAGTGTGGCCTGATAGAGTAGATATGGACAGAACATGGATGGAAACAAGAAAACAACAATCAATCAATGAGATGATGCCTCCAGCTGATGGCAGCAGCCAAACATGTCAGAGCAAATGCTTCTTTCAGACAGCGGCTTCATCTTCCACTGTTCTGGCAACAGGAGGCGAAACAGGAGGTGTCCTGTCATTTAAGTACGTCAATACAAAATCAACATTAGGCAGAGTGCTGTGAGTCAGGTAGAGGTTCACTAGACTCGCTTGTTGTTCAGATAGAAACTGTCACAATTAAAACACAAATGATTCCATATTTTTAATACCTGTTCGTCAGTTTTAAGTCTATATTTGGTCCAACACTCCTGTACTGTACTGTCCCTCACTATTCTGCTCGTCATCACAGTCATAATCAATGAACACTCACAATAAACAAATATAGATTTGTTGCAATCCTGCAAAGCTCCCATGAGTTTCTTTGTCTTTCTGCAGCATGTAGTGTGTGGTTGGACTGAGCCCAGCTTTTCCACAGCAGCTCTGAAAGTCATTAAAACCTCCACAGACACACAACTGGCTTTCATTTTGTCATTATGGCCCCCATGAAGGCCCTGATTGTTGGAGGGGAGCCTCCGCCAGTGAAACAGTGCCATGGAAGGGGGAGGGAGAAAAGGACGGTGGAGGGACCACACATGTCTTCATGGACAGGGGATCCCCCGCTAATGCATAGACTTTACTGAGGCCTGTGGGAATCAGCCGCCTCTGTAAAGTCATGCTGGAGAGCACACGGTAAGGCAGTTTGTGCAGTTTCTCTACATGTGTTTTGTGTTTTGAAAATGTTCGAGCAAGAGTTTCTATGTTGTTGATCTCATCCAGTGAAAGTTTCAGCTGCCTTGTCTACACCTGGTGATTATTTAAAATGGATTTCTTGGAATGGATTGCGTCGTAGCAGAATGAACCTGGCTTTAAACGGCCATAGTTCTTTGTTCTTTCTGTTTAGAGTTAAAAAAAAGTCAGGCCTGTGAAAGATTGGAAACTGTCCAGGAGGTTTCTTTGTCTTCCGACTTGAGGCCCTAACTTACTCCAAAATGGACGCAGACAGAGTGGTTCTGTACATACTATATTAAAAAAATGAATGTGATTAGCGTGCTGGTAAATTGCGCACATGACTGTACAATGTAGCCAGCAAGCTGACTTTGTGGACTAAACATGCGTCACTTCCACCTTTCCAGCTCCAGAACTGAAAAAGTATCATTTGGGTGCATGTTGGGATGGGCTGCACCCACAAACTAACTGTCTTTACATTCTTTCATTTACTTTGTGATGCAGAGCGACCGTAGTCTTTGCACACAGAACTGGAATTACAACCAGGTAACTTCTGTTTCCTTCCTTTCCTTACTTGCCTTTTCACTTTAATAAATATGGGACATGTGCTGTCATGTTGTTTCATTCACTCTGACAGTCAGTGGAGAGAATGTTTGCTAACTTTAGTAGATGTGTGTTACTGAAAAGGAGAAGATAACTGAGCCTTTTTCAAATTGATTCATGTTGTTTTCACTGTCTATCATCAGAAAAGTGTAGGAGATAACAGTAGCCCATGCTGAGCAATTACAGTTCTTTTGGTGTCCATGTGGTATCTCCGCGCCATAGCCCCAGATTGTACAATTTTGAGAAGGTGCACGTCAGCTGTGGTGTAGCCACAGATCTACGTGCGTAGGCCAACTGTAAATCAACCATATAAACCAACTGTTTTAGGACATTGCATCACATCAACCAGAAAGGTCTAGTTGGAGGGTGTTTGAAGTTTGAGTGGAGGAGTATCCGTTTGGCCACCACCTCCATCTGCCTCAAAGATAACAATTTTATCAGGGGTGGAGGAGTCAGGAGGGATGGGGCTAAATGAGGAGAGGAGAGGACGGGTGGGACTTCATTTTGTGCCCCACCTCTGTACATGCTGAAAATGGCTATTATTCCCATTTAATCAATTAAGTGGAGAGATTTAGTGTCCAATGTGGTTTTGCTACAAGAATGAAATTTGTATGGAAAGAATCATGGAATCTTGGACTAAATCTCACCTATACTAGTGTCCTGTAAATGTGAAGTGTTAGGAGAAAAGATGAAGATATGTAACATTTAGAATTATAGAGGAAATTCTGCTGCAGGCGTTGAGACTTGGCATTGGAAGCTGAGTGATTAGAAAGCGTCAAAGTACGAGACAAAAAAAGCAGCAAAACCAGGAGACAAAGAGAAAAGCCAGTAGAGATCCGCCTCCATCCAAAACCAATTGTCCCACTCACGCATGTCAGCAGGTCTGGAGAATGTGGGTCGGCCCTCCGGTTAACATGACAAGTCAAAAAGCTCACAGCCAGAGTCCCTTCAGCCAACTAGAAGCCACCTTTTCGTTTTTATCAACCAGCTGAACATGCTCACCTATGGTCAGCTTTTTGTGGTGCTTTTAAATACTCCTATAAATAAGCACGATACTAATTTACACTTTCTAATTGTATGCTGTAGTAAGACTGTGAGACTCTGAGAAGGTTGGACAAAGCCTGACCACACACAGTGACCCTCCAGGTCACCCAGAAGCCCTTTGGGCTGAGGCCTCTTTGATGTTTAATACTGGACTGCAGCAGGCCGGAAGAGCCCTGATCCCAATCTGATCCCTCCTGCACTGCAATTTTATCCCCCCTCCACTGTTTCCTGAAGCACAAGCTACCCAGCAGCGATATGGTAGGTGCTTGATTTTCAGCCCCAAATTGAATTAAGGTTAGAGCTGTGGAAGACGTGTTTCCTTACTGCCTTAAATCTTCCGCTCTGAGTGAAAGTGGCCTTTTCCTCAAAGTTTTGTCTTTCGTGTAGGCTGAAACGGGAAGATCCTTCATTGCAAAACCGCTGATTTTCTTTTGAGGGCCATTAATGGTTTACATGAGAATGTAAGATTATTTAAAGAGCTGCTGTCGTTTGTTTCTATATTAATCTGTAGTGGGTCTTCAGAGGTTTCACATGGATTGAGACGGTATTAGTGTTGTGGATAGCTCGCATCCACATTTAAAATGGACCATTGTCCAAAAGTGCCCCCAAATTTTCCCTAAAACATAACTCTGTTGAAGTGGGAACATTTTGTGGCTTAGTGAAGCTGTTGGGCGCTAAAACCTAGGAGTTTTACCATTGTTCTCTCACCTTAAAACTGCATAAATCAATATTTTCATAATAAAATTATCAGCCAACTCGGCGGTTCCCCTCAGCGCCTTTAGCTCATTTAGCTTATTTTGACTTACCTTGTTTTGGCTCAGTGTCACAGCTTTCATCAGCGTTGTTTCCAGCTGCAGTTGCTCAGCAGCAAACAGCAGACAGACAAAGTTAGAGACTAGCTGGTGAACATAGTAGAGCAGTTAGCAGCTAAAGAGCCAGATATTTCCCTCAGGAGCTGGTGCAGACCAAAAACCGAGCTTAAGGAGAGTTACTATTGGTATAAGGTTGCTCAAAATCTGTTGTAGCTACTTTTTGGGAGGAAAGACATCTGCCTTTCACTCAACTGAGCACAAGTAATCCGTCTTTTAGACTCTGTCCACAAAATAAAACCACAGCACACACCGCATTTTCTCTCACCTCATGTTTTCATGTGGATGGAGAAAAAGTATCAAAAAAATTATGACGTAAGCCTGCCGAGCATAGGTCGGAAGCTGCGTGGCAGTTAAGAATACAGCTTTCTGTCATCTCTGACCCTCCTTGGGATCAGCCATTTTAAGACAACATGCCCGATTACATAGTACATGCAGAACCTGTATCATGTTACTGACATTGTGTATTCATGCTAATCCATTTTACATTAATTGTTTTGAGGATTGTTGTTCATTTTTGTCTCTTTCAATTTCCTTCTTTTTATTTCAGTCCCATCCATGTATCATGTGTGTCAGGTTTCTAAAAAATTCTCTGGACATTTGTGAGCCCCATGACAGGTAAGCATGCTAATGGCTATGATGAAGTTGTGAAGGCTCATGCTAATGGCCATTATGCAGGAGCCTCAAACAGGATGACACGGTACAAAATATCAATTGATGGATGGACGAGCAAAGCAGAATCACTTTTCCATCAAACGAGACCACTGTCTGCTCTTTGTCTTCCAGCTGTGGTGGCTATTACTGGCAATTCAGATTAGGTCATGTCATCTTCATATTGTCATTGTGCAGTGACAGTAACAGCAGTAAACTTCTGTTGCTGCGGCTGGAAATATAAAAATCATCACTTCCTGTGTCCCAGATCTCACTTAATGGTTAAATCAGCCATTCAGAGTGCACATCATTACTCTAAACAGCTTTTCTTCCCAGTGTGAACCCTAACCTCTGACACTCACACACACACACACACACACACACACGCCACAGTGCTCTGGTTTGTTACCTCTCTTCCACTTGTTACATCGTTAAGCCCTTCACCGCTCTCACTATTCCTCTCTCACATTATCTTTTTCCTTCCCTTCCCTCCCCCTTCCGTTCCATCACTGTTTTGTCTGCTGCCCCCCCCCCCCAACACATGAAACCACCATCACCCTGCCATGGGAATGTGTAGGTCTCGTGGGCGGAGGCTGAGGCTGTGGAGGAATCTCCCTATGTGGACTTATTAGAAAGACATACGCTCTCTCTCAGACACACATGCTAACAGCATTCTCTGCAGGCCGGCACTTGACGACAGACAGATCTTAGCAATAAAGCTTCCTCCCAACAAAAACGGATGGTCTTGAAGCAAACTTCCTCCCATGTTGCCCCTGTGCTGACACATATAGCTGGCCTTACCACATGAATAAACCAAACAGGGGGACAGAGCAGGAAAACTCATTGAAATGCACTGTGCCTGCATTAGTTACGAACGTATCAATGAAAACAAAAAGAAAACTGCACAATGTAGCCACATATCAGCTACAGATACTAGATCATGCACGGGCTGTTTTATATTTAATATTTGCGTACATCCAGTGTTTGTAAACATACTGTAATATCCAGCTCTCTTTCACCTGAGTGATGACATGTTAATATAGTATTTAGCATTTATCAGCTGTATGTGAACTCTATAAACTACTATAGTTGTTAAATTTTAAAAAGTTTAACATTTTACTTGGTTAAGGTGACAATATCTTAAGATCACTAAGTTCATTTTGATATTTTTTACTCAAGACTGAAAATCTAATGCTGTTCTTCTAAAAAAAAATAAAAAAATATATCTGTACCTGCAGGAGTTGCTAACCAAACAAAAGGTATTTATTCAGTCTGACTTTCTGTTCACCCTGTTGAGAATAAAACTCCAGAAACACGCAATATTGTTATAGAATTTTTTAGATTGTTATTGTATTTTCAAATATTGTCCATCACAGTTACTGATATTGGTTCTGGCTGGGGTAAGAGAAAAAAAAAAGAGAAATACTAAAATGTCTTCTAGGGACTTTATTTACATCAGCACATGTAATGAAGGGAAAGGATCATTGCTGATTCAGCAGTGCAGTTCTGCCTGAAAAGTATTTCTACTCTCAGCATTTTCAGTCTATATATTTCAGCTTCCCGGGCTTCTTGCAATGCACAAAAATACATTTCAGATGTCAGCAATAACACACTTTCTACAGGAAATGCATTGTTGAGTTTCCGCTCCTCTCTTCTCCTCTCCTCCACCATGAGGAGCTGACTGTTAAGCTCCCCCTAGAGGCAGACACAGATCACAACAGCACTCAATTTCAATCAAGAGCCTAATTACTAAACTTATAACTTAATAATCTTCTGATAAGGAGCATGGTGACTAAAACCATTCAACAGGGATTCACCAATATATAAACCCCAAATATTTTCCACCATTTTCACTTTTGGATTCCTGTAAAAGGAGAGCGGCACATGCAGCCAGATAGTTAGGCATTAAACCTGATTAGCTTTGTCTCAGGACATGTATAGGGGAGGTAAAGCTGGACCTGAGCATGGCCTCACCCTCTGCTGTGTTTGATCTGCCGGCTGCTGGAATGTCACATGAGGCTGCCAGCCTTGATAAAACCATTTACAGTCTACTGTGCTGCTGCCAGGAACCAAAGGGATTGCAAAAGGAGGGCAGTGGGAGAAGCAATCGTACAGCAGAGTGAAATCTCTGTTATTATAACCAAGGTGTGGGTAGAGAGCAGATACACCCACACTGTACAGGTGGAAAGGAAGCATGGAGAGAGGTTTTCAGGACAATCAGAGTGTGAGGATGCTCCATGTGACCCAGTGAGTGTCACTATTTATGATGTTTAAAGATGAACTTAAAATAAAACCGAATCTTTGTAATAGATCTCTACAAACTCAGCGGTAGTTTACCCTCTAGAGTTTGAAATAAGACTATAACATACATACATACAGGTCATAAAGGTTTTTACAGTGGCAGTTTTCAACACAAAGCAGGTCATTCCTGGAAAATCCCGTTTGGTGGCTCGTGAGAGTTAAGAATTCTACACATTTTTATATACACCATTGGCTGCGGTTAAACAAAAGAAAAACTAAAAGGCCAAAGAGCTCAGAGCAAAGAATTTTGTTTGAATTTTTAAGGACCAACCCCTATCAGTTTTTACCATTCATGTTTAAAACAGCATCATTACATACACATTTTCATAGGTGATATATTCCTGGCCAACAAACCCTAAAGACATAATTCAATTAACTCAGCGGGACTCAACAAAGTCCCGCTGAGTTAATTGAATTATGTCAATGTTTTTCAATGTTTTTCACTTGCTAAATAACAAAACAGGCCAAGACTGTACAGCACCATTAACAGCCCAGCATGTGGGTTTTTTTCTGAGATATGGGAATATGTTTAGCCTAGCTTTGAGAGAAAATACACCTTGCCCAACTTCAAAAGTGTCTTCTTTACATGTTGTATCTAAGTAGAGTTGACCTACATGAAGACACTAATCCCATGTCAGTTTTAAAATAATGCTGGCAAGCAAAACTTTTTTTCATTTTTGACAAAATAAGCTAGCAGATAGAGTTTTCAAAGAGTCACTGATAATCAATAATTAATTAATGATTTATCAATGTGTCCATTTCTGGGCCTTTAGTTCATATTAACACTAAACAGACCTGCCCTTATCCACCCCACAGCCTAGGTGTGGACAGGCCTCTCATGTCTCTCATTCATCAGCGATACAGTAGTGTGCTCAGGCTCACGTGGTTTCTGCTCCAGTTAAAGAGATAATGGTGAACAACCCACACTCCCCTTAACCAAACATCCAGCCCTGAAGAGATCCACCATTGTTCAACAAGGAGAAGCCTGCCTTCATATGATCCTGTTGAACATGTAAAAGGATCCCTCTGTGGCTCCAAAAGTTATTTTAAGTAACATGTTTGAGGTGCTATCCACTGATGATTGTGTGATGAAGTGTGTAGCCCTGCATCTGGAACAGACGACTCTGCGTTCACAAAATGGAATTTTCTAAACCATGGGAATCAGTTATTGTTCCTTTTTCCCACTCTTGACTTAATCCAGCACAGGCTCACTGGTGCAAAGGCCTGGACTATCTGGACTGTGTTGTATTGATAAGTGTGGCAACTTTTAAAAGCATTTCCGTAACGCGTCAACAGCTCTATCTTTCTGGGTTTCCTCTGTTTGGACAAGGTCAGGTGACAAACTCTGCCAGATATTTGTGAATGAATGGGCCCCAGCGCTCACGGCATCTGTATGTGTACGGCTGTGCGGCTGTGCGTGCAGACACGTGCATGAGGGTGGAGGGCTGTCCATTCATACATTCCTTCCTCCCACAGTAACCTGAGCCTAAGGGGGAGGGATGGGGAGAAGGAGAGCAGAGAGAGAGGGTGGAGTCTCATTGACTTCTTATGTGGGCAATACAACTTTCTCAGCACTTGTATGAAATACATCAACCAGGATGCATGACTCAACATTATGCCAAGCCAACTCAAACAAGGAGACCTTACAATGCTTCATGCATGAGAAAGTGCTGGATACTCCTTGTTGATGCTCAACACTCACACACTGATAAAACATATTAGCATAGTACAACTGTATTATAACTTATTACCATTTCTTAACTCTACTATGTTACACAGAATATCTGTATTTATCTCATTGGAATATGTTTGAGGGAATTTCTTCGAACTGATCACAGCAATAAGCTCTACTTTGCTAGAACCAGCCAGGGTCAGTTTTTACTTTACTTATGAAGTAATAATGTCCCCAAAGGGGTCACAAGATGCAAAACTGAAGCCAGAAGACAATAAAAAATATTCATATGAAATATGAAATTTATAGATTTTTCTGGCTGATCAAACATCTTGAGAACCCGAAACTGACATTGTAAACCTCTTACATGATGACAAAAACAAACATTGCATGATTTTAATGAGACACAAGCCAAAACCTTTGGGAACCACTCATCTTTATTTTTATAAAAGTCTCTGATCAACCCGGAAGTACATGGCAATGCCACGTTGATTCCGGTCTGGGAGATCAGCCCTTGACATCGTTGAGAGTTCCAAATCCTTCTTCCTGCCCGCCACATGAGGTGACCATCCAAACCTGGTGGTCATTCAGAATTCATTATATAAAAATGTTTGTTTGGAGTTGTGGGAAAGAGATTGTGAGCGTGGAGGCGACTGTATGACTCCTGTCTTTCTTCTTCTTCCTCTTCTTCCTTCTCTTCTTCTAATTCTTATGGATCGTGGTAACTTCAGAAATGGCTTTCTTTCTCCTCTGAACATGTAATTAGCTTTGGATTGTGCCTCTAAATGTTATGATGTTTGTCATTGATATTCTTGTTTTGAGTAGGTTACTTTCCAGTTGGGTTTGACTTGAACTAATTAAAGCAGGCATGAAGCCATCTTGGTTTGACTGGGCAAAAAGGGAAAGTCTATGCAGAATGGGACCACATGGATACTTTTTTCTTTCCATCACTGCTCCGTCTCTTGTGTTGTGCTATAGAGAGTGCTAGGGTGGCAGGACAACACAGAACATAATGCTGGAACACATACACACACAGTCACTGGCTCCCCTCCCCTGTGTCTGGTTGCAGCCCTCCTCCGTCCTGTGACCTACAGGCATTTAACCTCTGACCTGCAGGGCCAATATTAACTCTTGTGTGATTGTTCCAGGGCAGCCGACTTCCCCTGGCCCAGGCCCTGAGAACATTCCTGGGCTCCGTCGCTAGGAGAGCCTCGCTGTCACACTGCTGACCTCCTCTATGGCCAGGGTTACCCTTGATCTTCTATACACACACACACACACACACACACACACAGATATACACTCAGCAGCACCTCCACCCCCACCTCCACCCTAGCCAAGGGTCCTCGTGGGGGATGCTGGTCTGTCTCGAAGCTGAAGGCCACCCAGTCCGCCTGCTAGCTGACACCCTGCCCTCACTCTGCTAACACACAACAACTGCATTCACCAATAACTGCTGCTGTCGGTGGCTGCATGGGTGATTGAGATGTTAATCATCAGTGAGTGCGTTTTAGTGTCATTAGTTTTTGATCTTATTTGGGATATGACATGGAACATGAGAAATGTGATTATTTATCTCCATGTTATATGATCACAACAGTATCCAGGTGTGTGATCATGTGCATACAGTTTATTTATTTATTTTTGTTAATTTAAGGTTTATTGAGCAGGGACGATGCACACTAGTAATACATAACTAAATGTATAATGTGCATTTACATCTGCTGTCCCTGGACAGGTAGTCATATGTCACCCTAAAAAGTTAAAATAATAAAATTATACATACAGATTTATCCCAATACAATAAAGGTTGATTATACTAAAAGAAAAAAAAACATTAAAAACAAGAATTCCTGGTGCTTAACATAGTCATCAACTTATCTTTTCACCCCATCCCACTAGGCTGCTTAAAGATGTTTTACCTTTAGTTTTTAGTTTGCACTGCTAGATATGATCAAGGTGTCTTTATTAACAGGTTATGTACCACAGTCTTTTAAAGGTACTGTATGTTATATATGGCAAAAACCCTAACATTATCAACAGAATGTGAAGAACTAAGAATTCTGACTTTATGTCAAAGACATCTATGTATCATGGTGCAGATATCTACTAAAGGTAGCATGCTAAACCGCTAGCCCTGGCCCGTCCTGTCTCGTAATACCACTTTGTACCTCGATATGCGATAGTCAGAAAATATAGCTGAGGCCTCCCCTGTAGTTTCATCTAGGAGATGTGTGTGTGAAGTGCGAGTTACACAAGTACTCGTAGCTGTTACGGTCAAATAAATAAACAAAATAAACTCTGAAAATAGCAAGAAAAGAAATATTCTTACACCTACTGTCTTTATTAAACAGAAAAATACAACTGTACACCTTCTGAATTCAAGTCTCTCTTTTTACCTTGTTGCCTTGTTAAATCATTGGAAAACACGCTTCTTTCAAACTCAACAAAAACAAAATAAAACTTGGTTTGCTGGAAATAAACCCTTAAATCACAGAGAAAATATTCTTGCTCTAAACGCTGCATCTTGCTCTACTCTGGCCTGTCTGAACCTCTGCTGTAAATTACCTCTGTACCAGGTCACCCACTGTCGATGACTCTCATGCCCCCCACCACCACATCAACTCACATCTTTGAACTAATTCTTTCTTGCTCATATTGTGATTATTTTTTTTTTACAGTCCTTTTTAATTATCCTGCATATATTTTTTAACTTTACCAATTTATAGCAAGGCAAATTCCTCGTATGTGAAAATGCACATGACAATAAACCTCATTCGGATTCTGATTAATCTGAAGTTATTATTCTTGGACCCAAATGCATTATCTAAAAATATCTAAAGGTTTTGTTAGATTATAACTGCCACATTAAATAAAGTAAAAGGACCGCCTTTTTTCACCTACGTAACATTGCAAACATCAGGCACATCCACATCTTATCCAGAATGGTGCGGCACATGTGCTGACAACAACATATACCTCTTCTTTTAGCTTCTCTGCACTAGCTCCCTGTAAAATCCAGAACAGAATTTAAACTCCTTCTGCTAACCTACAAAGCACTTAATGGTCAAGCACCATCTTATCTCAAGAGCTCAAAGTTCCTTATTACGGTTGCAGAACACTGCACTCCCAGACCGCAGGTGAGTCCTGAACCATCCCTTAATTATGCTGCTATAGACCTAGACTGCTATCAGACTTCCCATGATGTATTGAGCTCCTCTCTGCTCCTCTCCCTTTCCATCTGTATACATTCTTATCCTATTTATGCATGTTACTAACTTGACTTCTAGGGAAGAAGTCGAGTTAGTAGTTTTGTGCTCCTCTCTCATTTCACTTTTTGCAGGTATTTCTGCCTCCAGAGTCTGGATCTGTGGTTGCAAGGCCCCATTTTCCTGCTAAACATCGTCTACTACAATTATCACTATTAGTTACATTCATGATCACAATTAGCTCAATCAACTCTAAGTATGTTGAACCAGAACCTGATGGAAGCGCGTAGGGATGAACAAAAGCCATCATTAGTGGAGCTCCGATAATACGATTCACCAAAACAATGGATAAATAAAGAGCATAGCCTCCATTTTAATCCAGTGGCACTAGCAGGAGTGGAGGAAGGAGTCAATAAGTAAATAGAAGTACATTTTATTCAGCATAGTCCGATCATTCATCTGTTACCAGACCTGAATTTCCTTGAATGATAAAATGCTGGAATCCTTCTGTATGTTCCATTCGATTTTTAAATTTATTTATTCAGCTGTAACCTGGCGGGATCAAACAGATAAAATACACTTTACTTATGGACCCATGGAAATCATTGAAAATGTCTCCAGGTTCAAGTTCTTCTTTTTTTTTTTTTTACAGTTTTTCTCCATTGCTTAAACGCTATAACCAGGCTTTTGAACTAGAATTTAAAAACCATAACTCCATTTTTCATTGAGAAAGCACAAACATTCGATATTGTTCACTCAATCAGCACCGGTTGAGCTCAATTAGCACACAACTACTGAGGTGGAAACACAAACAGTCTTCAATAGATAGATAAAAGAGCCAGAGTCAGTTCATTCAGTTTGGTAACAATGGATCCAGAGAGATGGGAAGGAAAAGGTATACACCAGAGAGGAGGAAGAGGAACAGTGGGAGTTGGAGGAAGAGATGGAAAAGGAGGAGGATAAGCAGGTGGAGGAGGCGGAGCAGGAGTTAGGTCGGGGGGGGGGGGGGGGGGGGGGGAGGAGGAGTAGAGAGGAGGGGATGTGAAGAAGGAGGTGGAGGAGGTAGAGCGATGAGGGGTAGCTGGAGAAGAAGGTGGAGAACAAGAATCTCTGGCCTGTCCCAGACCAAAGACAGCACGCTGGGGCAGAATAATTAGTTGTTTGGTTTGTTGTACTGTACAGCACACTAAGGAATAAAAAATGTGTGCAAATGTTTACATTAGTAATTTCCCATTTCTTGTGTTCATCATGTGAAAATGTTTTTGAAGGGGGAATCACAAGCAACATTACTTATAGCCAGTTTTTGTAGGGTTGTTTTGAATTTTTCTCACCAGTGTGTAAAACAGTGTTGTACTGAGTGTGTTTTTGAGAGCTTGTGTGTCATGTCTGAGGGCAAGGGTTTTCATCAAGATTTAATGGTTTTGAGTGGAGAGCTTCATTTTGACCTGAAAATAGGACGTTTGAAGAACTGGGTGAGAAGTTATGGATAAGTTATTGTGTTTAGAGTTTTGAGAAAAGAGGCATCATTTCAAGAAATGTGTTTAAGCAATTAGGAAAAACTGTAAGATTTTGGTCATTTCGCATTTAAGGAAATACTATTAAAACATATTAAGCTAATATTAAAAACTACATTTAGTCGTTTCAGCTGCACCACAATCATTTCTACATCTCCAACATGACTGTGACAGGAATGTTTCATCAGGGAGACTAAACACAACATGACAGATGATTGTTCATTGATCAGTTACAGCTTTATACAGATTAGTTTGATTTAAACGGTGATCACTGCGGTAATGTAAACCCATGTTTCAGTGCAACTGTTGCCAACCTGACAGCTGCATAATGTCCACAGAGAAAGACACTGCAACCTATAGATTTTATTCTGTGCTGAGGATAAATCCACAATGTCTCTTTCCTTACATCGATGACAGATCGATCATAAAAGTGGTCATGTTAAAGGTCACGTTTGGGTTACAAACTAATATCTAACCAGGATTTCGATGTTTCTAAAGACATAGACCTCTGCAAATGAATGCACCCCCTATGTGCTCTGATATCAGCAGTATGAATGAGAAAAATTATACAGTGTGTCCAACAGCTGCCTCAGGCTCCACAGGAGGGGAGGAGTCAGAGGGAAACTCAGAGTTTGTTGAAGTAAACCTCCTTCGAGGAGGTTAGCTTCACAGCATCAGTTGCCGGAGTTCCTGATCTCGGGTTTATCTCTGTCTCTGAAACAGAAAACCCAGAGTTTCCCTCATCTCAGGCTTAACATACTCAGAGTTTTCACAAAACCTGCTTTCTGAAACAGGGCCCTGGTTGCTCCATGCATGATTTCTGTCACCATTCATCTGTCATTCCAGCTATTTTTCTGGGTTTTCTTTTTGTTTCCACCTTCCTTGATGGTTGTATGTGTGTTTGTGTGTGGGCGTGTTCTACACCTCTTGGCACCTGGTCCTCCTCCACACCTGCTGGCAATCTGCTTATCAAGCCTCCTGTTCAAATCTCCAAACTCCTTGTTTCCTGTCATTATCGCCACATTGCTGCTATTTTGCTGACAATTTAGTGAGTTCCAGTGTCATGGCTCGTGTGCCATCCACCATTGAACTCTGCTTCAGCCAACATCACTTCATTCAGCAATCATCTCCACTGCCTGCCTGCTCCCACTGCCAGCCAAGCTTCTCTATTACCCAGCCACACCTTTTTGTCATGAAAATACTTTTTATCTTAACATCCACCAGTGGGTTTGTGTCTGCTCTTCCATTGTTTTTCTATGACTTTTGGTATTATCACTGTTGGGTGAAAATTTCTGTCACCCTTGCACTCCTTATTGTTTAGTTGCTTTTTGATTTTGCCAGTATAAACATTTGTGTTATTCTATTGTTGCAATCATTAAAAATTGATAAGAAAGTTTTGTTATCAAGTGGAACTACCTAGCTTACTGATGTGTGGGTGTGCTGTCTCAGTATTATTTTACACCGATTGTTAAATCACATAAATCTTATCGTGACGATAAGAAAAACAAGGTATTGTAACAATGTTTTCACTGAAGGCTTTCAGAAATGTTTCCGTTGTCTCTTTGTCATAGGCAGCAATAGCATGCTAACCGACAGGATATTACTGGTCATTAGTCAAAATGCGCTGTCATGCGCTGTCAAACTACAGATGTAGTAGACATTAATGATATGTGAAATGTGAAACGTCATCACGCTTCTGCTGCACATCCATGATAAAGAGGGATCAGAGGGGACAATGTCTCATGATAGCTGCAGAAAACTCAATTTGAAAGTGAAAGGAAACTTGACACACAGATTGCTCACTGACCCTGACCTTTAATGCTGAGTTTTATGTCCCTGCTGTAAACAAATGAATGTCATGTGCTTGCTTGAGTTTTGAGTGAACTTTTGTACCGTGGGTGTTATAATGAATTATAAGAATACTTAACTGTTACAAGATAAAGCATTTTTAATCATATCAAACCCAACAGGAACAGTAAAATGTGCATGTCTTGGATATCAATAACATTTAAAACATACAATCATATGGTTAAATGCGCACATTACTGCAGGCGCTGCAACTATCCGTTCAATTTCAATCTCTCTCCCATTTAACCCTCAACTTTAAGAATAACATTTAATATAAGCAATAATATAACTTCCCTTAAAGTAAACTGGACAGCACTACATTTGTTGAAGAATTATCAATTATAGTTGTTTAAATGTCTGTCTGTCTGTTGTCTGTACATGACGAAGTGACATTGATTTGTATTGATTTGCCATGTAACGTAAATTTCAGTTGAGGCATGTGGGATCATGTGTTTCTCTGTTTGCTCTGCTGCCTCCAGTCACCTGTTGGATTTTCCCCTAACACACTGCAGATGGAAGTTGACCACTTTAATATAATGGTAATGGGCCATTCATCACCTATCACTGCTTATTGACAGAGGAAGTTTGCTCAGGGCGATGGCAGCATCCTCATCTCATGGTTGATAAGACCTGAGACCCTGTGAAGCGTCATACAACACCTGGCCATAAAGACAAGGAGACCAATATTCTGATGCTACATAATATTAAGAAACATCATCTCGCTCACTGGCCACCTTATTAGTTACACCTGTACAATCTTATGCTATTTATTTATAACACCTATGGCTACCTCTACATTTATGAAGTTTCTAATGTTGATTTTTGGTGATGGAAATGTGTAAACTAAATTATGTGTTTATTACTGAGGTCATAAAGGTGGTGATGTACTGGACTACATTATATTGAGAGGGGTTTACTATTTTTTGGAATTAATCTCAAACAAGGTCGAGGGTTGTGGGGTAGGGATTGAGGTGTGGTGGATGATGGGTGCAGGAGTGAAGAGGAGACCATCTGCTGGCTAGAAGATGTCTGGGAACCGGTGGGAGTTGAGACTGTGAGTGGGGGAGCTGTCTCTTTATCTCTTTAGGTGGAATTGTGCACTTGGGCGTTTCTTATGACGTTTAGATCATTGCAAATGTAAGTAAGGTATGCAGGTGAGGACCAGCAACCAAGAATTGCCTGGAGGTGGTAGATGCGTCTCCGATGCCACAGTGTGGCCACTGTCCCTTGTGGCAGACTGGACCGGTTGGTTTTGCTGCATTTGATAGATGAGTGTGTCCGCAAGCGGACTGGATGGAAGCCACGGTGACGTGTCGACTCGATGTTGGTGGAGGTTGGAGGCATTAAACTCTGAGCAGTGCAGGAAACCATAAAATGCCAGTAGAATTCAGTAGGATTCTAGGACTCTGTCTGCGGATGGTGTCAGATAACCCGAATGGAGGGTCTGTTTGGAGCGGGCTAGGATGTCTGAAGTGAGGGGCAGACGTTTTGGCAAGGGATGTGGTTAGGCTCTGCGGAGGCCTTTGGTTAGCATGCTAATATGTGAGTGGGACAATGTGCCCCTGTGGACAATTTGGTGAAGAAGTTAATTCCGCTGATGTAGACCTGTACGGTGGAAGATTTAATCTTGAGATTGGAATTGGTAAAAGTAATGAAGCTCAAGGGTGATGACAGGAATGGAATGCTGTGGGATGCATGTAAGCCTTTGAAACAGTTCCGTCCGGTCAGATAAGAAGAATATCTGCGAATTACTGGGTACATTTTGTAAATGGTGGGGGAAGGATAAAGGGATGAGAATTCAGGCGGCTATTTGGCTGAGAACCTTCTGCTGCTGTAATAGCCGCCAAAGCCGACAGAAGGGGCAGTGTCTATGAAGAGCTGAAAGTCTTTGGGCTCTGTAACGTTGTCATCATGGAAGAAGGAGATGCCGAACAAGGGCAAAAGAAAAATGGTGCCACAGTTTTAGCTCCGTCTTGCATGCAACATCTAGCATGACATGGTCATGGAGAGATGGGACAGAGGCAGCTATGGAAAGGAGAAGCGACAGGAAGGATTGACCTTTTAGGATGATATGGGTGGCGTAAATGAAGTGTCCTAGTAGGGAGAAGTTGGTGTGCAGGAAGGAAATTAGAAATTAGTATGAAAATCCGGTGGATTTTCTCAGAGGGCAAGGATGCCTGGATGGATACTGAGTCGAGGGTGATGCCCAGGAACTCCAGTAACGTGTTGGGACCTGTTTTCTCTGGGGAGAGAGGGACTCCGAGTTCATAAAATGCAGAAGTCAGGGTGTTGAGACCATATGATGGCGGTGAAGAGGGTGGCATAATGGTGAGAAAGTCTAAGAGGTGGATGATGTACGGGAGTTTGTATTTTTTTGTCAGGATCCTGCAGAGCACTTCGGATAGAGAGTTGAGTATTTTTGGGTTGCTCTTATACCTGAAGGTTAGATGTACTGCAAAGTAGTATGTGCCCTTCCACTCAAAAAGATGTCAGTAGCTGGAGTGGATAGGAAGGACTTTGAATGTGCTTGTGATATCTGCCGTAAATAGCCAGGCTCCTTGCGCTGCGGTGTGGATGAGGGAGATGGTGTGATCAATTATTGAATATTGCATTGGAACGTCGGGGCTGTTGATGCATGGAGTGGTGGAGCTGTGTGGGGAAGAGAAGTCTATGATTAGTCTCTTTTTCCCGGAATATTTCTTAGTGGCTATGACAATCAGACTTACTCTGAATGTGGGAAACAGTGGGCTGGGAAATGTGCCTATCATAAAAGTTTCTTTGACTTCTTTAGGGTCGGTGATGGCTGACTGCAAGTTGTGGCATGTATAGTTCACGAAGTGCAGTTTTGTTCTTTTCCAGAATGTGGAATCATTGGCGTTTTAGCCTATATGTAAATATTTACTGTGGACTATACTGTGGTCTGTTTTTTACTTTGTTGATGAATTCACCATCTGTGTGGTTCTTTAAGTCTGTGGCGAGTGCATGGATTTGGATGGGGGTGCCACATGCTGTGCTTGGTTGGGTTGGAGGTACAGGTTAAGTGCAATTTATACTTCTGCGTCAAATCGACGGCGTAGCCTCTGTGTAGCCCCCTACCCTACGCCGTCACCTACGCTGTTGCCTGACGTGCACCTCCTCAAAAATGTAACTACACATCGAGGCGACGTGGACTGGTGTAATTGCAGATTGACGGACACACGGACGCACAAGTATAAGTAGCTGCACACGTAGACCCACGCAGGAGTATAAATCAATCTTTAGTCTGGCGTGGGCTCTGCCACAAAAAGAGCATATGTGGAGGTTGAAGCACTGCAACCTAGGTCAGTGAAATTGTTGCAAATCATCCTCCCGGCCTGGTAAAGGACTGTAAAGGATGTGATGGCGCTAGAGTGCTAGAGTCTGGCAGATTGAGATGAAAAGAGGACAAGTACAAAAACTATTCCCGCCGAACCCCAAGGCCAGATCTAGGATCAGGAACAGGTAATCATCCAGCTCTGACCTGCGGTTGGGGAAAGCTGAACAGATGGTGTCAATGTACAAAGATAAAGAGAAGGCCAATTTTGCTGGTTTTAGTTCCTTGGAGTGGGTAGTAAGTGGCTGTTTGACTTTGATAGGGCCAAGAGTGACAGTGTATGTGCAGTTGCCTGAACGTGGGTGACACGGGGGACGGTCAGGTTGGTGCCGTGCAGCACACCGGAGGAGCTGGCTAAGGTGAAGTTATGGGTGGAGCTATGGCGAAGAGGGGTGCATGAGAGGAGGGAAAAGTCACATTTGATGCATGTGGAGAAGGGGGAGTTGGGTAGGGTAGGGGGTAAAAGAATAGACCAGAGGAAAAGTTTGGCCATTGGCGCTGCCATGTATCACTTGTGTAGTTGCGGTCTGAGTGGCTGTGGTAGCCAGTACTGATGTAAGAAGAGCTGATGAGGCCAAAGGAGATGGGATAAGAAAAGTAGGAACCAGGGAAGAAGAAAGGAAGCTGGAATGAAGGAAACCATGTGCTCGGGTTGTTAGTGAAGCTTGAGAATTAGACAAGGGATGAGAAAGAAGTTGGGTTGTATCAGGGCTTGACATGACCTGGCCCTCTGTGAGGGCTGATGTGGGGTAGTACTGAGTTTCTTTTGCTGTGGGACATGCCACGGGGCATTGACGTTGCCACGGACCGAAGTAGCACTGGTGTCCCAGAAGTGCTGGGGAAGCTCTGTCTTAGCGAGTTGTGTGTTGTAGCAAGTCCTTATACCATAATGTTTTGCTTATTTGTCGGAGTGGTAGAAGGAGATGTTTCTCTGGTTGAGTGCTTGTTTGAGCAAGATTCACTGTCCACCTGGAAATTTTTGGAATAGGGTGACAGTCGGAGCTCTGGCTCTGTGGATGCGGGTAGCAATAGCTTCACTTGTCGTTTAAGCGCCTGGACCTTGAGCGGGCCGGCGAAAGGCTGCTGAAAGTGGCTGCATGCTCGGAGCATCAAAGCTGGGATCTCCCCCTGGAGCTGCTGGGAGGTGAAGGTCTGACAGTTAGAATTCTCTGAGTTTACGGACTAAGAGCGGACGACGTTACAGACAAAATTGTTCAGGAGAAGATGAAGATTT
Organism: Micropterus salmoides; assembly: GCF_014851395.1. Lineage (NCBI taxonomy): Eukaryota > Metazoa > Chordata > Actinopteri > Centrarchiformes > Centrarchidae > Micropterus > Micropterus salmoides. The sequence goes on along the minus strand of NW_024044348.1, from coordinate 38,615,084 downwards.
CAGGAGTCAGTTGCTCGTTGAACATGTCGCTCTCCGATGGATTGAGTGGCAGTTCTGGATCCATTGTTGGAGATAAGGGATTTTGTTTTGTTTGTTTTTTGAATAGGAAGATTGTCACAGCTCACGTGAAAGCTGAGTCAAGGGGAGGTGAACAGAAAAGGTTTGCTTAAGGACTTGGTGAGCGGAAATGGGATGAGTTCAAGCCGTTGTCTTAGTTCCCTGATCTAGTTTATAAAACTTAATTTTTCATCTGCATATTCCAGTATGTCCATCTGCATTGTGTGTGTGCAGATGCTACAGTAGAGGGCTGGTTGCCAGTCATGTCAGCAGACAAAGGCGACCAGCAGGACAGTTTCTGGGGAACAATAGACATGGGTCTGGTCGACGTGGACACACACACATATGCAAAATTAAAAGAGTTTGAAACGCACCATCATTTTTGCTGTGACAAGTGATGAGTGTCTGGGTCTGAAACATTTGGTGCATATATATATATTTATATATATATATATATATAGAGAGAGAGAGAGAGAGAGAGACTGAGGCCTTGATGAGTATGGCATTGAGAACATGATGGTTCATTTTTACTGGCCCCAGTGGCCTAGAGGTTACAGGAATACAGAAATAAAAGTGTGTAGCTTCATATCACCACACACATGTAATTAGACCCTTTCACATAAAGCTGAACTTTCTCACAGTGTATATGCAGTTTTTGCATATGAGCGTGATGCTGATCCGCTGACCACATGGCTGATGACTCTGATGATCCCACACTGTTTCCCTTCAGCTAATTGAGCTGCATCCCATTTGGTGTGTGTGACTGAGCAGCATGAAGCTGAAGTATGACTCGCTTATGAATACATGCACACTTACAATGTCCAGCCTGCCTGCCACCTGCCGAGCGTCAGCCTGCTGCAGGTCTCATATCCAAGGCATGTGGGGCCATTATGCACATGCACATACACACACAACCCAATACTGTTGACAACAACAAATAAAACCAAAGCTTCAGACTCACCTCAAATTCAAGCTTCTCTGTCTCTGTCTCTGTCTCTGTCTCTCTCTCTCTCTCTCTCACATACACACACATACATTTGCCCCCTCTTTGTAGACAGCCCAAATCTGCTTGACCAGCACCCCAATTAACCCTATGACATTGTGTGTGTACAATAAGAGTGTTTGTGTCCTCAATCTGTCCATCGGTTGATTTTTGAAGGATATGCCCAGTGATGTGTGTGTGTGTGTGTGTTTGTTAGAGGTGTGCATCTTCACTGGTCTCAAGATTCGATTCGATATCTCGATGCGTTACCCATAGGGGTGGGAATTTCTAGGCACCTGATAACGATTATGAGGGCAACGACGCAATTGTAAAAGCAAAGTATTTATAACAATCTAACTAAGTAGGTAGAAATGAAATGCAGCTATTTAATGTAGCTAAAGTTACATAGCCTTATTACATTATTACAGCATTATTACTGATCTCTGTTGCTGCTATATTCATTTCTGATGCTGCTGTGATTAGAATAAATTCCGATACGGGTTGAACTATGCACTTTACAATGCTCCAGCCACATCATGTTCACCCTGCCTAAATAGATCTGCTCTTTTTTTGTCTCGTCTCGTGTAGTTACATGTTTGTGTCTTGTAAATTGATTATTGTGATCTTGTATTGAGCACCATGGGCCTTGAGCAACGGCATTTCATTCATTGTGCAGCCAAAAAACGTGTTGCTCAGCTTCCAGACTGCAGCCTGAAGAGGAGATGTTAGCCAGCGCTAAACGCCTTCACTTTTCCAGCAGTTGGAAAACAACAGACAGACTTTAATTAACGGCCACGCTGTGACCTGTACTGTATATTTACTGCCAGACTGAGACCTAGCGCTCATCTTTTCCTCTGCTCCGCTCGCTTTCACCGTCACTTTCTGCCGCCTGTCATCTGACTTGTACTTTGAAGAATGAGGAGTGGACGCTAGCTAAGAGCAACCGTGCTGCACAGTGTGCGGGTAAAAATCATCAGTAGCATCATTGATTTTATTGATCATGTGAAAGTTTAGTAGCAGCAGTCACTCATTCAGCAGTTGCATGCCTTGCCGAAAAGGGAGAACACATCTCCGTTGTGTGCACAGCACAGACGGTGCGGTGCTGCACTTCTGCATTTCCAAGTTCTATCTTTTTTGTTCCGTCAGCATTACGTTATCATTTAACCTCTAGATAATCAATTATTGACATTTGTGAATCAATTCAGAATGATCCATGTCCACATCGCGATACATCGAAAAATCTATTATTTTTCACACCCCTGGTGTGTGTGTGTGCTGGTGGGGGTACAACACTGAATGAGTCAGGATACCATATGAATTTTGGGAACCAAATGCAAGCTAACCATATCAAAGCATCATTACAGCAGTACGGACATTATTAATTGTTAATATTTTCCAAATTGTTATATTACTAAGTTTCCCTCCCTTTGTTTATAGGCTTTTGGGTTTCTAAATACATGTCTCAGTCAAACCATATATTGTTATTTTAAGAATATATTTTATGTCATTTGAGTTTAGTTTTTTGTGTGTGGACGTTACTAATGATTTGAGAAGCAGGTCAGCTCTGCAAGAAGACAGAGGCCTCCTAGTGAGGAGTCTCATGATGGCCACGCTTCAGGACACAAACACACACAAGTAAGTTGATCAAGTATATGCAATGAGGTCAGGGAAGTGTGTGGGGAGAGAAGGATGGCAAGGCGATGAGGGGGTGGGGGGATGCTCTTACTTTTTTCCATGGATCCATATTGTTCTTCAGTAGTGACCACAGACTGGACACATGCCTGCCATTTGGGCAACAGGTGGTCAGCCATGTTTTGCTGTGATCAACAGACAGTGGTGAATAAAATGTGGTGCCACTGTGATGAACAAAGAATGATTTGGTTTGGTGCTGAACAAGCTGAGCAAGATCATGACTCATTTAGACCCATTGACTTCCCCAGATTTTTTAAAATTATTAAAGATTAAAGATTATACCAAGGCAGAAGTGTGAGTGACCACAGCATTTACTTATGAAAGTCAAGTCAGAGTGTATCAAATCAGATCTGGTTCTCCAGACCCCCAGAGACCCCCAAAGCCAAAGATTTACTCTCTGTCAGTAAATTGTAAAAATGTAAAAAGATAGCTTTTTGCAAGATCAATAGATTTGAAAGTGTACTACTTTTTACTTTTGATACTTATATAAATAAATAGCTTGGCTGTGCATGGTTAATCACAGTTTATAGTGCATAGCTCTGTGCATGAGATAGTCTGCTCCATGTCTGAGTAATTGACTGAGATCGTGTCATCGAGTTATTCCCTCTTAACTTAGATGAGAGAGGCCTGGGGAGTTAACCAAAATCCAAAGTGTAATCATATAGGTGTTTAGAAGTGAAAATGTCCATAGGGGAAAAGGATTAATGTGAAGGAAAACATACATTTTCTCTCTGAGGGGTGGGATGTCCGCCAAGCATCAACAGAACAGTATATAGCCCATGCCCTTATTGGAAGATATGTCAGATGTTGCTTTCATGACTCGGTCACCCAGTTCTATCCAAAGAATGTAGTCAGACTGCATTATATCCAGCCCCTACTAAAAGAGAAAATTCAGATCATTCAAATATTAGATTGTAGTTTTTTTTACAACCGCTAACATCCCTTTGCCCAGTCTGTAGTCATTTTCAAAACTCTAAACACAGTTAGCCCCAAATCGGTTTGTTCACACCATACCATTAACACAATTCATGTTGTTTACGCAGAATATGCAGTCAATTAACCCATTTCTATTTCTAAATGCTAAGCTTTTCTTTACATACAAGCTTACCCAATACCAAAACTATGTGTTATTTACAAATGCTTAAACACAACATGTCAGAAATGAAGACATCGTTTTCAAAACCTTAAATAATTTATAAAGCATCTACTTCTGCTACAATAGCAGCTCAAAATCTATATTGAACTGATCATTGAAACATTGAGGAATAGCTCATTTATTGTAATTTGGGTAAAATAGATCAACCACAGCTAATTCCAGTCTCAACCAGAGACATATGCAGGTGTTTGAAGTTCAATTACATACACAATGCAGAAAAAAAGGGGACTTTCTGGAGTTAAGTTTATCAAATGTGGATACAGAACATTAAAGAAGAGTAGAGAAAGAAACAATAATGTCTGAACAAGGGTAGTTGGACCGGGGAGAGGAAAAGGGCCAGGGAAGAGTAGCTGAACCAGTAAGTGTTTCTATCCAGGTGCATAGTGAGAGATGGCATTAGATGTGATGTGGATGTGAACATGTGGCCAAAAGCTGAAGATAATAGGGATTAGAACAGGACAGGCATTTTTGTTTTTATCCCTTCTGTGCAATTGTGTTTTTTTTTTCAATGTAATTGTGTATTTACATTTACTCATTTGGCAGACACTTTTATCCAAAGCGACTTACATTTGAAAAAAAACATACAAGCATCAGTACAGTAAGAGATCTACAAGTGACAATAAACACTAGTAAGAGCTATTAGCATGCCCAGCATCAATAAGGTTAATGCTTAGGGAAAGAAGTAAGAGTTAACGAATAGTGCAATCAATACAAGAGAATTGTAAGGAGATAAAAGAAGAAGAGCACAGGAAGTGCAGAGGTTGGGGGTTCGAGGAGTTATAAGAGGAAGCGCTCTCGAAAGAGATGAGTTTTCATGAGCTTCTTGAAGTTAGAGAGGGACGCCCCTGCTCTGATGGCATGTGGTAGCTTGTTTCACCATCGTGATGTTACAGATGAGAACAGCCGGGACTGAGATTGCTTTGTGCTCAGGGATGGCAGAGCCGGGCGGCGTTCGTTAGAGGAGCATAGTGGCCAAGAAGGAAAGTAAACGCATTTGACAGTATTTTTACACATTTTGAACCAAATGCCACATAGGTTGGATTATTTGTTGATCACTGGCTGCAATTTCATGTTGCTAATAAAGCTTTTACTTATCTAATTCTGTCACTTACATTTGTTAAAGTAAAGATGACTCATTCACTTTTACATAGTTTGACCCTCAAGCCAAAAATGTAGGGTGGTTTACAGTGACTAATTACAAAAAACAATGGATTTCACATAGTTTACTGTATGCAGGTAGAGCTGAAACATGAAAAGTAATACAGTTTCAGTTATGCCATCAACTGTTTGTATTTAGAAAGTCTATGTGCTATGATTGATTGGTCTGTTCCTCTTGGAAAGAAAACATGCTAGTGTTTTGACAGTATGATTTGATTTAGAGTCAGGTTTGCTGTGTTTTGATAGAGTTTGTATATTTAGAGAACGTTATTTTGCATTTTGAAATATAGAGTTTGTTTTTAAAGAACAAAATTTGGGTTTGAGCAGAAAATGTACTATTTGGCTAATTGTGTGAGCTAGGTGTGTTGCTGTGTTAAGAATCTCAATAAAGTATCTTAAGTTTAGTTAAACGCTTGTTAGCAATTGAAAAAAACTGTGTGACTAAATGTTTTGGGGGGTAAGACTACTCAATAGAGAACCAGTATACTGTAATACATTCTGATCGACATGAGATACAGTAAGCCATTGATAATGTAGGAAACAGCATCATTTGCATACATGTTTCAAAGCATTTGCAATTTGCAATTTTTCATAAGAGGAAAGAAGAAATGGCTTGAAAGTGACTGAGAACAACTGTATTCTATAATGAAATACAGATTTATATGAAAAAAATCTGTCACATTTCAAAGATTAATGCTTCCTGTTGTTAGTGTTTTGTAGGTCAGTGTGTTATGAGCGACAATGGATGCTTTGTGAGTGAGAATTGTTGCCAGTGTTTTGGTTGAAAGAGTTTATTTTGCGACTCGTATAAAGTGTTTTGGTGGTTTGAGTGACTTTTGGAGGTGAGAATAACTGTTTGGCCAAGATGCATGTTGGTAATGCAGACTGTGTGAAGAGCTTTGAAAAAGTGGCTTCAGCTCTGACCACCTCTACTTTTTCCTCTATAGGAATTACATCATATATATTTATTTTTATTTATTCATTTCTTTATGAATTACTTATGTTTCACATATGTAACAGGTGCTCTTCGAGGAAATGAAGCAAAGTTTACTAACATCCATCAGCCAGTTTATCACTTCATATTCTATTCAATCACAGATGCATGATGCATGGACTAGTCAGCCTCTCATAAAGCCTGCCTGCCTGCCGTCCTGTCTGTCTGTCTGCTGAGGGGTATTTGACCCCCTCTAGCTGAAGCTTGACAAGGCAGCAAGCCGCAGGCCATGGGGCTGATGGGGCACGATATTGTGTAGAGGGCAACTGTCCATTCTGAACCATTGTCTGGATGAGTGCTACTGTCTCTGAGACAAAAGAAGCACCTGCCTGATCATCCAAACGCACACATACTGGTCTGCCTTGTGCCTGACACAAGGCCACTGTGTGTCCATAACCTCACAAAGGAGGGGAGTGTGATGTGGGGCTGGACATGTAACACACGCTCAGGGATTGTGTGTGTGTGTGTGTGTGTGTGTTGAGGTTATGGATATTGGCGGGAGATAGGGAAAGAGGTGGGGGTGTGTGGATGTGAGCTGTGTGTGTGTGTTGGGGGGCTAGCTCTGGGGGTCAGTTTGGCGGGAATGTCAGGCTTGTTGGATTTACATCTGTTCAGCAGTGTGCCAGGCTGTGCGCCACACTACAGAAAACACACACACACATACACACACGCTCATCCAGCCATTAGTGAGGCACAGAAAGGCATCATGTTGGCATGCGCCTGATTAACAACAGGTCAATCTGTCCCTCTGTGTATGTTTGTGTGTGAGTGTGTGTGCACATGAGCAGCGGAAGCGACACTAAAACACTTGTTGCGCATCTGTCCTCCAAGGCATGTCCAACAAGCAGCTCCTATAGTCAAAGAGAGGCTCTGTTGATCCAACCAGCCTTCTATTGACAGTCATCCACAGAGACATAGGCAGACTTTGTCATAGCTGTCAGGCCTCCCCATTGCTGTGGGTCTTAGTGAATAATTGTGCATTCATGTGCTGTCAGGATAATTGTATACTGCTCTTCACCAGGGAGTTTCTCTTATATGTCTCCTCATGTCAGACACTGAGGTTGACGAAATCAGGACAAATGTTTGATTAGTTGTGATGACAAAGTAAATCTATCTAAGCTCTATCAAACTGCATATGTAATGCAAAATATCTTGCAATCTGGTGCACAGTGTTCACTCCAAAAGCACCTCCTCTGACCAGACATTGTATTTTTATTGATCCTCAAAGTGATAATGCAATGTCACACCATCTGACTTTGGCATGATGATATACAACAGTCAGTTCTGGGTCATAGGTCATAGTTATCCAACCATCTATTTCAACCTTGGGTGAAAAAAATATTTGAAAATGGATTTCACAAATAGACTGTAGCCTATAAACTTGGAATCTGTGCGTGACAGATTACTTGCCTGAAATGTAGAGAGTACAGAGGATCAATTATTAGATCCTGACTGATCCTGTCTCCCTGTCAGGGTCATTAATAATTAAAAGTTACAGCTGCTGTGTGAGGCTCAGGGAGTTGGCGACCCTGCTGTCAGTAAGCAAGCAAGCTTACATTATGCGGCCAGTGATCTGTCGCTCATTGCAGCTCCTCTGAAGCAACTTTGGGTTTAGGGCCTTTCTCACGGGCACCTTACTGATGGTAATGAGAATAGGGGGCTGGTGAGTTTGGTCACTCTCTCCACAAGCAACTGCCATCCGTAACTTGCTGTAATCATTCATGATTCATTATCACAACTTAAGCTGAGTATTTAACACTTCCTGTGAGTCATACCATTTTTCTCAGGAATACCTCCGCACCACAGCAAAAGTAAAAGCGTTCATGATTGAATGAAGGCCACTGAGAAGGTCTTGAATTTGCAAAAACTTTAATAAAGCGCAAACAAAGCAAGACAAGGTGACTTGGGTTCCCAGGTGGAGACACATGGCTCTGTGATAACTGCGGTATCTCTGTTTGTTAGGAAATGCAAACAGTGACTGGTTAGTGATAAAGTGGCGGTGACTTTGAACGACCAACCAACAACTCCCACACAAGGGCTGTAACACTGTTGGCATGGACATCAAGACCAACGTCCGGCAGTAAAATGTAAACACGGGGTGAGTTCAAATGGGAGAGGAAAGTATCAGCGGCGACAAAGTATTTCAACACACTTTCTGGAATTTTATTTTTGCTTTCGTTTCTTTTTCACTAGTTCTTTGAGCATGGGACTGAATGAGCTGCCTGAGCAAAACTAAAGAAAGATTTTTTAAAGAAAGAAAGACAAACTTTTTGGTATTTGTTGCGGGGCAGAGTGACACCATCTTAATTGCTTACTTTGCACAGAGATTCAACAAGTATTATTAGTCTACAGAAATTTCCATTTCCTGACACTTTCTTAATAGCAGAGTAAAACTTCACTGAAACCGACAACACAGAGATGTATAAACAATACAAACTCTGCAGCGGCTGCAGCCACAAACACATGCATTAAATACAAGGGAGAGACTGCACAGTTTTTACACTGCGTTGTGCACATGCTACATTGCTAGGCAACACAGTGGTTGCTGATGCATTCATCTGTGAGTTACAATTATCAGTGTGTTTGTTTTGTACGCCCCTGTCTGAACGTCATCCTGTGATTCTTCACACCTCAATGAAGGTTAAAGTTCTTAAGCAAAGTCAGAAATCATTACTCAAAAATGAGCATTTTAGCATGTCAACTAGACCCAGTGTGCACCTGTTGGTCACGCAACATCGTGGGTATGTTTGGTGTCTCATTTGGGTTTGCTCACCAGGTGGAGTGGTAATCAGTGATTAATTTGGGTAGATGCAACCTTTTTAAACTATGCCGGGGTACGATGATAATAACCATAACCCCTAATAGCATCTGCATTGTTGTGCATTTTTGTACTATTCACTAGCTACTAGCCCTGGCCCTTGTGAGGCGAACAGACAGACAGGCACACCAGCAGCTTCTTCTCTGCTGATTTAGCTTTCTTTGTTTTAATTCTCATATGGTTTATCAGGACTTTCTTATAAGTGCTTTTGTGTTCTCTCTTTAATGGATGCAACTTGAAATACTTGTGATAAAAGGAGTAAAATTACCAATTTTTACACAAAATCCCCTTATATTTTTTTTTACAGTAAAATGAAATGAAATGAAATGAATTAATTGATAGTATGTTGGTTTCTCGCATTTTGGGGCATTATTGTTTACTGTTTGTTCATTCACTTTATGTACATCCCTTACTATTATTATAGATTCACTTGCCTTTGGCATGTATGCATGTTTGAGACCCAAAGTATTATTTTAGTGCCCTCTATGGGTTATGTACTAGGTCTTATGTGTTGCACTACCCACAGCTGGCATATAATTCAGACTGTGCATGTCAGAATGTGTTTGTAAGACCCTGATGAAGACCTAGAGTCAATATGCGCTGGTCTGTTTGAATGCTTAGGGTAATTGCCTGAAGAATAAATGTATAATATTATTTCACCTAAAGACCTGGTGGACTTTTTCAAAGGTTGTCTGCAACACTAAACATCAAGAAATCTTTCTGGATCCTGTTTTTTATACTTTCACCTTTCCCATTAAAGTGCACCTGTCAGATCAGCCATCAGAGCCACGCAGCTCTTCCTTCTTCCATTGTAAAATTAACATATACTTGCGTGAACACATGTGCCTGGTGGTAGGTGGAGATGTATTTGTGTGTGTGCATGCATATATTAGCTGTCTTCCTACAAGTGTTGCACTACACTGAGGCATTTGGACGGCTGAATGGAGGAGTGTAGAGGAACAGGGAGGGACAAGGTCGCTTTCAGAGGAGGGAGGAACTCAACACATAAATCCTCCAGCTTCTCTTTGATAAGTCTTCAATTCACCAGGGATCATGTACCATGCTAATAGCTGCCTGTTTCCACCTCTCAGCCAGCTCACGTAACACTCACACACCTCCAGCACTTAGACACACACAAACACATAAAAACACAACATGTATAACTTGAACTATCACTGTCTCACCAGTCTCAAAGAAACACCAGCTCCAACATAAAAAAGAAAACACATTTACACACTTAAGAATACGGAAACAATAATACATATAGAGACCCTATGTCTCTAAAAATCCAACTATAGTACCCAAACACACACACATGCACTCACACACACCCAGGGCAGAATCAGGCCATTTCTGTCTTGAGATGTTCACACAATTAAGTCAACCTAATGCGAGTGGACAGGCGCCTACTGCCATGGCTGCCAGACACAATATGCTATAATTACACATTCACTAAATGCAAACATCTGAAAATGTTGTCTTCTGTTCGACTCTGCAGCTTGAGAGAATAAAGGGGTCCTGGGTTACATGCCAGAATCTGAAGCAGACCTTGTGGTACACAACTTCACCGCTACTAATATCCATCCTTATTAAGATTCTAACACTAAGATTTAATAGTGGATGAGAAAGGAGAATTTTGCAAGAGATTTTTTTTTGTAAGATAACTTTTAATTTACAAAACTAATTTTCTGTATTTTTCACTTTCACTAAAATCATCAAGTGAATATAAACTTTACCCAATTTATTGGTTCATCGAAAACAGCAACGTTTTATGCAGAATAGTGTGTTTAAATGAAAGCAATTGTGCTCACTTCATTAGCGTGGGTGTTGCTCTAAGCCTTGCATGCATTCAGGGATGTTAATGCAGGCTGCCGACAGATGTGATTCTAAAAAGCACCACACTGTGAGCCTTCACTATGGCACACCATGAGCCCCACACTACACTCACCAGAAAATGTTTTTTTTTAGGAATGAAGCATAGCAGAACCCTTTACTGTGCTGTGAAGAAAGCTCTGGAACAGTTAGGCTGTAAGACAAAACTGGCCTTTCCAGGCTTGTCCAGTGCCGATATGTGTGCATCTGTGTCTGGCTGCTGGTCTCGCTGCAGGGAAGAGATTAAATACAGTCACTAATCACTAATTCACTTTAGCCTTGTCTTGCTTTGCTGAGGCGGCAGAGCCACACCTGACTCTCCGCCTCCAGTCGATGCAACAGCCACCCCCACTGCAACATACCCCCACTGAGGCCGGCATCCTGCCCCACCCCCCCGAACACACTGCCAGCGTGTTCTGACCAGTCTGACCGGAGGTTTAAGGGGCATCCCAGGAGGTAATAACAGCAAGTGTTTGACCACCCACCGCACGGCCAAGCACTCCAGCAACACTAAAGTTTGGACGCCATCCACTTAATGAGATGAACAGTACGTGGTCTTCTGTCTGATGTATCAGTCTGACTATAGATTGAGGAACAAAACTAAGATTGTACAGCCACGCAAGCAGCTCTGTGAGACTTCAACGCTCATTGTAAAGAAAAACCTAAACCTTAGATAAACCTAAATACTGACAATGAAATCTGAATTTTTGACCTGATGATGGCACTACATAAAAAAACCCTGAAGTTCACAGAGACCGTGAATGCACCAAATTTGATGAGAAAAAAGAATGTCTGTGATTATGACAATTCTTTACCAATCCATGTAGAGGATGTTGAGATATTTCACGTGATACATGGAAACATTGACCTGTAGGTGGTACTCGTTAAAAAGTTGGAGTAGACAAAAGCATTATATTCAATGGTAGGGTGACCACTGAGAAATTTGGGACAGTCCAAAATTGTGAGCAGTTGTCTGTACTGGTTGTCCCGAAAATTTAACTACACCTGAGATTTTGTTAGATTAATACAACATGTCCATCAGCGTTGTTATAGCAAAATAACACACGAGCATTCACGTGTATATAAGTGTAGATAATGGAAGTTGCAGTCACATGGACAGGAGAAGTCCAGGCAGCCACGCAGAGGGAGAGATCTGACACAGACAGATGTGATAGGCACCGTGCTGATGAAATTAATAAAATTTTAAATGTGACGTAACAGATCAAGATTTACACACTGTTACACATATTAAAACACAGTTATTATGTTTTTCCTAATGACAGACAGTGGACCTTTGGTACAAAAATAAAATAACCTTCAATCAGTTGACTGTTTTGCAATTTGAGATGTTCTTGAAATTGTGTTATACAATAAAATCAATATCCAATGGATGATGTTGTCAGGCTACAGAATCTCACAAAAGTGAGTACACGCCTCACATTTTTGTAAATATCTGATTCCATCTTGTCAAGTGACAACACTGAAGAAATGACACTTTGCTACAATGTAAAGCAGTGAGTGTGCAGCTTGTATAACAGTGTAAATTTGCTGTCCCCTCAAAATAACACATCACACAGCATTCATGTCTAAACAAAAGTGAGAACACGCCTACTTGAAAAGGTCCAAATTGGCCCAGTGTCAATATTTTGTGTGACCACGATTATATTCCAGCACTGCTTTAACCCTCTTGGGCCTGGAGTTCACCACAGCTTCACAGGTTGCCACTGGAGTCCTCTTCCACTCCTCCATGATGACATCACGGAGCTGGTGGATGTTAAAGACCTTGTGCTCCTCCACCTTCTGTTTGAGGATTCCCCACAGATGCTCAAAAGGGTTCAGGTCTGGAGACATGCTTGGCCAGTCCATCACCTTTACCCTCAGCTTCTTTAGCAAGGCAGTGGTCGTCTTGGAGGTGTGTTTGGGGTCGTTATCATGTTGGAATGCTGCCCTGTGGCCCAGTCTCTGAAGGGAAGGGGATCATGCTCTGCTTCAGGTTTCACAGTACATGTTGGCATTCATGGTTCCCTCAGTGAACTGTAGCTCCCCAGTGCCGGCAGTGTCCATGCAGCCCCAGACACTCCCATCACCATGCTTGACTGTAGGTAAGACACAAGTTTATCTTGGTCTCATCAGATGACAGGACATGGTTCCAGTAATCCACGTCCTTAGTCTGCTTGTCCTCGGCAAACTGTTTGCGGGTTTTCTTGTGCATCATCTTTAGAAGAGGCTTCCTTCTGGGAAGACATGCAGACCAGTTTGATCCAGTGTGCGGCGTATGGTCTGAGCACTGACAGATGACCCCCCCACCCCTTCAACCTCTGCAGCAATGCTGGCAGCACTCATACGTCTATGTCCCAAAGACAACCTATGGATATGACACTGAGCACGTGCACTCTACTTCTTTGGTCGACCATGGCGAGGCCTGTTCTGAGTGGAACCTGTCCTGTTGAACCACTGTATGGTCTTGGCCACCGCTCAGTTTCAGGGTCTTGGCAATCTTCTTATAGCCTAGGCCGTAGAGAGTTCTTTTCCAAGGGGTGCTATGTTGAACTTCCAGTGACCACTAAGAGGGAGTGTGAGAGCGATAACACCAAATTCAACACACCTGCTCCCCATTCACACCTGAGACCTTGTAACACTAACGAGTCAAATGACACCGGAGAGGGAAAATGACTAATTTGGCCCAATTTGGACATTTTCACTTAGGGGTGTACTCACTTCTTTTGCCAGTGGTTTAGACATTACTGGCTGTGTGATGTGTTATTTTGAGGGGACAGCAAATTTACACTGTTATACAAGCTGCACACTCACTACTTTATATTGTAGCAAAGTGTCATTTCTTCAGTGTTGTCACATGAAAAGATATAATCAAATATTTACCAAAATGTGAGGGGTGTACTCACTTTTTTGAGATACTGTATATGAATACATTCGGAATTATACAATAATTTGAATTGCAGAGTCAAACAGGAAAATGTCAACATAATTATTAAGTGTAAATAATATAGGTTTTCCAATCTGAAAATTGCTTCAAAGCAATGAAATACTGAGTCCATTGGTCTCCCTGTTCTCCTCCTTTGTTCTCCTCCGCTGTTGCCTGTTCTCCTCCGGTGTTGTTCGCCTGTTCTCTTACTTAACATGTTTGTGCAGAGGTGGGATGAGAAGCGCCACTGAGGCTGCGTTTATGCTGATTAAGTGGTGCCTCCATGGCAGCACCTTGCCACCTCTGACAGTCTTTGCCATATTCATATTGCCACAGTACACACATGCCTTTATGTAAGTCTGTCACTGTCTGTGTATATATATATACTTTTATTAGCCATGCTATGCATGCATGCCTCTATAGATGGCAATGTTGGTCAGTCAGTTGGCCCATCACTTTGGTCACAATTGTAATGTCTAACTATTAATAAGTACTGACTAATAACTATTTCATAGATTGTCATGAAAATCTGCACAGACATTCATGGTTCTCGGAGGATGAAGCCTCCTGACATGTCCTATAAGAGGGCTCTGCAACAGGTGATTAAAACTGCTTACAAGATCATTGGTACCCATCTACCGAGCATCAGCGATATGATGTGCCTACACAGAGCCCAAAGGATTCTAAAGGACAGTACTCACGCTGAAACAGCCTGTTCACCCTGCTGCCTTCTGGGAAGAGATCCATAACTTTCTGCTGTAGTACCACCAGACTGCAGAGCAGCTTCTTCCCTCAGGCTGTGAGACTCCTAAATTCATACAGGGTCACAGGGGGACTCCAACATGTTAAATATAAATACAATTTTATTTCTATGACTTATTATTTATCCAACCATCTACTGTATATCAATTTTGTGTATAGCATTTGTGTTTGTGAGTAAAGGGAAATACAACTTAATCTTGCTATACAACTGTTTGTAAAATGATAAAAAAAAAAGTACTTTATACCTGTTATTACACACTGTCCTTGTCTCTAGCACATGTCCATGTGGATGCAACATATGCTTATCCATAACTAAATGTGATCCACTGACAAGGAAGTGTGGTATAATTATAAATGCATGATCCAAGCCACAAAATGGCAGCCATTAATTCAACCTAAAATATATATTATCGCTATTGGTTTGGTTAATAGTGTTGGGTGAATCTGTGTTTAGCATGACAAGTGACAACATTAGGCTTTCTCAAACACTTAAGAAGCGTTGAATGACTAAGACAGTGAATGGATTGTGCCACTCCATAAGCTGTAAATGAAGGCAATAGGACCAACAAAGAATACATTCCTGAGAGGTTTCCACTGCCTGTGCTCAAATAAAAGGCCAGCAGACGCTGCTCTATAAACCATGCAGGGCCCTCTCACTGGGAAAACCTTTAGCATTTTATGCCATTCCCCAGCTCTACGACTCTACTTCAATTGGCCAGGGGAAGTGAGAATAGTGGTCATTGCAGGTCTAAAGAAGGCATACAGGGGTCCTGACTTTCAAGGTGGTCCCATTAAAGATCATTAGTTTTATAGTGCTCCTTAACAAGCCTGACTTCCTGGATCATCTAAACTGTACTTTGATTCAAGACCAACAAAACACATGAAGGAAAATATAATGAAAGATGCTTCTCTTTAATTCATCTGGTGACAACAAGTCATATATTATTAGAGGGTGTTTTCTACTTTCTGCACCAGTTTCTATGTTATAATGGTTCTTCATCTTCTTCAACTGGTCTACAAGACAACATTTCTGGTACCAGAAACAGACAGACAGACAGACAGACAGACAGACAGACAGACATGCACACACACACAGGTCAGATAAAGCGTTCACTGAGTCAGTCCAGCCAGTGGCATCTAAGGAATCTTAACAGCGTTTTAACAACCTGGGGAGGCAACAAAAGACATCAAGGAGGCACCAAAAGAGGTGTGCGTGTGTGTTCAAGTGGAGGCATTTACTGAATAGAATAATAAAACCAGAGTCTTAAGCTGTCTGACACTACTCATGGTCAAGTCTATTGATCATCATTTGGTAGATTCAAATGATAATGAATCTCGTTAAAAACATTCAGATAATTCATTTCTACAGCATATTTACAACTACAGATGTATTGCTGATGATGAATTTTTTTGAGACAGATATCAGATATTATAAATCATTTAACTACAACTGTAATCTGCCAGTTTTCACTCAGTTTAACAGCTCTGTAGTCACAAATTGCACAAATCACCAAAAAACAACGTCTGGTTACATTATGGTTCAGGTGTGATCTCTCTCTGTACTTTTCTATTGAGAGCCTCTATTTCTTATTATTTCCTGATGTTTTGGGGTCTGTGGAAATAAGGATGATAATAATAATTGGAAAATCTTCCATGTTGTTAATATTTCTTACTAACCTTCATATTAAAACCCAAAATGGAGAAGTAGTAACACTTCCCTGGTATTACACATTTAGACCTTAAATCATTTTTTATTACAACAAATAAGGAAACATTTCTTGTTTTATGTGCTAAATTATATTTCATTTTATTATCATTCACAGAGAAAGAAATGTACATTCTGTAATCCTACATTGTGACTTACTAAGTGAGTTAAACCTTAGAGGCCTATAAACAAACTGCTATAAACCTCCAGTAAGAAAAATCTAAATATGCGTGATTTGGATGGGGTTCTGCTGTATATAAAGTCCTGTCAACACATGTTTAGGTATTAGTAGTAGTATTACATACTAATGTTAAGTAACATGTCATTTTCTGTAGCGGATTTCTGAAACATGTCGTCAGTTCAGAATCAATAAAATTAGAGAAAAGTCAGAATGTTTTAATATGGTAATATATGTTTTTTGAGCTGTGGTCCATGGTCTCCAGGACCCCAAACAAAACATTACGTTAACTTTATTTGCTTTGTATTTCCTTCTAGTTACTCAATTAAAGAGAAATCAGATAAAGCCACTCAGGTAGTGGCCTCGCACAGATTTGATGTACTGTTAAAAGCTGAAATGTCACAAATATCTATAATGTTTGATTGAAACAGAGAGACTTGCTGCAGATACACTTTAAATCGACAAATCACTTCCAGATGTCCTGAGAGACATTACCTGATATTGTGCACCATTTTCTTAAAACACATAGACCTAACTCATGCTGTACAAACCTCTATCTTCAAGATCAAACACGTCCCTCTTTCAGATAGCAAACAAAAGCCATCAAATACCCAGATCCAATGCACCAGCCATTACATACAGGTAAGAAGAATTCACACTACTACAGAACTACCTGTTACTGTAATGAATCACAATCTTTATGACAGACTGTGAATGTGAATGATTAGTTTTCTGCTTAGTGTTTCCAGGCAATTAACTTGAGTGTTAGTGCTTTTTTAATTGTATGAGCTGAGTTTTAGGAAGCAATTTTGTTGAAAAAAAATCGATGAAACAATCACTAAATCTACAAGAAAGTGATTGAGATAAACAACTAAAGATCTGATAAACCACAACCAGAAAAGAGTGATGTGAAAATCTCAAATGAAAGAAGAGTGCAGATGAAAATGAGAGTAGCATCAGTGCTGTTTTAAGCTAAAATCCACTCTCCTTCCCTCTCTGTCCTCCAAGTCTTATCTATGGCCATTTGTGTGAGCCATTAGCATTGGAGGGCTGAGTAATCTCTAGCTGCGGGGAAATTCACTTTCAAAGAGCTGAGGCCATTCTCTGCTCCCTCTCATACCACCTCCTCCCCCATCGCCTCCTCCTCTCTCCTGGCCTCAGAGCCTTTATGTTGACATCTGTCCACCACATTCCAAACATCTCTCCTCATCCATACCTGTTGGTCCAATACAAAAACAGCAGATTCTTCTCTGGATGACAAAAACATTATTTATTATGCTTGCAGTTCGTAAAATATAAAATGTTTATTGCTTTCCTTTTCCGTCTTTGATCTTTGTTGATCCCTAAGAGGGAATTTGGAAAATTAAAGAGCTCAAAGACCTCACACAGTGACAAGACTGCATGACATTTGTGGTGGTGGAAATATCACACCACACTACACAGTCCTCAAGTAACCTATAATGTAATAACTACCATATAATGTAATGTAATGTACTCTGCCGAAGAGCATGTCCATGTTAACACATGGAAAATGTGGTAAAAACTGATTTTTAGGGCTGTCCCCGACTAAGGATTTCCATAGTCGAATCAGAATCATCAAGTCCTGCCTATAGTCGACTGATTGTCGAATCATGTGTGTTTCTGTGCGAGGCAATTGCGAGCCGAAGCTAAACTGAGGCTTATTGTTGACCATTTTCTCTCTCTCTCTCTCTCTCGCCTGCCATTCACCGGTCTTGTGCAGAGTTTTGTGTGCATGCCGTGCTGCCGACAACTGTGTGCACGACGCGGTTCCTTGTTATTTCAAGTAGCCGGCTGTTTAAAAACAATATAATATTCTTTATGTGGTTCATCAATGGTGCTAAATCTCTTCAGCATGCGTTCCTCTACTGCCACTGCACACATACACGCTACGCCTACACAAGCGCAGTGACGACCCGGGGTTAGGGTTACATTTATTGAAAGTTTTATTCTTTTCACATGTTTATTTACAGTATTGAGCACCTCCATATCACTAAAATGGCGTGATCCTTGTTTCACTGCGAAGCTTCGACTGTTAGATTGACAGTCAAATCAGGCTCCGCCCACCGAAGCATCGAATCTTTGACTATTCGGGGTCAGCCCTACTGATGTTCATGTATTTTTAAAGGTAAATTATTTGATAAATCTTTTTTCTGGTTTTGTTGGTTGCAAACTGACACCGGCTCCCGGCCCCCAACTACTCCCCAGTTCAGAGTGTTTGGCTTTCCTCCCAGAACATTGCCTTTAGGGTGGTGTCTAAGAAAATGTCAACCGACAAATGTCTCCCCAATACATTGGGCCCTTTGTCATTGATAAAATAATAAAAATAAAATAAGACTTCCCAGGAACATTAGAATCCACCCCACTTTTCACATTTCCCAAATCAAACCTGTCCGTACAAGTCCTCTGTGCCCTTCAGCAGAACGTGGGTTATCCGGTCCTTCATCCTGGACCCTCAACTCATTTGGGTATTTCATCGCACCCTGATGTGGGAGCCTGGAGGCTCCCGTTGAGGGTAGCGTATCCAGCACACCAGTATTCACCAGCTCGTCTGCGTATCGCCAGTAGTACACAACTTAGCTAACTATTCTGAAGAAGACTTGTTTTTTGAATATTCCCTTGCGTCATCTAACCCTTGTGTATTCTCCCTCGTTTCACAGACTACCTGGACCTGCCTGCCTGCCTGCTCTCCACTCACCGCTTCAGCCAAACCACTCAGCTCCGTTGCCCCCGTCTGGATCTGGATCATCACCCTTGCCCCTTGAGAACTGAATGTACCTATAACAGTAAGTATATTTCACAAAATATTGAGTTCGTCCTTTAAAGGAGACCTATTATGCTTTTCCACATTTTATGACTTACCTACAACGTTATAATGTTGGATGTTCATGTTAAACATGGCCAAAGCTTCAAAAAATTAGGTTAAAGTATTTAAAAGAAATCCCGGTGAGCAAATACCTCAGATTTCCTCCTGTTCTGAAGGCTCTGTTTTGAACTGCTTTTTCTACTCCGTTCTATGTAATAGGGAGACAGACGGAGCCGGTGTTCCATGTATGGGTATGAACATTCACGCTCAATTTATTGTTTGATAACTTTTACCTATAGACACTTATTATGTAACCTTCAAGAAAGAATGTTGTCTGGCTGGTGTTATTGTATGTTCTCTCTTTTCACAGGCTTACCTACTCACTTAGAGCAGTTGTTGCAGAGGGTTGTTAGGCAACGTCTGCGCTTGAAGACAGAATGATCCTTTTATGATTAATGGACCGCCAAAAGCATAAGACAAGTGAGCAGCTGCATAGGCCTTAGATTTAGATTTACAATGATTTGCATTTGCAGTCCCTGGGAGGCACGTACAACTCCAATCTCAGATCCAGGAACTTCTGTGCAAAGTTAAGTCAAAACAAAGCTAAATCAAGAGTAATAGAGGTTTCATTTCAGTGTCTAAGTGCCTGCTGAATGTAAAGCCTTTCTCTCTGTAACCCCTCCTCATAAAAATGTCACTCAGTCCCCATCCAGAACAATATGCCTGCATGTTGATTCACACCCTCTTCCTTGCACACAAAGGTGTGAACAATCAAATTTCACTTTTCCTCCCGGTGAAAGCAATGGAACAAGAACAATGACTGCTGTTCTTGGTTCTTCAGTAGAGTGGAAGAAACAAAAGAACAAAGGGACATATTTCAGTAGTAGAGGGTGAGATATAGGCTCCAGTCAATGAGCCTAGGCAAGAACCAATTGAGACAAAAATGCATTGTCAAATTACTTTTTGAAATATTCTAAATGCATAAGGACCAGTGTTTGAAGTGGACTACTCTCTGGCACACACTGCCGACAGTGCCCTTTTCTTGTGCAGGCACTTCCCATAATCAGCCAATGGGTTGCAGAGCTGGGCTGACTGACATTGTCTACCAGCTGATACACAAGCCAGCAGGTGAATAAAGGGGAGTACTGGCATTATATTTTTTTCTAGTAAGGACACGGCTCTGCTATCCATGGAATGCCTTCATCGAGTAGTGTTTTTCTACTTATCAAGAGACACTGAATTATCCAGACAAAATATTCTGACATATACATGTATCCATTTTAGTACCATTTTGAAGTATACACAAATATTTTTGTATTTGTTTTTGTTACTTCTTACTTACAGGCAGCTGTGGTCCAGGAGGTAGAGCAGGTCGTTTGCTGATCAAAGGGTTGGTGGTTCCACCTCCTGTCCACGTCTCGAAGTGTACTTGAGCAAGACAAATTGCTCCTGCTGGATAGCCAGCACTCTGTGTGGCAGCTTGCATGAAAGAGTGAATGAACAGCAAAAACCTTGTGAAGCGCTTTGGATAAAAGCACTACATAAATGTAGCCATTCTAATGGAGATTTAAACAAAGGCAGTCATCAATGTCGAAGCACAATATAGTTTGCCTTTGCTCTACTTGCATTCACAGTACAGTACTACAAAACACACAGTAATTTTAGTAGTGTGTCCTGTTCTAAGTACCCCCAACTGACACAAATATTGAGGACGTGATTACTCAGAAATAGGCAGCATGGAGGCTCAGAGACTGCCAACTTTACCCTGTTCATTGCTTTGTGGATGGCTTGTAGGGGTTTCTTCCAAGTACTCTGGGGTCCTTCCACAGTCCAAATTCACCTCAGGTTGAATGGAAAGTGTGAATGTGTGGAAAAGTATTGTAGCTTTATGACTTGTGACCTGTTTGGATGGTTTGCAATACAGCAAGAAAAGACCAAAAGAAAAGGAAGATGAAATGCCACAAATGACCACTAGATGTCTCCACAAATCTCCTGACTGCATGAAGTCAATAAAAATAAAAACAACTTCCCTATCAACATATCATTTTATTTTTTTCTCAGTAGCTTGGTGGCAATTTTGTTACATATTACAATATTAATAGAAACATGTGGTGGTTGCCACATGATCACCCCAACTTAGCACGCTAGGGTGACCACAGCTCTTATAGCTGACTTTGATGTTTGCAAATAAAAGATCAACACAGAGACACATGGGTGATGTTCTACTATATACTGTCAAAGTGTTTCCCTGCCTTTGCTCCAGCTTCATCACTAACCCCAGTGAGAATGAAACTGCATAGGTATAAAGAATGGAGAGATGGGTTGCCAAAAAATCCTACATATCATCACCAAACCAAATGCTATTTGTTGTGTGTTGGTGGAGACTGAAGAGATCCAGCATATGAGCTCAATCAATCATTGCTGCTTCAGAGACGTTTAGATTTCCTTTTAAGCTTGGATTCTGCACTTTTGGTATGTCTCTTAGAACTGTCCACACTGTCCAGCAGACTGACTCAGCTGCCTTTTTGTGTAATGTGAATCTGATCTAGGTAAATAAGTAGCTATTTTATTGTTGTATAATCAGGGTTCTTTCATATCTTTTTGGGGCTTGCAAAGGCAGAAAATGTAAGAAAGAAATCAACATCTGAGGAAATGTGGAAGAACCAGGCTCATTAGTTCATTAGATGATTAGTTATCCATTTGTCACTTCTTCAGACTGTCTCCTATTGGTAACTCCTCCAGTCCTTGCAGGCTTCTTGAACCATTTCTGGCCAATAAGGATACATAATCCTTGCCACAGGATCCGCCTACACAGAAGCAGGACCAGCAGCACCACAACAAGAGTCCCAGAGAACATGGTCCAACCTACAACATATAACAGTTAATCAATACAAAAATAAATCCTGATATTCATTCAGTCTCAGTATGTTTCAAACATAATGTGCCAACATGTCTAAAGGCAAAAGTGTTTGAAGCTGTTCCAAAGATCCACACTTGAAGATGAGGTGAGAACCATGGAGTCTTTTCCTCCTCTTGCTGTATCCCACTGCCTCACCGATCTCTCTACAACAGCTCTGTGTGTTTCTGTGTCTTTGTAGATGAACAGATTATCAGACAAGCACTTCGCCTGAAGCGTACTGAGGCCTTCATCCTTTTATCAGGCTGCACTCATGCTTTAGGACTGCCATATATTAATTACAAGTACCTATCTAAAATTCTTCCAACTTTGTGGCAACATGACACAACATGACAATGCCCCCGTGCACAAACCAGGTCAATAAAGAAATGATGTTTCCAGTTTGGTGTGAAGAACACTAGCCTGGCCTCAACAGCATGCAACACTTTTGGTATGACCTAGAGTAATGACTGTAAGCCTGACCTTATAACCCATCAGGGCCTGACTTACCTAAAGGCTCCAAAGTGCTTGTCAGATTCTCAAACTGTGTCTGAAACAAAATTTCCCCCACACCTGTATGATGTTGGAATTTTTTTACAACTTTCTGAAACAACAGTCTGACAAGCACATCCACTTTCTGCCCTAATCCCCACTTGTACCATTCATTGCATCTTGCACCGCTCTATAACGGCCGGCTTTTCAATTTTAAGTGTGGCCATTCGGCATATGTATAAACACTTTTTGCCTTCAGACGTGTCTGTTACACTTTGTATGATATTACACAGTATATTAATGCTCTTGTGGTTGAATGGAAGCCAGGTTCCAGAATCCAGTGGAAAGCCTTCCCAGATGAGCAGAGGCTGTCACAGCAGCATGTTAAACTATCAGCTATGTTTTAATATTTGATTATATACGATACGATACAAAAACAATTTCAACACATGTTCTTCTAATAGAAAACATGGAAACAAAATATTGAGTTGGAAAAGGAATAGACCTTATCAACTATTAACTTATTACTTCCTCCCATGTGTGTGTGCCTGTGTGCGTATGCGAGTGCGTGTGTGTGTGTGTCCTCTTCAGTCTGATAACAAAGATAGCTCTGTGGAGGGCTGCTCCACTACAGCCCTTGATAGAGAGATACAGAGAGAGAGGGAGCAGGATAGAGAGAGTATAGGAAAAAAAGGTCTGATTTGTGGAGTGTGCCTCACACCCTCCTGTGGGTGCCCCCTCTCCCCTCTCCTCTCCTCTCCTCTCTCTCCTCTCATTCCTTTCTTCTCAGCCACTCTGATGTAATCCAAAGGCCTCTGCAGGAGCAGCTGCACAGCGAACCAGCCTTCCCTCCTTCCCTCTCCCTTTCTCTAAATCTCTTTCTCTCTTTTCTTTGCACTTCCAGAGGCATGCAAGGCGAGGCGAGGCGAGGGAGAGGAGGGCGCTCAGACACAATTGGGGTCTTTTTCTGCCCTGAAAAAAAGGGGGCTATCGCCTCACATCTCCTTCTGTCGCCCCTCTACTGTACTATACTGCAGGCGGGTGGGTGGGTGGTGCAGTGGCACTGTGTCTTGGCATGCTGAAAGGGCAGTATAAAGAGACAACTTAACATAAATACCGGAGCCAGACAGCAAACTTAGCCACAGACAAACAGTGTGAGGAGGGATGCACTAAAACTAAGTTTGTGCACAATTTTATTTGTGGAGTTTACCTACAAACATCTTGCGTTGAACTCAGACATTCGGAGCATGAGTCAAGCCCCAAACTACAGCCAGTCCACCAAACTGTCCATACAAACTATGCACTGGGCAGTGATGCTATTTACCACTTTAGTATAATCCGTACGTGAGTAGAATATTCCCCTGAGGTGTGTCAGAACATTCTGATGTTTTAGTTTATGCTAGCAGCCCCTACAGGTTGCAATGTTCATTACACCTCGTATCATAGCAGTGTTGGATGGAATAAAGGACATTCTGACAGTTAAGTAGAAAATGTTAAGTTTGACCTGAATGAGCTGCTATAGGAGAGGTTTGCGGGGGTTATTGTATCGTATTGGTTTATCTACGTGGGATCATGATTGAACTCAGATTGTGTCCCTGCTAGATTACACTCTGTGTGCAAAGTTGAAATTTTGTCCTGAAGTTGGTGCCGATGTCAAGTTTATGGAGTGTCCAAAATAGAAAATGTTCACCCTTGGATGTGCTCAGTAAAATAAACAAAAAAAGTGATTCAATAATTGATATTTAAAATGGTTTTCTTTAGCATGGCTCATGCCATGGCTCGTGTCATGCATTTAGGATAACCTTTTTTTTCCCTTCACACACATAACTGACTTTAGCATGAAAGCTCATTGTTGACCTTGGCATTAGTATGTGTGACAAAATAATCTCAACTCAAGTTCTATTTACTTGCTAACTAACTTTTAAAAAGCTGCATGTCACAGACAGTTGTGCCAGCTCCATTTGCTCATGAAGACCAAAAGATGTGGTTAAAAGTTTAGAAAAAGCTAGCAACTGAACCATTAGT
This sequence comes from Micropterus salmoides, assembly GCF_014851395.1. NCBI lineage: Eukaryota > Metazoa > Chordata > Actinopteri > Centrarchiformes > Centrarchidae > Micropterus > Micropterus salmoides. Next base: position 38,590,550 of record NW_024044348.1, on the reverse strand, counting down.
TGAGATTATTTAAGTTTTTCCTTGAATATTGTCAAGAGATCTGGTGGAAAATTAACAACAAATAATTGAAAGGCCAGATGCAGAAAAAAAAGAAACATAATCAGTATAATCAGCATGAGGTCAATAATGTACTAATCATCTCCTCCGGTGGAAATCTTTCAATGGAGTCAGCTGGACCTTTAAAGATTCCTTAAAGGGAAGATCCTATGGCAGATCTCAAAAGAGATCTCCAAAATACCTCTTCAGACCTCTTCTTTAAAATGTTTTAAAGATCTTTAAAATGTTTTAAAGATCTTTAAAATGTTCAACATGAAAGGTTGTTACTATGTCATAATTATGGTGACAATTATTATTCAATATATATATATATGTTGATTGTAAGAAGAAAAACTAAATAAGATGTATCTCACCTTCTAAGACCAGGCTGATCAAAAGCCCATGAAATCACAGCAGTGGATTGCACCGGGAAATGAACACCTTGTCATAAGTACAACATACAAACGTAGCTGAGAACACAAACATGTCTAAAATCAAGTAGCCGCTTTAAACAGTGGGGGTGGGAAATGATGTCCTTGGTTTGACTTCTCAAATTATGTGTATGTCAACAGTCTGCTGATACAGATATCAGACCAGCAGACTTGAAAAGTACCTGATAGTTTTCACTAGAAGTCATTTCAGAACACCACAGAAAATTTTAACTGAAGTACAAATATTGAGGCAACAATCAGTAAGACTTTCTCTAAAACAAACGTCCATTTGGCTAACAGATTTCTATAACACAGTAGAGTCAAAGATGAGGACTTGAGTTTGAGACTCGACTTAAGTCGCACACACAGTGACTTCAGACTTGACTTCAGACTCGTCCTCAAAAGACTTCAGACTCGACTCAGACTCGAGGTGCGGGACTCGTGAACAATGTTTATTTTTAAGAAACGTCTGATGAGCTTGCTGTTATTCCCCTCCCAGCGTTACCTATAACCTGCCTACATAATGTAGTATCAGCTGTGCGTGGCCACACGGGAGAGAGGACAACAAACACTGGTAGCTGCTGTGCCATTCATTATAAACTTTGGCTTTAAAACTTCATACAACAAGGCCCAAACAAGGCCCAAGCGCTTAAAATAGGTTAGTAACTATGTTTAGCTCAGTATTGGCCATCTAATGTTAGCTTGCTTCTTGCTTTCTCTGTCGTTCCTTATGAAAAGATGAATGAGCGTTTGCCAAACTTGTGGTGGTCGATTAACGTAATCATTCACTGGCTGGCTGCCATCATGTTAGTTATTAACGTTGACAGGTTACAGATTTATTGTTGATCATGCAACATTTATTCAGTTAACGTTACACTGCGTTTGAGAGTCTGCGGGATGTCATTGATAGCATTGCACATTACATGGTTGTGCTCTGTAAGAGAAAAACAGGTTACAGTTACAGAATCCCTTATAGCCATGCAGTTTTATGAGCTGCCTGGATTGAACGCAGCAGGTGATACAACATGCGTTATAACCACGAGAGACTTGAGACTTGACTTGGACTCTAGCTCAGAGACTTGAGACTTCACTTGGACTCTAGCTCAGAGACTTGAGACTTGACTTAGACTCTAGCTCAGACACTTGAGACTTGACTTGGACTCTAGCTCACAGACTTGAGACTTGACTTGGACTCTAGCGCAGTGACTTGAGACTTGACTTGGACTCTAGCTCAGAGACTTGAGACTTGACTTGGTGAGACTTGACTTGGACTCTAGCTCAGAGACTTGAGAACTGTCTTGGTGAGACTTGACTTGGACTCTAGCTCAGTGACTTGAGACTTGACTTGGACTTGTGTGCATGTCTGAGTAGAGTATAGTCATGGAAGGAGCGAGAACAGTCCATGAGGAGGATGGCTGTTGTCCCTAATGATGTTATAGCCTTTCTTTTTGCTGCAAGTGTTGCAAATGTCCTGCAGTCCCGTGTAATCAGGCTGCCGAAGCACACTGGGATGCAGTCCACCAGTACACTCTCAATGGTACATTGGTAAAAGTTCACAAGAGTTTTGTTTCCCATACCGAAGCTCTTGAGGCACCTCAGGAAGTCCAGCCTCTGCTGTGCCTTCTTGAGGATGCACTTGGTGTTGAGGGATGGGGATGGCCAACAGTTTCAACAGATGTCCCAACCCGTTGATGGCAATAGAGAATAATTCCCCCTTGTGTTCTTAAAGTCAGTCAATGATTTATTAATGTCAATAAGCCTTATTGACATTAAGAGAGAGATTGTTGTCATGACACCATAGGGCTAGATCTCCCACTTTTCTCCTACAGGCCCTATCATCACTGCTGCTACTGTAGTCACTACACAACAACGCATCAAAGTCGTGCCCTCCCTCAGTCTCCCGACCGTCACTGTTAATCCTCGGCGTCTGGCTGGGTTAGAAGTGAATAGTCCATAACAGGATACAATCATAGCCAGTGACCACTTCAGTAAATTCATATGTAGTCCAAGAGTGTCCTGTCAACTTTTTAAGCCCCTATTTGTAGAATTAACTGGCATCCCCAGTGGTAGGTAAAGAAGAAACTGTGGCAGTTTGTTCAGTTAACAATAAAATATCAAAGGCAAAAAGATATGGTGTAATTAAAAACATAAGTCAGCTTTTGATGTGTATCAAACCATGTATCTGACCTGTAACATTATCAAAGATTCCTGCGTCTTAATTCTCCCCCTAATCACTTCACAATCTGATAGTTTATCCCAACATCCCTCTGACCTGCCTGACCCTTGCTCCAACTGAAGGAAACTGCCAGCAGCGGAAACCACTTACCTGTGTGTGTGTGTGTGTGTGTGTGTGTGTGTGTGTGTTTCTGTAAAAGGGACCACTGCTGTTTATTTATGCCTGTCTAGGTGTCATGCCTCTAAGTGAACGCTGTACTTCCCAGTCACTAGGTTGGCGGGATGGAGGTCACATATGGTGTGTCCTAGAGGCACAAATGCAGTGTGTAAGTGAGTAAGTGAGTAAAAGCAGGTCAATCATCCGTGTGTTTGTTGATACTTTCAGAGAAAGGTGAACCAGCTCCTGCTTCTGGGAATTATACATAGTGCAGACCATGTTAGGAGGGCTGTTTTACTTCTGTGCTCTGTGGTTTGACTGCAGTTGCCCATGTCAACTACTTCTTCATTTCCCACCATCAAGGTCTCCTTTGAAGCAGCATAAAAATCCTAACCTGAAGGTGGTCAGAGACCAGGGCCCATATCTATCACACTGGGCCATAGGCCTGACTTGATTCAAAGATTCACAAAAAGGTCTGGGTATGGCCGTGTTTTGTACCAATACCAAAAGCCAAAATTCTCACATTAATATTTGTTCGAAAACAAGTAGCTGCCAGAACTTTTGTGAATTGTCTGTGAATGGTGAATTAAATTGAGTGAACAAGAAAAGAGAGGTTTTCAGAAGTTGTAGGTACATGTTTGTATCTTCTTGTGTAAAATAAGTGTATAAACTAATATAAAAGTATAAAGCAAATTAACTTAGAATAACACTTACAATTGGTGACAAATTAAAGAAAGAAACATAATGATCGCAGATGTTTCCATGCAGTGTATGAGGGCTTGTGAATGATTTTATTAACTATGCAAATCATATATTCCATCTTTGGCCTTAACAGTCAGTAGAGTATAGTAAGGTACAAAAAACCAACTTAACTAAAAGAGAAGCAGAACAGCTCAGGCTGAAGTTATCGCCTTTCCAATGCGAAGGTATCCCCTTTCAATCTCAACATCCAAGAAAGGAAGCCTGTAACATCAATGCAAGGTTCAAAACATCACCATCCTACCAGCTGACATAGGAAGATGCACGGTGGTCCTAAACACAGAGGACTACCATGCCAGGGTCAACTACTCACGGACACCAACACATATGCGACACTGAGGCAAGAACCCACCACTGGATGCAAGAAAAGGCCATAGAATTTCTACAACAGCTACAGATATAAAACATCATCACCTGTGAACAATATTACCGTCATTCCATGTTGTACGGACTACCAAATATACATAAAGAAGAAGCCCCACTCAGGTCCCTTACAAGCAGCATTAACTTGGTCAGCTACAATATTGCCAAGCACATATCTACTGGCCTAGCCCCCTTGGTTGGCAACATGTCTCACCATATCCAAAACTCCATTAAATTTGTGAACAAATGAAATTGGACCCACTTCCTTGTTCACATGTATCCCCACCATCAGGGCAGTAGAAATTGTAAGGACACGATTGCTAAAAGACAACACATTGAGCAACAGAACTAACCTTAGCCCTGACATATCTGTAAACTACTGGGCCCCTGCCTAAACACCACTGTGATGGAGTACCGTCACTACGGTTGAGTATAAGCTTGGACTGCCATACCTAGTGGGCAAATTTGCATGTTTGGCCCTGTAGATGCATGTTAACATAACAACCTATTTCCAGTACAACAGAGGATTCTACAGACAGAAGCTGTACCGTGGCCTCACCAGTATCCCCTACTGTGGCCAACATTTACATGGAAGAAGTGGAGGGGTATGTGGGCGACACATTAGTAAAATTAAGACCCAGGCCATGCAAACCTTCACAGAACACATCAACTCCATGCACAGCAACATTAAGTCCACACGAGAAGATGTCAACAGTTTGGCCTTCATGGACTGTGCTGTAGACATTGAACATGACAGGAGCTTGCACATTGGAGTATACAGAAACCACAGACCAATACCTACTTTTCAATTTCCCAGGAGCACAAGCTAGGAGTGATCAGAACCCTGCACCACCGAGCTGAGAACATACCAACAAGTGCCCAAGCCCAAGAAAAGGAACAGAACCACCTGAAAGGGGTACTTACAGCCTGTGGATATCCTAAATGGACCTTTGTAAAAACACAATATCCCCACCACACACCATATCACACCAAATCTAGGGGGAACCCCAGAACACACTAAGATAAATACTAGTCCACCCTAATGACCGCACAGTCAAACACAAGAAAAGCAATCTAGTATATGCTGTCCAATTCAGAGAGGAATGCACATATATGTAGGCCTATATTGGGGAGAAGACACAACCTCTAAACAAGCTCTTGGCTCAACAACGAAGGGTCAACTCCTCGAGTCAAGACTCAGCAGTTTACTGTACCTACATCTGAAGGATGAAGGACACTCTTTTGAGGACCCCCAGGCACACATATTAGACGGAAAGGACAGATGGTCTGAAAGAGGTGTCAAGGAAGCCATTTACATGCGGGTCAACAAACTGTCGCTTAACAGAGGAGGAGGTCAGCGACACCACATATCCCCCACTTACAATGCTGTCCTTTCATCACTTCCCAGGAAACTAAACAAATGTTTTTGGCTTTTGGCTTCAAGTGCGAATGCCAAGACTTGACGTTGACGGGTCTCCAACTACCATAACGACTGTCCTTACAACAGCCAGGAGCGCTAACAAACCAGTGGTATCGATCATCTTGACAACGACCCTACGGAGGTTAAATAGCTGAGTTTCCTTACCAGTCAGTCAGAAATGAAAAAGTCTCTTGGATGAGAGACGAAATGTCTTTGAGCATCTTCAACCAAGTCCAGTTGCCCTTGATTTTAACCTTCCTTGGATACCTCATGCTATATTTTCCTTTCATCTCTATCTTAACAACTGTATCTACCTTATTCTTAGAATTACACCAGCCCTACTCAATTGCAACGTCTATGTGACCTGGCATGCTTCTGATATATGACAACATTTATAAACTAGACGAAGTAGCTAACGAGAGCTATTTTGTTTCCTTCTCATCCCTGATGAGAGTTCCACAGGCCTGCATGACCTGCAGCCTCTCTGCCCTCTTCTGTCTCTGCAGAATGCCTCCACTCCACACACACACAAACACAGAGAAAAGTCAGCCAGCAGATCAGCTGACGTTATTGAAGTTGACGCCAACTATGCTCGTTAGTGTAAGTACATGGTGCGATAAAGTCTTTGCAAGTAAAAAGACAATACTTTATCAATACACCTGTTCAGTATAAAGATGTAAGTTAGAACGCGATATTTTAATCTGCTCATTCTCTCGTCCACCACAGCTGTGTTTTGGTTTTACACCAGCACAGCGCTAGCTCGGCTAATAGCTAATTGTTACAAACAAGCTAAAGTGAAAGATGTCTGTCTTTAGTATCTGTTTAGCATTACTTTAAAATATGGCAAATGTAAACTCAGCTGGTGGCTGAGACAAACCAGCTCTCCTCTCTACCAGCAGCAGCAGCAAGAGGAGGAGGAGGACAGGAGGGACTAATAGGGACGGAGTTCATAATTATTTATAACTTATATAACTTCCCTCAGTACAGGAATATGATTTATTTTTATAGATTTGTTTCCAGTGAGATATTAGTGACTTTGCTTTTGAAATTTTGTTGCTGCTCTAGAAACAACATTTAGTTAACATAAAATATTAAATTATTTTTTAAAATAATATAATTTTTTAGTAATGTAAAAGAACTGAGTATCGATGAAGCAATAAGGAATATCAATAAAATTCTAAATGTCTGGCCCATCTCATTGTCCTAGTTTTAAGATCTGACCTGATTTAATTTGTGATTGAATAGCCGTGCCCTACACCATTACTTTACCCAAATCGTTATGTCTCGCAGATGCCTGTTCAGTGATAGGAATAACTGGGAGTTGCGTCCATAATTCACACAAGGTATCATGGGACTGGAAATAGGGTGGATAATAATAGAGCTGCAAGAAATATATGCTCCAGTGTTTTAATGTATCTATTTCCCAGCTTTTAGCAGTTAATGATGTCTCCAGAGAGGATGAGTTAATAGAGTTTTTTCTGTTCACTGTCCAGACGGAGCTGGATAACCAGTAAGATGGGAGGAGAGAAAGGATGAGAAAAAGGAAGAGGAAGTAGCCACACAATCAGCCACATGGAGCGAGCAGACTGCTGTTTTGGCATGACCTGAAAGTAAGGAATGTGTGTGCACGTGTAATTGTCTCTTTCTGTGTGTGTGTGTGCACGCGTGTGTGTGTGTGTGTTTGTCTGGGTTACCATCCAAAGCCCAGAGCTGACAGCCAAGCTACCAACCTCCACAGCCAGGATCAGTGCAGGGTGGCACACTCCACAGACAACATGGCACTGTAGCTTGGGAATGTTTGTGTGTGTGTGTGTGTGTGTGTGTGCAGCAGGGTGCAGCACCCTGGGTGGCCTGGCCTGTTCAGCTGCCTGTTTGGCACCGTTGGTGTCTGGGCAGCAGCATTTCAACCAAACAAACTCAATACTAAGGAGAAGATTTAGATTTTTATTACTAAAAGCTTGTAGACATCAGCCAATTTAGGATTGCATTTAGAAAAACACGCGACCAGTCTGACTCTGATATGATGGAGGTTCTTTTACATAACTGATGAATATTGTATTTGGACCTGGTAGAGATTTCAGAGGACTTTCCAATCAAAAATAAAGTTAAGCAACTACAACTACAGGCCTGTGTTTATATTATTATGTATATAATATTATGTATTTCATAATATTAAAGAAGACATGACCAACCACAATCCCAGACTTGTGTTTTGATAATATAATGCATCTGCTTGTTGAAAATGTGGATTTTCTTTGAAATGATTTAGTTATTACATAGTCAATGTCCAATTAAAATGCAGATTTCTAAATTAACAATGCCCAATTTAGCTCGTATTAAATTCATGGTATACTTAACCTTACTCAATAATTGAAGTATAATCATGACATTCACTTATTGATAACAACTACATAGGTTGCTCATAGGTTGCGTCTGACAGTGATGTTGGACTGATGCCATCTAAACATAAACTGCACCATGGTCACTTAAGCTAACATTAACATTAGTTTTACATACCGACGGGACAGACCTTTGGAGGTCATCAGCTTTAAACAATGATAGTCCCATTCTTGGCTTAAAAGTTTAACAGAGGGTTCCAACAGCTCTGCTCACCAGCTGTCATTTATACTCGACAACTAAAGAGCCTGGTAGCTATATGCTAGTGCTAGACTGAGCCCACTCTGTATTTTGATCAAAAATGATATAGCGTGGTTTCTTCATCCACAAAACCATGTCTGAGGTTCAATAGCTTATGTGGGGCCGCAACATACTGTATAGTCTTTCTACTCCAGTCTGCAGTGAAGTTCAGACGCTTCAATGATAGACTGTAGAGTAACATTACGCTTCATGATTAAGATTAGCTAACAGCTTTCTTTCAAATAGCAATTTTGATTAAAACAATTAATCATTCAGCCCTAACGCCCAAATAGCTTATTGTAAAAGTGGGTTAATTATTACAATTTTGCATGTCAGTAGGGGCCTCTGCTCTGACAACACCTTCTGCCTTCCTCTCCTTAGAATGGAGATAGGATATTGCCAGCATTAGCCAATCAGCTGCAGACATAAGTCCTCAAAATGTAAATCTTTCATTTGCTCATTGAGCTCATGGGAAATTTCTGCTCCTCATGGAACCCCACGGACAACAGTCAACAGTCTGAGAAGCAGACAGGTTTGGATTAGTTCATAATGATCAGTTTTCTTATTGCAATCAGAAGGAGTACAATAACAAGATATTGCTCCTTCTTATAAAGTATGTATTTTTATCACAAACTTTAAAAGTTTAATGATTACAGTACATGTGAAGAGAACCCTTGCTTGATAATTGAAAATAGCATTAAAATTGTCTGTGTGTGTGTGTGTGTGTGTGTGTGTGTGTGTGAATGCAGGATTGTGCAGGGCAGATTTCATGGTTAGTTGATCACAGGCATCCCAAGCCCGACCCTCATGACAGCTGCAAGAGCCACTGCCCCCCCAAGACATACACACACACACAGGCACACACACACACACACACACACACACACACACACACACACACACACACACACAGCTCTTGCTTCAGTCTGTCTTCCTGTTTTCCTCTACTTGCTGTCCATCTTCTCCTCTCTCTGTCTATTCTCTCTCTCCCTTTTGATTCTGTCTTGCTCCCGCCTCCCTTCCGTCTGAGGTTTTCTTCCCCTTTCTACAGAATGGCTTCATCTCCTCCAAGCTTTTCTTCCAGTCAATTTCCTTCAGTCTAGTCTGACCAGTTAATTATCATCCTAACACCTCCTGAGGGAAATATCTATCTCTGGAGCTCCACTGTGTTCACCAGCTAGTCTCTGACTGTGTTGCTCTGCTGTTTGCTGCTGAGCAGGTAGTGTAGAGTGGCTTTTCACAGCTTTTTACTGCCTGCTGCAGTCCACAATAACACTATGAGAAAGCTGAGAGTGATCCAAAACAGTAAGGAGGAGCTGCGGCGTCAGGTGATAATTTCCTATGCCAAGGAGGTCATGTTTTTGGTGCCGTTTGTTTATTTGTTTGTCTGTCAGCAGCATTACAGAAGAACTGCTGGCTCAATTTTCATGAAACTTCTCCTCAACATAACCAACTTATTTTACTGTGTCCTACTGCGGTGTGGAAAACTATTGCACAAAACAGTTCGAGGTTGTAATTATTATGCACTGACTTCTATATTAAAACAACCCGAGTTTGTTTGGCTGCACTGTAAACAGATACACCAGCTGCTCTAATGTTGGATGTCTGACAAAAGTAGCTGCTCAACCACCGTGTGCTGTAGTATTAAATCACACCTGCTGTTACCGCAGTAACCACAGGTGTCAAAAATCAGCCAGCACAGAAATATGAAGGATTACAACTTTAAAGTATTCCAACATCAGTTATTAAGTTGCTTTGACTAGTAAGGGACAGTACAGTTAAGTAAGTAGGAGTCATTTCTTATTGACTATTACTACTACTTCCATGTTGAGGCGGTCTGAACCTCAGTTTTAGTTTTCATCTGAGCTTCTAGACCCTATTCTGTACATGCCAGCCAACAAAGGTGGTTGTTTTCAGTTTGTTTTAGTTTGTTCCTGCACATTCCCAGAGCCTCTGTGCTGCTATTCATCCTCATTAAACGTTAAAGACTCTGGCTGCCCTTCATTTATACCTCACACTAAACTATAGATCAAGATCACAGAAGGGTCGTTAGCCTGGCCATCGATTGTTCCTCTTAGTCCACGTTTATCATGTGAGACACCATGTATAGACTCCCCTCCTCAGCCCTCATATCCACCGGCCCCCTCCTGTGACCTGAGGACACTGACCCTTGACCTCCAAGGGTCACACGGGGCCTGAGCGCCAGCACAGACTGCCTACTGCAAGGCTAGTTCTGAGATAATGAGCTTGCCATAGCTTAGCTTAGCTGCGCTGGGCTTATGGAGATCATGATTAGAGCGTATCTGCACCGGACCACAGCATTAAATGTGCTGTCTTTGCCTTAGGGTGCTACAGTAATCCCATGTTTTAGCAGGATCAACACTAATGTGGTTACAAAAACATCACTTAAATCTGCTGCAAGCCTCCCCCCCACGCAACCCCATCTGGTGTCCTTGACCCCTCAGCCATGCCATAAATATTGTAATAACAACCAACATTACAACTATATAAACTACAACAACAAGTCACGCCTGCAACCACAGCTACTACAATGCATTATAATACAACAGAAATACTTTAATACCAAGGAGCTGTTGGTGGCCACATCTGCAAACGCCATCGTTGCCATAACAAAAAGTATCCACCATAATCAGTGTAACACACTACGCCACAACCAGCCCAGTGACCACTTCAACCACCATAACCTAATATAAGCCTTGAGAATAACTTTAACAGCCACTGCAGTAGGCCCCAGAACAAGTTTTTGATTCTGCCGCCTGATACTGTGTATTATCAGTAAGGATACATGCTGTTCGGACTGTTGTATAGCGTCTGAAACCCTATCCTTCAAAACACACAATGCAACAATCAAACCCTAACAATTTATTTAGCAAACTAACATGGCAAATAACCCTCGTGTAAAATATGACATATGTGAACTAAAATTAAGTGAAATAATACAAACCTATTTTCAGTTACTCAATGAAAGACAGACTGCTACGTACAGTATATGTGGAGATAAGCATTATGGCATTAATGTCAAATGTATTTCTTTTGTTAGGTTCAAAAGTAAAGTTAATCTACATCTGAGTTTGTCAAGGACAAAAAACACATGATTTTTTAATAGTTATAGTTATAGTATTGTGGCTGTGATAAACTTTTTTCACTATAGATACGGCATTCCTATGTATGCATGTATATGTATGTAAATGTACTGTACAATTATGAGGTGCTTGTACTTGAGTATTTCCACATTATTCTACTTAACACTTGTAGTCCATGACGTGTAACAAGCAAATATTGTACTTTTCACTCCACCACATGTATACAGCTGTAAATACTTTGCAGATTAAGATTTTACATAGAAACAAATAGGCCTAGAAAATAGTCCTACAGTTTGTTTTAGTTTTAAAAGAAATTGCATTTTCTTTGCCTATTTTGTCACGGTGGCTAGCTACCAGCAGAATAATCTAGAAATGTCAAACATGACTTCTTCCTGACAAAGGTCTGATGAAGTAAGGAGTAAGTGTATCCCCGTGTCTTACATTGGTGACTAGGAAAAAGGGAGAGAGAGAGGGGGAGAGGGAGAGAGATGAGGCATTAGAGGAATGAAAGACGGAAGAATCGTGGAAGAAGGATGCATGGTTGCATGGATGGATGGCAGGTAGCTTTAGCAGCATTCCAGCAGCCAAGACTGGCCTCATTGTCCTGTGTATGTGGGAACCTCTGAACACTTCCTTTAAGACCGATTAACAGGAAACCTAAGATGCTGGATTACTGACCCTTCTCATGTTCACCTCAACCTGCTGGCTGTAGATCAAGTCATTCAACCCCCTTACTCATCCTCACACACACACACACACACACACACACACACACACACAACTTCAAGCTATGAACTTGCCGTGCACATGCAGCATTTTTGTGGCAAGCAACAATAGTGTACCACTCAGTGATCTTTAGGATGCTAACAATATTTTCAGAAAAGTAGTATTTTTCACACCGCCCTATGCAAGGATGGAAATGATTGGTTGGCCTCTCCATCTGTCATCCAAGCATTGCAGTACAACCTTGGTCCAAAGCAACACGTCTAGTGGCAACACTGCTATTAATTCTGGTATATATTCATAGTTCCCAGAACATGATTTATAAAGATTTTCTTAACCTTCACAGAACTCAACAGTCAGTTAAAATCTCCCTCCAGATATGTTTTATCACAAAATACTCAGCTTTGGGTAATAATTTGTGTCTGATAATAGGCACACCGCACATTCGCACTTTTGTACAAAAAAAGCCTAATGTCCAGATTGTTTTGAGTTGAACTGAGCACATTGTGTCTGCGAGAGGATGATCCATGTCCTTTGTGGACACGCCATGAGCTTTCCTTTAGCACCACCCTTAGGACAAACATTTGTAGCATCTCAAGTACATCTCTAAGAACAGTGAATTCATTAGAAATGACAACACTTTGTAGGGTGCCATGAACACTGAAGACTGTAGGGATATTAGCAGATATTAGATTTCTCAATTCCTTTAAATGTCCTGTCCTCATTCTGTATCAGCTGATGCTACAGTAATAGACTGACATCACTTCATAAAGATGTATGTGTACTTATGAAATTGGATAAACTAGGTTTGGTGAATATATTCAAAGGGCAATGAGATAATTTGACAGTGTAGATGCAGGACCAACAATCAGATGTTACCACCAGCAGTTCTCTGATGTCAACTCCAGCATGTATTGGCATGTATTAATTGGTTAGTGTGAGTGGGGTTCCGATCACTGGGAGTTTACTGTGAGTGATGGCCAGCTTGCAGAGAAACAGAGCCTGACCAGCTATTGTGAGTCTATTAGCTTCTAGTTCTTTCAGCTATAGTGAGGGCATGTTGCTGTGCAGGCCTGTGCTACCATCTAGTGGTTAAAATGGCTCTACATAGTTTGGTGACAATATGTCAAGCCACACTTATTGTTATTACAAGCATTAAAAAGAACTTCAGACACAGACCTGGAATGTTCCATAACTTCCAGAATGATTGACAGGTCTGTTGATATATAGACTAACACTAGAAAATTAAATCCATGTGACTAGTGTGTTCTAGTGTGGTTAACAACGGGTTCAGATCAGTCATTAATCACCGATGCTACTACGTCAAAGAGCTCTGGACCTGAAGCCTACCCATATCCAGGAATAAGAAAGCATTACAGACAGCATTGTGGAATTCCTGGTGCAAATATAAAGCCTTGCATAGTTCCTTAAAGAGACACACATTTGTGTGTATTGGTGGCAAATACTGATGACAGAGACAACATATGACAACATTCATATGTTGACCTTTTATTGTGGCCAGCCTAAGGCACACCTGTGCAATACCCATGCAGTCTGATCAGCATCTTGATGTGCCACACCTGTGAGGTGGATGGATTATTTTAGCAAAGGAGATGTGCTCACTAACACAGATTTTGACAGATTTGTGAACAATATTTGAGAGAAATAGACCTTTTGCGTACATAGAGAAAGTCTTAGATCTTTGAGTTCAGTTCATGATGAATGGGGGCAAAAACAAAAGTGTTTTAAATTTTGTTCTGTCATGATCCTGTCTGTGTGTCTTGTTTGGGAGTCTGAGTTTAGTTCCATGTCCTTAGTTCATGTTTTGGTATTCATTCCTGGTCCTTGTTTGTATTATTGTGATTTGGTCTCCTCTGTACTCTGGGTTCTAGTTCTGTGTTCTCATTTAGGTTCTGGTTCTTTGTAACTTGTGTGTGTTTCTGTCTTCTTGGTTATTCACTCTGCCCCATGTCTGCTTGTCTAGTGTTCTCTCTGTTTCCCCCTGCTGTCTCTCTGCCTGCCTGCTTGTCTCTCTGTCTCTGCCTTGTTAGTCCTGATCCCGCTCACCTGTGTTGCTCCCGCCCCGCTCGTTAGTCCCTGTGTATATTTATGCCTGCTTGTCTCTCCAGTCTTCGTCATGTCCTTGCGTCTAAAGTTGAGTGTTCCTGCCTGTTCCTTGTCTTCCTAGTTCTGGATTATTCCCTGTGTTTTGGATTGCCTTGTGTTCTGGACTACCTCTGTTGGACTTTGCCTCGAGCTCCTTGTAAGCCTGTTTAAGTTAACTTAGGTGAGTTAACAAACATTTTTGGACTGCAACCTCCTCGCCTTGCCATTGTCTGCATTTGGGTCCTCGCCCCAGTCTGCACTCAGCGCCCCAACCCATGACATGTTCAGTGTAGAAGAAACAAACATGCATTACCCAAAAAACTTGAAATACTGCATTATATTTTCAATTGTCACCTGCTACCTAAATTTTATCTCCCTTCATACAAATAAATAAATTTTCACCATGGTGCAGAAAATGTCTCCAGAATGCAGTAAATTAAGAGTTTAATTAACATGTGAATGGAGAGTACTGACACCTATTTTTTTCCACTTCAAGCCCTGAATCCTGCTTTCTTTCCTTTTTTTTTTTTTTTGGTACCTTTCTTGGGGATAGTCATGACTGTCACAATGTCAGGGTTTTATGATGTGTGGTTGAGGACCCAAATGTAGGATACAGGAGCAGATACAGTTCTTAAGATTTATTAACGGAAATGTACACACTTACTAGGAGTGGCAGATTTCAAAAACAAGTCCAAACTGTTGTGAGAATGAGATAAATATGAAGAAAAAGATACTGGAAGCAACTGGTTCTGGTTCTTGGGGGGCCTTCATAGATACTGGTTGACTGCCTGGCACATATACAAGCCATATAGTAACATGATTCGCCTCTGCAGTACCTCTGATGCCCTCAAGACTGATAATTGTTGACTGCTTAGCTCAGATTGCAAAACTACAAAATTAAAGTAAGAAAGATGTTTTGTTTGATATACTGTTATATTTTAATGTGTCTCTGTAGTCTCTTGTGCGCTGACCTTTGCTTGACCTCTGGAGACCTATGGTTGTACATGATCAGATTTCAAAATAGATGGCGATTTCCAGTAAAAAGAGGAAGTGAAAGTCTGCTCTTGCTGGCCACTCGACTCTTTAGATGAATAAAAAAGGTCTCCCTGAGAGCACGTGTGTGTATCTCGCTCACATGAAAACTGATTTGTGCATGCATTTAAGATTATGTAAGGGAAGGGATGATCATTTTGTTTGAGAAGTGTGGCCAACTATATTTTGTGAAATTTGTTTGTGAAATGAGGCAAAGGGGTGTTGCCTCTACTGGACAGAAGGACCATCTACCCATAAACGGCGAAGTAATGTAAAAACCAATCAATGTGATGATCAAGTTCTGATAGCCAATGATTGTTTGAGAAAAGGGTGGGGTCTTTCCTGTCCATTTCTTTATTTAAGTTGCTGACCCTAGAGCTCTTGCATACACTTTTAAACACTTCTAGCTTTTAAAAAAATAAAAATGTTTCTCTTTGGGTGAACGCCCCAGGAGAAACTAAAAGGCTTTTCCAATTTGTCTTTGTGTTCTTCCCCTCTTCTGGACTGGTAAGTTAGTATTTACTTACTTTAACATCCACACTGCCTACATTAACACACCTCATTACAGATAAGCAGCAAACTGTCCCTTTAAGGATCTTATTCCAGGTTCAGTGCCCTGCTCTCTGGAATCTAAAGCGAGAGGGGAAGAGGGGTTGACTAGGGAACTTTTGAATCTGGGATTAGAAATTCAATACAGACGGTCAGGCCAGTACCTAGTGTTGAAACTAGCTTGTTATCAGAGGTTGCCCTTTTTTCTCAGTGGTATCTGAATTTATAATGCACTAAGGGCACCCAGAGATGGTGACCAGAGAGAGCGGGGTTCCTTGCAGTGGGCCACTTGTTGCTACAAAATGAAACAAACAACTTTCTGCTGCTGGCCTCTGTCCGGCGCGCACAATGATGATGCAGTAAATAGTGACGATTCTCTCTGATCAATCACCAGTTTCCAGTGTTTTTACGTCAAATTTTATCACCTCAGCTCGCTTGGAACCTCGGCAAAGGTGATACGAAAAAAAGTACCTGGTAGCAGGTACAAGTACAACTTTTTTTCCACAATGGAAAACCAAAAAAAGACGAGTCCAGCTGGTACCATGCAGTGGAAAAGGGGCTAAAATGATCCAACAGAGAACAGATAATCCAAACAGAGACACACAAGGCACGTTGATGCTCAGCATCAGCAGTTACTCTGCTCCATCAGCCCATTTAGAGATGAATCCTGGTGCGCTAAAACATTTTGTGTCTTTCGTAAGGACTGAGAGGGGCTCAGAGCCTCCAAAATTTTATTTTTTTTATTTTTTTTGGTGTGGGTTATACAAAGTTCAATCTCTCAACTATTTATTCAGCCAATATTAACTTAGATATGAAACTACTTGCTTAGAAATAAAACAATGCAGACAAAAACAAACTTTAAATTGCAGGCTTTTCAAGGGCCCCATTGCGGCCCTGGTTAATCAGACACACTTTCCCTCCCACTTTGACACGCTTGCTTACACAGTTAGTTATGGGTCAAGTACATGGTCATAAACTTTTGGAAATCTGGTCCCCACAAGGTCAAATGTGCAGCAGCTTATTATGACCCATATTTAATTTTACTGTTAGGCCGCAAACTAGTGGTAGCAAAGGGAGAAGTCAGGTGACAAAGTATAAAGTACAAGAAAGTCCACATTAGGAGGGGAATGGACGGATCAAATAAATTCAGGACTTTAAACTAGAAGACCCGGGTAGTTATTGTTGCCTAAACCTAACCAAACTGCAACCTTTTCACTACGTTTACCACGTGTTTAACATCACCTGACTTATGTCACGTACTTGTGGTCCGGGAGCCTGTCGCTGGAATAGTAGTTTCCAATGGTCATATATCTCGTTTTGGGTCAATTGACAATCAACCTTGTCTTCTTGTTGTTTAGGTATGAGGACGTGTTGCGTGTGCAAGATGGCGGTCTATTTTCTAATCTAGTTGGTTGTAAATCTACAGTATTAGTACAAAATTATTGTGGTTGGTAATTTCATTCAAAGTACATTCTGGTTTACATTTGGTAACAAACATGGTGAAATAAATTATAAAAATAGGAATGGTATATGCTTTAGCTTTAGTATGTTATAGGCTTTTGCTGAAGGGTTGTTTAAGAGGACTGCATACTTAAATATTATTAAAATTAAATCTGAAAGAGGTCATTATGCCTTATGGCTTTTCCCTTGCTTCTATTGTGTTATATCGTTTTTGTGCATGTAATAGGTTAGCAAAGTGAAAAAGCCCCCAAAGGGTGTTACCGTCTCCCACAGAAAACACTGCTCTGAACTGCCTGAAAACAGCTTAATTGTAGTCCAGCCTTTACTTACGTAACCTATCTGCGTCACTTTGTAACACATATCATAATGCTCGCTTAGCGGCAAGTGTGGCATGCTCTCAAAAACACCAGTGGAGAAACACACTGAGCTGCAGAACACACAGTGAAAAGACGTCTGCCTGCTCCCTCCCCTCACCATCACCCTCCCTACAGAACTTTAGATGCCCTCCAAGCAGTCAATGGACATAAAGCTGTTACTGTCATCATTGGGAGGTGTGAGAGACCAAGCAGTAAGGCAAAAGGAGTCACGAAAAATTCAAAAGACAGCACTACTACATAAACTGTAAATAACAGCAGAACCAACTAAACACTTATTTCAAAAGAAATGTAATCTTACTTAACATTAATCAAATAAAATACTTAATATTATATAAATCAAAACCCAAAATATCTAGGGCTACCCCTTGAACATAACAAGCAGTGGTAGTGTCCAATTGGGCCACCTCCCCTGTGGACTCCTTCCGCTTCCTGGGCACCATCATCTCCCAGGACCTCAAGTGGGAGCTGAACATCACCTCCATCATCAAGAAGGCCCAGCAGAGGATGTACTTCCTGCGACAGCTGAAGAAGTTCAGCCTGCCAAAGACAATGATGGTGCACTTCTACACCGCCATCATTGAGTGCACCTCCTCCTCACCTCCTCCATCACCATCTGGTACGCTGCTGCCACTGCCAGGGACAAGGGCAGGCTGCAGCGCATCATTCGCTCTGCAGAGAAGGTGATTGGCTACAATATTTCATCATTGCAGGACCTGCACGCCTCCAGGACTCTGAGCAGGAAAGATTGTAGGTAACCCCTCCCACGGTAATACTCAACACATGGCTGTCTCCCTCTCCTCATTTTTCAAAGGACAAGTGAATGTGAGGGAGAGAGCGGCGGACAGTGACGGTGAAAGTTAGTGGAGAGAAAGATTAGCATTAAGTTGTCAGGTTACAGCATAGGCGTCGCTAGACCCTTTTTATTGGCCATGTGCTCCTGTATCCATGTGCTGTGCCCCAGTATTAAAATTGTCAAGAGCCCTTAGCATAGTTTCTGGATGTGTAGGGTAGAGAGCTGCAACACAAATCGCACGCAGTAGCGCTGATAAGATGGAGTCAACAAACAAAGTTGAAAAGAAGATTAAACAGAGAACATGCGACTGCTCACGAGAACGTACTACACGGGTCTAACTCAAACCAGCAACCTCGGGTATGGGAGGCAGACCAGCTGGCGAGGGAGCTAAACCCCGTGGCCACTGATGTCAGTCGCCAGTACGTCTCCTAAGGTGTCGGGAATGAGGTTTACTCACTGCCTCGCTGGTTTCTATCACACGGGCGTTTAGCATAGCCCAAACATTTGTGTCCTTTTTTTACTCTGCATGACACAATGTTTGCGGGTGGCATGAGTAGATGCACACGTTGGGTGGTAGAGTAACACACATGTTGCGGGAGCGGGATCAAAAAAACAGCCTCACGCAGGTCTCTAGTGTGGGGCTCCATGGTCAAATTAGCAACAATTGGTAACGTCCGGTCAAGTTAGCAATAATATACATGCAATGTCCAGTTACACTTTCAAAATAAAACTACTGGTTAATGTGTAAAGTTGCAAAAAACAAGTAAATGTTGAAAGCGAGTGTTTACTACCTTGAATAAGAGGGACTATCCTTCTGGGCACAAGAAGAGAAAATAACTCAATTAGAGTGACTTTCAGGAACAGCAGTAAGGTAAACTTGTGTTCTCTCCTCTGAAAGTCTGATGTGAGCAGGTTCATGTGAAGCTGCAGTGAGTCAGCATCTCTACTCTGTCTGTCATACTAACCCAGCTGAGCAGAGCAACTAGGTCTGTTTTTGTCTTGGTTGCTTGCCAGACAATGTTAGAGTGAAATACAACTATTTATTACCTTTGATAAACGCAGACAGGTAACGATGTTTATAAACTGTAGCATGGAAATGATAACTAAGTTGTGCGTGAAAATGCGCTCATATGTTCGGCACGTGCAAGAAATGAAACTCGTGCATCTGGCTGAGCAGTGCTACAGTCCGCAGCCGGACTATATTGCATTCCAGCAGCAACATTAGTTGGACCAGTCCAGACAGCACACGGATGTGAGGGCACACATCATTTTAAAACAGTCAGTCAGTGAAGGATTAATTACACAGTAAATTATCACAGTAACCTTTTCCTCAATAACAATATAACAAATGTTCAATAAATATTCAGTAATTGTTTGATCTTATTCATTTTTATCATGAACGAATTAGCATTTACTTTTTCTATTAAAATATTTATTTTATGGCACTAAAAAAGATTAAACTTAATTTTACTAGTGCATATTTGTTGAAAAAAGACTTTAACATATTTGTTTTGAATGTTCTACCTCAGATTTGTGAAGTAATCCACTGTTTGGTAAGTGATTTTCATGTTCTGACCATAAAGAAAAGTTTAAACCACAATTAACTATCTGGTTCCTTCAGCTTTCACTAAGGAGCAATAATCATCTTTTAAACTCGATACAAAACATGATTTGACATTTATCCTGGAAATGATCAAAATTGAATGATATAAATATTTTTATCGTGATAACATTTTTGTCCATACTGCCCAGCCCTAGTATATATTTTGGATAAATTTGAAATGGGCCTGATGCAGCTGATAACAATACTTGCTAGATAATGTTATCTATAATTTAAAGGGGCTATGCTTAAATTTGTCAGTAGAGAAGATGCTGGATAATAAGCCAGTACAAGCACAATTGATACAAAGCGTGCCAGCACAGACCCAGTCCAGACATCTTTAGCAGGTCACACAGACCCAGATGAAATACAGGCAGCCTCAGCGAGGCAGCGAGCACAGTTGATCCAAATCCAGTACGAGCACAGCCAGAGATGTACAGCCAGCAGCAGTCTTAACAGACTTTATGAGGATTTTTCTAGAAGAGGTTTCCATTCAGGCGTATTACAGAGACAGACTGTTTTAAAGGAGAGGTAGTAGTATGAGCAATGCAGTGTCAGGTGTGACTGTGCAGCAGTGGCTCGCAGGTAACATAGCATACATAAAATAGGATTGTGTGCTTATGCTCCGGTTATATCCCTTTCTGACATGACCAATATTAGGAATATATAGGAAATATTAGGGACGCTGGTAAGGCACATACTAACACATTTCATACACTTCAATCAAAAAGAAATCACCCCAGTAGAGCTTTTGTCTAGCAACGCCCCTGGGTTACAGCTCTGTCCTGTACACACCCTCAGGGACAGTTCTAGTGATTTGGAGGCCCTGGACAAAGAAGAACTTAGAGGGCCCCTCCTTTTATTAATATTTTATGAAAAAACAGCTTTTTTCAATAGCTTCTGTTTCATGTGATTCAGAGACTCCTGAAAAAAACATTTTTTTCCATAAAAGTATGAATAAATAAAATATGCATTCAAATTTAATATAAAGGGGTGTGTCTCATTTGCCCAGTGTAGTAGTACAATTCAGCATTAGGTTGGAGTCCCTAGGTCACATGACATGGAAGCTTTTGAATAAAAAATTATGATTTTTCCATAACACTATTATAACAATAATAATTTATTGATGGTCTCTGAGTAACCCCCCCCCCCCCATTATACTGCCAACACGGGGTGGAAATGGGTAAGAAGACGCTACTGGATCCTGAGTGAATTTCCTATTTAAAGATATTTCCATAATGCTGACATTTTAGCTGCGTTCTGTCACAAACTGGTTTCCATTTATGACAGGACGCGGCTAAAGTGTCTGCAGTGTGGAAATATTTTATATAGGAAAATTTGTAATGTATGCAAGGCAAGCATTTCGCAAGGTAGGTGTAAAATAATCTGCCACTATTAAAATGTATGTATGAAATGAAGGAATAATATTTAGCATCATTTAATGTTAATAATGTCATTCAATGTTCAATATATTTATGTTTGCATACACAAAGGACTCATGTCTTTTAGTACACATTCTCTACACCTTACTTTGTAACCCGGTAGGCTATTTCAGTTGAAGATGCACGATCAAAATAAATTATTACATGTCTCCAGCAGTATGGCATAAAATTACAAGATGTGACCAATCTTTGCAGCCTTTCTTTAACCAGCCACCAGTTCTTATCATGCACCATAGTATATTATAGTAATTTATTTGAGAATGCCTTTCTGGACCTTCAATGACACAGCGCCGGGTAATTGGTTTTAAATCATCTTTGGGCTTTTCCACAGGCTCAGGGCTGTTTTTAAATGATGTTCCACTTAAATTGGCTGGATTACAAGCGTAAAAAAATATATACAGTAAGGGTAAGGGAAAAGCCAAAAAGCATAATATGACCTCTTTAATGTGAGGAAGGTTAGAGCCTCCTTATCACTTGACACAGATCTGATGTTTTCCCCTCTTCACTTTAAGTCTTGTCTTCATGTATGTCAGCATGTATTTACTCGCTCCGTTTCCATTTCTACCACTTAGTTCCCATTTTGCCTAGCGTAAAAACATATTTGCTTCCGGCATTAACGGTCAGGTTTTTTTATGCGGAAACTGAAAATGCACACACAAATGGTTGGATAAAAAGCATACTTTGTGACAGGTCAAAATGTCTAGCGTGAAAAAGGACTGTCACAACAAATCACTCAAGAATCATAGGTCATAAAATAGAGATGTATCAGATCATCACAAGAAAGAATTACATCACATACATTGATTTTTCTTTCATGTCAGGTACCCTGTTGTGTTTAAATATTAAACATATTTCTGTAAATTTACAGTATGCCAAGGAAGTCTTTCGAATATATCAGTCTTGAGAACATGCCAGAAACTGTTTCCTCTCTGTTAAGTGTGTGCAGTGTCTGTGTGTTGATGTACAGCTCTGTAGGCCTATAGCATTGATGAAATTACACAGTACAACAGGCAGCCACCCATTTGTGTTCCCTTCAGCAGAGTATCACATATGGTTAAAGGCAAGTAAGCCGGATTTACATATTGGGGAAATGGGGAATGGGCTTTGTTGGGTGGGCTTAAATGCTAAATCCTCATCGACCAGCACTCACAATGCCATTACAGAGGAGACGTGAGAGGCTGAGAATCTGTAGAACAGTTGAGCTTTGACTGTCAGTTGACTGGTGCTGGGGATTTGCTAGATCATATATGCACACATATGGAGCAGCTGGCTGGGATCCAGTTTCCAGCCATTTTCCAGGCACTGGGATCCTCCACCCCCACCCCTCCTCCTCTTCTTTCCTGACAGGGCATTTCTAGATTCCCCTGGTAAACATGCCAATTCATTCAATTGCAGGTTGTCACCATGAGATGGCGCTTCCTTCACAAAAGCAACCAACCCCCACAGTCCACTGCAGAGTATATATATTTCCCAGACTTTCAGCAGCCGCTGGAACTTCATTACTAACCCTACCCTCACATTTCACCTTTGAAGTACAAGAAAAAAACACTCCATCTGACAGTATCTCCATATTTATATTGTGTATCAACTTGTTCTAATGACGTTAACAATGAGTACAGTATTAAAACCAAATATTCTTCTTTTTATGGCTGCACCTTGTGCATCATTTACACTTCCACAAAAAGTTGACCTGAAACCAGCAGAAGGTTTGTGGGTGCTCAGGGGCTGGAGCACCACTGAATTCCAAATCAAAATACTATAGATCCTGCAGCCACTCTTTTTCTACCCCTATCTTTTGTTTGTACAGTATGTACACTGTGCTTTTAATACCTGTCTCCCCCATCTCCCTCCCTCTCTCTCCCCTACTCAAGCTGTCCAAGGTTCTGACAGGTTTTTGTTGCCGTAGTATCGCCTCCAAAACACTAATCTGACCTTTAAACATGTGTAGGCATAGATATAAATCGCTAGACGTGACATGTCATAATGACTTTCCATTCCAGGATGGAACCATATGGCAGCCATCTTACCTGGCTCTAGTTTTAAACTTTAAAATCCATGGTGAAAGAGGCTTATGGTGTTTTTATAATCCTTGAATTTTTCTACCAATACACCAATACCGTTACTGTGCCTGTCTAGAATGAACCACAAAAAATACACTTTCTGATGGACTCCGAGGTGTCTATAATAATTAATCATTTACTGATAATGGACACCTTGTTGGGCATTATCCCATACTTAGTTGACACATTTATCCAAAGTGCATTTAACCACAGGTTGGCACATTGGTGCAGTGGTTAGCACTGTCGCCTCACAGTAAGAAGGTTGTGGGTTCGAACCAGGTTGTTCCAGGCCTTTCTACATAGAGTTTGCATGTTCTCCCGGCTTCCTCCCAGGACTAGATTATTAGGTGACCCCAAATTGCCCTTAGGTGTGAGTGTTTGTCTGTGTGTGGTCCTGTGATGGATTGGTGACCTGTCCAGGGTGTACCCCACCTTTCTTCCGGTGTCAGCTGGGATTGGCTCCAGTCTCCTGCAACCCTGTACGCAGAATAAGTGGTTGACGATGGATGGATGGCATTTAACCACACAATTTACAAGATGCAAGTGCCTCAACTTCATCAAATATGCTGTAAATCTTCAATTGCTATATTTAGAAACAATAAGCCATAAAGAGCTTTTTTTCATAGATTCATTTTTTAATTGGCTAAAGTGCAGTCTTTCAGAGTTTCTGCTGTCCTGATGTCAGTAGGGAGCTCGTTCCACCATTGTGGAGCTCGGGCCGCAAACAGTGGTGATTCTGTTGAGCGGTATCTGGTCCCCCTCATAGTGAGCGAGTAGCAGGCCCAATGGCAGTAGCAGGTAGTTAGAAGTAGGGTAAAGTACCAGTGTCTTGAATTAGATTCAAGCAGCCACTGGTGATGACGATAATAATAATAGCTTTATTTGTACAGTACTTCTTACAACATTTTCACATATAGTGGCACGGAACAAAATGAAACATAAAAGAATGCATGTACAATTAAAGAAAAAACTAATTATGCATCACATAGTGGTTTGAATTGAATAAATAAAACAAACAAGTCACTGTATACATAATGGAGAAATAAAATACGTATTATAAATCAAAAGCAATTTTATATAAATCAGTCTTAAGAAGTGAGATGAAAGCAGGAACACACTGTGAGCCTGATCTCCTTTGGTAGACTGTTGCTGAGTGTAGGGGCCATGACAACAAAGGCCCTGTCTCATTTTCTAGCCTAACCTTAGTGTAGGCTCATAGGGGAAAAAAGCTCAGAGATATAGGAAGGTGCCATCCCATGCCTGGCCCTAAAAGTAATTAAAGAATTTGTAAATCAAAAATGACTTGTGACTGTCTGGACAAATGAAATGAATCAGAATCAGCTTTACTTGCCAGGTATGTGTACACATACAGGAATTTGACTCTGGATTGTACATTGCTCACGATGTGCTTACTTATACAATAATACAATAATAAAATCAAACACAGGCTACAGTATAGAGAACACATACACACTATAAGCAAAACAATATAGAAATATTGAGACAATACTGCAAGGATGCAGGAGTGAATTATTATTAGTATTTTAGTATTTTTTTGTACATGGCGGAGGTGGATGAGATATACAGGTACACATATACATACATGCACACATGTACAGTAGGGCTGTCCCCGACTAAGGATAGCTCCACTTTAATCTTGAGAAGCTGCTGAGCTGCAGTCGGCATGATCCTTGTTTCGCTGCGAAGCTTCGACTGTGAGATTGACAGTCGAATCAGGCTCCGCCCATCGAAGCATCGAATCTTCAACTATTTATGTACGCAGTGTGATGGAGCATAGTGCAAAGGATGCTGGAATAAATAAGTATTATGTGCGGTGTTATGTACATGAGGTAGGTGGATTTGGTATACAGTATCTCCAATATGACAACATAACAGTATGAACAGCACTGAAATACAGAATGGTGAATAAATAAATAATAAGTGTTAGCCAGTAAACAGGTGCTTATTAGAGACAGAGTTACTGGGTTATTGCACAGGAATTGTTCCTGACACTGTGAGTCAGAAATCAGGCTTGTGGGAAGAAACTGTTCCTGAGTCTGTTGGTTTTGGCGTACAGTGCTCTGTAGGGCCTACCAGAGAGGAGAAGCTGGAACAGGTTGTGTCCGGGGTGAGATGGATCTGCAGTGATGTTTCCTGCCCGTTTCCTGACTCCTGAGTCCTGAATGGAGGGCAGGTTGGCACCGATGATTTAGTAGAAGTATTAACAATGCAACATATATAGATACATACAACACATAAGAGATACAAATATACAGATAGCTAGGGGGACTACAACAAAATGTTGGTGTAGAGGGAGGAGAAAAGAAAAGTGTATTTTTAAAAAAACAAACAAAAGAATATCATAGAAAAATCTTCAAGCGAGTACAGATATTAAGTACCTTCAGAGCCTTTTTTTTGGAAGAGAAATTAATTGTTCTAAAATAAACATTTATTTGTAAAATACTATAAATGGGTTTTATTGTTTGTAAATTATGAAATAATGGTCACAGTATTGCCTTTCATTACTCAAAACCCCATAAAGGACATTCTGCCAGAACAAGCTGAAACCTGCATATATATAATCATTAATAAATGTACATACATCCTGCCAAAATTGTTTTACAGAAGTACAGTGTCAAAACAAATGTAATATTGTTTCTATATGAGTCTCACAGAAGGTACAGTTAGGATCAATGTCATTTTTAAACCTCTTCATGTAATACTTAGTGGGGTAGAATCTATGAACAATCTTTGTAGGAGCCAATTTGATTGTTTATATTTATTTTTTGTTTGTAAATTTGTATATTTACATATTTTTGTGTGATTTGTTAATGCTCATGTTTTTGCACGTCCAAAAGGCATAAAGGAGTGTGCGGCAGCTTAGTGGCGTAGCTGACTGAAGGAGCATACAGTTTTTAGAACTTGTATAGATGCCCTTAATACCTCAGTTAACATTTAGTTCACGCATCTTTCAACCTTTTGTAAGCAAGACGTAAATAAAACACTCACATGTTGGAACTATCTGGACATTATAATATATATTTTTTGGTTCATGTAATTCTACAAGCAAACAAGTGTCATAGCCTAAGTCAGTCCAAGAGTGATTCACACAAAGGAAAAACAAAGTGGTTACTACAATCTTAAAGTATACTTTATTAACCTTGTTAATAACTAAGTATTTATGGGGCAACATTCAAATGTTTCTCCAGCACAGATCATTGACAATGATCAGGAATTCTTACTGGTTGGTAGGTGATCAAATACTTATTTCATGCAATAAAATGCGAATTAATTATTTAAAAATCATACAATGTGATTTTCTGGATTTTTGTGTTAGATTCCGTCTCTCACAGTTGAAGTGTACCTATGATAAAAAGTACAGACCTCTACATGCTTCGTAAGTAGGAAAACCTGCAAATTCAGCAGTGTCTCAAATACTTGTTCTCCCCACTGTGTTCATGATAACACTCCTCTTAACATTGTCAATGGTTTGCATTTCTCAATGTTCAGAAATAGACCAGATGCTTTAAAGAATGGCTCTATTACTTTAAGTGAAGCAGAAATCTGTGTATCATCACTGAGAAAAAGCGTAGTATTATCTGCCAGTTGGCTCATCACAATCTCTTTGCCTGCTATAAGAATACCCTCTAGAGAGCTTTCAGTAGTAGAATTTGTAAGAAGCTCGGTTACCAACAGGAACAGGTAGGGGGAGATAGGACAACCTTGCCTAATGCCCCTCCTTAACTCAAATCTTGGAGATGAGCCATGTCTAAGTTCAATAGCTTTGCAAAAGAAGTCTCCAAATCCAAATTTTCTAAGAGAATGAAAAAGGAACTGGTGTTCAACAGTATCAAAGACCTTGTGAAAGTCTAGAAACAGAATGAAGCTAATTCTCAAATATGAAATCTGAGTAATCCGGAATGTCCAAAACCAAAATGTTGTTTGAAATATGTCTATGTGTGACAAGTTAAAATAGAACACATTAATAATCTGTATATTAGTTAATTAAATATAGTAACTTCATGGTCTGTGATGTTAAGATGTTTACTGATGTTAAAAAAACAGTAATAAATTAATTTGCAAAAGTTCATAAGAATTACCATAACCATAAAATATATCATCTGATTTAAAAAGTTAAAATGCTAAAAAGTGGTTTATCTTACATTGTTTATTTTGTTCTTGATTGTGTAATTTGCAATGTAAAAGTGTTGACCTAGAATCCGGAGGCCGTCACCTTCCGTTTCCGCTCACATGCCTGGGGGATGTTGCGGTATTTTCCTCATTAGAGTAAAGTTCTTGCTGAGGAACCAAACTCTCATGATTATATCTCCCCATTATCAGGGGCGAAAAATACGCCTCATAAAACCTGACTGTGTCTCGTCAATAATCGAATCCAGAACCCCCTCAAGTCTCTTTGCTAATAGCAGAGCCAAAATCTTATAATCATTATTAAGGAGAGTAATTTGATGCCATTTATCAATTAACAGATTGTCTTTCTTGGGCTTGGGAATAAGCGTTATAAAACTTTGAGTCATAGTGGGAGGGAGAGCATTTTTCCCTATACTTTCTATGAAGACCTCAAGCAAAAAAGGGGTTAGTTGTTTAGCAAATAACTTCTTTCAGTTCTGAAGTAAGGCCATCAATTCCAGAAGATCTGTTGTTTTTCAAATGCCTAATAGACTCAGCAACTTCTTCAATGTCTAATGATCCATAGAAATTACTACTGTATGTAGCAAGGACCACACCATCAATGAGTAGTATATGAATAGTGCTGTTAACATAATTAGATTTTTCAAGCATAAAACATATGCTGCATTTTGTTCTCCCTCTTCTAGCCATTTTTTGCAAGATCTAATGAAGGCAACCTCTGCTTTTAATCTATATATTTCAATCTTTGAGAAAGAGATGCTATATTGACAGCGAAATCTTCTTCTTCAGCTCTTCTGGCTTTAGCAACAGTACTGCCATGTTTCCTAAGATAGTTGGCAACATCAAATTGAAAAAGCTCCCAGTACTTACAATAAGATCTTTTGGTACAAGCTTTTCCCCAATAAAGCAAAATGATATCCTTAACTTTAAACTGAACTATATTACTATTTAATAAGGAGCTATTCAGCTTCCAGTGAGAGGCTCTGCCAATATTCAAATCAGCAGACAACTTAATATTAATGCAAATTGCTTTATGATCGGTAAGTGGAGTAGGGACAATACTAGTAGTGATACAATCTTGATCTACAGAATTTGAGCCAAAAATCTATTCTGGACTGTCTGGAACCTGTTTTGTTGCTCCATGTATATGACCTGTCAGATGGGAACTTTTCTCTCCAAATATCAATAAGACCAAATTTATCCATAAACTTTTTGTTCGGCTATCTATCAAGAGCATTGTCTATTGTAATATTCTCCAATCAATAGAATCGGGTTGGGGAATTTAGATTGCCATTGACAGACATAATTGTCTACAGACTCAATCAATATGTCATTGTCATGTTTAGCGTTGTATCCATAAGATTTACAATAATGAACAGAACGTCAATGTGGCTGCACACTAGCCAAAGTGGCCATTTGGATCACATGTTAAGTTTAAAAGTTTACCATCAAACACATTTTTCATTATAGAGACACCAGTGGAATGTATAGAACCATGTGAGAGCCAGAGATCATTGCCCCACTGAGACTTCCAGAAATTAGTGTCCTTAGAATCTGAGTAAGACTCCTGAAAAAATATTTTCTGCAGTCCTGACTGTCCGTTGTAGTCTGCTCCTGTCCTTTTTGGTGGTAGACAGTGATGGAGGTGCAGAGGACAGACTGGATGATGACTGTGTAGAAGTGGATCAGCAGGTCCTTAGGCAGGTTGAACTTCCTGAACTGATGCAGGAAGTACATCCTCTACTGGGCCTTCTTGATGATGGTGTCCGTTTTGGGCTCCCACTTCAGGTCCTGGGATATAGTGGATCCCAGAAAACTGAAGGATTCCACAGCAGACACAGGGCTCTTCTGAAGAGATGGGGGGCAGAGTGTGTGTGTGTGTGTGTGTGGGGGGGGGGGGGTGATGTTCCCCAGCTGAGGATGTCCGGGATCATGGCGTTGAATGCCGAGCTGAAGTCCACAAACAGGATCCTTGTATATGTCCCTGGAGAGTCAAGGTGTTGCAGGATGTAAAGCAGTCCCAAGTTGACTGCATCATCTACTGACCTGTTAGCCCTGTAGGCAAACTGCAGGGGGTCCAGAAAAGGGGCCTGTAATGTCCTTCAGGTGGGCCAACACCAGTCTTTCAAAGGACTTCATGACTACACATGGCGACAGGCCTGGAGTCATTCAATCCGAGGATGTTTTGGGGACCGGGACTGTTGTGGAGCATTTGAAACAGGAGGGAACTTCACATCCCACAACACAGTGTTGATTAAGTATACATTGCGAGGCTGGATTATTAGTAATTTGTGGTATTACAAACTGAAATGTGATTTACATTTTAGGACTAACTTGTATTTTTACCATGGACTCCAGATGATTGAAAACCTCAAATTTCATCCATGTCATATATGTTTGGCACACAATAGACTTTGTTTTTTGTTAGCTAAAAACCATCTGAACTGAATTTCAGCCGGTTTAATTAGTTGTTTGTATTATATGTTGCTAGAATTTAAAATAGAACATTTATGTTATAATCTTATGAATTAAAAAACATCAAACCAAATTTGTTTTGGAATTTGTGCAGCATAATACACTACAATACAGCAGCACACAATTGCAGCCTAAGAAATGACCATACAGTTGAGTCAGCATATCTGTCAACAAAAGTGTAACTTTGTAATCATCACAACAGTATTTACTGCAAGATGACTGCTTCAGTCAGTATTATATTTTACAAGAGTCCATGTAGTGTGTGTCCACCACAATATATATTCATATACGCAGTTGCTCATGCATGAGCGCACACATTCACTCACTGCCATGACTACAATTACTGTTGCTAATCTGTCACCCCTTCGTCATCCCCCCTTCCCAAACTAATTCAACCTAGAGAGCCATTGCCTTGGCTAATCCAACTCTCTGGCATTTACATTTAGAATGCTTTTGATTTATCAAATCATCCCAACATTGTGGTAAATTCACTTTCCCTTAATCCCCTTTGGAGAGGAGATTGAAATGGTGGAGCAAGGCAGGTCAGGGGGAAAATAAAAGCAAATTGAAAGGTGCTCATTTGTCAGCTTGGCTGCTTTCATGGAAGCCTTATTGTGTCAGAATGTAATTAGTGCTCTTCAGACAACGTTTTCGAGCGGCTGTGGTGGTTTCTGTAATTCTGGGGGGCATTCACTGTGCCAGTGGGACACATAGGCCGTGTCAAAGCCTAACGCTTTTCTTTGTACTGCCCATCTACTGTCCTCACAAACCTAATCATCTAGATATAATTATGGACATCCAATATTGAGAATGGTTCAGCGTGAAAGCTCTTATAAGAAATGCAGGTGACTTATGATCTGTTCCTTTCTGACAGTTATTCGCCGCACTTCTCACTTGCAGCTGGGTGTGTTCATAAACATGTTGCATTCCAGCAAGCATTTTTCTGAAAGGAATCTTAGTTTTTGTAAATTAGTTTAGCAGTTTATTTAGATAACCATTTGTATCAGTATCTTTCCTGGAGTCCACAGCTGCTGGGAGCACAAGAAACTTTTTCACTAGCAGAAAGTCATGAAGTCATTGTGGCGTTCACACAACATGACTGATTGTTGACAGGGGGTCACTCACTACACGAGCTGACAACAGCTGTGTTACCTGACGGCTGGTCTTCAAACCACGTTTTGTCAAGAAAACACGTGAAATGTGAAACAGGAAATGAGGCGGACCTACACAAGAAACAGCTGTTGTTTGTTAATATAAAGATAAAAATTATAAAGACAAAGAATATGGGTGAAATAATGGATTAGCACATACAGGATGCAGGGATCATCTGTGCTACAGAGATTTGTTTTGTAATGAAAGAGTAGCTGCCTTCTCTCATTGGCTGGATGTCGATGACAAGTTGGCTGACAGCTCCAGATAGATTTGGCATGCTAGATATTTGGCTGGCGTCTGTGATGTTTCAGTGGTGCAACGGGGAGCCTGAGTAGTTCACACATAACGACTTGCGATCGATCGCTGATTTACACTTGATCACAGCCTGACGGTCGCCGAGCTCACCGACTGGCAAATTGGGCTTAAAATCGTGTAGTGTGAGCTAGGCTTTAGTTATAAGGTGCTAAATGTCACTGTGTTTGATGTTGCTCTATCAGATGATTTCTGTGTATTATTTGATCTTTCTATTACATCAAAAATCAACATTAGATCTAAAAAAAAAAAAAGGAAAAACATCAATGAGCACACGCTACAATGTTTATTAAAGCCATCAAATCTGTAACTGTCCCAGCTTCAAATCATGTCGATGTACTGAATACCTTCAGTTCAAAGATTTCAAATGTGATTGATGCCATTGTTTCTGCTACTGAGCAAAGTGCAATTGATTGCTAGGAAGTGCCGAAAAGCAGAGCAGAAATTGCATAAATCAAAACTACAGATTCACTTTGAAATCTACAAAGAAAAATTCCATTTAAGGTTAGGGCAATCATTCTTCTCTGAGATCATCAACAAGAACAGTAATATCTCACACATCCTGTTTGCGATTGCTGACAGTTTAACCAACTCTCTGTAACTCTTTTACCTTGCTACCATTCTAATTACTATAGCCTAACAATAAACGTAAATATGGATGGTGATACACTGCTTGCACAGTCGACCTATACAGCCGTTTTTCTGGTTTTAAAACTGTACTAATCTCTTTGGCTGTACATGATCAGAACTTGGTATTACTTTTGATAAACTGTCAATTTACATTTAACACACAAGGCAATCTACCATGATGAACGTTGTTCATAATGTGAGTTGTCTATACAATAAACTTATCACAAAGAAAGAGAGAATTGGAATCCCGAAAACATCTTTATTACAAACATTATGAAGTGACATGATTGTTATCAGTGTTTGAGACCAAATTTATAAGTACAGTTGAGAAACGACATTGATCTCCAGCAATATCAAACTAATAAAGGTGAAATGAAGGGCCCTGTTTTATTTGCAAAGTGGTCAGTGTTGCTCCCACAGACCGTGTGGGCGTCTCCACCTGGTGCTTTGGTTCATGCATGTGCAGCAGCGCAAAGTGTAAAACAGCTGAGTGAAAGTGAATATAGATCAGCGGGGTGTGGTTATTAATACATTCACTCTCAGCAAATCATATCACTGATCTCATGGCTTTGAATCAGCTGAGCGAACCACACAGAACCACACTTTTTTTAACAGTTAATTAGTACAATCATAGATATAACATTTAATGTAGAAACAGTTCACTGAAGTCATTTATATGATCTAACCAACAGTTATATATATCTGTTTTTCCCCTGTTTTGTCACTGTGTTGGTGTGTAACTCTGAGCGTGGCATTCCCAGCCCTCCACTCTGGGCTTGGTACCTCCACACTGGGGCCAGAGCTAGACTCTCAGCACAGTGGGGGCAGAGTTTCATCACGGGCCCACCTTCTACCAAGTCATTTATACCAAGTTTACGTGATGTTACTTTATGATTGATGTTTTTTTAAACATGTCTGCTTAGAATAGATTGTTTTTTGTTGGTAATTGTCATTCGTGTAGTGGATTAGCATTGAAACCAGAAGTGAAGGGACTGTTTCATTTGATATGAACAGCTGAACTTTATTTATATTATTAGAACTAAACTGTCAGCAGCTCCTCTCGCCCGGCCACATCTTCTAACAACTGACATAAGCTTTGCAGCCCATGTAGCATGTGTAGAAGTGTGTGTGTGGTTATTCTATATCAGCCTGGTATCATTTGCATGTGATGTAATTAAAGTAAACACAGTGGATGTGACACAGCACTTCTCAATTCAATTAAAAAATCCTTCATTAATCCCTGGTATGGGGATTAATGAAGATACTCGTACTTGCTGCTGACGAGAACAAACAATAAATAATTGAAGTACAGAGAATAAATAGTAAACAGCTGTATATCTACAGTATTGCACAATGACATTATTTCAGGGTTTATTAGTCCTGGTGTATGTATATTTTGTCTATGAGTCTAC
Organism: Micropterus salmoides; assembly: GCF_014851395.1. Classification (NCBI taxonomy): domain Eukaryota; kingdom Metazoa; phylum Chordata; class Actinopteri; order Centrarchiformes; family Centrarchidae; genus Micropterus; species Micropterus salmoides. Next base: position 38,557,195 of record NW_024044348.1, on the reverse strand, counting down.
TGGGAGCCGTGCTGATAGTAAAGTCTGACAGCAGCAGGAAGGGAAGACTTGTGGTACCTCTCCTTGACGCAGCACGGGTGCAGTATCCTGTCACTGAAGGAACTGCTCAGTGTCTTCAGAGCATCCTGCACAGGGTGGGATGAGTTCTCCATCATCAGGATAATTTAGCCACTATCCTCCCTTCTCTAATCAGAGGTTGCAGATTTATCAACACATGTGTCCTGCTGCCTTCGGATGCTGCAGGGATTTAATGAACTGAAGGAGAAACTTTTCCTACAGTATAAATCAGCTGTGGACAAGCGATACTGCCAGAATAATTTAAATTCATTTATAGATCTATGCAGACTGGTTTGCAGACGTTCCTGCTTAAACCACAAGGTTTTTTTGTAAGACCTCTTCTTGTGGCATCATACCAACAAGCTGTCATCCTAAGTGCCCTGAACAGAGAGGATGATGAAGATGGACGTTTTCTGAGAAGCCTCTTACATCATTGAGACGGCTGTTTCCAAATGGGGGATTAGAAGGAACAATATGGCATGTGAAAGGCACGGCATCATGTGGAGATTTAAAGGAGCGTGTATATGTGACGCCTGAGCATGAGAACAGGCTGGTTGGGCAAGTTACTCAGAAATTGTAATATTACTAGCTACTTATTACTCCTTAAAAAGTAATATTATTATTCTTTGCATCTTAGACTGTGACACAATAATAGCAGTAGCTCCTTACAGCTGAGGAAAGAACGCCTCTCTCCCTTTTTCTCCATTCTTCCTTTAGTTTTTGGACTAGCAGCGGACATGCACAACAAAGTCCGGTGCCGCTGAGCTGCCGCACAGTCGCACATTCACCTCAAGGATGGTGCGTTCAGTAACGCAGCGTTACTTGAATTATCAACTGTAATAACATTACTGTTATAGAAAAGTAATTAGTTACACTACTAGTTACTGGGAAAAGTAATATTACAGTCACGCGTTACTCAGTAACAGTAGCCCAACACTGGTTAGTGGAGAGAAAATTAGCTCAGTGTGGGGAAATACAGCATTAATCAGAATTATTACACAGAACCACGTTAACTATTCGTCCAACAATACAATCTCATTGGGAAGGAATTAACGTGAACTCGGGTAAAAAGAAGAAAAAGGAATTGCATATGTAAAGTGACTGAAAGTAAGTTACATTAAACAAAGGCAAAGGTTTTATAAATAACACATTTATTACTATGAACAAAGAAAGACAAACAAGACACAATAAAACACCAACTACACACAGCCCATAACTACTAAACCTACAACTGAACGAATAAGGAGAAGTGGAGGCAGACACACTCACAGACACATCTGTACCCTGAGAGGTGAGAGTGTGTCAGGCAGACTTTAATCTACTTTCTGGATTAGTGGATATGTGTAACTAGTTCTGGTTAGTCTGCTGTTCCTGCACCAAAGTCAGCATGCTTAGTCATGATTTCGCAACAAAACATATAACAGTTAACACACATTTAATTCCAAATGGCCAGCCTGTCCCTTTGTGAACTCCTCAGCCACATCTGGAAATGTGGGAGTATTGCCAGTTTGTCGGATTAGTGAAGGCCCATTGTCATTGTAAACTGGTCATTTGTCACTAATTCTTATTTGATGTCCTCGAGGAGTCTTTGCAGGGCCTGTTGCACGACCCAGAGGGGGGTCTCGTAAATGACCAGGCTGGAGAGAAATTCATTATTCAACCCTATAAATGAAACACCATTTTTATTACCTTGATTATAACTTGGGCATTAATATACCTATTTTTTATTTAATTTAAATCCTAAATCAATTTCACAAAACATTTTTTATGTACTGTCATAATGTAGACAATAAGAGATTATTACATTACATGCGTTAATTACAAAAGATCAACATTTGCTTATGTGCTGGTCCTTTGCAAAAAAATTGGGTAGCACAACAGGACAGTCACATCACAGGCCTATAAAAAGTCAAGGATAAGATATAAAGTCCTGACAGAGGGGACTCATGAAATGTACAATTCTTGCTCTACACATCCATCATTGAGATTAAGGACTGTGCTCTTCATTATGGTTTTAGGTGGCTTTGAAAAGAGCCTTTGTGTTTTTTTTAGATTAGGGCTGGAAGGAGATTAGGGTGTTAGGCTCTATGGATGTCTGCCAAGCCACTACACCAGCTAGAGAGGAACTGTAGGTTGTTAAATTCTCTCTCACCACCACTGACTCATTGGTGGCATTTTTGCTGCCCATACTGGCAATTTTGTTGCACTGCTGTGTAAGGCTCAGACATGTTGACAACATTTACTTTGCTGTGGAGAATTTGCTTTGTCCTTCAAATATCCTCAGCCAGCTCCTGGAACTAAAATGTAGCGAGGACTTTGCATGATACTCAAAGATCATACACAATTGCAATTCAGGACACACCAGGTGGTGTTACTGAAAACTCCTCCGAACTATGAAGCCTCTGTGTTCCACAAACACATGACGTCGGGGCCCAGGATGGTCTCAAGTTTCAAGTTTTTTGTCACATACACAGTAGAATGTATATGCAATTCTTAGATGCTTAGCTGCAGACTTAAACTAACAAACAGATAAGTGAAATAAAACTAATCTAACAACAGAATAGAAAAGTTCTGTGGAATAAGCTTGCTCAGTATTGTCAGTATGGCAGAGGCATCGAAGAAACCGAAGAAGACATCAGAGGAAGCGAGGAAGAGAAAAAGATTGCATGACCAAGCAAGAGATTGGTTGGAAAGGTAGCCAACAATGCTAGACAGCAACCTATGCAAGAGCCCTTACAGTAATGTTACTGATCACAACCTGCAACACTCAGGTTGAAACTCTCTTGTGAGGACTGCCGATACCACCCACCTAGTCACTGATATGCTTTGCACCACTGCCACTGCTGTGTCCTCCCTAGTAAATACAAGAGTAGAAAGGGAAGAGAGTTGCTGGAAATGTGGTGGAGAGGACAGTGAAGTGAGCGGAGCGGTGAATGAAGTACGATTGCTGCAGAGCAAAACACTCTTTTGTTGGAATGAACGTGTAAAAGTAAGGTAGAGTAATCCCTTAACGAATGGTTTCAACCATCTACACTTGCATCATCCTCTGACCATTCATACCGTGCATCACCACCCTTCAAATCATCTTCAATCTCAGAGAAGTAGTTTGGGGAAGTCTATCTACTCACTGGCATAACGCCAAAATGGCCTAACACACAGGATTCTTTTTCCAGATAGACCGCCTGGTCATAAGTGCACCACAGCCTTTCTTTTTTGTTGGTTTGTTTTGTGTTGTTAACCTGACCCTTAACTTTTGATTAATTTAACTTTTGATTTTGCTGGATTGATTGAAATGAATTTACATTGTTACTTTGGATGAACTGCTTTTTGAACTGATTCTAAACTGAATGGGGCCAATTTTGTGTTTTTGCACAGAGAGGACAATTTGAGCTGTATTATACCATAAAATAACAGCTTAATAAATAAATAACGGCATGGTCTATGTTCCAGTCATCTGGCTCTTCTTCACACCTGATTACAATTTACTCATCTACTTCACGCTCAAATACTCCTGGGCTGTTGCTACAGCATACTAATGGCGACTGCATACTGCTTTTCATGGTAGTATGCAGTATAAAACTGTTGAATTGATTTATTTTGCTATATGCTAGGCCAGGCCCATATGGAAAAGATATAGATAAATTTAGCTAAATGTTTATATCTTTTATCTGAAACTTGTAAGTAATATATATAACAGTCAAACAAGACACAAGATCCTTAGTAAATTTGTGTAACTTGAGATAATATAAGATAATTTGGGAACTTAGAAGTACTATAAATGACAGTAAATCTACATACAGTATTCTTAGTAGATATGTGTAACATCAAAGTTATATGAGCTGGGCTGGAGAGATATGTAAGATGTCACATATATGAGACATTAAAGTACATGGAAAAGCACATGATGAGATGACCAAAAAGAGTTTTTGGTATTTCTAATATTTTATGACACTAGCATTGTCTCTGGTTTTTAGCTCACACTTTCTTCAATCTCAACTAGTGAATTTTGATTACAAATGATTACATGTGTTATATTTGTTGTTATTTATTTAAGAATTTATGAGCAATTATATCCAAAAAAATGGTCAAAATGAAGTTTTATTAAGTTCTTGTGAATGCGGCAAAGATTGAAAATTGCCATGTAATGTATTTAATATTAAGCAAAATGAAAGGAGATAAAAAAAGACCCAGTCATTTATTGCCATAGAAAGATTTAATTAGTATATGACATTATACAAGTTTCAATACATTTTTTTTACATGGCCTAAGTTTATTAAGATGCTACTTTAATAATTGTTTTGACTCCATACCTTGCACTTCTGTCCTTTTTAGATGTTACAATGAAATACATAAATGTTAATGACATGCATTGCAAAATGTATTAAAGAATAAATCTACATTTTGTAGTAAACTTTTCACACTGCTGTGTGCTGTTTCATTATAGATTTGACAGATTCTCACATTAGATTACAGTAACAATAAAAGCAATTAGTTACTTTCCAGCTCAGCAACCTGAATGAACCTGAATGATTTGGTGACCATCTTCACATTTAATTTATTTACAGTAATATGTCTTAAGTAGCCGACATACAATTGAGCTGGACTGTGGAAAATGAATATACATACATGGTCTAACTACCTGAGCAGTGTTTATGGCTTTGTGAAAGCCTGTGGGAAAGTGAACAGTTGACATGTAGCTCAGTGGAGTTCTGATAAGAGAACCTCTGGCTAACTTCTGTACTGTGCAATTACCATAGTTTCCTATGGCATATAAACTCTGATCACCCATGTCAATAAAGTGGGAGACAATAAATATACTCCCATCCTTCAAAAGCACAACTGAGTTGTTTCTTTGTTTAGTTTTGCTGTAGGTATGACCATGGATAACTTCTCCATTTACAGCAATTCTCTTGCAGTAATTTACCACAGAGTTTGTGGAAACCTCTCTCACTGCGTGGAGGGCAGCTTGATCACTAACAGATACTAATCTTACATTTGGTGGACCAAGGGCAGTCACCCCAGTGAACTTCGCAAACTTCTTGACATGATGCTTTTCAGTTCTCATTTCATTACAGAAATCTGTGACTTCTGCAGGTGAATTTGTTAAAAATTGCTTTGCTAAATGGGGAAAAGCTCGGGAGAACAGCACTCGTTTGCATATTTGTTGTGGTGCAGCTTTGCTACCTTTCACTTGTTTCAGGAGGTATCCATTGAAATCTTCAAACATCAAGGCTGAGTGTGCCCATAAAGGACCACAATGCACAACACTTTTGCGTAAATGCAGAAGTGAATGAACATTGAATGTCATGTGCTCTTCCCCATACAGCGACTGCACACCTCCAACAAAGTACACTAATGCTTCATTGGCGTGATTTATCTGTTCTGTATTTATTTCAGACCCCAACAGAATGCTTATGTCCTCTATCAGTAATGCCCAATGAGAGTGATACTTCTGTGGAAGTATGCCTTTTAGAACTGGCAAGCTATAGTACAGAAGCCAGTGTTGCCACTCATGGGCTTTCCAGAATTTGCATTCAGTGAGAGATCCTGGAACTCAAGCAACAATACCTGGAGGTTTTATAGACAAGGGGTTTTTGTCCAAGATAGCTGTTTGTGTGCCAAAGTACCATGGCTCAGAATAGCTTTTAGAATCGATCCATAAAGTTGCCATTTGTCTGCACACACCAAGCAACACACAGTGCATATAGTCAGGGACCATTCCATTAATTAGATCAAACTTTGGTAAATCTACAATGGCAGATGGGCCCTTTATGCCCAATACTGTCGTCCCTTCTCTTTCAGCAATCTGTCCTATCTCTACTGTGGTTTTGTGATTTCTGTGAAACCCTTGACTTTCCTTTTCCTTTCCTCACTTGCACCCCCAGGTGAAGGCAGACTCCGCAGCCATATTCACCATTAAAATTCTTAAAATTTTGTAGTAATGGCCTTGCTACTGCATCACACACTTTCACGTGTCTCCATGACTGATCACTAGGATGATGCCACTCAAAGCCAGCTTGTGAAAGATTGGCACATTCCTCTACAAATGGTTGGAAGAAGCAGGTCACGTCTGTTTTTTTTGATCCAAACCATAAAGCACATAAAAGCACATGCTTATGCTAATGCTAATGTAAGGGAGAGGAAATCCTCTTCACTAATTGATTTCAAGGTCTGATATAAGGTGCCATCACATATATCACTTATTACATGCCTACTGTCATCAGCACGAAAACAGAGATCATGCATACCTTGATTCTCAAGAACATCCTTCAGTTGATCCTTTAATGGAATACTGATAAAGAAATGTCCTTCGTGTAAAGTGTTTTTTACTGTTCTAGACGAGGAACATGACACACATGTAAGTGTTTCTTCTTGTGATTGTGACGTGCCAAGGTACTTAGTACATACTCTGCAGTAATGATGGCGTTTTAATTGATCTATAATACCAGCTAATGGTTTCTCCAAAAAATACTTGCTTGCTGGGACTGCACTTGTCTCAGCAGAATGTAACTTTAGAAGTTTCAGCAGGTCTTCTGTCAATACACCTGTAGTGTTGTGTCTCAATGCAAAGGAGAGAATTGAGATGCAACTTTGCCCTTCTGTTAGTCCATGAGAGTGGACATCATCCTGTATTTCTAGAGGGGTATTTTCCTAAAATTACAGAAAAAGAAGCACCATAATAAAACGTCTACTTTTAATTTTCCATTACTTAACCTTGTTTTGCTCTACTCTAAATTCTCTCTAAATTCTCTAAATTGTTTTGCTCTACTCTAAATACTCTACTAAAAATGAAATGGAAGCCACAAACAAAAAGAGGAAAGACAGACTGTGGCTGTACATTTCCATGAGCCGCAGAGATAATCTGTGCATTTTGTCATAGCATTGTCTCGTGATTATTTAATTTGATTATTCTTCGGACACCACACATGTATGATCAAATTTAATATAAATAACTTCATAAATGTGTTTACCGTAGTTTTTTCTCACCTGTGCCAATGTGAAAGGTTCTGCTCTCTGCTCTTCTCTTTGGGCATCTTCATCACTTTCATAGGAAGGATACAAATCAACAAATCCTTAGAGAGAGAGATAGATAGATAGATAGATAAAGATAGATAGATAGATAAAGAAAAAGACAGAGAGAATCCCTCTTTGATTAGGATACAAACAAGAGCTATCAAATTTACAAACACCTAAAAGCAAGTGACCCCAACTCCTACCATTACAAAGCTCTGGTCTCACAGGTGGAGACAGAGAAACATTTCCTGCTACACTGAAACACATATGAAGATTTCAGAACAAAGTTCTTTACAAAAATGAAATGTAAATTCCCAGATTTAGATTTGCTCCTACTAGTAGAAAATAGTGTCAGCGCCATATAAACAGCAAGATATGTCAGTGCATGTCACAGCCTGAGAGAAAACCATCACAACACATGACAGCTGCAGTTAGTCTGACCACAACTAACTCTGCCTTTTATTAATTTATTCAGAGTTCCTTAAACACACACACAAACACACATACAATTATTCTTTTATTAAATAATTTTTTTTAATTTAATGAACTGGATCAATTTCTTTTTTGTATTATCCCTAAAGCTTTGACAATATTGTTTGTGTGACGTTTATGACAATAAAGCAAACCGAAATTGAAACTGAATTGAGAGAGAAAGAGAGAGAAATTTATTCAGATTATACTGTAATTCTGTCCTACCTGTGCTAATGTGAAACGTTCTGCTGTCTGCTTTTCTGTTTGGCTGGCATCTTCATTACGTCCATTAAGTCCATAATTCATTAAAAATAATACGAGAAAGAGGGGAAGGGATGGGATAGATATATATATGATATATGTCACATAGGAATTTCACACGTCAAAATTTTTCACAACAGATATGAGCTGCAAATATATCTTAAATGCTATAATATAGTTAGTAAGTTATTAACTTATCATCATATAAGCTACATAACTGTTAATGTTACAATGTAACTATAACTTTAGCTGATAAGATCAAGAGGACATGAACCGGGTAACACTTACATGTTGTTGCGCAGTGTGTTTTTCGATGTCAGACAAAGTTCTGTTGATTTTCCTAAAGAAACAGTGGACAGTGACAGATCCAGTAGCACAAGTCAAAGATAACATGGCAAAGTTAACATTTTTTCAATGCCTGCTTAAATATTTGGTCTCCTCCATTTGATTTCCATGTCTATATTAGTGAACCTTTTGTTTTTGATTCTAACTTTAAGCTTTTAAAATCAGTAAATAGAATGATTATTATATGTTTACTGCATTTGGTTGCACAGCCTTTGGCCAAAATATTCATGTTCAAGAACATCTTGTAGTCAGTAAGTTAATGTGCTTTCTGTATTTCTTTAACGTTACCTGACCATTTCTGGTTGGTTGTAGGCTATAGAGGCACCTGTCAGGTAGGACTGGGCTAACATTATATGAAAGAAATTAAAATCACAATAATCATAAGAACATATCACATTTTCTGCTCACCTCTATTAAATCACAATTTGTTTAACCTAAGCTGCAATTTTCAGATTATGTTCCTTTGAATATTTCAGATCAAATTTAGTAAGAAATTTGTTTAATATGTGCTTGATATTATCAATTTAGACAACAGAATTGTGTATCACAATATATTCAAAATGAGTATTAAATTTCATTTTGAGTTGCGGTAAATCTAACTTGCCTAACCCTGCAGATACCTTGTATAGTAGAAGTGTTTTTTTGTTAGAATACTGATGTCAAATGTTAACTTATTAACAGTTTCTGCCAGTCATTTATTGATTGCTAAGCAAAACAATGATTTTATTTATTTGATCATTTTAGAACACATGGAGAGGAAGTTTGCAGTGGTGCGGTGGAGTGAAGGGGAGGATTATGGGAAGCTCAGTGACATAAAAACCGATGCCATAAAGGGGTATCATGATTCCAAGATGGACCAGGATGGGAATCCCTTTGCCACCTACTCAGCCGTTATTGAATGGCGCCATGGGAGGAAGCAACGAGGAGGCTGGCCTCACTACAGAGGCACTGTCATTTTTGTTAGTGGTAAGTTAGAGTTACTATGGTTTTAAGTGATGATTGTCCTCTTTAATTTACAGCACTTCAAAAGTTTTTTTTAGTGTCCAAACTTAAATAGGGTGAGATTCAGCCTGTTTAAGCTGATGTGTCAACTTGCCAAATGACTAAAGACTTTCTCGCATTTGTTGTGTGCTATAATAGTTACACAACTACTCTAATTCACACAAACACAAGTACTATGTCGTTTTGATGCTGAAAGTGCCACAATCAGTATGTCTTCACATAGTTGTAAGCCTCTGTAAATCTGACATTAAAAATGAGATGAGATAATAACACATTGCATATTGAAACCATGTTGAAAAAAGTTTTTTGAATAGTTATGTATGTTTATGTCAGATGCCATGTATACCCTATGCATAACCCCCTGAAAATTTGCCTAGAGTATATATAGGGTATGCAAGTACACAAGTATATGAGCAATGCATACAGAGCATGCATGCAGTGCTTGCACTCATTTAGGAGCACACATCACTAACTTCAAGTACATTTTCAGTCTTAGTGTTACAAGAGAGTGATCTGGTGTAATCAGCTGTTTGAGTATAACTCTGGTCTGTGTATTTTGCTTTTGTTTTTTAGCTACTCGTTTTGAGACAATATGTAAACTGAACTCACTGCTGAAGGAAGAAGAACCTACAGAGCTGACAAAGAGGGCCTCAGTGGCCCCCCAAAATAATGGGGATGATTCAGATTGCTCAACTGATCTTGAGACTGAGTCTCAGCAAGTAAAGGTGACATTAATTTACTTAGCTCCTATGCAATGACCATATTTCCCAGTGGTACATAGAATGTGTAAGGAGTTGGCACTACTGTGTAATAGGCATTACTATCTATCTAAATCAGTAAGGATCATTGATTCTTGATACTGAATCTCTTGTACAAAATGGCTGCTCAACTCCAGCAATAGCTGTGTTTTTATTTTGGTTTTGTGTCTCAGTAATTATTTTTTCCTATCTCTTGACACCCAGAAGTCAAAGGCTCCCAGGAGGACAGACCCTGCAGAAGAGTTTCTTAAGCAATACGGTCAATCACAGCCTTCTTCAGATAATCACAACAGTCCGACTCAGACTGTGGTTGAATTAAAGCAGGAGATCAAGGACCTGAAAGCAGAGAACGCAAAGTTGAAGGAGACTGTTTTTCAAGGTATCATTGATTCATATCAAACATTGAACCATCAGACAAGTAATAAACTTTTCTCTAAATTACTGTAGGCTGGATGGGCTGTATTGTAAGCTACTTTGTCCTAAAGAAGTGTGATAATAATTAATTAATTGTTTTTGATGTACTGTGTCTAGATGTGCCAGGACTCTTACTGAGCTTGAGGAGTATAATCGATTCGGCTGCAAGCCCTAAGAGATCCAGGGCGGAGCCCACCACACCATTACTGGCCCTTCCAGCCTCTCCACAGTCCAGGTCCAGTTCTCCATGTGCCACTTCACTGTCCCTCCCCAGATCTACGCTTTCCAGTTCCACATCTGCGTCTCCATCACTGACTGCCTCCCAGTCTTCTAAGGTAATTGTTTTTTTAAGAATAAATAAATACAGCATATAAAATAGATCTACTGCTTGTCAGACTTGCTTTTAATGAGTATGGCAGATCTGACTTGCTTATATGACTAAAGTCTGTTTGGCTGAAGAAATCAGACATGCCGATATTTTAAACTTTAATGCTCACCTTGTGTCCAGGTCGAGATCCATCCTGGGAGCGGAGTCATGGTTGAGAAACTGGCGTGGGCCTATGCCCTCAATGCCAATTCAGCGACAGTCTTTGTGAGGCATCTGCTCACTGCAATCTTCAGGGGAACAAACGAGGCGGAGGAGAGGCTCGTCTACCATTAGATAAAAATAAATTGGATGCCATTTACAGTATGCTTTCTTCTTTTTAATGGGTGTTTGATCAACAGTCTCTGTTTTTGTGTATTTCCTGATTCCAGCCTACTGTAATAATTTTTTGCATTGTTTTTTTTTTTTTTCATGTTTAGGTGCAACTCTTGAGAGGTGGCCAGGGACCCAGCTCTCCAGCATTGAAAGCACGATCAATGCCAAGATTACAGAGCTCCAGTCAAAAAGTAAAAATGTTGGTGCGTACCCAGCTCCCCATTAAACTGTTTTGTTTGCTCTGAGTTTCACACAGGTGTGTTACATAGTCCTTGGCCCTGAGGCAAAACAGGTTCTGACTACTGCATTTACTGCTTAGTGCCTGTTTACTCTGAGATATCCAGTGTGCGTAAGAATAAAACCGGCATAAGTAAGCCATTAAGGCATTTTAAATTTAGTTTTTGTTGAAATTTTGTGTACTTTGCAATTTCAAAATTGAGTATACTCAAAATATCTAAGTAAACAGTATTCGGCAGTATTAGCATTATGCTCAGAGCGATTGATTGTACCTCGTACCTCGAATGTGAGTACACCTGTTTGTATTGACAAGTTGTTGGTGACACTGTTCCCATATTAGAATAAGAATAGAATAACCATGTGCTCCTTCATTTAAATGGTATATTTGAAAACATATTGTTCTTAAGATTAGGTTTTACTGCTGTCAGCACTGTAATCCCAGCAGTGTTTAACTGTTAATAAAGACTGTTGAAAAGATTGCCTACCAGCTTTGTTTTTAATATTACAGATCTATTCGGACTGTATTTATGTCATTGTGTGGTAGAAATTAGTTCATCTGGGCATTGCCCAAACCATGCCTTGCCAGTTTTAACTCAGCTTCATCAAATGTTTGACTATAGAAAGTATGTTTTTAATGCTGCTATGGTAATATTCATTGGCTGATGTGATTTTACATTACATACAAAAAACCTATATAGAATGGTATATAGTCATATTTAAAAAGTATATGTTTTTATACATATATGGCCATTTTACTTGGCTGACATATAACAAACTTATAAAAAACATATAATGAAAGTAAAGTTTACGTTTAAATTAGATATACTTTCCACACAAGAAAGATATATGTAATTGTAAATATTAATAAATAAAATGCACATGTCTTTATAAATAAGACATGTTTTAAATAGTAATTAAAAATGCAAAAATGATATGGAACATATACGAAAAACATACTTACAAACTGCCATGTACTTTCCTTATAAACAGCATATATATTGTTTGTTTGATTCATACTTAATTCATATAATTATGTTGTATGAGAAAAATGCAAAAGTGACCACTTTCATGAGTAAATCATAATATGAGCCATATAACTCTCATGAGACATATAATACAAATAAAACATAAACATTTACTATTGTAGGCAATGGGAAATTCTGTTTCTTTTCCATATGGGGGCTTAGCCAGTTTCCAGTTTTGGAAAGCAGAAGTAAATAGGAAAGATACCACTTTGTACATGTTTTTTTCTAATTTAATCTTGTGTGAGGAGAACATCTGTAACAAACCTAATATTCTAGCTAGTTAAGTTAAGCCTGCTAAGCTAACATTTGATATCACAAAGACAGCAACTTTAACCTTAGCGACTTGTGATCACACTTCCACCAGATCGCCTTTCTCCATTCTTTCTCGACACCCTTCTGTCTGCCTGCCTCCTGCCATCACTGGCCACTGTGTCTATTATAAAGACTTCTAGGTACGTGTTGTGTCACTAAAATGGGAGAATCAAAAGGGCCAAACTTCATTGTAAGCGTTGTTTCAAAAATGCCCTATGGTAATTATGCATTTCATAATCTCTTCTATAACTGCATGCAATAAATAATGTTTTTGATGTAAAGTTATTTTTTAAATTGTATGATTAACAGCTAAAAATAAACATCTGCGACTTGAATAGGTTGTGGTCAATACTTTATTAGCCCATTTATGTATGTTCACGTTTCTGTCATATGTTGAGTTGAATTGTTTGATTTATTGCCTGAACCCCCTGAAAGGTAGGTAGTACTTGTAATACATAGGCTCAGACTCTCAATGGCTTGTCTCTTGCAGTTCTAATGGTCTGCTTCCTAAAGAGCAGAGGCATCATGCTGGCAACCTTGACTCACAGAAAGTGCACTGCTGGACACTACACTTAGCACTAATAAAACGTATGGGATATCTTTAGGAAGTAGACTACATTACGTTCACAAAAAATTACATACATATATAACACATGAGGGGACACCAGGTCAGCTGCCAGGGAATTTTGAATATGCAGAGGAAACGGGACAAAATAAAAATGCAGAAACGCAGTGATACCTGATGGAAAAAAATGTTTGGCCTGTACTACTTTACATACCTTAATTTAACATGACATTATTAAAGAGTGGTGATAAAAGCTGGGCTTGTTTCTCCTTGACTCACCTGGTGCAACATTTGGTTTAAATGTCATGGATGGGTGCAAAGTTTGGGGCTTGGGCTGTTCTCATCACTTACTGTGTGACCTTATTTTCCTGAGCAGCAACCATATTGTACATCAGTTAAATGTAGGAAGCTTGTTGGACTGTAAAAGCTGATTCTTAGGATAGACTTTATTAACTGAGCTGAAGGCATAGCAAAGCAAAGGGCATTTGTTCATTATGACCGTATGCCTAATATTGGGAAGGTCCCCCTTTTGTTGCCAAAACAGCCCTAACCTGTGTAGACGTGGACCTGTGAGGGTGCACTTTGGTTTCTGGCACCAAGACATTAGCAGCAGATCCTTTAAGATCCTTTTTTGAGGTGGGGAAATAATAATAATACATTTTATTTCTACAGCGCTTTTCAGGACACTGAAAGACACTTTACATGTAAAAGCAGAAGTTATGTACATTTAAAACCGATTAAAAACATAAATAGTATAATATAAAATATATGAACAGTAGATAGAAATGTGGTGCAGAAATACATAAGAGCAAGGGGCGACCATATAAATAACAAACAGCAGCAGGTGTATATAACATTATTTGCTTTTAAAAGCTAGTCTAAAAAGGTGGGTTTTGAGAAGTGATTCGAAAAAGTACATTTTGCTGCAATCTCAGATGTGTATTGGTTGAGTTCCAGAGAGAGGGGGCTGCAATGATGAAAGCTCTGTCACCCCAGGTATGGTGCTTGGTCCTGATTTAAGGTGAGAGGAGGTAAGTGTCAGAGGAGCGGAGGTTGCGGGATGGATTGTGGTGGTGGAGCAGGTCTGTGAGGTTGGAAGGGGCCTTATTATGGAGGGCTTTATGTGTGAGGAGGAGGATTTTGTACTGAATGCATTGGGGAACAGGGAGCCATGAAGATTCTGGTGGACAAGTGTGATGTGGTCACGGGTGCGTGTGTGGGTGAGGAGGCGGGCAGCAGAGTGATGAAGTTGTTGATGGAAAGGCTGAAGTTCTTGGTGTTTTTTGTGAGTGATTTGGGGCAGATGATGATCATGTCAGATTTATTGTAATTGAGTTGTAAGAAGTTGGTGTGCATCCAGGTTTATATGTTGGTGAGGCAGTTGGTCAGAGTTGCAGAGGTAACTGTGGTGATGGATTAGGTGGAGATGTAGATCTGGACGTCATCGGTGTAGCAGTGGAAGTGGAGACAATATCTACGTATGATGTTACTGAGTGGCAGGATGTAAATGATGAACAGGAGAGGACCAAGCACCGAACCTTGGGGGACGCCTTGTGACACAGGAGCAGTGGAGGAGGTGCAGTTATTGATGTTGATGAACTGTTGTCTGTTGGTGAGGTAGGAGCGGAGCCAGGAGAGTGCAGTGCCAGTAATACTGGAGTAGGTTTCCTGTTGGGAGAGAAGAGTGGAGTGGTTGATGGTGTTGAAGGCTGCAGCGAGGTCGAGCATGATTAGGATGGTGAGGTGACCGGAGTCGGCAGAGAGGAGGAGGTCACTGGTTATTTTGAGGAGGACTGTTTCAGTGCTGTGTTGTGAGCGGAATCCAGATTGAACTAGTGAAGTTTCTGTAGATACTGTCAATTTTAGATTGAAAGAAAGACTGGACGGAGCTGCATTTGTCCACTGTAAAGGTTGTAGAGATGGTCTCGGGGGGGCTGAGGAGTTGGAATGTATGAGGTGTGAGTTAAAGGTGGACTGGACAGTGTTGAGAGCATTTTTGTATTGGTGAAGGTAGTCTGTGTATGCGTGAAGGTGAACTGTTAAGCCATTTTGTTGTAGAGCCTTTCCAGTTGACGCTTGCAGGATTTTATTTTGTGTCAAGTTTAGGGGGTTCCAGGGAGCTGAGAGTGTGAAGGAGACGGTTTTGGTTATAATGGGAGCCAGCAGGTCAAGACAGGAGGAAAGAGTTTGGATGTAGTAATCCACAAGGTCAGAGGGATTATCAGACAGTGGGGGGGAGGGGGTAGTTACTGCACTGGTGAGTGAGAACCACATCCCACTGATGCTCAATTGGATTAACCGACCGATTCCTTGGTGGATAAGTTGCTGTGGCAGGCAAAGATGAGGCAGGACCCAGCAGCAGAAGAAAAAGGAACGATTAGTAATGCATTTATTATATACATATAAGGCAGAAATATTTCATATATTATAAACAGCAGGTTGCAATGTGAATATCAGACAATGACAACATCCTTCTATAAGTGAGGAATATCTGAATGTCTGTATGTTTATGAGCTGTTGGTCAGTGGAGGTGATTCAGATGTACGGGGTGATGATGACCCCAGGCATGTTGATGAGGAGGGAGAGAAGGAAGAGGAAGAGCTGCAGAAGGTGCAGCAGGACCTGCAGGAGGAGGACGACAATGGAACCAGAAAAAAAAACAGGTACAGGGGCAGTGTGCAGGGCTGAGTAGGCAATCATATGTAGAGATAGAATTAGAAAATTGATTATTGTTAGTCATATTTACTACTGATGTTCTTTTGTTTTGTTTGATGTTTATTTAAGGCTTGCCTGACCTGGTCTTGTTCAATGCAGTGGTGCCTTGCTTATACAAACTGAAGAGGCAGGTGTCATCCTGTAGTTTCTTGAAGGTCTTCAGCATCTGATTCACTTTATATAGCAAAAACACTATTAGTATTAAAATAAGTCCCGGGCTGAATTTCAGTACCAGTACATCCCTGTTAGTGGCATGAACATACCTGTCAACCCTCCCGTTTTACCCGAGGGTATTTTTAACCTTTCTATAAATGTTTTTATTTTTAAACACTGGGTGTATTTGAAGTGTTTGCTACGTTCCCCTCCAGTATAGCTGGTTGCAGTATGTAACTTTAGAACATTAGCTGTAACAGAGACGGGAAGTCAACGGCACCCGACAAGAATTCTTGCAAATGGATTTTATAAATGGAAACATTCCACAATATACCGATGATTTGAGAAAGAGTGACAAAGCGTAGCTATGTGGGTACCTCTATGAGACGCTCTGGGGCGTCCCGTACAGACCGGAAGTGCTAGTTAGTTGGCGGGCTATGTTCGTGATAAAGGTGTTGACAGCCCCCCGAAGCCCCTACCCTTACCATAACCATCAGAAATGTTAGTACCTAAACCTAAGTCACTGAATATATGCATGTCGACCGGCTAACCCTACAGCTACCTGTTAGAGCTGAGCTCTCCCGTAGCACCCTGCCTGCAATCTCGACCATCGGATTCCAGCAACAGGAAATAATGTTTTAATGTAATTTACTCATAGATTTGTTTTTCTGGTGCTGAAATGTTTCTGAATGTTGGTGAATTATTGCAACACACCTTACTGAGATTGTAATGGGTATTTGCCGATTATTTACATTATAGGTCTAATAATGCTACAGCAGAAAGCTCCCAACACTGCCAGTGAGTAAAGTGACATGGAGAGTTTCAATTCAAAAATGTGACACTGTCAGCTGCACTTTATCCAGCTGCTGAAGGTAACGTGCGGATTTGTGGAGAGATCTCTGCCTGGTTGCAACCGTGTGCCGTTCTATCCTGCAGTTATCCTGTACATGGAAAAAGTGTTAAAACAGAGGAGCTGGCCTATTAAAGCCCAGGAGTTAAAGCTGAATTAAAATGAATTAATTTATTATTGAGTTGAAAAGGTGCCACAATCACATTTAAAGAGGCTACTCCCCCAAAACAACAGACACAAAAAGGAGGGAAGACTAAATCATGTGTGTTGACTCAGCAGGGATGATATTTAGTAAGTTGATCTACAGGAGAAACATATTATAAAGCAATTAAGAATACCTGAGAGCCTTATTTCCCTTTATCTAAATAAACACATTTCCACCAGAAATTGGACCAGACATTTTACCAGAATGCAGGAAATTAAGTCTTAAAAGTGCACCATCCAAGAAAGCTGTCTCTGTGTTTACAATGTTTCTGAGGAACATTTATTAATTAAATATAATTACCATTGACATGGCTTTGCTGTTCCCAGGGAAAGTCATAAAATTATTGTTTGTTATTCACTTATGTGCTTTTTTCATGATTATATAGATTATAATAGTAACAACAAACAACAACAACAACAATAATAATCAACAATATTCAGGGAAAATAGCCAACATCTTCAGGGGGCGCTGGCCCAAAAAAGGTTGAGCAACCATTCTTCTTTTTTCAGATCCTCAGACAGTTCTTTGCCATTAGGTGCCATGTTGACCAGTATGAGTCTGTGTGAGAGTGATATCACCAAATTTATTTATTTATTTTTAGTTATTTATTTTTCTTAAACCTGGCCTGCCCAGCAGCCTGGTATAGAGTTTAAGGAGCTGGATACCATGTTGTGCCGGACAGATTTTAACAAGAGAGTATTAATATACTACTTTGTCTGTTTTATTATTTATTTAATTATGTATTGATTTGTCACCGGGCCGGACAGGGGGGCAGACACGGGGATGGGGGGGCACAAACACCGCACAAACAGAAATGACAACACCTGCAAGGCAACGGGGAGGGGGGCTTGGGGCAGAGGAAAACCAAACAAATAAACAAACAAAAAGCAAAAACAAAGAGACAACCAGTCGAACAGCAGCAATAAACAGCTGACATAAAAAAACAACTGAGGGAGAAATGAAAATGAGAAACAGTCAAGCTAAACAAATAAACAACACAGCACAGCCATGAAAGCTGGAGTAATAACAATTCATTTAAATAAGTAACTTCAAGAAAAGCATCAAGAACAATTCTACCCGTGACAACCAGAGACAACCTATGTTTGTGTGTGTGTGTGTGTGTGTGTGTGTGCGCATGTGTGTGCATAAGCCTGTTACAGAATGTAGTTGTTGGAACCCCACCCATAGCAAAGCAAAATTGAAGATGAGATCTCCTTTATGTCACATTTACATCTCCTAGATATAAATGAGCACGAATTGAGACCAAAGTGGTTTTCTCATTCTTCTCAAATGTCTCTCCTGAGAATTAAGTCTCACATTGAGCACATAGTAGCCAGTAGTGGTGGGAGAAAAAAAAAACGACTCCCAGACGCACCGTGACGCCAGCGTTGGAAGACCCCGACCCGACCAACAAACGCAAAAAAAACATCCATCCAATCAACAACGCAATGCGTTGTTGTGGCGCGCACACAACAGATATCACCAAATTTAAGACACCCGCTCCCCATTCACACCTGAGACTTCCTAACACTAACGAGTCACATGACACCGGGGAGGGAAAACGGGTAATTGGTCCCAATTTGGACATTTTCACTTAGGGGTGTTCTCACTTTAGTTGCTAGCGGTTTAGACATTAACGGCTGTGTGATGTGTCATTTTGAGGGGACAGCAAATTTACACTGTTATACAAGCTGCACACTCACTGCTTTACATTGTAGCAAAGTGTCATTTCTTCAGTGTTGTCACATGACAAGATATAATCAAATATTTACAAAAATCTCACTTTTGTGAGGTCCCTTTTGCCTATAAAGGACCTCTATATACACATTGTGCTTCCAATTGATCTTCTTGGTCCCTCTGCAACCCTGGAAGGAGACTGCAAGGAAATGCAATTTCCTCAGCTCCTTAAGGACCTGCAGTAGACATTCTTCCAGATTATTGCTCATTCTTTCCACCAGGTTCCCAGTTGGGGAGCCTTTGTGTGTAACAGGTGGATGGAACCACTCTGAACATGGTGTAGTATTTAGCAGCTAAAGAGCTAAAAGAGAGTGAATATTGAACTGACATTCATTGGGTGACACACGCTAATGAATAATAATGCTGCTCTACTCTGTGGTGGTGGTTTTTGATGAGATTCTCAGAAAGGTGGTGTCATGTCTACCCCTGCAGTTCATGTCTCTCTCCATTTCAGTGTTATGTTCCTCGCTAAGCCTGTCACAGAAGACTTTTTACTTGAGATTATGTTGTTGCCTGTATGTCTGTTTAAGTAGGCTGAGTATAATCTCGGCTTGGTCAATGTCATGAGTAAGAACAAGTGCAAATGAGTCACATGTCTGCAGCCTACAGGAGGATTGCACTGACAGCACAGACAAAAACCAAAACATCTTTACAAATAGCTCACTATACTTGGTGCCAAATTCAGGATTAGTGTTGGTTTCCTGATGTCTATAGATCAAGATACTGTGGTAGGAAACCAAGTCTGCATTTGCAGCTACATTTCTATACATGCATGCATCTGCACATCTGTTAGTGTGTGTGTGTGTGTGTTTGCCCCAGCACCACCCCATGTTATCCCTTCTGACCTTGTTCAACCTGGAATCCAATGAGATTTGTGCAAAGACCGGAATGCTCGTCAGATGTGTCAGCTTCAGCTCACCACAGACATCACAGCCAGATGTTCACTATGGCATCTGCCTCGCGGCAAATATCTCACTGTTTCTTTCTCATTCTGTCTCTATCTTCTTCTGTGGATGCCATTCTCCACTATATTTATCCCTTTTTTATTCCTTTTGTATAATGTTAATCTTTGAATAGACCACTTTGCACGCACAATATTTATTCCCTGCGTTAGACCATTTAAAGTTCTGATAAAGCAGTAAAGCCAGTGTACTTGTCTATTGAATAGCATGATGTCTATTTCCTATCAGGTTTTAGTTTCCGCAGGTTGTCACTCCTTTTTCATGTGTATCAGTGCTAGATGCACTTGCTCATGCCATTTGAGCACTTATTCTATCAGGGGCTGTGTTCGTGAAGTGTTTAAGATGCCATGCAGCAACATGATGCTCCTCAAACAGCAGCAGCCTTAGGCCACCAGCAGAATACAAGAATCAGACATTCAGCCTTGAGATGCCATTAAAAAAATCACCTTTGTTTTTGGTGTGTCACCAACTACACTGTGTGGTCATGAAGCTGGCTTTAGTGTTCTGACTGTTCCACATTTTTCATGTGATGCAATGACTGAGCCAGCTCCATTTACTGATGAAGACTGTGAGAGGTGGTTGAAAGACTGAAAAAGACTTTAAACAGGAATTTTAAACTGAGATTATTTTGTTGCATAAAATATCCTGTCCACAACATGTGACAGCTTGGTGACCTGTTGAAAAATGGAAAGTCAGCAGAAAGAACTAGACTAGAAAGCACACAAATAAAACTGTTACCACCTACCATCATCACTATTATCTTCTTAACTGCTGTAATGTGTTCCTGCAATTGTCTGATAGATTATAGCTTGATAGGCAGGTAAAATGAATGCATCCTTAAATGACACGGGTTGAAAATCCTCTTCAGGTCACGGTTATTGAATGATATTTTGCAGAATGCACTGTGGCTTATGTAAGCTCCAGGTTAGTCAGATTCTCTTTCCCTCGCTCGGCCTCCGTGAGACAAGATTAATTCAGCAGTCAGCATGCAGCCTCTGCCTCAGTCTGACATGATGTTTGCTCTCTGGCTGCAAAATAATCTGAGAGCTGGCTCAGAAAAAGTGGGAATTTTAGTGTAATGCTCTGGGCAGCTGCCTGCTGAGATCTCTATCTATCTTATTAATTCATGTTCCGGTGATTTGTCATCATATCTTTATATGTCCCAAACTCTGAAAAAGGATCTTGAATGACACTCTCCCAGGCTGTACAAGAGAAAACTCCTGTCTCTATCTTAATCTTCATCTAGCACTGGGAGATGTATTTAAATACACCCTGAAGACAAACTGATTCTGTACAACATCATACTGGAGATTCTGCAGATATCCGTGAAGTTATGTTTGTGCTAAGATTCTTGTATTCTTCTCGAAATCAGTTTAATCACTCACACCATGCTGTTCTTTCGCTCTACAGTATATCATGTTATGGAGCACAGGAGGTGTCATGGAGAAAAAAAGTAACAATTTGCGCTAATTAGTCATTAGTGCATGGTTTGTGTGCTTTTGATTCAAAGGTCCAATATTATGGTAATTTTCAGGTTCATACGTTTATTTACATTTACGTTTACTAGAAGATTTTTACATATTTTAATGTTCAAAAAACATTAAACATTATTTTAATGGACAACATTTTTCTTGTGCTATCCAAGACTAGTGCTGTGTCTCAATTTGCGCCCTTCCATTACACACTACCATTTTCAGTACATAAGTGCATTCACACTGACAGTACCGTATGAGTACATGGGTACATGAGTACCCGTATGGTACACTCATAATGATCCAAAAGTCAAGTGTGGACACGACGCACCCTCAACTGTCACCATCTTGACTAAGTAGTGGAAGGGGAGGGACCATCAACCTATTTTACAACTTGAGAAAATGGTGGTAAAGGAGACTGCAGCGGTTGCAATTGTAAAAGTACGTTAATTTTTAAAAAAATTTTTTATAAAATTGAATTGAAGTCAAGTGAGCAATCAAGCCAACTGATATTTTGGTGGGTGACAATCGCCTTCAAATACTTGCATTAATGATCTGCTCATTACAATTCACAATTAAAAAAAAGAAGAAGAAGAAGACGACGATGACAATGAAGAAGATGTCAAATGTTGTGATCGTGATTTGTAAGTGCACAACAGCAATGTTTGATTTGATCACTACATCACTACCCTGTCGAAAATTCACACACTATGCAAGCAAGTACATAGTGTACATGTTAGTGTAACTGAAGTATCTGAATTGAGACACAGCTACGGCCTCACTGATTACAGTATAAAAAACTTTATAACTTCACTGATTTTGGTGAAACTGGGTGTAAACCGTCTCCAAGGGTGTTTCAGAGAATTTGACAGCACATCCAACCGGCCTCACAACCGCAGACCGCGTGGAACCACACCAGACCAGGACCTCCACATCCAGCATCTTCACCTCCAAGATCGTCTGAGACCAGCCACCCAGACAGCTGCTGCAACAATCGGTTTGCAGAACCAAAGAATTTCTGCACAAAGGAACCGTCTCAGGGAAGCTCATCTGCATGCTCGTCGTCCTCATCGCGGTCTCGACCTGACTGCAACTTCACACAGCCGTTGAAGAGGAGTGGCCCAACATTCCACAGGCCACAATCAACAACCTGATCAACTGCAGAAATGTGAAATGTGCTGCACTGCATGAGGCAAATTGTGGTCACACCAGATACTGACTGGTTTCTGGACCCCCCAATACAGTGAAACTGCACATTTTCGAGAGGCCTTTTATTGTGGCCAGCCTAAGGCACACCTGTGTAATCCCCATGCTGTCTGATCAGCATCTTGATGTGCCACACCTGTGAGGTGGATGGATTATCTTGGCAAAGGAGAAGTGCTCACTAACACAGATTTTGACAGATTTGAGATTTATCTTGACAGAAATAGGTCTTTTGTGTACATAGAGAAAGTCTTAGATCTTTGAGTTCAGCTCATGATGAATGGGGGCAAAAACAAATATAATTTTGTTCAATGAAATAATTTCTGATTTCCTACACAACTTCAAGCCAGTGAGCAAATATTCATACACTAGATCTCTACCTGATGGTACTGCAGCTAAATTTAAGGAAGCGTCTCTTTTACATCAATGTTTGCCCCTCCCAAATGGATCTTTTTGTTGATAGCGCAGCCGGCTTGCAGCAAATGACACTTGCTCCTCCAAAAAAAATAAGAAAATAATAAAACACAGAAGTGCTGTGATGTGCTCCATGGTACAGCTGCCAAACACACAATTTGAAGCAAGCATGACAAAAACTCGAGAGGAAATGACGTTCTACATATCATGAAGGATTTCGCCAAATCCAGAAGGGTGGTGTGAATGCTTATAAGGCCCTCTGTAGCCCCAGAGCAGCTTATTCTTAAAATTGTAATTATTAGAGACAATACTGATCATCTCCTGCTCACAATGGATGCCGATCTGCTTTCAGACACAGGAATCTCAGAAGCATCTGTAAAACCTGATGGATATTTTGACTGCTCCCATCGACTTTCACCAGCTTACTACATTGGTGTCCTATCAAAAAACTATCAACCTGTGTCATAGACCCTATCCCAACCAAACTTATAAAAGAAGTTTTGCCCTTAATTGGCACTTCATTACTAGATATGGTCCACTTTTATTTGTTAACAAGCTATGTACCTCAGTCTTTTAAAGAAGTTAAAGAAGTAATTAACCTGTTGGTAACTACCAGGTATTTAGTAAAATCTATATTTTAATAGCAATATCACCATCAAAACCATCATCCAACTGGAATACACTCACTATAAATTTGATGAAGTAATATACAACAGTTATTGCACACTTTTTCAAAGATATACCAGGCCAATGTCCATGTTTTGGCCATATTTACTGTTTATATGTTCACTGGAATTGGGAGTTTTCTATTCTTTCACTATTTCTCTCCATACAACCATGTTCCAAATGACATAAAGCTTCCAAAACATTGAAATATTGATAAAAACACTGAATGTTCATCAATATTCTTATGACCGAATGAACTCCCATACTTTACAGGCCCATAACTTGAGAACAGAACGTCCTGCAGGGCTGCGGGCTCTATCTCTTCGTCTTGAGCAGATGGATTGTTTGGTATATTGGATGTCTGTGTAACTACAATGAGTTGACCAGCAGACGACGATAAAGACCGTCTGTTCCAAAGCAACACTTTTCCCTGCCTACAGTTTTAGGAACGGAACTCAGAGAGAGCTTCGAGGGATTGTGCGATATCCAAAATGTCAGATGGAATTATATTTGTCAACAACTGAGCTATTCTTGGACGGATAACAGCGAAAACAGCAAAGTAATTAAGCGGGGGTAACTGTATATTGGTGCGTTTATTATTCCAGCTAATAAGTCTGTGAGTTTGGTGATTTGAGTGATGTGAGTTACACAGCTGATCAGAGCTGGAGATGAGCTTTCTTTAGAGTGGTCGCAGCGCAGTGCAGGATGAGATGAGATATCTAGATGGCAATAACTGAAGCCATGTACAGTGATTACATTTATGTTGTGATATAAGCTCATTTAGATGCTTGGTGTTTGATGTGTGTTAGGTGTGGATAAAAATGGTTTATTTGAGATTCTAGATGAGCCTCTTAGCTTCACGGTGGTGTGTGGCATTGATACGGTGATGAAATACTAGGATCAGACATAGATTTCTCATTTGCATTTTGCGCAGAGCTTAAAATTAAACAACTTCTAAAAAAGTGTACTCATGATCAAGGGCTTTTAGACAATTACAGACCAATATCTGACCTTCTCTGACCTTCTCTTTTTTATCTAAGATCTATGAGATAGCTGTGGCAAATCAGCTCTGTGAATTTTACACTGCAATAAAGTTTTTTTAAATTTAGAGGGCATTATAGTACATAGACTGCATTGGTGAAAATTACTTATGATCATTTAACTAATTCAGACAAAGGATTAGTCTCTGTACTGGTCTTGTTAGACCTCAGTGCTGTATTTGATAAGATTGGCCACCATATCTTATTACAGAGGCTTGAAAATTCAATTGCCAAAATAGGAACCACTCTAAGCTGGTTTAAGTCGTATTTATCATATTGCTCCCAGTTTGTACAGTTTCACAAGGTTCCTTGCTTGGTCAAATTCTATCTACATTATATATGGTCCCCAAAGGTAATTATCAGGATCTGGTTGCTCTGGAAGGCATCACCCTGGCCCTCATCACCACTGGGAATCTGGGAGTTACCTTCGATCACAATTTATCATTTAATTCCCACATAAAGCAAATTACAAAAACCGCCTTTTCCATCTTATATATATATAAATATATATATAATATTGCAAAAATAAGAAACATTCTTCCTCAAATTGTTGCTAAAAAAGTTATCCATACATTTATTACCTCTAGGCTCAATTACTGTAACTCCATACTATCAGCAGTGGTGGAAGAAGTACTAAAATCTTCATACGTTAAGTCAAAGTCAGATACCACACAGAATGTATAAACCTGCTCAAGAAAAAGTAAAAAAAACTTAAAAATAAAAATACTTAAGTAATCAAAAGTTCTACACATTCAAATCTATTGATCTTACAAAAAGCAACCTATCTTTAAATTGAATCAAGACAGATTTCAAGACAGCATTATAAGTTACAGTGAATCACAATGAGGAAAACTGAGTCGCAAGACGACCAGTGGACAAGGAGGTATTACCGCTGCCGCCGGCACTCGTCTGTAATTTGTCTATCTATTATGCTGAGCAGGCTGTTCAATCCCACACTGCGGATTGGCTGTGTGGTTAAGGACAGTCCCGCCTACTTCTTGGGTCACAGTGACAGTGACACTGATGCTGATTGGTGGGTCATGCTACCGCTGGCCAATCGAGGGGCTCCAGCAAAGTCCGCCTGCTTAAATACCCTACTTGGATTGCCTTTCAGGGCAGCTGTCAGACCCGATTTGCTTGCCTAGGTGCCGCATGTCTCAGAGCTTGTTGTATTTAGTGTTCTTGCTTAGTTTTGATAGACATTGTTGTATGTGGTTTTGTTAAAACTCTGTAAAGGTAAGGAAGTGGGCCAGGGATTGAGATCTAATAACTGACACCATTCCTACACACAGTACAGTGTTGGCTCAATGGCCCATTTTCCGTTGTGAGCTCTGTTTACCTTATTTCAAATAAATATCCTTTCACTATCAAATACATCTGATTTAGGTTTATGTCCCGATACCCCTAGACACCTCGGGATGTAACAGAGGTAGAAACCAAAACAATTGGAAACACTTGAGATCAAATATCACCACAAATCCACAGAGATGTTAACTTCAGCACCGCCAATAAAGTGCAATAAAGCTCAAGCTGTTTATATTTCAAAACTCTACCAGTTACTTTCCACTCAGTCACAAATTGGCTGTGACTCAGTGCAAAAACAGATCCGGTCTGCTGCACAGTCACACCTGACACCACAGTGCTCTCACTACAATCCTCTCCCTTTATAAGCCTGAATGGAAACCTCTTCTAGAAAAATCCAGTGCTGGTTTGAGCTGGGTCAGCAGAACAGACAGACAAAGAGAGATGCACTGCAAGTTTACCTCACTGCTGTTCCCGCAGCTCACTCTCCGAGTTTTTTCACTTCTAGTGCCTAGAGGGAGAGTCCCTCTCATTAAAGTTGTAAACATTAACACTCGCTTTGACCTTTGACATGAGAGCTCTATGGGGCTGTCCAGCTCTGTGTGAGTGACTTGATTACAATCACTGCGTATGCCGGTGGCGCATCAGCTGGGTGAAGGTGATTTACTTAATTTACTTTTGATTTACTTTTAACTGACTTCATCAGTTTTATGTTTGTTTTTCACTGCTGCTCCACTTGGGTGCGCTGCATGCTAATGACGATGTAACGAGGTCTTGTGCAGGATGTAACGGAGTATTAGGCTGCTCAAACAAGTCTCTTAAGGACCTACAGCTAATCCAAAATGCCGCGGCTCACATACTGACTGGAACCAGGAATAAATCACATCACTCCTGTTTTCGCCGTGCTCTGCACTAGCTCCCAGAAAAATCTATCCTCAACCGCTTATCCTGCGTACAGGGTCGCGGGGGGGCTGGAGCCAATCCCAGCTGACATCGGGCGAAAGGCGGGGTACACCCTGGACAGGTCGCCAGTCCATCGCAGGGCCACACATAGACAAGGACAATTTAGGGTCACCAATCAACGTCGGCCACATGTCTTTGGACGGTGGGAGGAACCCGGAGCACCCGGAGAGAACCCACGCAGACACGGGGAGAACATGCAAACTCCACACAGAAAGGCCGGGACTACCTGGCCTACTTCTTACCTACAGAGCCCTAAATGGTCAGGCACCATCCTATCTCAAAGAGCTCATATCTTCGTACTACCCCACCAGAGCACTGCGCTCCCAAAATGCAGGGCTACTTGTGGTGCCTGGGGTCTCTAAAAGTAGAATGAGAGCCAGAGCCTTCAGCTATCAGGCACCTCTGTTATGGAATCAGGTCCCTCTTTGGGTTCGGGAGGCAGCCAACATCTTCCTTTGTTGTGTAGGCTTGAGACCTTTCTTTTTGATAAAGCTTATTGTTAGGGCTGGTTTCTTCTCTTTGATGAGACATTTAGGTTTATTTAGAAATTTGATGAAGTTTTTTTTTTATTATCTTGTTGTTTTTACCCTCAAGTATTTTATTATGTGTTTTTAAATCTACCTTGTTTATTTTCTTTTTGTCACCTTCTGCATTGTATATTGTAAAGCGTATTGAGACCATGTCACTGGTGATTTTTCACTTTGAATAAGCTTGACTATAATGCTTGACTTCAATAAACCTCTAGCTTCTAGCATGTTTTAAACATTCTATCACCTCTTCCTTCAGTTAGGCATACACCTGAAAACATTTCAACTGCTGTAACCATAGATTTTCTTGACACAAAAAATGTCAAGAGAATGCCGAAACACCTGCATGAGCTTCATGCAAGGAAGAATTGGAAGAATGTCCATACCAGGGATGGGGCGATTGGATATAACCAGCCATTCTGGAATTTCTCTTGTGGCTCTCCAATCCAAAAAACACATAACCACCTAGTTCAACTTTGATAATTTCATTACATTAAGCATTCTTCACCCACTGTGTGAAAATAAGAAATAGCCCAACTCATGCAAATTGCTTCAACAAAATCTTAGCTGAATATAATTGCCGTACATACCTTAGCCCTCACACACGCTGTCACACTGAGCATATTATAGAGTTTAGCCTAGCAGGGTCCAGGTTTGTCAGCCTGGCATTTAAGCCTTTTTGTTGAACCTGTTTTGAACAGGATATAAAAAATATATATTTTGTGTCTCAAGGCTCAAACTAAAGAAAAACATCATGATTTCCAGCCGAATCAATGAAAACAAATAAAATAAACAGGCTGTTACGTTACAGTGAAAATATTCATGAACGTTAACCAAGTTTAGTATATTAGTGTTTACAGTATTCAGAGTTTTGACTTCTCACAGATGTGAACTGGCATGGCAAATGTAGACTAGTGCTATGCAGACTATAGCACTAGTACTGTTCATCAGCACTGCACTTGTGTGTGTTTGAGAAAGTAAGAAAATCTTTTGTCCCAGTGAGAGAGCTAAGTGGTGGAGGCACTAGACACCTGGTTCCCAAGTGTATTCACTGGCTGATATCGTGGGAATGGTTAAAGAGCTGTTCTTTCTAAGAGGTATAAACACATTTGGAGGTGTGGAAGAGTTTGATTTCACCATATGAGATTTCACAGAAACACTACTACCACCATTAAAAACCTTTGGAGCACATTATGATCTGAGGAAAGTGAGGATGTTGAGATTCTGCGTAGCAATATAAAGACAAGACAATAGCACAGCTGTGGATGTTGACGAAAGCCTTGAATCAGATGACAGGGGGAATAACTAGTGGGCAAAGAGGGAACTCTACGTGGATCTCCCCAGTATTTGTAACCCAGAGAAAGGAGGGAGGAAAGCCTCACATGCATGTTGACCTCATGGAGCCTAAAAAGTCAATCATCACTCGCTGCTATATGCAGGTAGCATTCAGCATCACTCGCAGTGCCGACCTCCATTTGGCCTCGCCTCAGCTGCATCGACCTCTCAGAAAATGATGACGATCCTACTGGCAGGCTTGTCATGCCCTCCACCTCTGCATAGCCGCCCCTCCATTTGTCTGTGTTGGTCTGTGATTGCCTGAGTGGACACCGGCGTGCTGGAGCTAGAGCAGAGCCTCACCAGCTGCATCTCCTCCTGCAATTGATGGAGGTTGCTGCATGCCTTGAATGAGACGGACTCGAGCGTAAATTCAACCAGAGTTCTTTGTGTTTCCAGGGCCACACCAAATCCAAAGATTGCGTATAGTGGCTGATGCCTACACTGATGCTGGAAATTCCATTACCATAGCAACCCATGCAGATAGTTTGGTGATGTCTGGACACACACACCCTATCTGATCACAAGTCTGTCTTAAAGATCTGATTCAAGAAACAAATCTGATTAACCTGCAGTCTGAACAAAACTATTTAATCCATTCAGACAGACAAATCTATTGTTTATGTGAAATCAACACGGGCAAGCCAGTCAGCAAGGAAAGTGAAACCGCAACTTAACTTTATTTGGTAAACATGTAATGTAATTCTGTGACATTCTCTGGTTTATCAGAGTGTATTTCACCATTGTGCCGATTGCAATGAACCTTTGACAGACGAGGTGCATCTCAGAAAATTTGAATAAATTTCTTCTGTAATTTAATTCAAAAAGTGAAAGTTTCAGTTATTCAAAATTCATTACACATAAAGTGAAATATTTCAAGCCTTTTTTTTTGGTTTAATTTTGAGGATTACAGTTTACAGGTCATGGAAATCAAAACTATCAGAATTTTAGAATAACAAAATTATAATACAGATATGTCCGCCTAAGAAGAGCTCTAATCAGGTAATTAACCCCGAACATCCCAAAAGATTTCCTGAGCCTTTAATCTCTCTGTCTGGTTCAGTGAAGTTCAAATGAATTTCATTTTTTGAGATGCACCTGCAAATGAATGGGTCCGATGCGGGCTGAATGGAGCCTCACTAGACCCGCGTCATACATGCATCTCCTGTAGAAAGACGGTGTACCTGACAGAGGCACACTATGCACAAAAAGAAAACCACTCCTGTGTGTTGGGCTTGCTCACTAAAATGTCCACAGCAAGTCAGCCCCTGCAGAACCTGACCATAAGCCTGCACTCTGGCCTAGGGGTTAGAGAAGAGGAAGGTTGCTGATCCGATCCAGATACATAAGGTGGAAGAGCAACACCTTATCTTAACACCCAACCTGGCCAACAGATCAATCTGTGGTTGTACTGAGCAGCTTCTGGGTGTAAACAGGCTGTTCCCGAAAAGGCGAGCCTCAGGCAAACGTCCCTGTAGATTCTTTAGATTTGCACTAATTATGAGCTAAATCAGGCTGCAGGTACATGAACAATAAATAAACTTAACATTCTATTCACCATATCATCATCATGGCTGCCAATGTAATAAGAGGCAATTTTATGCAACTCCAATATCCATGACACATCACATGACCTCCTCATGTTAATCATTATATGTTCCTTTTGAAAGAAATTTTTAGCATCTAACCTTATATCAATCATTTCTGCCTTTGTCTGTCTGCTCTGATGACATGTTATTGTC
This sequence comes from Micropterus salmoides, assembly GCF_014851395.1. Taxonomy (NCBI): domain Eukaryota; kingdom Metazoa; phylum Chordata; class Actinopteri; order Centrarchiformes; family Centrarchidae; genus Micropterus; species Micropterus salmoides. The sequence continues at coordinate 38,526,748 of NW_024044348.1, read as the reverse complement.
AGGTGTATTATTAATTTTTTTTAATTGTTTCAGGTCCTCTAGTACTACTATGCTAAATTTAAAGCTCCATACTGTGAGTCTTCCTTTTTGCTCTTTGGTAACTATTTTGTGGATGAATCTTGTCCACACAGATCAGAACAGGCAGCCTTATATGGCAATTTTAGGGGTTTTGATCATGCTAGTGATCAAATCTCACAATCACGCAAGTTCTCATGAAAGGGTGGTATTCATCAGGTTAAAATGCTAAAAAGTTTAGGAGAAAAATACCTACATGAAGCTCACCAAGGAGACAATGATACAAGCATAGGCATTAACAGATAGATTAGATATACAGTACTGACAAAAGGGTTTAGGCTGGTGTGAAGAAAGTGTCATAAAGTAAGAATGCTTTCAAAAATAGACATAGACTTGGACCGCACATCTGGAAACCCCTGTCTGCCTTCTGTCTGGAGAGTCCTTGCAGATGCAGTATAAGTAGCTTGTGTGTTGTTGCTCTGCTCAGTCTTGCTATGGTGAACAACTTTTGACCTATCTGATCTAATTGTTAAATCATACACATTAATATGCCTTCAAAATCCCTGACATTGTGCAAGTGTACCTAGAAGAATTTATGCTGTTTTAAGGGTGGTCACATCAAATATTGATTTGATTTAGATTTTTCTTCTGTTCACTGACTTTGTATTTTGCTAATTGATAATGAAATTGATAATAATAATCTATTAACACGTCTATTTTTGAAAACATTTTTACTTGATAGCATTAGTTTCACACCTGAAACTTTTGCACAGTACTGTATATTTCTTCTTCTTGAGGAGTGATTCACCTGTTATCAGTCTGGTTTCAGTTGTTTCACTGGGTTGTTGATAATAATTTATAATTTAAAAGGATTTATCCCAATTTAAATATTATTTAATGTTGCTGGCAATTTGCACATTTCATTTTGTGTTATCTTTTGTACAAGTGGTCTGTTTGCATCATTAGAGGTCATAAATCACAAAAATATTGATGAACATTGATGAGAATTTCATGGAAATCAAGGCATTGGTATTTGGGAAACCTTTTCCAAGAGTCTGTTTGTCCTGGGAAACTGTTGAGATGACGGTGGGGCTTGAGAAAGGACTAGTTGTGTAGATGACATCAACATACTTAAGCTTTGCCTGTAGTGGAATGGAGTTGTCCCTGCATGGACACAAAGCTAGTGTTGACTGTGAGTAATGAGGATTAATGTCATTTCCTGTGAAACTACTTGTGCTAATGTGAATAACCATCTGCAGTGAAAGAAATCCACTAACATATGAAACCTTTGAAATCTACCTTTTATTACAAAAACAATAAACCTTCATCTTAACTGCGGTTGGCAAGTTATCAATAAATCATTTTGTCTCATAGAAATGAAATGACTCACCATATATTTAATAAAAATAAACATTATTGGAGGTGATTAACGACAACAATGGTAAGGTGTGCCTTATCTCAATCAAAATATATCAGCTTATTTTTTGTTGTTTACATTATGGAACATAGCTCAGAACAAAAATGTGTGTGTGTGTGTGTGTGTGTGTGTGTGTAGGAGGGGGATGGACATAGCATACATCAGACTAACACACTGGATTAACAGTGACTGTATAATGAAGATGCCTGACACAGCTACATTAAAATATGCAAATGATCGACCTGTCATGCTGATCAAACTGCCCCTTCCAAAGAAAAAAACAGAGAGATAAAATGGAAAATGGCTTCCAACGAATGAAAGTGGCTACGTTGAATTCAGCAAAAGGAGTCACACTGAAGTGATCTGAGTTCATCTGTGTCAGATGAACAGAACTGACAGTGGAAGTGCTGCAGTGTTGCTGAAATGTGAGTGTGGACTGTTTGAGGAGGGCCATGCATGAAGCAGGTGCAGAATATGAGGCAACGCTTCATGTGGCCACGTTGTATCTGTGTGGATCATTAGCGATGCTCCCATCATTCACTGTAAGCATTTCCCTTCTCCACAGTCTTCTTCCATCTCTGTTTCCAGTCTGAGGAGCATCCTTCTTTTCTTTAGTCTCATCAGTCCGACTCCTCCATCCTCTGTTGCAGTGCTTTCACTCCCTGCAGTGATGTGTTGCAACGGCATTCATCGATTTAATGTGACCCTTTCTGCCCTGGTGGGCACTGACTGCTGCTTGTTTTGGGGGGTTTTTTGGTATAGAAAGTGAGAAAGTTGCAGGTCAACATAATTTTGGTTGAAGTCTCTTCAGTGGGCCAATAGGAAAGGGAGTAGCTTATGCAGGAACAGGAGAGTGATGCAGAGGAGGGGATCCATGGTGCTCATCACACTGCAGCCTGTGTGAGACAGAAAGGTAGAAGAGAAAGAAATTTACAACTGGATTCTACAAATCGCACTTAAAAGTATCGTATTTAATAATGTTGCAAAAGGCAACAAAACACTCAATCAACAACACTGAGAGTCTACAGCTATGTTAGCAGCTCTGTGAGGCTGTACTTACGCACAGCAATGCTAATGTGATCACAGGTATCATTTTTACCATGTTCACCATCTTAGTTTAGCATGTTAACATTCTAACATTTGCTAATTAGCATAAAACAGCATATTACAACTGAGGCTGATGGGAATGTCATTATTGGAATTAACAAATTATTTTGTGGGAGATGAAAAGGACCACCGAAGTTCACCAAAGTTACTACAATTCATCCAGTGGGTAGCATGAACGCCTTAAACACATTCCATGACAATTCATCAAGTAGTTATAGATATTTCATCCTGTATCGAAGTGCTAGACCGACCGACATTGCCAACCACAGAGCCAAGCATGGCTAAAAACAACTGAGGCTATATCCACACTACTATTGTCATTTTAAAACACAGCACTTTGGCTACATTTACGCCTGCTTTCCAGACTAAAACAGCAAATCCAAAAGCCTAAACTGGAGAAGTTTGAAAACACTGCTGACCCTGTTTTGTTTTTACTCTAGGTTGGCATATTAGTGCAGACAGGAGAGAATGCAGGACTTTAAAAATGATGACACTGACACTGACATTTGGCTTCCTGATTGGGTCTTATTAGTCATGCAAAGCAAAATCCCAACACTTCTGACAGTGTTTTTGTTGTGGTATATTTATTAAAATATTTTGTGCTGTTCAAATAACACTTGCTTGTCGCTGTTCTTGCTTTGCGATGTCTGTTTTCCGCGGCCACAGTCGCACAGCTATTCTCATGAAGCATTGCCTGATATGAACAATGCCTCAAAAGCACTCCCAGAAGACGATGTGTCCAGAAGATTAAGAATTGTTGACTTGCATGAAGCTAGAAAGGGTTATAAAAGTATCTCTTAAAGCCTTGATGTTCATCAGTCCACGGTAATACAAATTAATGGAGAAAGTTCACCACTGTCGCTACTCTTTTGACCGTCCTGCAAAGAAGACTTTACGAGCACAGCGCAGAATGCTCAGTAACATTAAGAAGGATCCTAGAGTGTCAGCTGAAGATTTACAGACATCTCTGGAACATGCTAACATCTCTGTTGACGACAAGAATTGAGTTCATGGGAGGACATCACAAAGGAAGTCACTGCTGTCCAAAAAAACACTGCTGCATGTCTGAAGTTTGCAAAAGAGCACCTGGATGTTCCACAGCACTACTGGCAAAATATTCTGTGGACATATGAAAGTAAAGTTGAGTTGTTTGGAAGGACCACACAACCCTATGTGTGGAGGAAAAAAAGCACAGAAGCACCAAAATTAAAACCTCATCCCAACTGTGAAGTACAGTGGAGGGGGAATCATGGTTTGGGGCTGCTTCACTGCCTCAGATCCTGGAAAGGGACCCTTCAATCAAAAAAATGAATTCCAAAGTTTATCAAGAAATTTTGCAGGAGAATGTAAGGCCATCTGTCCACCAATTGAAGCTCAACAGAAGATAGGTAATGAAACAGGACAACGACCCCAAGGACAGAAGTAAATCAACAACAGAATTGCTTCAGCAGAAGAAAATACACCTTCTGGAGTGGCCCAGTCAGAGTCCTGACCTCAACCAGATTGAGATGCTGTGGCATGACCTCAAGAGAGTGATTCACACCAGGCATCCCAAGAATATTGCTGAACTGAAACAGTTTTGTTAAGAGGAATGGTCCAAAATCCCTCCTGACCATTGTTCAGGTCTGATCTGCAGCTACATGAAACATTTGGTTGAGGTTACTGCTGCCAAAGGTGGGTCAACCACTTATTAAATCCAAAGGTTCACATACTTTTTCCACCCTTCTCTGTGACTGATTACATGGTGTGTTCAATACAAACATGAACACGTATGATTATTTGTGTGGTATTAGTTTAAGCAGACTGTCTATTGTCTATTGCTGTAACCTACATAAAGATCAGATAACATTTTCTGACCAATTTAGGCAGAAATTGCAGGTAATTCCAAAGGGTGACTGTCTTGATTTGAGCCTATTCTGTCTAGGCAGCGAAGAAAAACAAACACACTCATTCATGATTTCCGTTTGAAAAACAACATACTATGGAATTTCAATGCAATCAGCTGAATTTAATATAAAAAACTGACAACTGTGGAAACTATGGACTATAGCTGGTGGACTACAAAAACTGTAAAATCTGTGTCCATAACTAATTTTTTTCATTAACAATTTAACAAATGCTCAATAAATATTCAATAAATGTTATTTGATTTTATTCACTTGAATGAAATTAGGACTTAATTTTTGTATTAAGATGTTTATCTTGTTGAGGAAAAAGGACTGAAAAAAGCTTTTACTTCATTTTTACTTGTGCATATTTGTTGAGAAAGATTTTATCATAATTGTTTTGAATGTTCTACCTCAGATTTGTGAAGTGATCCACTGTTTCGCCTCAAGTGTTGACCATAAAGAAGTTAAAACCACAATTAACCATCAGGTTTCTTCAACTTTCACTAAGGAGCAAAAATCAGCCTTTAAACTCAAAAGAAATAACAATTTAATACTTATCGTGATAATTATAGATATCGGAAGATGTGAAACTTTTTATCGTGATAACATTTTTGGCCATATTGTCCAGCCCTAGAGTCACGTTCATGTTACTGTTAGTAAATAGTACTGCAATAGTACCATTACTTAATCCACTTTATACACACACATTACACAGTTAGAAAAGGAGTTGCAGTGACTGATTTGCATTATCCATTGAAAAAAAGTCTGCTGGGTCTTGGCATATGTTCGCAGTCAAAATAGTTACCACTATCAATATTTGTAAATCTAAATCACACAAATTAGTATACGCCAATGGTGGCTCTTGAAGATGTATGGTAGGATTAGCTTTATTACTCTGGATACTCTGGATAACGTAAGCTAACTGTTTATATAACCATGTGTGTTTTAGATCTATCCCTGCTCCATCACAGCTGATTTAAACTATCAACTCATCATGAAGTCCTAAAGCTACTTAAATCAAGTGTGTTGGAGCAGGGAGTAATAAAATCGTGCAGGACAAACGTTGCGCTACTCCAGGAGAGGGTTGGGAAACACAATCGTAAAAAAAAATTGTTGAAACGGAGTTATTGTCATCACACAGGTTTGTTATATGTTAGAAACAGGAAGAGGCGGAGAAAGCCGGTGTGTTCAAGTTAATAAACACTCAACTAACGTTAAAGTGGAAAATTACCTACAATAACCTACTGTTATTACAAATAGCCTACAATATACACCTCTACCAAGCCCACCCTCCACCGGCCGCCGCCGCCGGCACAGTTGCACTGTAATGAGAGCTCAACAGTCCGTGGAGCAGGTGTGTTGCGGTTCTGTCTCTGGGATACGCGACACGAGACCGTGAACTTGGTCTTGGTTTCAAAACCGTTACAATGGTCCCGGAAGTGTCTCTCCACAGAGAATAGCTAGCAGGTCTATTTTTGCCGCTAGCCGCGTCAAGCAGCACAGAGCAGATCGAACCAGGCAGGAAGTCAGACACAGAACGGCAGAGAGAATCTGGTAAATTTTCAAAATAAAACACCCTGTGGAGACTCCCAATTGTAAAACAACAAAAAAAAATATTTTCTTCTGAAATTCTCTTTGTGGGATATGAAGCCTGAAGTTGACGGAACAAAATGGGGTCACATAGAGCTGTGAAGAAGGTAGCAGAAGCACAAAAAGGACAAATTAATAACTCACTCAATAATGTGGGGCAGGCCGCACACTCTGCCGCTGAAACGCTTCTTCTCCAGTGGACTTCCAACCGTGGCGCTGCCATAACCTGCCATAGCCCGAGTCAGTGGATTCATGGCGTTGGGGTATTTAGCTTATTTTGACAGTATTGTCGGAGTTAGAGCGCCACTGTTTAAAAGTATTCCTTTGTTATATTGTGTATTGTGAATGGGGCTTTAATGTAGTCATCAATGTCACACCGCTGAGCCTCCTGTTTTTCTAACTAAAAACCCACTTATGTTGATGTTAAAGCTAATATTCATTTTATTAAATAAGGCATTACCATTTCCCAAGTGTATTTGCTGCAAACCAAAAGACAACTTCTTTTTTTTTTTCTCAATTCAGTTTTGAAATGGAATAATTAAAGAACAAACGATACACAGAATTTAGTTTCATTCTGTCATAAAACGAAGTTTACAGAAAAGTTCACAGAACACCAGCATTATGACCAGGAATGGCCAACAACAAAGTTGTGACAGTGATCGACGAGCATCTGAATGTAAATACCTTGTAAATACAACTTGGTTATGCGGTGGTTTCCCAACTTTACAAGTTGACAAGGACTCAGTGAATTCAGCATAAAGCACCTGACTGAGATGGACAGACAGAGAGAGAAGGGTGGGGCAGGCTTATCAGTGACTACGCAAGCCCCCCCAAACCTCAGATGAAAAATAAAAATATGAGAGGCAATTTGAGACACCTGACAGCTTATCTCTCCCCTCGCCCTGCCAGCCGCCGCCAACGTCCCTCCTCCCATATTAATTGTTTCTGCCACTCACATGTCAGATGACATTGCAGAAAAGAGACAGATGTCCCCCTCCCCCGCTCACATTACTGTTTCCTGTTATTACTGAGGATAAGGCAGCAGAGCCGAGAGCGAGCATAGGGTAATCTTTCAATTTTGTCACAGTTGTAACCTTCATCTGTTATATACTTAGAGCAGATCAACTCAGAGAAAACTGTAAAAAAAAACAAAAAAAAAAACACACAAAACTGCAGAGATGGATTCCTACAGGTTCTTCTGTCAACAGAAAAGTGTCAACAACCCACTTAATCTGTAATGGATTCAGTGTGTAACAGACACCAGCAGCCTTCCCAGTTGACAATCCACTCAAGGACTCAAATATGAAAATATCAGCCCATACCACCACAATAATAATCAGGAACACTTTTAGATAAAAATCTGCACCAGCTTTATGCTACTCAAGGAAAATCCATTTTATCTAACATTTTTCTCCAATAAAGAATAATTAGTAAAACATTTCCCAGGTGCAAATTTAACATCAGACATAAAGTTAAGCAGTTATTAAAAACTAAACTTCGACAACCAACCATCTAATAAAAAACCTTCATCATCATGAGGCAAATACGACCACAGTAACAACCAGAGATCATTTTAAAACATCACTTATACTTTATCATCACTTAATCATGTTTTAATCAATAGAATCTCTGCTTCTTCTTTTTTTGCTGCATCATTGTACACACGAGCAACTACATGGCAGGCTGTAAATGTTACAAATCGAGTCCTGTCACAAAATGACCAAACCAACACTGATGGCAGTTGTGAAGGCTCATGGAAACAGAGGACAGTGCAAATTAGAGGCAGGGTTCTAACGGCTAAAATCTATTGACATTATATTCAATGCTGTTGAGTCCACCAGAAGTGGCTCTCCGCTCCGCAGAGAAAAGGTAGCAGCTCTATTTTTGACACAAGCCGCGTCAAACAGCACAGAGCAGATCGAACCAGACAGGAAGTCAGACACAGAATGGCATAGAGAATCCGGTCAATTTTCAAAATAAAACACCCTGTGGAGACTCCCAATCATAAAACAACAATAAACACGGTTGAAACAGACACAAAAAGAAATGACTTAACTATGTAGCCTACTTAATCACAGTAGAAACACGAAGAGCAAACTCTGATTACCAAATCAACAAAATCTAAACATGTCAGCAAAATCAAGCAGGCAAAATGCTCAGATTCTGAAATGCTTCTTGTGGGACACGCAGCCTGAAGTGGACGGAACGAAACGGGGCCACATAGAAGAAGAAGAAGATGGTAGTAGAAGCACAAAAAGGACAAATTAATAACAAGTAAATAAAGTGGAGGAGGCTGCACGCTCTGCTGCTGAAACGCTTCCAGTGGACGCATCAAAACCGTGGCGCAGCCATAACGTGCTGTAGCCGGAGTCTGTGGATTCCTGGCGTAACACTCTCAGCTTCTGTGTTGAATTTAAGACAAGTCGGCTAAAGTACTTTTAAACCACACTCTGGTACAACCTCCACTACAGCCATCCAATCCAGCGAAACTAACAAACAAAGCTGTCAGCAGCCAATCAGGGGAGCGCATTTTATAATTATATTATTTTAAGGAGTAATAAGTAACTAGTAGTATAATACAATTTCTGAGTAAGTTTCCCAACACTGACTATGAGCATGACAAACAGTTATTTTCCTGACAGTGTGGAAATCATTGTTGATCTCAGCAGGCTAACGCCCTATTCAATTTTACGTGTTTTAATATTTTTTACATGTAGAAAGATGTACACATTTCTCCCAAATTCAGCCTGACATAATTGGGACAACTTTGGAATGTTCACTAGAATGTAGGGCTTTGTGATATGACGATATCTACCGTTGACAATAGAAAAACATCTATCGTTTACAATTATGCTCTATCGTTTATTTCATCGCTTTGTACTGTTTGCACCGTGGTGAAGTTAGTTTTATGTTGGATTTTTGACAGACATCTGCTGAATATCCAATGTAATATCCAATATCCAAATTGAAACTAACGTCACCATGGTCCTTTCTTCCACACATGCCGGTGTTGCGGAGAAGAAATTTGCATTCATAACAAACAAATGTGGACGAGAGCGACATTTACTCGGAACTTGGTGATACTGAACAAGAGGAATCAGACCATGCAAGCAAAAACGAGGAGCTTATACCAAAGAGAGAAGTCTGTTGAACCACGCTACACTATTGCAGCAGCTCCAGGCATGATGTGTGTGTCAGCTAACGTTTAATGAGTTGCCCACAGACATTCAGTTTACTTTCTTCTTCACTAAAACATGCTGTTGCTGTGATGCTGTAGCAGCAGGAGAGCTGTGAATATCACTGTGCTGCCCTGGGAGCGTCTCGTCCTCTCACGTTACCTTTGCAGCAGCAAGTAAGTTAGCCACAGCCTAGCTAACATTAGCTATTATCATGGTATTTGTCATGGTATAGGATTTCCCCAGAATTGCATGTTATCCCACCTTTATGATGCAGAGAATGAGTTGCTGTTGGAAATTCCAACAGTAATTCATGATATTTCATTGAATTAACAATAAATGATCTTTATGTATCATTATTGGAATATGAAATTACCTATATTTACCTATTTAGTCATATTGCACAGCCCTACTAGAATGTAATGCTTGTTATGGTTTTTAATCCTGAGGAATATAGACAGTAAGATGTGACAAAGACAGGAAACAAATGTAAACAGCAGTTTAGACAAACTAAAACTAGCCATGAACGCAATGTGGAGGAGGAAACTCAAGATAAAACAGGATGAATACGTTTTGTTTAACTGAATGGTTAGTGGTGCACTTAACGAAAGGACTGCTCGATTTCAGCAGCATTTCAGAAAAAAGTAGATTAGATAGATTAGATAAACTACAATAAATGTATTTGAGCAAAGAGGACAACACAGGATCATCTGGATTAAGAACAAAGAAAATAATTGTTCTGTGATCGGTCACTTGTGTTCCCTCTTGTCAAAACAAAAGTAGACTGCAAATACAAATTCAATGTTAGTAATTCAATCCGGGATATAGTATATAAGTATATAAGCATTGTGCTGACTGTGCTCCGTTAGTTCTCTTGTCAGCTGTAATGACTGGATAGGAAACACTTTCGGAAATTTCATTTTAACAGTGAAGCTTTTTAATCCCACCAACATGTTGATGGCCATAATGTGACAGATACATTGGATGATCCTTTGTTAGCTGCTTTATGAAATGGATTCAAGTGAATTTGTATCACCAGGTTCTGAACACGGCGTGTTATTCATTGAGCTGAAAAATGAAGCTGTGATTTAAACATGGTGCAGCTAAACTGTAGAAGGTATAATGTGCTTCAGTGAAGTAGCGAGATCAGAGAGGAAGCAATGCAATTAGAAAACGTTGCCACTGCATCTGTGGCTGCTTATAAATCCTCAGAAATGACCAACATATAGCCTCAATAGTTGGCTATTAGTAGGCTTAGTTGAAGGAGTTATTTAATTCTTCTGATCTTTCTACTGTACATGTTAGTGCTGACCTTTATCATTTATTTCTCTATCATCTCATTTGAATAGTTTGATCTGCAGAAAAGGGAATTTCTAAGCCTGGATACTCTTCCACAGTTGTAGGTTTTCAGTTGGTGATGTTCAGTACATTCTTTTCACTGTGTGGTTAAACATTCTGTCTCATCTTTTTGCTTTAATACGTGCTTTTTAATTTCCTGTAATCACATTTACCCTCTTTATTTAAAATACCATACATATCTTTGCTACTGCACTGTTTCTGGAGAAATGTGTATCCTTCTAAAGAAATAGATTTTTTTTCTTCAATAGACAGAGGTCTTAATGTAGTTTTTAAATATTAGATTCTGTTGTTGCTAACCAACTCCATTATAGCCATGCTGTCTTGATATGACTTCTTGTCTACGGGTACAAACTGATCTACACCCACACAATAACACTGTAAAATATAGGGAGGATTTCACTTTCTCTCTGATTTTGCCAAGAAATCTGTTCCAGAGATCCTCTAGATCCAGTGACGCATTCGGAAATCAGTCAGTGACAGTTATAATTCTAAAAACTCAAAAACAACTTAAAGTTTTTTTAAACTGTGAGAGCTGGTCGTCTAGTAATTGGAGGGTCACTTCGATACCCAGCCAGTCGAAGTGTCCTTGGGCTAGATACCGAACCACAAATTGCTCCTGAATGCTGTATGGGTATATTAGTATTATCATGAGCACTGAGGACAGTAGACGCTGTATGAATGTATGTGTGAATGGGTGAATGTAACAAGTGTTGTAAATAGTAAAACCCTTTAATGTTTGGTGAAGCACATTTTAAGTCACTATATCTTAATGGAAAATGTATTGAACTTGTATTGAGCAGAGTGTGAGGCGGCGCCGTCGCGGTGGAATACGGTTAGCTCCAAACTACTGTAACTTTAGTTGATGACAGCTACACTCGTTACTGTAAGTATGTGCAATAAAACCTTCGCAAGTAAAAAGACAATACTTTATCAGTCCACCTGTCTGTAAGGTAACGTTAATCTCTGTCCTCAGTATCTCATGCTGTATGTTTTCTACAAGCACAGCTAACGCTAGCTTGGCATTAGCCAAATGTTAAAAACAAGCTAAATAGAACCTCTACCTGGTAATGTTACCTGCAGCCAGCGAGAGAGGAGGAGGGACTGATACAGTCACCCTACATGTGATGTCAGATAAAGTTATTGAGTTACTTTGCAGTTGTCTAGAAACATTCAGCTGTATTTAAAATCTTAAATTAAAAACAACCAGGCAGTTAATATGTACACTTAAATATGTTTATTTATCGCAAGTGATAAGTCATCTCAATATATAACGTTATCGCACATTGAATATTTTCCTCATACCGTGCAGGCCTACAGTGGATAGAAAAAGTCTACACACCCCTGTTAAAATGCCAGTTTGTTATGATGTAAAATAATGAAACAAAGATAAATCATGTCAGACCTTTTTCCACCTTTAATGTGACCTATAATATGAACAATTCAATAGAAAAACTGAAATCTTTGAGGGAGAAAAATAAAAAACCCTCAAATAACCCGGTTGCACAAGTGTGCACACCCTTAGACTAATACTTTGTTGAAGCACCTTTTGATTTCATTACAGCAGTCAGTCTATTTGGGTAGGAGTCTATTAGCATGGCACATCTTGACGTGGCAATATTTGCCCACTCTTCTTTGCAAAAGCGCTCCAAATCTGTCAGATTGCGAGGACATCGCCACAGCCCTCTTCAGATCACCCCACAGATGTTCAGTTGGATTCAGGTCTGGGCTCTGGCTGGGCCATTCCAAAACATTAATCTTCTTCTGGTGAAGCCATGCTTTTGTGGATTAGGATGTGTGCTTTGGGTCGTTGTCGTGCTGAAAGGTGAACTTCCTCTTCATCTTCAGCTTTCTAACCGACGCCTGAAGGTTTTGTGCCAAAACTGCCTGGTATTTGGAACTGTTCATAATTCCCTCCACCCTGACTAAGGCCCCGGTTCCAGCTGAAGAAAAACAGGCCCAAAGCATGATGCTGCCACCACCATGCTTCACTGTGGGTATGCTGTTCCTTGGGTGATGTGCAGTGTTGTTTTTGCACTGAACATACCTTTTGGAATTATGGCCAAAAAGTTCTACCTTGGTTTCATCAGACCATAACACATTTTCCCACATGCTTTTGGGGGACTTGATGTTTGTTTTTGCAAATTTCAGCCTTGCTTGGAGGTTTTTCTCTGTAAGAAAAGGCTTCTGTCTTGCCACCCTACCCCATAGCCAATTCATATGAAGAATACGGGAGATAGTTGTCACATGTACTTGCCAGAAATTCCTGCAGTTTCTTTAATGTTGCTGTAGGCCTCTTGGAAGCCTCCCTGACCACTTTTCATCAATTTTGGAGGGACGTCCAGTTCTTTGTAAAGTCACAGTTGTGCCATATTTTCTCCACTTGATGATGACTGTCTTCACTGTGTTCCGTGGTATATCTAATGCTTTGGAAATTCTTTTGTTCCCGTCTCCTGACTGTCTCTCTCTGTGGACCATGGCTTTTGCTCAGAGATGCAACTAAGAAAATATCAGGAAAATCCTCCTAGAACAACTGAATTTTATTTGTGATTAATCAATTAATCAAGAGTCACTTTAAATGATGGCAGGTGTGTAATGACTTCTAGTTAACCTGAGTTTGAATGTGATTGGTTAATTCTGAACACAGCCACATCCCCAGTTATAAGAGGGTGTGCACGCTTATGCAACCAGGTTATTGTAAGGTTTTTATTTTTCATTTTTCCCCCTTGAAGATTTACGTTTGTTTTTCTATTGAATTGCTCATATTATAGGTCACATTAAAGGTGGAAAAAGTTCTGACATGATTTATCTTTGTCTCATTATTTTACATCATTAGAACCTGGCATTTTAACAGGGGTGTGTAGACTTTTTCTATCCACTGTACCTCATGCCCGTTAGGTCTGGTCTTACCAAATAACCATCACTAAATAATAGTAAAGTATCGATAAAGAATCGGATCGTTAAGCAGTCTCAATAAGGGTATCAATATCAATAAAAATTAACGATCCCCATCCCTATATGTTATGGTAGAAAAAAATGTTTATTTGTCCCTTAATGGTAAAAGAAGTAAAGCTAAGCTAATGACTTATGATCGTTCATTGTTGTTAACATGATCTATTTAATGTTATTCCATTATATGCTGAAATAATTTCTGAAATATGATTTTTTAATGTTTAAAAACATGCTATGCCAAGCAGCTGAGTTGTCATTTACTGATTAAACTAGTGATGCAAAGGTGGTGGATGCGGGGGTGGTGATGGTGTAGCGGATTAGACGCATGCCTTTGGTGTGAGAGACTCGGGTTCTACTCCCCACTGTGACACATCCAGGATTGTGTCCCTGAGCAAGACACTTGCAACATTTTGAAACTACAACAAAAACATCCACCATCTCATGTCGCACTTTCTTATCTTTGGAGAAAATAATACAATTCATGCTGTGATGTGCTTGCTTGCCTTTTAGCCACATACTAGATACTAAAGTATCAACAAATGGTACAGGCATACAGCACAAATTAAGGTTGAACTGGTTCATTTTGATAGCTCTATTTTGTACTTTGTTTTTAAGAATATATTACTTTGACCATAAGTTGTGATGTTTGATGGAAATATTTACTTAGTTGCCTGTTTTCAATGTTTTGCTAGGGTTAGAGCATTTTGCAAACAAAATGTGTAATTTTGGCCAGCAATATTCAGTTTTGGCCTGTGTGTGAAGTTTTTTGAAAATGTAACTTCTGAATGGACAAATGTGTTCAAGCAAATGAGAAAAACTATAATTGAAAAGTAACAGAAACCAACATTATGGTCATATTGATTGTTTAAATTCATTCCTTTATATGCCTGCCCTTTAACTAAAATAAAGAATCTCTCTCTACAGGCTTAAATACACAACCAGAGTTTGCTGTGTGTGTTTTTTTTTTTTTCATTAGTCGAGTCAGTATTGTTCCATTCTGCAGTTTTAAGCAATGTAATTAACTGTGAATGGCAAACAGATCAAACAACTCATGTATCAATGTTAGAGAATTGCAGCTGCGGGGCCAGTTCAGGTGAGAAAGAAACAAGTGGAAATAGTGAAAGAGTAGCGGAGAGAGCGAGGCACTATGTCCGTGCTCAGGTGAAGGAGGTGTGCTGGAGGTCGGAGCACAGTCCGGTTAGCCATGAATGTTAACAGTAAATATTCAGTTGGTGATGCAGCCTCTAAAGAACCACAGTTCCTGAGTTGTGTTAACCAGCAGCTGAATATTTAGACACAGCACTAGGGCCCTCTGATTTCCTCAATGTGGAAAACATGGATGGAATTTTGGAATTTGATAAGGCTGTCCTCCAGAACATCCGTGGGAGGAAATGATCAGTAATCAAGTATTAACATATTTTATGTGGGACAATTCACAGTGCATGTATTGCAACAACACATTCATTTTGAATTGTCCCCTATTAAATAGTATTATAGTATTTCAATACCCTACTGTTGCAAAACATTTATTGTGAATTGTTCCCATAAATAATACATGCACATACATTTGAATTTTTCTCTAAGCATATTGGCATGATACATCAAATTCATGGATACTGATTCCATTTGTAATATGTTCTTATTAAACTGCTGAAATTGTATTTATCCATCACATGATAACACACTCTTTCAGAAGACAAAATATGCCTACAGTTTTTTTTTTGTCGCTATGGTACTATCACACAATTATGTGGTAATATACTAGTACATCTGACATTGACTGAGTACAGCAAAAACATGTAGAAAGACATGTTTCGCATTAAAGTACATTATGTTCACACAAAGTAAATGCGTAATTTTCAATAAGATTTTCAACAATAACGGTGGCCCGATGGCCCGGGGCCAGTAAAAAGTAATGTCGGGACAGCTGAACTAGCAACTCACTTGCCCAATCAGGCCAGTGAAAAAACATTTGTATTTTTAAAAAATAACATGATGTTCATTGAGTAAATTATGGTCCTATTTAGGGGGAAATAGATGATAATGCAGCATATGCTTTTGGGCGGAACTACTTTGTGATTGACAGGTTGCTACCGTTTGAACTGATTACATTTTAGTTTAGTTTTTTTATATCCAGGATGTATTTAATAACTGATTAAACATGCTAACAGTATAACATAACTTGTAAGTCTTTGGTTTTGTTGTAACACTGATAAATGACTTTTTTTTGGTCCAGTTGCAAAAAAGTTTAACGTTGAGCCCTGCTATTGTTAAAATACCGTTTACTATCACTATGCTCCTTATTCCTAACTGAACAGAATCACAGGTATGAGCTTTTTATGTGACCTCGGTGGGATTCAAACCAACAACCTCAGTTTTGGTAGCTTAGTGCTCTAACAGAGCCACAAAGGACCACTGCAGTGATTACAGGATGTACAATACAATACTGTAAAATACACTACATGATTGCCATCCATAATTACATTGCTAATTTCACGAGGTGGTTAACTCAATTGGTAACCATATACTGTAAAAGGGGGTGTGAACATGAGCAATTCCTTTCAACACGGAACAGAATAGACAGCAAAGCAGCAGTGGAATCGATCAGAGAGCTTGTAGACAGGCTCAAAGAGGTGGACAGGGCCCCGTTAAAATTAAATGGGAAAACACGGAATTTGGGAACAAATTTCAACTGATTTCACAGGGCCCTACAGCCCTGAAGTTAGCTACAACAGCAGCCCTGTAAAAGAGTCCCTCTTGTGCTATGAAAAAGTAGATGCATAGTCCATGAGTTCTGTTTATTTTACATTACAAGTAATAAATGTGTGTATTTAATAAGATATTCACAGTTTATTAATTGTTACCGAGGTACATGCCACAAGCCAAAAAGACTGGAAATCACTGATCTGAGGGAACTAGTGCGACGGCAACCACATTTTAACACAATTGGAGTCAGAGTAGAGCTGAATGATTTGGGGAAAGAATCTAATTGTGATTTTTCTGCCAGATATTGTGATTACGATTCAATGTGCTTTTTTTTTTTTAAGGTTTAGCTAAAGTTCAATATTCACTGCGAGTCTATAGAATAAACACAGTTAAACACTGAACAGACAACTGAACAAATAAACAAAATCTGAAGAAGTCTGCAAAATCAGGCAGGCAAAACGCTCTTATTCTGAAATGCTTGATGTGGGATGTGTAGCCTGCACAGAACGGAGCGGAACGGGCTCACAGAGAGCTGTTATCTGTAGTTGAAGCACACAAAATGACAAACATCATCATCATTATTTGCAGTTATCTATATTATGGTCACCTTTCATTTTCTAGAGTCCTCAGCCTTGTATCAGAAAACAGTTGACATCATTACCGTACTGCTTTAAAAAGACCCAAACACTTAGAGGCATTGAACCATCAGGCTTGACTGGCCAGTAATTGAAGTCGAGCCTCTGACTGTGAGGTTTTATGTGCTGCGTCAGCAATCATCCAGAATGCAACCAACAGATGTAGGTTACATAAATAAACAGTGGACACATGGCTTCACAACTTCTTGGTAATCATTGGTTTGTTTTTGGTTTGGGGCTTACTGAAAGGTACACAGATACAGGAGGATGAAGTCTGTGTCCCAGTAACAGCAGGTTTGGATTTGTTGCAGTTTTATCACTGGATGTGTGAATTGGGCCTTATCACAGGTTAGTCTGCAGGGTGGGCCTGTCACATTTAACCTAAAACAAACTGATAACTGACCATTTCTGTGGTCAGATACTGTGTTTTCCATTTCACTGCGCCAGCACATGTCTCGCCGCATGACCACCAGAGGGGATTCCGATGCTCAGAGCAGACGCAGCTGTCTAAAAAAGCCCTTCATTGCTAGTACCTGTCCTGATTAAACTAAACACCACACTGTTCAAGTGTCTGCAATCACTGAATGAGTTCAACACACATTACATCAGCTCAAGTGCAGAAATCTAATCTTTGTTGTAGTATTTATTTCTCGGGCAGGTGGAGACTTGACAGGTTCCCTGAAAAAGTTGCTGTTGCCTTTTGCATATATTAAAAGAGGCAAATCTTCTACAGTCACTCGAAATGTTTGACATATGCAAACAACATTACATGTAAAATTGATCCTAAAATACATCAAATGCACATCTATGGCTAATGACTCTATCATCCAATGCCTGCTACGGGTATGAGAACAAATTCATAAGCTATTATTGCGTGACTGTTTGGCTTATATTGCTTTACAGACACACAGATGCTGACTGTCTTTCCAGACATCTCATAAAAGGCAACACATATAGGAGCAGCAGCATCAGTGAGTGATGAAGTCCTCTCCCTTCTCCCTGTCATTGAACGTCTGATCAAAGCTGTGAGGACAGTGGACTGATACTCTTCTGAATTGACACAGCAGACTTCAGCAGACACAGAGAGCAGCAGAAACAATGTCAACTGTAATACCTTGAAACCCTCTCACTAGCTTCTGTCATATCGCAATACAATTCCAGCACATGGACGTTTAAATGTTGGAGTCAACCAGAGCGCAGGCCCTTCATAGCCGACAGACAGCATCTGTCATGCAGTCCTTGGGGCTGACTCTCTGTATCAGCAGCACGGCTGACAAGACTCCACTAGACTCGGATGAGTTTTAATTATTCACATTATGCTTCAGAACTGGGGCAGGTAGAAGAGCTATGGGGGGGGTAGATTACAACTCTCCACCCCCCCCTTGCTCTCATCCCTCCCATACCATCTGCCAAGCCACTGGCAGAGCCGCTGCCATAAATAGGTGTTTGTATACAAGTTAACAAAAACGCTTCCCTGATTTAAAGAGAAATTTGAAGAGTGTGACTGAGGTAGGGCAGCAGCATATGAATAGATGACGGAGAACGCGGAGCTGGGTGATCACACTCGTTTTCTCACATACAGCACATGGGAAGACACACACAGTGTGTGTGAATGCAGAGATATCCATAATCTCACATGCAGGGCAGCCCCCAAATCTGAGAGTCACTACTGATGACAGAATGAGAATATATATTTATATACTAAATGCTCCGTATTTGTATTGCACCTTTCTGGCCACTCAAAGCGCTTTTACACTACATCTGCATTCACCATTCACTCACATTTATACACTGAGCCTAAGTGCTCAAACAGAAATTAACATTCACACACATTCATACACTGGGGGAACAGCCGCCACGGGCAATTTGGAGTTCAGTATCTTGCCCAAGGATACTTCGACATGCAGCCTGGAGGAGCCGGGGACTGAACCGCCGACCTTCCAATTAACGGGTACCTCCTGAGCCACAGCCGCCCCTTATATATATATATATATATATATATATATATATATATATATATATATATATATATACACACTCTTTCCAAAGCTGGTCAAATGAAAGACAATTTTAAATTCCTAGTAATTCCAGTAGCTATATAAGCATGATGGTATTATGTAAGTACTCTGTCCAATATGAAATGGAAATAAGGCAGACTCCAGACTTGTCAAGTATGTAGCAGAAACTGTACATACTTAGAAATATAGTGGCAAGTGCAATTGATCAGAGGACTTCATGGTGAATCTCAGACTGAAATATCTTCCACTGCTACACAAAGATAAAAGGTCCCTGTCAAAGAAAAACAACGGTACATTTGCTCAGATCTGAGTTACAAAGATGGATGAACCTTGAGACAGATGCAGACCAGCACAGCAGCCACCTGCAAAGTCTGCTAAGATCTGTGTGTAAATCTCAGGTGGTTCCTCCCTTCCACCACCACTAGGGGTCACTGTGGCTCTGTTTCACTTCCAGCGCCCCCCCCCCTCCTACACTCACTCACCAGCTCCATGCTGCTGCCGGAGGATGGCTGCGTTCCCTGGCAGTGGTGAGGCTGACGACTTGGCCACCGAGGTGGTGGTGGACGAGATGGACGGGAGGAGGCCAGGCTGGGCCTGCTGAGGCACGCGGTGCTTCCCCTGCCCTAACCTCTGACCTCCTGCCAGCCCCTGGCCGGGCTCTGAAGTGGCCCTCCCCGCTCCGCCCCCTCCCAGTGCCGTGTTGGTATTCCTCAGGGGCCAGCGGTTCTGGATGTGCGACACGGCCTCCTCGGCCACCATGCCATCACCCGGCGTGACGTGCAGCGTGGCACGAACCATAAATTCCTGAGTCTCGTCGGCCCACAGGTCAGACACGCGACACTCGTACACGCCCTCGTCTTCCTTCTTCACCTTGGACAGGCTGAGGCGGTGGGATATGGCGTTGCCTTGAACACGCACAGTCTAGAACCAAAGCAGAGGAGGAGTGAAACACTGAAACATTGCAAACAGCAACTCTTGATCAAATACCAGTTTAAATATGCATTAATCAGCAGCTTAATACGGGTAGCTTCATTTTTTTTGAGTAAAGGGGGAGGAACAGGCATCAGCAAAAGCCCCAACTCATGGCCCTGTATTAGCTGCTCAGCAGACCGACACATTAGTTCTTAAAGAGGCTCAATTATCCCTAATAAGGGTACATGTTAACAATAAAAATTTAACATATTATTATAGCCCTGCCACAGCATGTGTAACACGGACACCAAGTCTGAAGGAACTGGGATAGCAGAGCACTGAAGAAATTCTTTGGTGAATAATAGTCACAGGATTTCTTAGACTAATTCATCTGTTGATATAAATGGACAACTTGTATTCAGGCATAAAATGGATCTTTAATTTAGTTTTGAGGTCCCAAGATAAAGCTTTTTTGTTTTCTTTTTTGTTTTTTTGTTTTTTACCAGAAATGATTACAGGCTAAACACTAAGCAGCAGAAACCATGCTGGTTCACCCAGTTTGTCAAATAATCCACTAAGAATGCGTGTCGGGTGTATCAGTCACTAGTCAGACCTTTGGTCCTGCTATCACAAAGAGACAGCCTGAAGGAGCATGTTCTTCAGTGGGATAAATATTACACTCCACCTTTTAAACATAATGTCCTCCCCCATGTCGAGTAGGTTTTTTTTTTTTTCCTCTTCGGACATGTTAAGTATTATAAATATCAATGCAATTTATTGAATGACTGTCCTCTGGCCTGCTAAGCATCACTCTTCAGTCTGTGCAGTCAGGAAAGCAGACACTTACACTTATTTTTGTGGCCTCCCTTGGAGTGACCTGAAAAGAGAAAGCATTGGGAATCACACATATACAACATGTTTATCAAGTAACTAAACACCAGCTGTTAAAACACTAAAAGATGCACATCATTGGCAACAATAACACAAGATTTTTCTTTCATGTGGTGGAGAGAGGCATGAGCAGAGCTGCTTGCGTACATTTCTCAAAGACGCCATTGATACTCTCTCTCCCTCTCTCTCTCGCCCTCTCATCTTTTTCCTCTGCTCTCTTCACCCCCGCTGCATGTTTTAATGTGCTTAAACCGCAGAGGAAATGCAGCAGATGTGATTGTCCCTGACTCCCCCGATGACTGAAAAAGACTCAGACTGATTTGTAATGCCGAGGAGGAAAGTAATTCCCACTGCGTCCTGCCACAGTATCCTATCATGGCGGTTTTAGGCAGCAGACCTGAGAGGAATATAATGTTGATAACCAACAAGTGGCCTTTCTACAAAGTGTTCGAATGTTGGTGGCAAATTTACATGGCAGAAGTGCAACTGTTATCTATTCCTATGATCAGATTTTTTCAGGTGTGAAGGTACAGTATTTGTCCAACAAATAGGAACAGGTCATGTAGGACACATTTTTAGCATTATGTATAATTAAACAATTGCGTGTCTGTTGTCAGAGTTAGTGTTGTTGTTACCTTGGCTCTGTTGGCCGGAGCGCTGATCTGCAGCTCATGAGGCAGTTCTTTAGGCACATCCTCCTTCAGGTACCACCATTGGATCTCCAAAGACATGGGCGCGGAGCTGACAGCCTTGAAGGCGCAGGGCATCTCCACATCCTCTCCCTCCCCCACGCTCACATCTTTGGGGACTTCAGTAAATGCAGCTTTGGCATATGAAGGGGAGAGAGGAGAGACACCAGATTAATGAGCGGGGTGGCAAAGTGAAACTGCTGTGTGTGAAACAAATTTCATGAGCCTGTAACTATCAGTTTGACCTGCTGTGTGTGGCCGTCCATTCTCCCTCCATCATGCAGACTTCCTCTATTTTAAGCTCTCCTCCTATAGTCCCCATTAACCGGCATTTGTAGACTGGAATGGTTTTATTAGAGCACCTGTGATCTATAATCTGCCTCAGCTTTATTTAATCAAATAATGGAAAGCAGTTCTCCAAGCTTTCCATGATGCTATGGGCAGGGCTGGGTCATTCTGTGGGTTTGTTTTGCACTGTTATAAACATCCAACTATTCACACAGAAGGAATAACTGAACAGTAAAAATGCACAGGCTTGGTTTAAATACTAGTGGGATGCATGTTTAATCCCGTGGACAGCTAGCATTTATTTTTAAGTATAGCTTTTTAAAAGCCACAGTCAATTCCCACTGTTTCTCTCATTCTCCATTTGCTTCCTCTCTGGGGGTTCACTTACCATTTGCACAAACCATAAAGGGCGAATGGAGAATGAAGTAATAAAGGAGGCCGTAGAATCCTGCTTTTTCCATGGCACAGTAAGGCTCGTCACTCTCAGCAGGGACATTAGACGGTCATTTGACCTGGATGTGTGGCGTCCTGTTAACTGCCTACTCAAATAGCTCCAAATATGGGCATAGAAGAACCACAATCCAGAGGCGGCCTCTGTATCAGCCAGGCAACATGTACGATCCGAAGGTGAGCTGGAGCATCATTAAACCACGTTTCAGCTCAGAAACAAGACAAAACTGCGATAAATCTACAGCAAATTAGTCAAAGAAGTAATGTTAATCCCTCAGTGAAAGCGGCGGCTCCTGTATTCCCCGCTGAGCGTCGTGTATAAGTGGATACCGAACTTCCCGGACAGCGGCAGAAACCTGCTCTTCATCATCACCCCGCTTCCCTCTCCGGGCTCCGCTCCAACACCCATCACATAACCGATCCTCTGTGTGAGAGAGGCTGCCACAGCCGGGGAGGACACTGAAAGGACAGCCTCCCCCTGATACGGAGAAACAGGAGTGATTGCTGGGAAGAGACAGACGTTTGCCCGTGTTTGCGGTTCACCCTCTCTCCTCTAGCTGCTGTCACAGACCCGGAGCCTTCCCGAGGATTGGTGTGCGTCGCGAGCGCACCGCGAGGGCGCGAGCAGCAGGGGTCCTCTGCGCTCTCTCTCTCTCTCTCTCTCTCTCTCTCTCTCTCTGTCTCTCTCCCCCTACAGTGTGGTTGTGCCTCGTCTTCCACTCACTGCTCCTGGCTTCCATAAAGTCTTTTCTTCTTTCATTTATGAAAACACACATTTTTGTTCCTCTATCCCAGTGGGGACATTTCATTGACGCAATAGCCCCTTACCCTAACCTTAATTAACCATCATAACCGCATGCCCAAGGTAAACCCTCACCGTAACTGTAACCCAAATGTAACCTGAACTCTAAAACCACGTCTTAACCCTCACAAAGTGTCTCTACCCGTGGGTACTGAAGTTGTTGTCCCCATGGTGGCACAAGTCCCCATTGGTTAGTGTGCATTCAGTCCCCACAGGGTCTAAAAACATGAAATACACACACACACACACACACACAGTGTGACTTACTATCTCTATAAGAGCTTCAAGACAAACAGCCTCAGACAGACAGTTCCCTAAGCTTATTTCACATTAAATCCCTCACCTGAATCAAATACAAGTGCACAGGCTTATAATGTGTTTCCCCAGACATTGTTGTCCCCATTTGAACATTTCCAACACCTGCATCAGGCATGAATTTCGGTGGCATCATGTGTAGCATACAAACAATCACCAATTGTTCAGCAGTGGTTTTTCACTGGGGGAAAATTCAAAGTCCAAATACTGGGGGAAATACAAGGACAAGCTAGGGCTGTCCATTCCATTTCAATTTTAGATTATGTTAGTTGTTTTTTTTTTTCCTTTTGCCTCGTGTTCCCTCATGCAGCAATTTGAAGCATCAATCCAACTTTTCCCTCCCTTGATATGGATTTGGGGTATCTGCCAATACTGAGTACCAAACCGATGCCAGTGTTTCTCTCACACAGATTTGTTATAAAATCACAGATTTTTATAGTGACAATGAAGAAACTGAATTGAATGTGTATTGACAACCTCATGGCAGATACCTGATCTCCTTAGTAAGGTCAGTATAGGCGCTGATAGATCTATGTGTGGCCATGGAAGACAAAATTCTGAAATGTGAAATTTTTGTACAGCTACAAAATCAGTACTTTCATTCAGTCAGACTGTCTTGTCTTTACTTGACTATTGTAGGACTGAAATGACAGGGACTGTGGCTCAGGAGGTAGTGCAGGTTGCCATCTAATCTGAAGATTGGTGGTTTGATCCCCAGCTCCTCCAGTCTGCATGTTAAAGTGTCCCTGGGCAAAATACTAAACCCCAAGTTGTTCCCGATGTGTGACTTGAGTGTATAAAGCCTTTCAAGGAAATCAGCCTGTATCTTACATCTGTTCTGCAACAAACTCAACTCAGGATGATGTTGTTTTGGATGTCCTCGCCTTCAAAACAGAGGGTTGCTGTAAAATTACCGTTAAATACTTCACTCGAATAGAATAAACATCTGTCTTTATTTAATTTTGTTGCATTGCAATTTTGTATGGCCAGAACCAAAGACACTATCATAAAATACAGTCTGCATTATCATATCTAATTAATAATTGTTGTCATTTTAAGTTTCAACTTTTTTTTAGCAAATATTTCCTTTCCTCTTTCTCAAGTTGACTGTGAATGCAATATAATCTGCATTCAATAAAACAGTTGACATACACTGTTGGGGAATTGGGAATTTTTGGGTCTCTGTACATAATATTAAACAGAGTAGCCTACTGTCTAGACATGCTCTAAATAAAAAGTGCAATGAGATGCCTTTTATTATGAATTGGTGCTAAATAAAACTGAAAACATTTGAAATAACAAACTTGGATTTTAACATTTACCTAGCCAGGTAAAACTCCAGAATTCCAGAGTGAAAACAAATATCATGCTTGTAGAAAACACTTAAAATGAAATAATAAACTCTATATTGATGTCAAAATGTGTATCTACAATAACTAATCCTCAATTTCACTGCTCATGCCTAAGCACCAGTGTTGGCTAACAAATACATAAAATATGAAATGATATAGTGGTAATGGAATGATATGATGGGTGATCAGCTAGCTAACATCACATAGCTAATTTAAAGTAAATCAATGCTAATTACGAAACTCTGAAGGTAGTAAAGTTAAGCGTATTAAACAAGCTAGATCTACTACTGACATCAATCTGCAGTGTCTCCATTAGCGTGTGATGCACTGGACTGAAGCAGCTGTCTCAGCGAGTGGACAAGACGTTCAACTAACATCAAGGTTAGGAAATGGTATGGTCCATTTCATGGGTGTCTGAAATCCTATTTCAAGATTCTTGGATATAAGGCATTAGTATGGGAAATATATTGTAATATTTACAATGACAGGTAAGAAAGACCTCCCTGAACTGTTGTTTTTGCGTCTTTTGCGCCAAGCCTTAATTAGGGGGGTCAAACCCCTCCAATCCACCCCGTAATTCGAACCATGGGTGCAACTGAATGCAGGAGGCTAGAAAGGGCTGAGTTTAAGTCACTGACACAATTTTCAACAGGTCCTGTTGCTGCAGTGAAAGCAGCCAGGACCAAAGGCAGTTGCTCAACAACTGCTGTTAAAGTTGACGGATCAATGTGGCAAGTGATAAATACATCAGCACCAAAATGTGTACTGAAGGCACAGCTGTTTCATTTTGTCCCACACTGTAGCAGAGGGCTACTTTCAGATTTGTGCTCTTAAAGTAATTCCAAAAGAGAGTAAAAGCTTTTTTTGAAAACATTATTAGTGATAAGGGCCACACTAAAATGCCTGTATGCGCTATTACATTTTGAATTCTCAACAAAAATTGAGCACTGTACAAGAGAATGATTTGATAATCCAACTGGATGTATTGAACAACATTTAACTGAATTAATTATTTTTGAAATGATGGAATCTGTCAAGTCTGCCTTTTGATGAGTATCTTTAGAATAAGCCCAGGTGTATTGATGCTGGTTTTAATGAAAGCTTATGGACGCTCTATGTGGTTCCTAGTTCCTATCCAGAGCTGCACTTTCAGTGCAGTTGAAATCTCTACCCAAAAATAAATAATCTTCACTATTACAGTTATTTACAGCATTAGTTGTTACATCCAGGATAGCTGAAAGCTTCATGCCAACAGTAGGAGCATTAACATTTAGAAACACCGTACATTTTCAAATACAGCACAAATTCAAGTGACCTTCATTAATTTCCTCAGGGACACAGGAGACAAGTAAAAAATATTTTGAAAACAAAATTCCAACTCCATCAACGTTGCTGCTTTTGTGGCTTAGAAAGTCCTCTCCACTCCACTCCCTCTTTCACTCTGCCTCATTATCAAAGGTGCACTTCTATGAGTACCTTCAAAAAAACTGAAAACTAAGAAGAATGAAGCTCTTGTTTTAAAGATTTCTTGCCTTTTTGATAGGAAAGTGGGAGAGAGAAAGGGGGTGAATAGGAACAAAGGGCTGCAGGCTGAATTCAAACCTGGAAAGCTATGGACTCAGGACCTGCTCAACCAACTGAGCTAAATGTACCCTGAGTGAAACCCTTTTTACATTGTTTCTGGCACCATTAATGTTTAGAAAGCCCAGCTTGATGTCGCATGTATCAAATATTGAGCTGCATCTAAACCAAAAGAGTAAGAGTTATTTTTCCAATATGTTCTGTGTTCGTCATGAAAAGTTTAACAGAGTCATGAAACTAGTCCAAACTGGCAGCCGCTGCCTCTGAAAAATAAAACAAACTCACTCAAACGAAACACTGTCCCACAAGAAGTAAAAAGAGCCAGAAAACCCAAACGTTAGCAACAGCACCCACCATGCAGAGAGACAGGCGGAGACAGAGAGAGAGACAGATGGAGAACTCATCTGTCCAGAGTGAAAACACACCTTCTGTCCATACTGAAAAGCCATCTCTTGAGACTACACCTTGAAAAATAAAAATATTACAGTTTTTTGCTGTTCTTAACACACTTACACTAGTACTTGAGACATAAACACCACAATCGTTAATTCACGTACCAACCGCCTGAACCAGTTCTGCTAAATGCACATTTTCTGCTCAGGCTGCAGTTCTAAACCACACTTTTTTCACTTCACACGACACACATTTCTCTACATTTGCAACAATTTCCATGATAAAATCTCTTTTGTTTACGGAACACACGCTAAACTTACATTTCATGCTATCCACGCTGACTCCTCACATGGGCAGACACATGTTGCACATTTGTTCAATAGGCATTCAGAGCTTTATCAAAAATGGGCCACAAGTAAGCTTTTTTTGTTTTGTAGCAATAGATGCAAACATAGGAGAGAGAGGCAAGTGAGAGTAAGAGGAGGAGGATGAGGAAGACCACGGAGAACCATAATCTCTGATGAGAGTTGGACTAATCTAACAGTGAAGCTTCTCAGGGCTGGACTCACCATGCTAGGTAGTACTTGGCCAGGTTGAAACTTTTTCTTCACAGTATATGGACAAGGCTTTTTTCCCTATTATTCGTTTTGTATGAAGAATGCTTTTCAAATCCCACAGTGTTTGCTGAGTTGTATGCAGTATTTCGGAATAAAAACATTCTATTGTTCTATGTGTGTTTTATATTTGAGTATGAAAACATAAGGCAACTTAACATACAGTGTGTAACACTGAAAATGCAAACGGCCTACTGATAAAATTATCATTGTAGCATTTTACATTCATAGCATTGTGTACCAATGAGCACTTCAACACGTTCTTAGAAATGTGTATTCATTTGATGGTGTGTGTCATTTGAAGAGTTTGATTTTGAGAAGACAAAACATTGTTTTGAATGCAGAAATTGCTTTTGCAAGAGATTTAGAGTGTGTGGTTTTGTGTGTAAGTTTTTACAATTGTGTTTAGAAATGAGCCATGCTTTCATTGCACTTTTCAGATAGAGTAGGTCTAGACCGTACTCTTTATAATATTAACAGTGACTCAACACTTCCCACCATGAGCAAGTACTTGGCTTGGATTGTATCCACATAGTTGAAATTCACTTAAATTTTTTTCTGAATACTTCAGTCATTCCTGAAGTGCTATTTCTGAAACCAGTAACACTTGTAGCCAAATGCATTTCACATTGACACATGTGAAAAAACACTTATTTTTTGTTAGCTCTACACATAAATAGGCCACAGGTAAACATTTGGTTTTGCTAACAATGGATGCTTTAGTGGGGTGAGAATTAGGAGGACATGGACAGGGAGAAGAGGAGGATGAGGTGAAGAAGTAAGAGGAGGAGAGGGCAGGATCAAGTAGGATGGGGGAGAAGGAGAAGACCAGGAAGGGGAAGAGGGAGGGTAGGCAGGAACATACCTGATGAAACCTGGGCAACAGGTTCCACCAATCTGAGCCAGTTGTGCTGTACAGCAGTGGTACTAGTTCAGTAGTGTAATGACAAGGATCTGTCACTATGGTAAAAATAATCAACTGTTTTTATAGAATTGCATGAAAGCCAGTATCTGGTGGAACAGGATAATTGTTCACCCAAGAGCAGGAGATCCACTTTGTAAATATGGTCATCAGGGCTGGACTGGTACAAAAAGTCAGCGCTGGCATTTTTGGCCCAGGTGGCCCACCAAAATTGGTGGCCAGAAGATTATAAGCATTAAAAACTTAAAACTTAACTCCTGCATTCTGGGGACATTTTCTGCACAAAATTCAGATGGCAGGTGACAATTCAGAATATAAAAATATAATAAAATATAATGGATGATTACAGTTTTTTACAACTGCTTACACACATTTTCAGAACTATGTCTCCTTTTTTCAAAACTCTACACACAATTCCCAAAACTCCTCACACAAAATGCCAAATGCCTCATGTGTCCTTCAAAATGAAACACTGCATTCAAAATGCCATAAACACATCCCTAAATGAAGCACTTGCATCAGATGGCAAACCCTTTTTTCAAAATAGTAAGTTCTTTGATATACCATTTACACACTGTTGTTCTAAATCTAAAGCTCTTTTGTCTTTCAACGGCTTATGTGTACATTTCCATACAATGTTCTAGAGTGAAAGTAATCTGCTAGGAGGTGCTGAAAAGTACACTGTAAACACCAATGCAATGTTGAAACAGCAAAGCATTACTGTTGTAACAGTAGCACAGCATTGTATTCAGCAGCATACAAGGAAAGGGAACCATAAACATGTAAACCAAAAGTATCATTTTTACTTTTATTGCCAAAAATTACAGTTTTTTCCAATTGCTAACACACAATTTTCCAAACTAGTCTGGTTTTATCAAAATACTTAACACAATTCACAAAACCACACACCCAAAAAAATACCTCATATTGAAAATTGAAGCACTGCAACCGAAACTACACATAGCATTATCAAAATCAAACTTTTGCATGAAATGGCACACACTTCATTCATATTACCAGATTTTTGCCTAACCAACTACACACTGTTGGGCATAATGAAAAGCACCCCCATCTTTAGTATGCTTTGCCATAATACTAAAATATGTATCAGATTGCTCACATGCACAGAAATATTTACAGATACACACACATGCTGTTGAAACTTTATTTAATTTTTCACTACAGTAAACAAGTCAGTGCAACATACGCACAGCAGATATATTTACATGGGACTGAACAAAAATATTTTTACAAAAAGCAGTAAACTGAAAAAGAAAATTTCAGAAAAAATACATTACAGTAAAAAAAAAAAAAAAAAAGAGGCAAGAAAAATAATTAGGAAGCATCTTGCCGCACAGCCACAACGCCTCGTCAACATCACAGGCAATATCTTCCCTTGCCAGACATCGAGGGAAGAAGTGCCTTGAGTGCCTTATCCTTCCCTGAATTGCACCCACATCAATCTCATCACATGCCTCTTCCATGGCCTGCACAAGAGGCATGCGCACAAAGGGCTGCCGGTCATATACCTTCCACTGCCATGCCGAAAAGAATTCTTCTATGGGGTTCAGAAATGGTGGGAGGTATTGCACAAGAAATGTTGGGTGGTCAGCAAACCAGTTTTGGACTGGGGCTGCACGGTGAAAGCTCACGTTGTCCCATACTACAACGTACCGGTTTCTTTGATGGTCTGCATCATTCATACGCTCTGGTGGTATGAGAATGTTGTGAAGTCTGTCCAGAAATGTGAGAATATGGGCTGTGTTGTATGGTCCAAGGTTGGCATGACGGCACCTTATAAAGTTGTTTCATTCTGATTTGGTGTTGCTTGAGAATGCGAGCCAATGTGGACAGACTGACTCGTTGAATGTTGTTGAATAAGGTGTTGTCTTGGATGATGTGGCTTTGAATTTCTCATAATCTGATTTCATTATGTTCCCAAACCAAGTTTACAATACCAGCTTCCTGTACCCCGGTGAACATTTGGGCCCTTCCTCCACCATGGTGTCGTCTCTCAGTCCTTTTGAAAAAATAAAATAAAAAAATATATAGGGCTTGGACAATGCAGCCTAAATATTTTTCCCCCACAGTAGAGTACGTTGTACAGGAAACTTGTACAGTTCATGAATGGCTGATGTCATACACTAAGTAAACAGGTGTCACCCAATGATACACTATGACATGGGGTGTACTACATAAAATTTTGGTTACATACCTGATCTCCAGTCTAAAGGTCCGGATGACAGAGGTGACGGTAAAACGGCTCAAGTTTGGCTGCACTCTCTGTCCAGCCTCACGCATGGTCAGCCCATGGTTGATGACATGATCTACTAAGGTTGCTCTGATTTCATTTGAAAGTGTTTGTCTTCTTTGGCCATGAACTCCTCTACCTGCTCTACCCCTACCTCTCACTCTTCCTCCCCCTCTTATTCTCAACCTCCCTCTTCCTCTTCCTCTCTCTGCAAGGTCTTCCATTGTTGTTGTAAAAAAAAGGTGCTCACCTGTGGTCTTTTCATAGTGCTTACATACTGATTGAAGTGTTAACAATTAACCATTGAGGTGTTTGGCCAGGTGGCACATGTAATTGGCCAATTAGCTCATTTAGTGTCATTTTGAATGGTAGTGTTTTGAAATGGCAAACATGTGACAAACTTACTTTACAATACTGTACAGTTGAAATAACCATTAACTGCAACCTGTTCTAAAGCGACTCAAGTTTGGCTTCTCTCATTCTCAACCTGTAAATGCTCCGTATTTGTATAGCGCCTTTCTAGTCTATTTGACCACTCAAAGCGCTTTTACACTACTTCTGCATTCACCATTCACTCACTGAGTGCTCAAACAGAAACTAACATTCACACACATTCATACACTTGCCCGGGGTTCAGAATCTTGACACTTCGAAATGCGGCCTGGGGGTGCCGGGGATTGAACCGCATAGGTAGAAGCTGTGGTTCGTCACATGATCAATAAGTGTGACCCTGAACTCATCAGTGATGGCTCTCCTTCTTTCTCTTCTTTGCTCTCATCCTCCTCCTCCTCTTCCAACTCTTCCACCTTGAATTTGTCCTTGTTGTCGTCCTATTCCTCTCCCCTTGCTCTTTGTCCATTGTTGGCATCCATTGTTCAAAACAGGTAATCTGACCTGTGACATATGTATAGGTCTACTGTATACAAAAAGCAGTGATTGGTAAGTGATCAGTAAAGCAGTTTGCACATGTGAGGAGCGGCTGTGTGACCTGGTGAGTAAGCGTAGCATTTTCATTGGTTGTGTTTGGAAAAGGAAAGCAGGTCCCTTCCTTTTAGATGTCTGTGTCTTAGCTAGGGAATTGTGTGTAGTGTTTTGAAAAAAGTGTTTTATGCAATTGAAAACTAAGTGAAAGGCTGAGAAATAGCTAATGGTTTTGGAGATTTGAGATGAGGTTTTGCTCTTTGAGCGAGGTTTCAAAAAGTAAAGATTTTGTGTGTAAGCAGTTGTAAAAAACTATAATATTGTTTTTAGCCTAAGTTACTTTTTTGGACAACACAGTTTTCTTCTATATTTACATTGCATTGCAGGCTTATTGTGCAAATAAACCTTTCTCATAGCATTTTCATTTGTCAATTAACATTTCTTGGTGCAAGTTTTTTTTCAGAACATTTTTAACAAATGCTTTCAAAAAGTGGTGGGTAGCCTACATGTCCCCAGCGTCCCCAGTATAAATCACCCTCTCTCCCTGCTCCCTCCCTACAGGTTGAGCTACTCCATGATCACGTCCACTCTCCTCCTGCTCAATTTCTTCCTCGGGCCCATCACGGTCACTTAGTCACTACAGAGTCCCTTTCAAAATAAACTTACTTTGTGTAAAACAAGTAAGGAACACGTATCCATAACTTGACACATTTGGGCACCTGTGTGTATGTGAGTTGAATGCATGACAAAACTTCATTGCTATGCCGTACACATAGAAAACACAAAGGCCACAAGTGTTTTTTACTGTTTTACATTTTTACTGTCAGTGTGTAATTGCTGCTCCATGTGCTTTACTCAAAGACGTTTGTGTGTACTGTATTGATACAAAAACACAATTTTTTAAACAGTTTGAAGAGTTTTGCAAGAATTGTTTGCTTTTGCAAGAGATGTGGAATGTTTTCTTTTTTGGTGTAAGGTTTTGTGATTAGTGGGCAGAGCTTTGCAAAAAATAGCCTACAGTTGAAAAAATTGTACGTAAGCAATCATAAAAAACTGTATTGTAAGTTGTTTAGGATAAAAGCGTGACTGCAACATACCACCCCCCCACACACACACACACACACCCAGGACAGTCTCATTATCTGCAGGCTGTGCAGTGACAATAGAGTGAAATTTAATCTAATCTAATATTTTAATAGTCATCCAATGTTTGCCCATAAATTATGACATTTAGGTTTTATTGTTGCTTTTTTTAATCCTTTTTCTCTTACTGGTATTTTATGTGATACTTTAACCTTATTTTTTGTGCTATACAAATAATGTTTTCTTTGACATTATGACAAATATGGACAGCGAAATATCCTTCCTTTTTTAGTACACTTGTGTAGTACATCCATGTCATTAAATTGCTGTAAAGTGACCTTGCCCTTTCAGTACATTCACTCTGTTCACTCTCCTCCCTGTGGCAAATCAGACTTCCATCTTAATGGCCTCTATTGAAAGAGACTGGACAGAAAAGCACACGTTCTTTAGTTATAAAAAGTAATTTCGTATCAAACAGGAAGCAAAAGCTCTGCACATTTATCTCAGTCGTCACTCTGATAGAAATGTCATTTGCATCTCTGCCCACATCTCTCTCTCAGTCTGTCTTGGCTGCTCTCAACGTGTTCTTTTTTTCATTCTGTATTCCAGCTGTCTCTTCAGCAAAGCCAATTTATTTGCTTCGGACAACACAGTATGTTGACAGAATCTTTCTTTCTATTGCAGATTTCTTTTAGATCTGAAAAAATATAAGGAGTAAAAGACAAATTGTTTCTGTTCAACTTGCACAGCATCTTCAAACACAATAATTTAAAAGTACCAATTTCACACAAATGGGTTCACACAATTCAAGAACTATTCTAACCACAAACTTTTCTTGGGTCTTTGTTATGCAGAAAATCTTCTCATTCAAATTTTCCAGCTGCATAAAGTTTATTGTTAGAGGAAGAGCATCCTGTATGACATTTAGTGGTGATACTAGCAGAGTTGCAGGAGCGGGACCACACATCTGTGACATCACTCCCGGCATTTCCATAAATACCCACATCCTCTTCTTCGCTCTTGTATTCTGCACCACTCCCACCCACCCCTTTCTCTGTCCGGTCTCCTTATCTACTTCTTCCTCTCCATGGGGGTCCGTCGTGCCCGGGCACTATGGCGGATTTCCCTATCGTAACTTCCCCATAAGGTTTTTTTGAATGTTTATTCAGCAACTGCAAGCATCATACATCTTTCTGTTTGTTTATCAATAAATCATTTCGTATCTGTTGATTATGGTCATTGCTCCTGAATTGTTCAGTATGTTTTTGTTTTGTTTATTTCAACTTTTTAGATGTAAGAATCCACGGTGCTAGCTGCACTTAGACACAGTGGTGCTTTGAGCTGAATGCTTGCTACTTTTCAAAATACACTCCTTTCTGTTATTTTAGTAGTTTATATTGAATTTAACACAACAGTGCATGAGTTCACATTCACAATAAATGATCTGTGCTGTTTTAGCACGTTTATGCACAACACTGTATGGACACGCTACCTGTATGTGCTCTCAGCTTTTGTCTGTTGGATTTGATTTGCCAAAGGCTGCGACCAGTACATATTCCGCCCACTTAGTTGTTGTATGCAGATAGACAGCGCATTTGTGTTTACACTTCTATTCCATGTGGTCACAATGCCTTCCTGACCCCCTCCAGAGGTGGTTTTGCCAATCAGATCACAATCTGTCCTCCCTGCATCTCGGGGGCATTTACACCTGTACTTTCAAATCTTCAAGCACTATCTGATTGCAATCCAGTCACCCACAACAGCCTCTAGTGACAGGCAAGACACAAACAATATGTAAGCAACATTTCAAAATGCACCTGCATTGTTTTGTATTTTGTGACTTTCACTCAAATAAAAGATCATTTTTCCAGTCATATATTCCGTCTTTGAATAGTGTTAAAATATCGTGTCACTCGTTCTCGTGAACCCAATATTGTGTATCTTCTATCAGCTAAGTGT
This sequence comes from Micropterus salmoides, assembly GCF_014851395.1. Lineage (NCBI taxonomy): Eukaryota > Metazoa > Chordata > Actinopteri > Centrarchiformes > Centrarchidae > Micropterus > Micropterus salmoides. Next base: position 38,492,464 of record NW_024044348.1, on the reverse strand, counting down.
ATCATCACACCCTTATTCCTAACATACTTATTTTAACCCAAATCATGTACCAACCACGTAGTTTGGTGCCGTTTCGAGGGCACCTGCACAAAGACCTGCTTGATTTTTGCAGAATAGCCACTTTCACACAGAAATCCCGCAATAAACGCGGCATTTGTGTGTGCTTTCACACAGTGTTGCCTCCACTGAGTCCGCCTATACGCCACGGCCACCTGACCTCATCCGGTCAATATTCAAAGTAAAATACTCAAAGTAAAATGCAGATTCTCGATTGTAAAAACAACAATAAGCACTATTAAAACAGACAAAAAAGAAACCATTTAACAAAGTAGCCTACTTAACACTAGAAGTGCCAGAATTCCAAAACTACTAGAACTGCCTCATGACCACTAGATTTCCAACTCTATGTCTTTAATGATAAACACCCAATTGAGAGATTAATGCATTTATTGTATTATGATATCTTTTAAAAAAACTAAATAACACCAAAATGGACATTTAAACAAGTTTAATTATACATTTATAAATAATAATTATTATTAGTAGCCTATCGGATAGGCTATATTTCCATATCCATTGAACCTAACTCAGAACAAGATAATAACAATTAAAAGTATCTTATTTAATTATAAAACATTTTATTTTAATATTTTAACACAGAAAATAGGCTAATAGAAAAAAGCTGGAAACGAGCTGATCTAAAACTTAATAAAGAAGGACCAAGAAGGAGGCATAGGCTACAGAAACATAAAAACACTAGCCTATTATAACAAATTATATGTTAACTATTTGCATCAATATAGTGCTTGGCTATTTAAGCTTCACAGTCAAGGCAAGTGACCTCTCTTCTCCTCGCACAATTTCCACACACGGGTTTGCAGCATTTGCAGGTGTCGTGGGTTTTGTTTTTGACTGCTGCTTCTCCAAACCTGGCACTGCCTCCGCTTTGGTGTCTGCTGCAGTGGTTGCTTCTGATGCTGACTGGAACCTTGTGCCAACTTTTCTCCTCCATGAACTGTGCTCTCAGCTCCTCTGCAAGTTGCTGCATGAACTTCCTCCGAGGTGCTGCAGAGCAGGGGGGCTTTCTTCGACACCTGTCACGGTGTCTTGCGTAGGTCCTCGGTGGCACCCTTAAACGGAGGTCCGCCAGGGAAAACTCAACGGCGACCCACGGTGTGTGAGCCCGATCATTTTCCAGCTGCAACCCCTCGAGGCGGTAAGACTGGTGAGAGCTCGCTGGCGGTTAGCGTGTCCCAAGCGCCAAGACGGCAGGAAATACAGCCTGTTGCCTGAGCCGCCACGAGGGAGGGGACCTCTGTCAGCCTCTTGGGGGGCTGTTCCCTGCGTTTCAGCGTGCTGAAACCTGCTGACAACACAACAGCATCCACTGCCTCACCAAACAGGCCAGTGCGGGGCTGGTGGGCGAGAGCGCCGCCTCGCGTCCCGGGTTTGTTGAGGGGGACTATGGGAAGCAACGCTTCGCTTCTGGCTCCTGCGGTAGGAGGTAGACGAGGGCTGAGCTCGTCTCTCTTCAGCCGTCGCCGTCCTGGACCCAGACCAGCAGGGGAGATATTGCTCAAACGCCTCTCCCTGCATTCCAGCTTGCTGAAACCTAATGACAACAGCATCCACCTCCTCACCAAACAGGCCAGTAGGAGAGAGGGGCACATCCAGGAGAAAAGCCTTCTCCTTCCCCTCGATGCCCGAGAGGTTGAGCCACAGATGGCGCTCCGTAGTCACCAATGCTTGGTAACACGGAGCGTTAAGTCTGTAGCTCTACAGAGCTCAGTCAGGTCCTCCTCAGAGGGACCTCCCCCTAGGTCTTGAGATCGGCCTGGTACGCCTGCAAGATGGCCATAGTGTGCAGGCTTGCACTAGCTCGACCCGCTGCCATGTAGGCCTTGCCCACCAAAGCGGATGTCGTCCGACACAGCTTGGTGGGGAGAGAGCCCAAGCACCCTCAGGGGCAGGGCCTCGCAATGGCCGCAAGCAGCCCCCTCGAGAGCTGCCTGGGCATGCGGCATCCCCAGAAGGAAACACACAGGGCATGAGTGTCCCCAGCCGTGATGTAGCGCGGGCATGGAAAGACACACTGCCTGAACTGCTCACCAGCCATCTCCTCTGCTTCTCCTTCCAGGTAACTAGATCCTCTTGTGGTAGTCTCAAACATGCCAGAGTGCCTGCTGAATAGAAAAAGGCCAAAGTGTGTTCATTTGTTTTTTTGCCTTGTGTGTAATTTATATGACATTTTAAATGAAAATACAGACACTTTTAGGAAAAGTCAGGTACCAGCAGGATTTTATTTATTTTTTCAACAAAGTTATTGCAGGGAAAGGGAAAGTTAGAGGACCAATAAAGTCATTAGGTTTCATCCTCTGGGGACCTTGAATATCTGTACCAAATTTAATGGCAATCCATCCAAATAGTTGGGATTGTGAATGTCAGATATTTCAGTCTGGACCACCACTGCGTAAAAACTTTGGTTTGTTTCATTCAGTGCATCCCGAGTATGTGGAAATCGTATGCACCTGCCCATCCTGATTGCACTAAGTACTTGGGACAGCGCACCTGAAAAATTGCTTTGGAAAACCCCAGCAGAAACAGCTACAGTGTGCTGGAATGATCAGACGCGAGGAAATGCCAGCAGATCGTGCTTCATCCAGCCAGAGGGAACAATCACCAACCGTCCGCACAGTGCCCGGTAGCTCTGCGATCTCCTGGCCCTGTACGCCCCATTCCCTCTCCGGTACCTACAGTGGGTTGTGTCGCTATTACGACCGGCACGCTGTGAAAAGCTGGTGATCTTTCCCTCTGGCTGGATAAATTTTACATGTGATCCATGCTGCAGCTGGGGGCTCTCCGCAGCGCAACTTTCTAAATTCTTCCATCTCACAGAGAAAATAAGTCAGGTCGAAACGAAATTTGCTTTATTGGCATGAATGTTAATACAACAATATTGCCAAAGCTAAAGGAAAATACAAAAAAAAAATTCAATTCATATAGTTCATCCAATAAATAAAATAATTGTATTTCTATATATTGTATATAGAATAATATTATCTAATATTGTTAATTTCTCTAAGTTTTATTTCATTACGGCTGTGTCTCCTGGAAACGATAACATCAGACATCACTGCGCAACACTTGGCGGTTTGCACCTTCCTTTCAGACGTATTAAATACATATGCTGTTGCACTCACATGAAAATGCGTTTAAGCTTGTTAGATCGTGTAGTAAATAAATATGTTACCCTCCCATTACTTTTCACAATAAAATTGAAACGCCCCGAATTGCATATTCATTAAGGCAAAAGTAATAAATGAACAAAAGGTGCTATCTTGCACTTTTGAAAGACGTCATTCTGTGTGCACACCGTTAGTAGATCAGCTTACATGTTAATTTGCTGGTGATATCAAGTTTGCACACACACGTTTTTACTCACGCAAACCTTTAGTAAATCTGGCCCAAAGTTTTGCAAAACATAACTATGCTTTTCTCAGCAGGTCTTTGATTTGTGTCCAGGGTGCTCAGCAGAGTTCCTGACAATTTTATTATGGAGGGAATTAAAATGTAATCAAAAAATATGAACAGTGGTTTGCCACATTAAGTTTCATGATTGAATCAATGTGTTGTGACATTGGCTGTGATTGAGAATTCATGAACATAACATTTGTTGGGGGGAAAGATAAACTTGCTGGCTGAGACTGACATTAACATTAAATAGGGGTTGTTAGACATATTTTGCCAGAATATTGTAGATAGTATGTGTGTTTCTGATTATTATGATTTCACAGTAGAGACTGTGTGTGTGCACCACATGTTTTGTTTGAAAGATTTTATTTTTGCTGTGCATGCTACATAATGTATATTCATTAATTCACTAATGGAGTTCTCAGAAAGCCTTGTTAGCACAAACGGAGGTTCAATTTGCACTCAGAGACATCACCTCAGATAGAAAGTAAGTAAAAGGACCTTAACCCTGTAGCCACTGCAAGGTAGCTAAAACTGGAGTATTGCAATCTCTTTTCCTAGTCTTTGTTAAAAGTCTTGGGCGGCATAACTATGCTATTGATTATTTTTGGTAGGCCAATGAAGAGTGTATTACAATCTGTGTAATGTGCTAGTAATTAATGCTTGGTCACTTTGCTAATATAGGGTTCAATGCTTAAATCAGAGTCCAAGATGACACCAAGACTAAACGTCTATTTTGGTCTAGTGAGCCAGGTTCCCAGGTCTGTTTAAAAAGTGTTTCTGTCTTGGATTTAGGACCTAGCTCTGTTTTTATTTTCATTAAGTTTTAAAATATTGTCACTCATCAATTGTTGTATTGTAGCCAAACAGGCCATTTGGGTTAATACTAGTTTTCTCAATAGAAATGTATAACTCAGTGTCGTCTACGTATCTGTGGAAATTTGTATTTGTTATGATTATTCCACAGATGACTTTCATTTGTATGATCGAAACTGAACCTTTATTGTGATAGATGAGGTCACCAGGTCCACAAAACCTCCGCTCACCTTCTGTTCTCTCTTTTTTCTCCAGGAATCATCTTCACTGCAGCTGGTTCCCTGGACTTCAGCTTGCCTCTCAGTTCTGAGGCCAGAGGTCTCTTCTGCATGGAGCCCGCTTAGAGCAGACACAGCCGAACCAAGCTTTCTTTCTTACAGAAGGGGGCGAGAGCCTGCCTTAGAAGCAGGCAAACAAGCTCAGTTAGTGCCAGCAACAATGCCACAATGTCTACCAGTTAACTTTAACAAGCAACCAACTAAGCAAAGACCAACTAAGCAAGTTAATGCGAGTTATAAATCAGAAACATAATTCTTCCCTGCCTGGTTAATTCACAACGGAATCGGCAGTTGACAAGCCAAAGCAACTTCTCTTCAGACTGGTAAATTATTTCACTTGCTTTCTGTAAAATGCAACAAATACGCTTGCATTTTAGTCTTTCTGCATTTATTTATGCTTCACGTCCGTTTATTTGATAATACGGGCCTAAAAGCGAGTGTAGCAAAGATGTCCTGCTAGTTTGGTTACCCCAGTGCAGAAGCCTACCCAGGAGATTGTTATCACACCTTTATTTAATATTACAGCTGCACACACACACATTCGCAACCAAAAACTACTTCACTCAGTATCTCTTGGGGCCTGGCTCACCCACAGTAGCCATGTTTCATGCGTCATGCAAATTTTATAGAAATAAGTGCGTTACCATCAGCTGGCTTTGAGCAAATAAACCAGGCTGGATATGCCAGATATTCCCATTGCGGAAAAAGCTGATTAGACGTGAGTTAGAAGTTTGCTACGTCAAAACTTATTCGGAAAAAGTGTTTCCATCTCCCATTTAGTGCATTAACTATTGTTCAAACGAAGGCAAAAACCACCTCAATCGAGCGTAAAAACTTTTTTGCAAAAATAAGGTTTTCATTAACTTTTTCTAACGCAATACTGCAAAATGCGCATAAAAAACGTGGAAACATGGCTACTGTCCAGCTCCACACTGGCTTTATTGTAGTCCAACAAACAGTCTCCCAAAACGCACTCCACAGCCGACACGGCTGTAATTCTCTATCATCATCAGAGGTCCAGCACGCTACTGCCTAATCCTAACACCCTCAGCGAGGTTGATACCAAATAAAGTCACTGAATAAATATATTAGGATACATTTTACAAACCCCCACCCCTCCACACTCTCAGTCACTGTCTTGTTTCCTTTACAACTGTCACAATTCACCACAAAAACAAACAACTCCACCTGCAGCTTAGACCCCATCCCATCATCCCTAATCAAGACCTGCCCTCCATCCATCCCCACACTCATTATCAAAATCATTCCCCACAACACTCAAAGTTGCAGCTGTCACCCCTTCCTCAAGAAACCTGGTCTAAACCCCGACATCATGTCCAATTTCCGACCCATCTCCAATCTCCCCTTCCTATCAAAAATCCTAGAATGTTTTGTTGCTGCTCAAATTCAGACCCACCTCATCACTAATACCCTGTTTGAACCATTTCATCTGGATTCCGCTCACAACACAGCACGGAAACAGTCCTTCTCAAAATAACCAGTGACCTCCTCCTCTCTGCCGACTCCGGTCACCTCACCATCCTAATCATGCTCGACCTCGCTGCAGCCTTTGACACCATCAACCACTCCACTCTTCTCTCCCAACTGGAAACCTACTCCAGTATTACTGGCACTACACTCTCCTGGCTCCGCTCCTACCTCACCAACAGACAACAGTTCATCAACATCAATAACTGCACCTCCTCCACTGCTCCTGTGTCACAAGGCGTCCCCAAGGTTCGGTGCTTGGTCCTCTCCTGTTCATCATTTACATCCTGCCACTCAGTAACATCATACGTAGATATTGTCTCCACTTCCACTGCTACACCGATGACGTCCAGATCTACATCTCCACCTAATCCATCACCACAGTTACCTCTGCAACTCTGACCAACTGCCTCACCAACATATAAACCTGGATGCAAACCAACTTTTTACAACTCAATTACAATAAATCTGACATGATCATCATCGGCCCCAAGTCACTCACAAAAAACACCAACAACTTCAGCCTTTCCATCAACAACTCCACCTTGTCTCCATCCACACACATCCGCAACCTTGTAGTCGTCTTGGACACCAACCTTACTTTTGAACACCACATCAACCATATCACCAGGGCTGCCTTTTTTCACTTCAAAAACACTCACCTTCTCTGCTGCCGAAACCCTGATCCACGCCTTCATGCCTCCAGAACTGACTACTGCAATAGCATCCTCTATGGTTCACCTGCCAAAGCCCTAAATAAACTTCAATATATCCAAAACTCTGCTGCCCACCTCCTCATCCACACACGCACCCGTGACCATATCACCCCTGTCCACCAGAATCTTCATGGCTCCCTGTTCCCCAATGCATTCAGTACAAAATCCTCCTCCTCACATTTAAAGCCCTCCATAACAAGGCCCCTTTCAACCTCACAGACTTGCTCCACCATCACAATCCATCCCGCAACCTCCGCTCCTCTGACACTTACCTCCTCTCACCTTAAATCAGGACCAAGCGCTGCACCTGGGGCGACAGAGCTTTCATCATTGTAGCCCCCTCCCTATGGAACTCCTTACCCATACACATTCAAGATTGCAGCGACATGGACTCTTTCAAATCACTTATCAAAACCCCAATGCTATTTATGTTTTTAATCTGTTTTAAATGTACATAACTTAACTACTGCAAAGTGTCTTTGAGTGTCTTGAAAAGCGCTATAGGAATAAAATGTATTATTATTATTATTAACCTAGGCACAGCAGAGTATGCTGCTCTCTGCTCTGGTTTGGAATGTAGGTTGTGGCAACGGCCCACATTTCCCATCACGCTGGGCTGAGAAGTTTGCTTTTTTACTTTCCAAAATGCAAATGTTGCTTTTTGTTAGTGTTTGTAATGTGTTTTGTTCAGAACATGGTGGTTTATGTTGGTAATGGTCATTGTTGTGCTGTTTAGAGTTTCAACCATTAGTGAGCTGGTTGTTACATTTCTTCACACCAGCTGTTTTGCTACAAAAATAACGAGAGAGTTTGGTAAAGTTTTTACTTTTTATATTACATTTCAGTCTCATCTTTATTCATCAAACATTATACGTGTAAACATAGTCACGGTTAGTGTTTGGTGAGGTTGTCTCATCATCGTCTCAAATTATTCATGCGAAAAAGATAATTGATAAACATACTTAGTCAAAAATGACAGGATCTAAAAAGTGTATCATAAAAATGTGTCTGATGTATTTATGAAAAAGCTTTTTGGAGGACAGACACAACCACCAAATGATTAGCTGTTAGCAGCTCCTGTTTACAGTGTACCCATGGATGTACAGACAAATATCACTGAAAGAAAACTTAAACACATTATGGTTTTTCAGGTAACTTCTGAAGCACTGATGGTGTTTTTGGACAACAATGGATCTCTATGTCACAGAGGAAGATATATGGATAGGCTTTGGATACAAACACAATATGTGCATGCACAACATATCTGATTTAATGGACATGTAAATAATTAAATGACATATTGCACATAGTTTTTATTATTCTTCTATAACTTGTATATTTTGTCAATTTCATTTTTATATTTTCATATATTATGTCTACTGTTACACAGCTAGTCATCAATGCAAATTCCTTGTAAGTGTAAAACTAATTACCATACAATAAAGCTATTTATGATTCTGATCTTTATTAGGATACATTCATTGTTGGTTAGTGTCTTTTTATTGGATTTACTGATGTTAAGAAGAATATAGAATATCGCCAGCCTTATCCTTTGAGATTATTTTGGCCCTGTTTGCGTTTTTGGATAGTCAAACGTTTAAAGGAAAGGAAATAAAGACAGAGAGGCTTACTGGATGATCAGGATAGCCCGTATTGCTTTCTGCGGGCTGGCATTTGCATCGACACTAGAGCCACGTAATCTTGGGACATCTGGAGATATTTGCTGAGCAGCCAATCATCAGTTGTTAGCACTTTGTCATGCCATCTTGACATGAATTCCACTGAGACCTCCCCAATGTTGAACTGTGTGAAAATGGAGACTGAGATAGTCCCTGTAGATCATAATCATCAGATCTGTGTCACTGTTGTCCTGTCAATAGTGTTTTTCTGCAGTAACATGAGATTCACTCCACTGATGTGAAGTGTCTGAGGTACCCTACAAAGGATGAGGTTGACAGTTAAATCATGAAGATAGAAGGGCTGCTCTCAGACAACGAGGCACTCTGTCGCAATGTAATCTAAGGCCAAATGCTAATCTATAGATCCACCTCTTAAGCACAAGCATGAGTATGAGTATTGACAGACATCTTATAGTGCATTGCTACTCTGCTGGCAAATGAAATTGAAGACAGGTGATAGTGCTGTCCTGAGATTTGCTGATTGTTTGCTCTTGTAAGCCTCTATCAGCAACCTTCAGTCTCCTGCAATTCCTCCCACTATAACCCTGTTTACCTGATTTACATAGATACTCTGCGGGAAACTAAAGCTTTTTTTTTTTTAAACTAGACAGTTAAAATGAATATAAACCATTTCCCATACTTTTTCTTTTATGATAATAGCTACACTGGCTTCCCGTTGTCACCTACATGATTCACAAGTGGGAGTCTCCCGGATCACTAAAGAGTAACCACCCGCCAGCTACTTTCAACTATTTTATATACAGATGCTTATTTTATATAACAGCTGGTTTGGTGCTGTGGTTCCCAAGCTAGGGGTCGGGCTCCTTCAAATGGTCACCAGATAAACCTGAGGGTTTGTGAGACGTATTATAATCTTGTAACTGAAAAGAGGAGAGTTCACTGTGTGGTTTCACAAGTAAAATATTCAAAACAGTTGGCAGTTGCCACTGAATGAGCATGTTTTGCTTATTTGAGCTCCTTAGTGGGAATTTAACCAATACTACGAATACACACCATCAATTCCTAACCATGATTAGACAGAACTATGCAGTAAAGTGTTGGAGCCCTAGGAGAGATTTTACATTTGAAATTGTCATTTAATGACAATTCATAATATTTTTAATTCTACCAGGCGTATACTCTGCTGTGCATTATGTTATTGTTCCCTGGTATATAGGCTATCCCCTTCACACCGTTCTGCCGATCAGGGGGAAATCTCACCACAAATCCACACGTTACCTTCAGCAGCTCCGATGAAGTGCAGCTTACAGTCCCACACAAAGCAAGGCTGCCCTTCATTTTGAAGATGTGCACATGATTAAAATAGCCGGTGTCACATCAGCTAGGCGGAGTTGAGTCGAAAACTTTCTCTTGCGACGCCTCCTGGCATTTTGTGCCCTAGGCAACCACCTATGTCGCCTATGCCATGGGCCAATATTTCACAGATAATGCCACACTAACAATCCATCAGCTGATTGTGTTATCTACCTATAGCAGTCAGAGCTGTGCGGTCTGTTGCCAAAACAAAAGACTAGGCACTGTATGAAAAACTATATGATGCTTAAATTACAATATGTCTGTTACATTGTATTTGCATGATGCAACTAATATTTTCCCTTGACCTCAAGTCTGCACAGCTCATACAGTGGGATTCAGTATTATTGCTGAATTGTTGGCACATCTCTCTCTTGTCAGTTGACACAGAAGTGTTTAGTGGTTGCAAATCATTGTCAACATTTTGTCAAATGAAGATAATGTCTCCATTTTTTATCGCCTATAAAGACATAAGTTTTTCCTGGGTTTTAATTAAAACTACTCAGACCATTTACTCATTTGTCAGTTCAGGCCCTTGTCTTTCATACATCATCTAAATCATAAAGAAACCTCTTCACAGAGTGGTGCACAGAGAAAAACATACAGCTCAACATCAGCAGAACCAAGGAGCTGACCACTGACTTTAAGCAGAAGGAGGCAAAGACACACGATCCTGTGTACATCAGTGGAACTGAGGTGTCAACAAAAAGTGCTTCTTTTTGCCAGTGACTGACTCAGACTATTATACCAGGTGTCTGATAACATCATGACAGCATTTGTTTTTAACAGTCTTGAGAGGCAAGTTGTACATAATCCCGGTGTATTTAGATTTTCTGGCTTTGTGGACAGTTTTGGATTTTGGATTATTCCCCGCTCCCTTTTGGATTTGTTTTCCCGTTTGTCTGATTTTGACCTTTGGCTGCCTCTCCGTGTTACAAACCTGAACAGCTTTTGTTTGATTGTTAAAACAATTTAACCAAACTCAGCTTTGTCTGCATCATGGGTTCAATCCCTTGTGTTCTTGTTTTCCATGCTTGAACTGAACTGTGACACCCACACCACACCCAATCTCCATCCATCCAGCGTCAACCGCTTATCCTGCGTACAGGGTCACGGGGGGCTGGAGCCAATCCCAGCTGATATTGGGCGAAAGGACAATTTTTAGAGACACCAATTAACCTAGCCTGCATGTCTTTGGACGGAGGGAGGGAACACCCGGAGAGAACCCACACAGACATGGGGAGAACATGCAAACTCCACACAGAAAGGCCGGGGCAACCTGGGTTTGAACCCACAACCTTCTTGCTGTGAGGCAGTGCTAACCACTGCACCACCGTGCCGCCCCACACCCAATCTCATATTGGTTAAAATATTTCACAAATCATCTGGTAATAAATTATGCTTTATGTTTGATTCATGAACTGTTAAAACAGAAACAAGGAACAAACACAATACAAGGGTTAAATATATAAGCTTTGTTGTGGCTTTGTCATCAAGCATTTGCTTCAGGAGACTGTTGAGCTGTCTCCTAGACAACTCATCAATCTAAAGACTGAAAGTGACTGAAATAGAGTACAGTTAACAGAGTTTGAAGATGGTTTATGATTCAGTTTTAATTATATAGTGCCGAACAGAAGTTATCTCACTGCACTTTTCATATATAAGTCTAGACCGTACTCTTTGTATTATTTACAGAGACTCAACATTTTTCCACCATTAGCAAACACATGGCCACAGTGGCAATTAAAACACCCTTTTAACAGGTAGAAACCTCTTGCAGAACATAGACTCAGGCCATCTGCCACGAACGGATGGGGTGAGAGGGAGTGAGGTAGCAAGGTTTGGTTTTGCCCAGCTTAGCAACACGTTCAACTTTTCATAAAGTTGACCCGCTCGTAAGTTTCAAGTGAGAGAGCTCATGTGGGCAGGGGAGAGAGAGGGAGCGTGCATGTATGGACAGAAGTGTGGACGTGAAAACTGTCTTTGATCATGAAGCCTAATGTTGACCTACAGTTCTGTGGTTTATCAGTGAAGCGACTGAACTCCGCTGCAGACTGGAGTCTCTGTAACAGTGACAGACAGACCAGACATTATTAGAAACTGTGATGAACTGGTTGTGGTGTGGTGCATCTCTCTCTCATCCATCGCTGCCTCTTCGTCTTCATCTCTGCAGAGATGTGCTCATGCATTAGTTCCTGTTGTTGACTGTGTTGCTGCTGTGGCTGCTGACATACAGTATGTTGGTGTTCAACGTGTTTTCTGCTGTGGTGTAAAACATTCTCATATTGTTGCAAATTGTTCTGTACTATTAGACATGTTATCTTAGCCATTCAAATTTATACAAAAAACAGGAATACTGCACACCATTAGTATGACGTCATTATAGACTGACCGTCTGTCAGCACCAGTACATCTGGTCTAAAGTACATGGGAATGTTTGTCAACACAAACAAACAGAAGAGCTTCTTTAAGCATGCAGAAAAACCACACACACCTGATACGGAGCAATAGGTAAGTAGGTTTAATGTGAGGGCTGTGAGATCTCTTCTACTAAAGAATCATTGCCTTTTTATGTGATTCCCCCTTAGATAATAACGTGTTAGATCTTCAAAGCCACTGCACTCATCTGCAGCCCCATACCTAGCCCTGCAACTTCCTCTGAGGCAAATGTATTATTAACATGACAAAAGCACTGTGGCCTCTCACTGCCCCGCCATTCATTAGCATTTATATAGACGCTGGACGCCACGGCAGACTGCTGTACAGCTTAATTCAGAGCAGCATGCTAAGAACTGACTGGGGGGAGGGAAACAGCATGAAACTAAATATTGATGGATAGTGGAGGACGTGCTGCAGCCCATATTTGTCTGATGGGGATGTCATGCTGTCCCTAGAAGTATTGTTTTGTCTCTGATGTAACAACTGATGAGCTCTTGGCTTCTCTACTTTGTGTCATAGAGGCAAATCAAAGGAGACAGGCCAAGTCTAACATATACAAAAACAACCCTGGTATTTACCCACATACACCCTCAATAACATCAGGGATTTTGTTTAGCAGTTCTAGAGCTTCTAGAGATTTGACTTGACATTTCTGTTGTGGATGTACAATTAAAGCAAAGGGACATGTTTTCCTAATACATGCATACATATACATCTGGCCAGAGTTGGTTTAAGGAATTAAACAAACAAGAGCTGATTTTGTGCCAGATTAAAACACACAATAAGTTAAGCAGTACACAGGTAGAAAGAAGAGAACCTTTTTACTTATTCTTACTTTGAATGAACTCCTAAATATTTTCACCATAGAAGGATTATCTCTGTAATACAGGAAGGAATCTTTGTCTGTCTGTCTGTTTGTATTTTGATTATGTCAAGAACTGTTCATCTAATCGACTTTAAACGTGGCTGGTGTGTTGTTGCGTGCCTGGGTTTGGTGCAATTTAAATACTCAACGCCTTCAGGATTAATAAATATACTAGAGAACAGAGCAGAACAGAGCAGAGCAGACGACGGCAGGAACGCTTGCGGGAGCACAGCGGAGCTGCTCAAGCATGCAGGGCTTACCCCAGATTCACACTGGCAGTGTGTGCATCACGCCAAGCGTCAACTCCTTGATTCTTGTCTTTGATTTTTGAGCTTCTATCATGGTTAAGTATGCTATTTAGTTAAGTTGTTTCTTTTTTTGTCTGTTTTAACTGTGTTTATTGTTGATATACAATCAGGGTGTTTTATTTTGGAAATTCTCTATGTTTCTATGTCTGACTTTATGCCCATTTCATCTGCTCTGTGCTACGACAAAAATAGACTGGCTACATATTCTCTGCGTTCTCTAGTGTGAGCACAAGCACTGACTAGAATAGCTGCAACTAGCTCCAGCAGGCGCCTCGCAGCTGTAAAGCGGTACACACGCCGCCTGTGTGAGCTTGGGGCTATATGCTCCAATGTGGTAATGAAATTGTTGAAACGGAGTTATCATCGTCACACAGGTTTGATGTACGGATTAGATGTGTTGAAACACAGTTGGAAGAGTTTTATGTGGAGTTCTAAGGAAGCGCTGAATATCTAGCAGTATCGCCGCCATTGTTATGTTTTTTCAGTGTTATTAAAGAAATGTTGAATGAGAGACTGTAATGAGTCACAGAAGCTAGTAGAACAGAGGCTAGACAGGAAGTGACGTCATGACTCCGGCTCTCTATGGTGAATGGGCAGCAGCTCTGTCACTGCGACTTCCACCTTCCTTCAATCCTTCTATTGTCCTGCAGTTTGCTGCTGTCCACCTCCTCTAATGTAATCAGATAACTTAATAGAACAAGTTGTGTCTTAAAACAGAGAGCATGGTTAGAAATATCAGACAATTAGCATAACACGTTATAACTACACGTTACTAACTAATATCATAAATATTGTGTAGTGGCAGAAAAAGCAAACCTTGAATCTATAGTGTTCTTTCTTTGCTGCTGCTTTTTGTGCTCCCACCTATCTCTGCTGCTGCTGCTGTGTTTGCAAATAAAACAATGTAGGTGTTGGTGGTAACTGCTTACTGAATACAACTTATATACTGCTTTAGAAACATTTTCACTCTGACAAGACACAATTTCAAGGTAAAATGACTATTAAAAATAACATTTAGGCCGTAAAAGCAGGGGTTACACCATATCTAATAATAATCTCTCAGTGTGACACATAGGGATGCAAAAGTCATGACGGAAATTAAGGACGGGCACTGCAAATTACCTTAGGCTATTAATGCTGTGGTTTGTGGCACTGGTATCATACATACTTGTTCCAACACAAATAAAATAAAATAAATCTTACAGGTCAGAACACCACACAAGTCCGAAGTGAATTATGTCAGAATAATGTAAAAACTGCAGCACCTAATAAAAGTCTTGTTTCACTTTCTAACACCACTGTAATACACTCTCCATCTCTTATGCACAAAGAAAATAAAATTAGTTGAATGAACACTGTGAAAGGGCCAGTTGTTGAGGAGATTATTCTCATATCAGATCAGTTTATAAAAATGATTTTCCCCTCATGGTGCGACCCAACCACAGTAATCATCTGACCAGCACTCTCTCCCTATAGCTTCAGTTTTCAATCTTGCCAACTGCATGGAATAATAAATGAATATCCAGCAAAGCACTTTTATACATCCTGTGAGTTAAGGACTTTATTTAACATGTAACAGAATTGGCTTTCTGGTAACATGAAACAATGAAATGTATCAGTGCATTCACTGTGAGGAGGGGGTGAGCGTCTCTTGTTGGTCATAATAAAAGCTTCAACAGCAAAATAAGTTTTTTAATCCATCAATGATGCATCCTGAGAGAAAACAGACAACACTCTTCTTCCTCTATATCACAGCACTTTTAACTCTTTCTTTCCAGGTACCACGTATTGTGTGAGCTTTGTGTCTTTTTCTGTAAATGCGCTGTCATGTCTGAATGAAGCCGTACGGACTCGCACTGCTGCAACTTGTTTGGTAAGTAACCATGTTGCAGAGCCACTGATTACTTATCCATCAGAAGGATGGACGTATGGAATTATTTACCCATGGCTTTTAAAATATGGTCAATGATGGGAATCTTCTGGGATTCCCCTGCATAAAAATAGGCTCCTACTTTCAAAAACCTGCACTGGTCAAGCACTCATTTGTAGTTCAGCCCAGAGGCAGTGGTGTCACTGAGCAGAGACAGATATATGTAGAAGGTTAATTGGATGAAAAGGCATTTCCACGGCTCAAACCTCTGGAGCATCATTTCTGCAAGGCTGTGAATCAAATGAAATGTATGCATGGTGATAACAGAAATGCAAATAAAATGGCAAAAGCACATACTCCCTTTTGCATCTTTTATCAAGAAGCACACAGTCCTGGTTCATTATGTAGGGACATAGGTCTAGGAACTGACTGCAGAGGCCCTTCAATAGCTGAATGACATGTTGGCTTTTCAGTGTCACTTACAGAATTATGCACACACACAAACACGTGCAAATCCACTCCACCGTGGAAAGTGTCTGACGTTCTGTCGAGATTTGAATTATTCATGAACACACAAGGAAGCAAATCATAGTACATATAGTGGGATTTATTGCTAAATGGACTGTATTTCATTTCAAGCCTCATTAGTCAACAGAGGCCACAAAGCCAGCTCTTGGATCACCTTTACCATTAGTGTTGTTATGATCGTACACTGACAGATGGCGGCTTGTACCCTGCTCCTAGCACTAACATCACTTCAAAGAGATCAGTATCACTTCACTCTACGAGCCACTGCAGTTAGATGACCTGACAAGGCTATGACTTATGAGAACAACAGGAGATGTGTTTTTAGACAAGCTTTATTTATTGGATTGTTATATATTATCAAGATATCAGAGTTCACACAGACCATGAACCCATTCCCACTCTGTCTCCACTAAGAGGAAATGCAACAAAAAAAACTGAGTAAGGAAAACTTGAGGATTGATGACAATTCTCAAATGCAGCCCATCATCACCCACAAAAAGATAACAACCAACATACAGTTGGTTGATATTTGAAGGGCTTAAAACGGCCGAATACTGTGATTTTTTTACAATGTTTTTGCTTATCCATTTCATCTTTTCACTTCGTACAATACTTTGGTTTATGTCCTAATATCTTCAAAACTAGTCAAATTCCCATCAGCCTCAGCTGTACTTTTTGTGTTTTAGCGCTACCAAACAAATGTTATCATGCTAACACGTTAAACTAAAATGGTGAACATGGTAAAAATTCAGCCTGTCTCATGCTCAGGCATCACATATACACGCTTTGGAAAAGTCATGTCAAAACGGCGATTTTGCGTGTATAGTGGACGCCCCCAGGTACATGTGTATGAGACGCATTCAGGCCGCGTGTGTATGTGACGCCCCGGGGTGAGCCCCCGGAGCTAACTAGCTAGCTAGCTAGCAATGTTTTTGTTTAAGGAGTTGACAGCCCCCCCGAGGCAACGTCCATAACCTCAACCATGGTATTAGTTAGTGAAGTCAGTAAATATATGCATACATATGCGTATCATACACATGCAAAATCAGACATTCACACATTCCCCTTATGTTCAAGATGGTAGATTTGAAGACTGCAGATAATTAAATGTGCTCACAGTAGTACAGTGTGTATATCTTCCTGATTTATTGACCATTAGGGGTGTAACATTACACAAAATTCATGGTTTTGTGATTCATTTTGAAAAATCAAAACAGTCGACAGGGGCTCATTGGCCATAATTCTTACTGTAAAACTTAAAACACTCCAATACTGGCCTAATTCAGATTAATAATGCAAATATTATCTACAACAACTATTATAAACATGATATATTGTAGATTGATCTGCAGCAGTACGGGGTGGTTAGAATGAGCTCTACCTTGCCGGCTGCAAGAAGTGATGAGCACAGTAATGCATCAACAGTCTGATATTTAATATATTATTTGAATGGGCCATATTGCATGATGAGTACTTTTACTTTTGATACTCGGGTGTAATGTGATGGAGGTTCTTTCGCTTGGGTGAAGTTTTGAAAGCAGGACTTTTACTCTTAACAAAGGATTTGTACAATGTGGCGTTGCTACCTTTCTTGAGTACCAACTCTTCCACCTCTGCCTACAGGGTACCAGACATCTATTTGAAGGCATATATTAGTGACAGGACTTTATTCAGATTCCCTGTCAAATAGGTTTCATGCTGGATTTGAGCAAATACCACTAGTCACTAGGTGACTACAGACCTCATCAAGCTAGTATGATCATTCAGCAGTCTGGGTCATTCCTGACCTCATCACTAACATCACAAATCACAAACAATAGTTGCAAAGGTCGGCATAACTTCTCTGTGATGAGCCATCTACAGCAGGTGCATGGCATTTTCCACAGGGGAGCGATCACCTCATTTAAAGGTACTGGTTTCACCCATATTTGACTGCATATTGCATATTTATCAGAGTTCTTTAATCCATGCACAATTTGACAGACACAACATCTGATTTTATAAGCATGTGTCTAGGTGCATAGAAGTCCTCCCATGCACTCCTGCAGAAGATTCTAGCAAACAATTTGGAGTGTGCAAAATGTTGTAATCAGATAATGATGTACATTTTACTAATGTAAAAGAACATGTAAACTATTGGGCATATACCAGAAATTGACATTTACCCCATAGGATAGTAGATATAACTAATGGCATACTCAAACTAATTGGTAAATGCATGCAGGGAAACAGTGGAAGTGTGGAGTGTCTAATGTTGGCTTTGTGGCCATGGGTAACTCTATGAACAGGAATATGCCCTAGGCTTGTTCCGACTGGCGATTTGAATGCTCATCGACGATTGTAGGGATGATCAGCGATTGTTTTTTCATGTGCTGATATTAAGGCAATCTAAGTCACAATCAGAACTAAGATGACATAAAACAGTCTCTAGAATCTGCACCACACTGCAGTGTTTCCCATTCATTGATTTATTTGTGGCGACACGACACGATTCAATATCAACTCTGACCACCACATACTATATACTATTTAATATGAGTAAAATCATAATTCATTGGTGAGCTGCGCGTAGTGCATTGATTAGCTCAGGACCTCGGCTTGTTCTCTCTTTCCCTCTCTCTCACACACAACCAACTCAAACACATCATAACAGAGCCGTGTGTACATAGAAAAACTAATGCATTCAAGTTAGCTCCGATAAGTTAGTCTAATCACAACGCTGTCACCTTCAAATAAGTTATAAGCAAGTATGTAAGGAGCCTACCTGATAAGGATAGCTATGTTAACGTTAGAATACAGCTGGGTTGCCGAGGTTAGCACACTGTACATAGCTGTCATCGATTGCACCCTCCTCCTGCCCCTCGTGCAGACGGCGCCACAGTTACACGGTAAGTCGGTGGGGAACACTGCACTGTGCATTTACAGATGTTCCAGGTGGTTTCTCTTAAAGCTAATAAGACGGTTTCTTCCAAGCTGGCATTTCACTGACTTGCTAAAATGTAACACTGGCAATCAGATCGCCAATCGGTGAGGTAGCCATGATCTGACAATATGAAAATAGAGAAGATTGCCCAACCCTACTATAATGCCTAACGCCCCAGGACATGATCCTTTTATATGTCTCAGAGAATCTCACTCTAACATGTTATTCAGAGTAGCAATGATGGTTATCAAAATAATGATAATACCAGAGAGTCTGGATCTGTGGTAAAGTTGAAGTAACTACTGAGTAAAATCAAAGGTGTTTTTTTTTTCTGTTTGAGTTAGACAAGACAGACCTTTACCATCTGTGGTTGCAACCTGTTCCCCGTATGTTCCAGTTTGACACCCATTGCAACAATTTTTAAATTAAACTATTATTATTGCCATTATTATTGCAATCATTGTTATTACTATTATTCATATTTATTGTATTTTTACCACTATCACTACTACTTTACATCTCTATGTGGAACTTGCATTGTGCTACTGGGTTTTCTCTTTCCTCCAGCTGAAAAAATTTATTTAATGCAAACCTTTAAGAACATGAGACTAACGGCAAGGACACAGACATTTGCAAGGCTGAAAACAACAAGGTTGCATGACAAATCCTTTCTTAAGTGGACTGACCATAGAGAACAATACTGGACTGGATTTATACATATTCATGAATTTTTCCGACACAGTTCTCACGGATGGATTTCCCACAGATGTATCCATCTGTTGGATTTGGTGGGGGAACAGGATTTCTCCTTAGTTACTCTAGTCCATCCTCAGGCATCTAATCGAAGGTGCTGCACAGATTCTTGGATCAAAAGTGCACATAGCTATCAGACTCTTATGCGCATTCAAACCAAACGCGAATTTCCTCCTCACAACGCTTTCCTCGTGTCAGTACATTTGCTGCAAGTGTTCACACACAAGGCGAGAAGGCGATTTTAACGCAATAACATGAATAAACACAACTTGCCATTACTACAGCTGTATGAACCCAAAGTAAACATTTTGCTGTGATTAAATAGTAATAAACGGATTAAACTGATGCTGAAATAACTACAATATGATGCAGATTTGTTAAACATGAATTCATACTTTGTCAGGTCTGTCACCAAGACAGCAGGACAACAACTTCTAAAATGTTTGTACAATGATAGCTGGAATAAAGTTACATACACGTTTTCTGAACTCACCAGGTAGTTCAACTTCCTCGCTTTCTTTTTTTCTAAGTAATGTCCAGTTTTGTCCGTTTATTATATAAATATGAAGTCGTAGTCCGACGCTAACAACAACACTGGAACCGGATGTGCATTGAAGCTAGCTGCTGACAAGCTCCAGTGAAGATAAAGCAACGTTGAAATCCCCAAAACTAAAGTAAATAGCTAATTTATTAAAAGCAGTTAACTCGGCGTTAAACGGCGTAGTTGTCAGAGCAGAATCCAGACCGACTACGGTTGTTTATTTGTCCAAAGGTTGCAGCGCTGCTCCCTGCTCCTCTCCCCCAAGTTTAGCAGCTCTCAGACGGCCAGCAGATTTTCAATCCCCCGCTCTGCCTGGCCCTCTCCACACAACGCTCTGAAGCCTCGGTGATGTACGGACAATCTCAACACTGATAGGCTATCGCGACTTGGCGTCATGCGACTTTCTCGCTTGAGTTGATTTATTATTCTTATATAACTTGTATTTTTTTCCATATTTATATATTTCGACATTTATTTGTGTCAACTGTATGTTTGTCTACATGTAGCACCTCTTCACCAAAGTAAATTCCTCGTATGTGTAAAACACTACTTGGCAATAAAGTTTCTTCTGATTCTGATTCTTCTGATTTTAATTCGATTAAGTCAAATGTTGTAAGTGTGGAGATCACATTCATTTTGTTGAGTGGCGATCAGATGTCTAATAAGGTAACAGCAGCAGGCAGGAGCCAACATGCTCGTCTCCGGTGGTCTGTTTTGGATTCCTTTCGTGGAGCCAGTTTTTCTTATCAGACACTGAGGAATCAGATCAAAGAGATGTGAGCTTCAGGGAGGCATGTTTTCAGTCCAACATGTCACCTACAATGCAGGAGGAGGAAAGCTTTTCGGGGGGGGCAGTGTGAGCAGATGACAATGCTGTGCGACATGCCTGTGCTGATTATAGAAGACAACTGAAATTGGAAGACACAGAGCTTATACAAACAGCACAAACACAACTCTCTGTTTCTGTTTGGAGGACAAAAATAAATATTGTATATTCACAAAAGTGAATATTTTGTTACAGGCTCCATTTAAAAAAATAGATATTATGTTACCCTAATCATAAGCTATTCTTAAACAGAAATGGAAAAATCACCCCTGTGAGCCTGTGAGTCTTGTGTGTTGGTATGAACAGCATGCTCCCACCCCACAGTCACTGCCAATCAGCAGTCAATACATTGCACAGTCAGAGCATAATAACTGCACCGTCACATCAAGAAAAGGCAATCCTTATCACTTTAGTTTAATTTATTGCTTTATACTTACCCAGTTTTGTCTTGGCACCGCCACCTCCTCATCCTATCAGACTGAAAGTTTATGTGTTGAATATTAACCAAAATGCAACCCTTGTTTATGTAGCTTTTCCATAGCTATTACAACTTTCTCATAAAGGTTCATTCTTGACCTTTGGGAACAGTATTTCAGCAAGCCAATTCTATATGGATTATTCTGTGAATGTAGAATAAGGACAGCATTGATTGTTTTGATTGTAGGCGCCGATGTCCTGATTCCCCACAAGGAAACGCCAAGCTCAGCACAGCAGGGGGTGACGATAACTTAAGGGGCAACAACAACAACGGACCCAGAGGCAAAAGGTGTTTGCTGGGTGGAAGTGAGCCTTTTGAAATGCTATATGAACATAACAGCAGCAAGCAACAGCATAGTTTCCAGGTGACGAGTGTGGCAGAGTGAGCAGAGCCCTGATAGCTGAATTACAGCTTCAGGATCACAACAGTGTGTTGGATATACTGCATGTTGCAGTAAGACCAGAGAGTGTAGTGGTGGACTTTAATTGAAGCAATGGGAAGGCTTTAACCCTCCTCACATTAATACATGAAACTAACAGAAATGGCAGATTTTATGATGTTTTAAAGGGTTTTCTATAGGTTGAGCTGGAGCTCTTTTAGTGACATCTTCTCACTGTGTCCTCTTCCTCTGTGATGGTTTAATGGCAGCGACTGGAGAATGAGCCCCACCAGCTGTATCTCCATCAACCAGTGAGCTCATATTCACACAGCAGCAGTAGATGGGATTCTGCAATTTCTGTTGAAGTTTTCCATTAGATGGAAACTTGGGTTTTGAAACCTTCACAGTTCATGCATACTCATCTTTTCACCGGTGTAGTGTTCCTCACTGCTCTTACATGTGTTATGAGTCCAGTTTTCCTGTCAGGGGGCTGTCTTTTCTTTTGGGTGTACCAGTAGAGATGTGTTGACTTATTTGGAATTGGAAACTCACGTTCAACTCTTGTTATATTGGAATTTACAAGATTTACTTTTACTTTAAAAACTAATCTTGTCGAAAACTAATGATTTAAACTGGCCAATTAAATGTTTGTAGCGAAGGTGTGTAAAGAATATTTTTTTTTAAAACTGGCTAGCTAAATATAAACATGTTACATCTGTCCTCGCAGATTTCAAAATTAAGCACGAAAATCAAAATAAGGCATTAGCATGGTGTTAGTATCCAGCTAACCCAATTAGTAGCCTTGCATGTATGTTAGGCACCAAGATCTCTAACTTGTAATTTCTTCACCAAACTTCTCCTTGAGTACCCACATTAATTCTTGTTACAAGTCACTACTCCACTGCTGATTGACTCTGCATCAGATTGGACGCTGATTCATTAAATTTATGTGGTAATGTGCATACTCCCCGCCCCTCCCCAATTCAGTATATTAGACATGTTATTGTGTATGTTGCATATTTTAAAGAAATAAAGAATTGTTTATAATAAATAGCACCCCCTATCGGCCATCTGCTCCTGCACATATGTATACTTCGACAGGACAAGCTTCACATGATGACAGACTAAAGATCAATTAGTTCCTATAGCTGTATCCAAAGAGCATTCAAATTCATGCCCTGTTGTTTATCATGTTCTTTGTTATTACTTTCTGTTTGGTAAAAAGAAAGCACATATTCAATTTGAAAATGATTCTCCTCAAATGTGCCATATTAGCAATGGAGGTTTGCTATTCAGGTAGACAGCCTCTGCAAATCCATCTTGGAAAAAGCTCAATATATCTCTCTCTCACACACACACACACACACACACAGTCAGAGAGAGTGAAGTGCTTAGAGAAGTGTGTCAGATGAAAGTAAAGAGGGAATGAGGTAGCAATAAAGTAAAGATGGAAAAGCACATGAATCGATTTGGATGTTTGGAATAGAAAAGATGGATGTCTTAAAGTGAAGGCTGAATTCATATCTTCACCAGCCATAAAGATCAAAGTGACAAAAAACACATATCATGGTACTGTTTATGCATAAATGTGATGAGTGAACTTCAAATATATTTGGCATTTTTAGAAGCAAGTAGAGTAAATATTTGACAATATTGTGATTGCATAACCTAAACTATCCCAGAAACCTAACCCACAATCTGTATGGGTTATGTCCTCTATGTGACAGCAATAAGTAATTTCTTTATGATACCTTCATTTGGCAACGTATTTGATACTATCCTCATTTTTGGCAAAGTCTAAGAGTTATTAAAATTATAATTATTTTAAATCCCATTTCTCATAATATTTATGGTATTCTGCAAAAACCATTCAGTTTATTCACATTTAGTATGACCTCTCCATATAGTTACATTTTGTTCATTGTTCCTACCTGCACAGGATATAAAGTGCCTTCATACACTCAGGAGGGTTCACAGGAAACAATGCAGCTCGTCCTTCAACATTACTTTTACTTAATTCCATCTCCAGATTTAATGATTGCTCTCCCTTATCTGTATTATGTTAACATACCAATGTCAACTGAATATTTCCTACTGCTGCCAATTGACATTCAGTTCATCTGAGTCAAATTCCTCGTATGTGTACACATACCTGGCAAATAAATGTGATTCTGATCTAATGAACCATTAGCTGGTTTTTATTGTGAAGCAGCCTGAACAACCCGTTCTCTCCCAAGTCGTCACATATGGACGCATGGTCAAGACCCCTTGGGCTCAGTTTGTAACGCAGTGGGAGAGGCCCTTTGTGGCCATTTTTAACACAAAAAGGTGTGGTATTTAATAGGGCTGACTGAATAGTCACATGTGATTCGACTAACAGTCAACTATAGGCAAGAGAGTCGACTATGTAAATCCTTAGTCGGGGACAGCTCTAGTATTTAAATAACAGAAAAGTCAAAGTAAGGAGGTGGTGGGGGTGGATATATGGGTCAGAAACCAGACTTTCATCCACAAGACAGGTGCATGTTTACCATGTAAGAAAGTCCATTGAACATAGATATTTTAACCCAAACTGATGCTTTCCTAAACCTAACCAAGTGGTGTTGGTGCATAAAGTTAAACAGAGATGTTTAACAATTTTAATGATCAATTTTAATGACCTTCACAACGTTAACCACTAGTTTTATTTTCAAAGTCTAACCGGACGATGCATAATTATTATTTCTCAACACGTTCACTCACTGTGCATGAACATGTGTTTTGGGGAGATTCTTTGGAGGGAGGCCTGAAAAGAGGGGATGGTATTTTTTCGGTTGGACACTTTATAAATCTAGCTGTCTCTTGCTGGTTTCTCCAATATTGCCTTCCCCCAGCTTTAAAGGTTATGTTCTTCTTTTTCCAAAAACAGGTAAGGTGATTCTGATATTTTGGTGTGTACTGTCACAGTGATGATTTCTGAACCAAGATCAATTAAATGTTTTGCCACCTTCCCATTACCAGTAGCAACTGTTGTCTGGGTTCCAGTAGTGGATGTGAGTCAGGCAGTGGGGCTGGTTGTCCTGAGACTGAGCTACTTTCTTTAGCACTCAACAACAAGGGTTGGCATCTGTTGATGTTTTGTGAGTCATGCTCTACTTTCCTTCCTTCCACCCCATTATGAATGACTTTATTTTAAACCTTTTATGTTTTTGTAGTTTATTTACAATGCTTTTCCATGTAATAATGCGTCATTCAGGCTATTAACATATGTATTGACCTGATTTTTAATGGAAAGACCTCTAAATGCACTGATAAACCACAGAATTAATCTAAATTACTTTTAATAACTAGAAGGGCACTTAGAGAGTGCAGACCTCTGCCAAGGCCAATAGTCCAGTCCATGATCTGCAAATCTGCAAGCGCAAGTCTGGAAATATTTCTAAAAGTTATTAGAATCACAGTATGGTAAAAATATGGTTGTGCCTAGCTGGTGCCTCATCAACGGCTGTGCACTTATTATGTACTTTGCACCGGATTAATTTGGAAAAATCACATCCCTGATTGTTTATTTCTTACTGCCTTATTTGTTTCTACAGTGATGTTTGAGGCGGCTGTTGTTTTCTTGTATTTTTCTTGCGTCACACTATTCACTTTATTTACAACGACTTTGCACATGTGCAACGAATTTAGTTCATTGTGCCATAGTGTGACAATTGACATAAAGGTGAAAAAATGATTTGTCTATTAATGGGTTCTTCAGTTTCGGTTTTATACCAAAATGGACAAATAACTGAAGCAACTCTCAAGTTTTGACTCACCATCTGAAAATCTCTGCATGTCAGGTAGAAACAGTTTGATGTGAGGTGTATTTCCATCATTTACACTTTCCTTAAAACATTTTGGCTGATAAATCATTTCTACAAATGAATTATTAAATACTGAATTTGCAAACACAAAATCAATAAATACAGACAGAGAGAATGATTGACTTTAACCACGTGGTTATTACTCTAACTATGATGACAAAGCTCCCATAACCCTAACCTTAAGTACAAGTGTTTTGTGGCTAAACCAAATATTACCCTGGCATAACAGTGATTTGTAACTGTTTTGAAGGCTCAGACAGATGATGTCATCATGCTGATAGAGGTGTTAGATCAGAAAACACTTCTATTTGTCGTATTTTGTCGTTTCATTTGGAGGGAAATGAAGATGGCATTACGCCCTCTATCTTGCTCCCTTCCAAACACAAACACACGTATCTACAGTCTCATCTCTCTCTACTTGTGGATACAAAGAAAGAGAGACTATTACTGTTACAGGAATATATTTCAGTGGTTTTAGGAACGGCAGTAATATTTGGCTGCTCATCAAGTACAGTTAGACATTACTGATATATCTATTAATTTTGGAAGAAAACATTTAGGTAACCACATCTTGGATACAAAGGTCTTCTCACAATGATGTTGCCAATCCTAGGGTTCACAGAGAACTCAAACTGGTGTACACAAGTGATGGGAATGAAGGAATGGGTGATCTCCTCCTCGGGGAAAAAGGTGAACTCCTCGTGGTAAGGAGGATTTAATGGTAATATACTGAGTAATGAAATTCCAGTCCTCTATGGCCATAATTAAAATCCTCAAATACTACTGTAACACAATAGTGATTAAATTAAAAAAACATTTTTTTTGGAACTGTACATTATTTCTCATATGGAATGTTTTATCCCTTTTTACACAATCATAAATTATTTTTTAGCTTTTTAACCATGAATTATTATTATTAAAATGTTTAACCATTTCTTGACATGTGTGTTTCTCTTTAACTGAACTGGAAAACAGCACAATATCATACATCTTACATACCTCACATGCACAGTTGCATTCCTAAACAAACTACTACATATTATTATAAGCACTGGCAGTGCAAACCAGGGCAGCCAGGCTGCAAGTGTGCATAGCACAAAACTAACTAAAGTATAAAAATAATCAACTCCAGCATCAAAGGAAAAGAACTGAGCTGCAACTCCATGTATTATATATATATATATTTTATCAAGTTATCAACGCAGAAATATGCAGCTTTAACTAGAGCTTTAACACTCAATATCACAGCAGTAAATGAAATGAATATAAGCCCTCTGTGGCGCCTCGTGTTATCAGACAACTCTGGCTACTATAAATGCACTAGCCCAACTCAGCTAAACTCACTAAAACACTGCCAAAATGCTAACTTCTGGCGCACAGGTCCTTGTATCATGTATACCCTTCCACTTCTTACCTGTCACCTCGAGGTACGCTTGGCATTCATACTAAAATTATCCGCTGCCATTTACTGTAGTTGAACCATTTTCTAACACGAACAAAGAGTACCTTACTACCCCACTAGAGCACTGCACTCCCAGGATGCAGGGTTACTTGTGGTACCAACAGTCCAGCCACAGACTTCAGGTATAAAGCTCCTCTCCTGTGAAACCAGGTTCCAGTTTGGGTTCAGGAGGCAGACCAATTGTGTGACCTTCTATGGCAGTTCTTAATGCAGCAGTACTGACCTACCGTTGGAATGTTTTTCAGAATCACGCCAGAAAATCAAATCACAGCCTCCAAGTCACCAACAGAAAGGCAGGTGGATCGAGCAGGATCTTCACAACATAAACAAAATGTTACCTATGATTCAGCGCGGCCTGATGTCAATTTCACATTCCCTATATGAACTAGCTCCACCTCCAGTATCTACAACAGTAAAATGCTGCTCTAATATTAATGCAAATGAATGGGAAAACATCATTCACACCTGTGCTTCGGTTCATTTGCTCCAGCCTAGGGGAAAAAAGGTCCTTTGCTGCCTTTTAGTTTTAGTGATCAGACTGACAACTCATTAACTGGACCGTTTTGGCGACTGTCCTCCTGCATCAACCTCACACGGTCTCTTGTTAACCTAAATTCACCTTCCTGTGAATGAACACAAATTGTAAGAAAAAAACAATGAACAAGTTCACAATAACTTCATCAGTCACTGTCCTTACAGTGTGATGGCCTTTGCCAGGGCTCGTGTGTGCTGTGGTTCTCTTTCACAGTCCTGGTTCTGGTTAGAGCTGGAGGCCATCAAGGAATTGGAGGCAGGTGGCTGGTGGCAGGTTGCATGAAAAGCCCGTTCGATCCTGGTTGTCTGTGTCCCTGTTTTGGCACCACGTCATGTTACTTTGATATTCTGTAGTTTATTTCACCTCTTAGTTAGCCTGGTGTCAAGTTCCCCTGCCAGTTTAATTGTTAGAATCAATCATCAACCAATCATATTTGTTACATTTGTTAATCTAAATGACTCTTTCTTAAATTCTTCTCTTTTAGTTAATTACTCACGTGTTTCCCTTATTTGCTATTGTCTCACAGCCAAGCCATAACAAAAGCATCAGCAACAAGTTAAAGAAAAATTTACATTTACATGATATATAAAAATAAATAAACATGGAGAATAATGGATGCCTAAAGCATTAAGGCAATATGCTGAATTATCCATTTCATGCATGAATTATGACAGCCTCTTTCAGGATTTTTTTCCTGTGTTTTTATTGCTCTTTAGGCATGAAAAATAAAATAAAAAAAACAAACACATTTTTCAAGGAGCCACTAGGGTGGACAGCGTGCGTGTAAGGTTTTAACTGAAGAAATATGTATTTACAAATTTACAAACTAATGAATAAAATGATATAGTATGTGAAAACTATATTTTTAATGTTGTTAAACTAATGTGGTCACATATTTTAACATATTCTAATTCAGTTTAATGCAGTGCAAAGCATAGCATAGCATTTGGGGATTCTCCTATTTCTGTCAGCCATTCATCATCACTGCCACTAGTATTATCCTTATTTGATTCTGATGGAAATGGCTTCACTATCCTGAATGCCTTTCTATTACTTGCTGCAAGAGACTAAACGTTACTCATATAATTAAACTAATCTGCACAGAATATTGTTTTTGTTACAAAAACTGCAAGTTTTACATAAATACATGGCTTTACATCCAAACCAGTTAGTGCACATGAAGTATTTTCAAGAAAAACAACGTCTCAGTAATAGTTAATTCGATACATAATGTCCAATTTAGTGGACAGATGATTAATCGCAATTTCCTCCCAACATAAGATCAGTACTTGTAAAGTTTAACAACTGTATTACTCCTTAGTTGTTACTAGATGTTACCAAATGGTATTTACCTGCAGGGCTCTCCTATAATTGGAGGAATGGCAAGATTTACCTGAGCTGCTCAGCGTTTCTGACCATCCGTCGGCCATCTTGGTTTTGACAAATTTAAGTTGCACTTATAACGACTTACCAGAGGGTGGCAGTGTATGGCATGACACACTAGCGTCCACTGTAGTGGCTGATATGCAACTAGACAGATCAGAACCTCTGCCCATTCAAGTAAGCGGCTTTTGAATAGCTGTCCGCTGTAGTGACCACTATGCGTGAAAGGGTTAAAACAGACAACATCTCTGGCATAATCATAGACTATATAAAAATGGACGTAGTATCAGTGACGTCACCCGTTGGTTTCTGAAGAGCAGTTTTGAAGCCCGAATTGGGTGGAGCTGGCCGTCGCCATCCTGGCACCGCGTCACTGCGCGTCACTCCCGGATACCAATAAATGGGCAAAGAGGCGGGTCGTGGGTGGAGCTGAGGTGACGTGTTGCTGAAACCACTCCCGCCTAGCGCGACATGGCCGAGTTAGCTCATGCTAAGGAGCTAATGCTATATGCTACTCTGCGTTAACAGAGGTAGCTTCTAAACCTGTTGTGCTGTTAGGTGGAGGTTGGAACCTGTGGTCATTTTGTAACCAGTTTATGGTCGTCAGCTCATCAAGGTAAGACACCGGAAAATATTAAAATAACTCACATATCTGTTGTTGACATTATACTTCACAAAGTTTTAAATGCTTTTTAATATATAAATGGGGTAACGTTATTTTGCAACACTGACGTTAGATTTTGTTGATACCAACGTTAACAGTTTACTATGAATCAGTTATTAATTACGTTAACTTTTACTTACAGCTCAAACGAACAATTTGAAGCAAATCAATTAACCCTTTATTGTCTGGAATAGGACACTTGAGAGAGAAAGGTACTTTTTGTCACAAGATTCTTGTTGAGGATCTGATGCCTCCACGCCTGCTTGAACTGTAAGTAACGTTACTAGAACAACTTGGCTACTGGACATTTAAAATTGTCTGTCTTAAGAGGACAACACAAAAACATTTAAAGACCGTCTCCCTTGTTCCATTTCTCCCACTTATGTGACATAATAGTGCTGTCAACATTAAAACACTGAGGCATCTTTTAGAAGAGCATCTAAAAAAATTTGAATACTGAGGAAAAGTTCATTATGAGCATCAGAACCAGACTGAGAGATTAAAGGCTTCAGAAACCTTTGCTGGTGTTTTGAGTTAATTAGCTGATTAGAGAGCTCTTCTCCAGTTGACATTTCTGTATAATTTATAATACAGAAGTCTATTTTTATTCTAAAATGTTTATACATTTTGAGATACTGGAGTTTTTATTTTCATGAGCTGTAAACCTTAATCAAGATGAAAACAAAAAAGGGTTTGAAACTTCACCACAATATTCTATTTATTAAAGGCTGTATTGTTTACTTTATATTTTTCATCACCTGAAGCATTTATTATACATTTTCTTCCTAGAGTCACACTGTGGATCAGATGTCCCACCTGGTGCCAGAGAGCTGCAGAGACTTGGAGGCCTTGTTATTGTCGTGGAAGTCTGTATCTGTTGGCGTGGACGTACATGGAAAGGCGTTCTCTCTTTCTGTTTACTTTGAGTTTTAAATATTGTCCATATTTGTGTTATAGGTCCATTTAAAAGAAAGATATGGTTTATGGTTCACATTGTAATAAATTCTATATATATTAGCACTCCCTGGCTTTACTACTTACTGAAAAGCTAATCGTATATCACAGATAAAACATGAAACATTACAGCTGAACTTTTGCTAAAGAACATCAGTCTAGGATAAGTTGAAAAGTGAAAATACTCCCAACATGTTTCACATGAAATACTGAAAAGTAATTATGCAGTGTATTTCTGTGTGTGCAGGAGTATTTTTACTTTCTACCTTATACTTTAAGATAAATAAGGAGCCATACACCCAGTACCCATATACTGTATAACAGAGCCTGAAGTTTCTGAAGAGTGCCTTGTTTGCTGCTCTAAGTCTAGTTTAAACACAGAATAATGTGGGCACATCCAAAGCATCCTGTGGATAAGTGCTGAAACAAAGAAAGATCTGAGTAATTATGAATCCCACTAGGTGGTTTTTATTGTGACCTTGCAAACTGAGGTCTCAGAGCTGACCGAATGCACATGTAGTAAATAGGTGAGTCTATACAATGTAAACCACACAAGACCTTCTCAGAGGTCGCAATAAATGACACCTCCTACAGGGCTTCAAAACTATGCAGTGTGCAGATAATTCTTTGTTTGAGTAGCTGAGTAACTTCTCAGTCAATGTCACATTTGTCTCTTAGAAATGTCAAAATAAAACAGTATATAACATCAACCTTTCATTTTTTTACTTTCTACTAACATATGTAAAATGTTAGACTATAAATACCATCTTAATATTTTCATTTACAGCTGTTAACTATAATAAATTGTTAAGTTTAAATCCGTGTATGGTTCGTTCTTTCATTATTTCGTTTAAAAATCGAATCAGAAAAACCAAGTCCTTTTTTGTTTTTTCTGTTTTAAAACCAAAACAGAAAAACAGAAAACAAAAAAACAGACATTGGTTTTTGTTTTTCTGTTTTAAACACAAAAAGGAAAAAGTTGATTTTTGATATTTAATGAGTCCGATTTGAGTAGCTTTGTGTGTTACACTTGATAAACCTGCAGCAGATACACTTGGGCGATGGCGGAGCTTGATTAAATAATTAAGATGAGCTTGAACATCAACATTAGTGGGTTTTTAGTTTAGTTTAGAAAAACAGGACAATATTATACAGCTGTACCGGAGGCTGCAGCTATGTTCGGGTAACTTTCATTCAGCCTCTTCAGGCTACACTGTTTCAACCTGAGCTTTATATTCTTTGTGAGATGGAAGAATTTAGTTGCGCGGCGCTGTGGACATCCTTCAGCTGCAGTACAATGATTATGCATAAAATCAGGAGCATCAGACTTGATCCAGCCAGCAACCCATACTAGAGTTAACGGAGCGTACAGGGCAAGGGAGAGGAGGTCGCACCCTGGCCGTATAGCCTCAAGAAAAAACCCTTCATAAACATATTCAGATATTTCATTATATCACTCAAGTAACCAGCTGCTTCAGATCAGCCCAAAACAAAATGCTTCCTTGATGCTGACGTAGCCTACTTAAGCTAGAAATTGGATAATTTTGAGTGTTTGAGGCTTTGTAATATAGTGCTCACTTCTACAATCATATTCGCCACAGTTGATATGACGTGCGATGCAACCTGAAAAGAAATAGCCTTATATAAATTAAATATAAAATATTTAGCCAAATGTTGACTTTTTGTTTCACAGGATACACAACAGCAAGTCTCCTGATTCACTCCTGGCCCTCCTTTCACCCCAACCATGTTCTAACTCAGTATTTTCTGTTAAATAGCTAGCTTCTAATATATATCATATCCTACCTGACTTTACTGTCACAAACTGACGCTACAGGGCTTCCTCCACTGCGTTGACCTATGACACTATAGGGATCCCCAGTGCATTACAAACGCCGATAGGCCTTGACCAAGTCGGGGAGTGAGCACGAGTTGTAGGCATGGTGCAAACTAGGGGGGAGCCAGGGGGAGCTTAGCTCACCTTAATAAGACATCAGCTCCCCTAAAAGCAATATTTGTAATATTTTGGGGGGTCTCTAAAATATTCACAGCATGCTTTATTAATTTCTCTATCATCATGGATCTCGCGTAAAATCAGAACTTCATCCTGCCAGAGGGAAGGGTCACTGACCATCCGCAGCGGGCCAGTCGCTCTGCGATTTCCTGTCCCTGGTCTACCCACTCCCTCTCCGGTCCGGGTTGTGTCGCTATTACGACCGACGCGCTGTAAACAGTTCGTGATTGTTCCCTAAGGCTGGATGAAATTATGCATCATCCATGCACTACTGCAGCTGGGGGCTTTAATAATAATCATTATTATTATTATTATTATTATTATTATTATTATTATTATTATAAAAATACAAACATGCCTGAGCTCCTTTGTTTTCGGTTATGGGTTTGAAACAGAAAAACAAAACAGATGTTTGTTTTTTTGTTTAGTGTTTTTCCATTTTTCTGTTTTGGTTTTAAAACAGAAAAACCAAAAACAACTTGTTTTTTGTTTTTTCCAATTTGGTTTTGAAACGAAATAATGAAAGAACAAACCATACACAGATTAGTTTAGATCACACTATTTAAAATTTAAATATGAAACTGATGATGAATGAAGAATAATTTTATTATGTATAATTAGTCTGATACACTTTATAACAAAGTATTCCTAATACAAAAGCAATAGCTAAAGAGCTGGAAGCTGGAGCTGTTTTCTCCTGTAGAGCTGGACACAGTTAATCACATCTGCAGGGTTCTGCAATCAGCTCCTCTGGCACCTGTAAAGCCAACAATGGGTAGACAGTTAAGCAGCTTCTTCCAAAGAGCCATAAAGCTACTGAACTCTGAGATAGCCTCAGCATGATAACCTCTCTGGCATGTGACAGTAATTAGGGGTGGCAATGTGAAATACACCGTTTACTAATATGTGCAATATACGGTTTTCTGCTGGACACTGTGCAATAATAACTACTGAAGTCAGATCTTATTTTATATTTCTTATTGAACTGTACTACCTTTTTTGGCAAATTCTAATCCACCAAACAAACTCAGAGGCGACTCTCACACACCTAATTTCTCGCCTTAACTAAACCATCGCCCTAGTTACAGCCCAGCTACCTGTCTGCAGGCATAACGCTCATTATATGCTGACAAAAAAAGTAGATGTAAATCTCAGCAGGTAGCCTACAACAGCTGTTCTGCCGAATTATGCATCCAACTCTTAAGCTCCTTATCAGAAACGTCGCTGATCAAACGCAGTTATCACCTCAGATTGTTTGCTGAATCTCAAGGAATGCTACATCTACTGAGTGTAATAACTTATTGATGATCCTAAACTGCCTTCTATATGTACTTCAAATCAATCATCCCCACTGATGAACCCCACAAAGAGTAGTATAACGTTAAAGTTTTTAAACAGTAACGTTACACTTGGAGGACGCACATTGCCCGTTAGTAAAAGTTACCGTTAACATAACGTCAGCTAACTGAGAGCTGAGCCTTTAATTACAACTTCACACACACGCCTTTTCTTCAAAGCATTATCACCCTAATGTCTAACACTAAGGTTAATCTAATAACGTTACATTTTGGCTTCTCTCTTCTTGCTGACTTGTCTTTGACTCATTAAAAGCTGCAGTTAGAACACACTAACTTATTTACTTACACTAATTTAGCAGCTTGGAGATGCTCGTATCAGGCTAATTAGCGTAACGAGCTAACATTAAGCTAACAAGCTATATGCCGACAGCAATACCTGATTTTATTTATGTGTTAACAGTTAACACATAAATAAAATACAGGAATTTCACTTACCAAGTAGAACACGGATTTCCTGGAGGTTCTCTCTCCAATGAATAGCACAGCCTGCCATTATTCATCCAGTATCTGCATGTAGAAATGTCCAAAAGGCTCTGACAGGCTGAGCCTCACAGCTCCATGTAGCTGAGTGAGGCTAACAGACGGCGGACGGAGTGCTAACAGTGGCAGCGGCTAATGGCGCCTATCAATCAAAGCGGCCACGCCCCTAATAATGCAGAACTTTAAGGCTTAATATAATTTAAACAGGTGAGTTATAAAAAAATTCACCCCCCTCACAGTTGTCACGAAGGGCAAAATTAGCAATATGCACTAAAAACATTTTTTGAACCAGGCTGTAAACATGTTTTATTCTGCTGTAAAGTTGGGCATTTTAACATGGGGGTCAATGGAGACTGACTCCCTTCTGCAGCCAGCCTCAAGTGGCCACTCGATGAATTGCAGTTTCAGATGCTTCCGTATTGGCTTCAGGCGGGAGACCAGAAGTTTGCCGCTTGGGCATAATGCATTGTCTTCTTACCACACAACTGAGAAGTTGTGTCAGCATTCAGAACACACATATTCTTCCTCAGCTGATCCATTCCAGGATTAACATTACTCTCCAGAGTACGGACAGAAGCAGAGGTCATAGCTTTGGATGCTAATGCGCTCGTGGCATCACTTCTAGTTTGAAGCATATCACCAGCTAAGCCCACTCTGCAACTTAGGTGTATCTTGCTGCTTATGTCATACAAATATGAAGGGCAGTTGTGTCCTTGGGCAGTGTACCTGCCACAACATTTGCAATGTGCAGCCAATTCATTTCTGACAGTTTAATAAAGATCACCCTGAGGGGACTAGTGATCACAAGTATAAAACGTCAGGTGTGTGCCAGAAAAGACAGACCATAAACTGTTACAGCTAATGAGACAGACCCATCAGTAGGGGTGTGCAGCTTCACCGGTCTCATGATTCGATTACGATTATCAGGTCAATGATTAGATTAGATTCGATTCAATTAGATTCCTCGATACATCACGGTGCATCCTAGTGTTGGAATTTCTACCTGAATTTGCACCTCATTACGATAATAAGTGCTACAACGCAATTGTAAAACAAATTGGATAAAGATGTATTTTTCTCACTGTGTGACTACTTTTAAAGCAAAGTATTTAACAACTATCCAAAGAAGTAGGTAGAAATGAAATGCAGATATTCAATTTTCCTTCATGTAAACATAGTATTATTACATTATGACAGCATTATTACTGATCTCTGCTGCTGCTATTTTTTATCTCTGATGCTGCTGTTAACATAGAGTCAGATGGGGGTTGAACTACGCACTTTACAATGCTCCAGCCAAACCACGTTCACTCCACCTTAATACATCTGTTCCTTTTTTATGGTCTCACTTAGTGTAGTTACATGTTTGTGTCTTGTCTTGTAAGTTGATTATTGTGATCTTGTATTGAGCACCATGGGCCTTGAGAAACAGCATTGGGTTCATTGTGTACTCGATATGTGGATGAATGACAACAAACAAACTTGAACTACCAGACAAATGTCCTGCTCAGCTTCGAGGCCGTCTGAAGAGGAGATGTTAGCTAACGCTGACTGCCTTAACTTATCCAGCAGTTGCAAAACAACAGACAGACTTTAATTAACGAACACGCTGTGACCTGCACTGTATATTTACAGCCAGACGTAGCGCTCATCTTTTCCTCTGCTCTGCTGCTTTCACCGTCACCTACTGCCACCTGTCACGTAGCTGTCCTCTGAAGAATGAGGAGTGGACGCTAGCTAAGCGCTACCGTGCTGCACTAGTGTGCGGATAAAAATCATTAAAGTTAGTTGTGCATTTATTTTATTGATCATGTGTAAAGTTTAGTCACGTCAGTCATTTATTCAACAGCTGCCTGTCGGTGCCAAACAGGGAGAACCACACGTTTCCTTGTGTGCACCGCATAGACGGTCTGGAGCTGCACTTCCGCATTTCCGAGTTCCACCTTTTTCGTTCCATCAACATTTTGTTATCGTTATTGACATTTGAGGATTGATTCATAATCATCCAAGTCCGCATCGTGATGCATCTAAAAATCAATTATTTTCCACACCCCTAACCACCAGCCTTGTTTGGAGAACATCAACTGTTTTATTAAAAATATAAAGTCAGCAATAGAAGAAGATGAACCATGGCTGGAACCATGGTCTTTGGAATCAAATGGTATTATAATGCCAGAGTTATGCTAACTTAGCAGTAAGATGGTGGGAGAAGACAACCGGCCATTTGCTTGTTTCACCCAACTAGATCAGAAGTGTTCATCACAGAGACCTCATTATCATTATGAGAAGGTTACACATCAGCATGTGTTTCCATGTGTTGGGGAGTACTATTGCATATAGTGAATGTAAATTGCTGCATTATTGGCTGCTTCACACACACACACTGATCACACACACAGTGACACACTGATGCAAGCTATGCAAGATGCTGGCCTGGCTACTACCCACTAATGGAAAATAAGTTGTACAAAGCCTTCAGTGACTCGAGAGGGAGGGAAGTCTGATAATTGTTGCTGATAATTAATGTTCGGTGTTTTCCAGAGGTCAGCTGTTACCACGCAAATCCCAAAGTTACTGTGAAATTCCTTACTGTGCCTTACTGTGAGATGCTTGATTTGGATCAAGCAGCTGCCTTCTGGGCATCTTTTAGGTCAATGTTCAACCTCTGTTTCCTCTAGACCAGTGGTCGGCAATAGGCGGCCTGCGGGCCAGAACCGGCCCGCCAGCTATAATATTTGCTTTGATAGCTGAAAAATAAAATAGCTGAAAAATAAAAAATTGATAGCAACAGTTACTCACATAATCACTTCCTCTTAACCCCTTGACGCCGATTGTCGCGAAGTCGCATCATACCTCTTCCTTGCAGACTGCAAGCCAAGATAGCGCATGGCTTCCCCCAATGCCTGTTGGTGCATATTCGATACGTACCTAGGGACCTTTTGCAAGCCCTGGTTTCTCATTTAT
The DNA here is from genome assembly GCF_014851395.1 of Micropterus salmoides. Lineage (NCBI taxonomy): Eukaryota > Metazoa > Chordata > Actinopteri > Centrarchiformes > Centrarchidae > Micropterus > Micropterus salmoides. The sequence continues at coordinate 38,455,133 of NW_024044348.1, read as the reverse complement.
GCCTGTTGTCGCTAATTTGCATCATACCTACACATACCTGAATTTATATATTTTCTATGTTCTATAGACAAATTAACAATCTTCACTTAATTTAACATCAGCTTGAAAGCAAATGAAAACAAATTATTATTATTATTTTTTATTGTAAAACAATTCAGGCGTTAAGTGATTACATGCCTCTAAAATAAAAGCGCGAGAATGTTTTTTGAAGCAATGCTTCATGTTGAGTTCATTGAGAGCTTTTCCTTTGAAGAGTTCTGAAGGGCAATCGAAAGAGTCTCTGGCTTACTTGACACACCTCTGGAAAAAGCCGTCAGTAAACGTGTGTTTGGATTCCCCTGAATTTCCTCAGGGAAACTAGTGTCCATAGGTTTATGAATGCGGATCAAACGCGGGGACGCACACATATTGCGAGCACGTGCCAAAGTGTCCTTATCAATTTCTTTAACAAGGGAGAAAAAGTCAAGATTTTGGGATCGATCTTTCAACTCCTCCAACGGGACTCTACCAACTGAGCTAAATGTGCACGAGTATCCAAGGCTTTGAAATAATTTGACTGAAATAATGTTCTGCCCCCTCCCCCACGTAACAACTTGAAATAAATTTGGCCCGATGTCAGACTTCGAACCCTGCTCTAGAGAAAAAAAATAATTTTTCTGCCCTGCTGAGTTTATTATTACAGGGGGTTTCACTTTCAGTTATTAAAGTAAATAACAATAAAACTGTCAGTGGTCCAGTTGCATTGTGGCTAATGTAGGCAACAGGTTATGACAAGGCAGAAGAATGTGTGGAAGTTTTCAGTTCTGACCTTTTTTTTTTAAACGGTGCATCGAGAGTCTGTTTAAATACATGAACTGCTTGGCTGATCACGTGAACTACATGCAATAAAAATGGTCCATTCCTCCTGTGTGCAATCTGATTCTCATGGCTCTGGACAGCAGGCTGTGATCTTTGACCCATTTAAGCCCAGGCACTGCTGGTGATCCTCCGGATAAAGCGCGCTCACCAGGGACAGCTTAACACTGACCTACACTCCTCATAAAAACATGTTATTAATGTTGATAGGTGAAGTAAACTGAGATATGCCATATGACTCACTGGCAGCACAGCTTCACTCACAGTGATGCAGGTCTGCTCTCGGGATGGGGGTGCTGCCCTTCAAGGAAAATATCAGAGGCCGATGGATAAAATTCTTTTCACTGCCAAATCCCTCCTGCACAGTAAAGCACAGGTTTACGTTTTAAGCACACACACACAAACACACACATTCAAACACAGGTGAATTAGAGTTCAAATTTTGCACCTTGTTTAAATTTTTCTTGACACTTCAGTCATTTATTTTCTGTAAATAATGTTTTGTTAAAAGAATTTCCTAAATTTGGAATAAATTTCCTTAATTTTCTGTCTGTGGGGTAAACACCCACTGGGGAAAATTTTGGGGAGGGGTTAGAGAACAGAGGGCGTGAGAAGATTTATTTACAATGGAACATTGACAAGTGGAGAACTCTGCTCTCAGAAACAGAGATTAGACATCCTCTTTGTGTTATCAGGAAGTAGCCTGGCTCAATCTGGCTACAGGCAACAGATTATAGCTGCAGGAGCGGCTCCAGCTACCATCAGCAAGGTCAGGACTGGGTCAGAGTGAGCTAAGGAGGCAGACGTCAATCACACAACTGCAGAGCATCGAACAAGTGACTCCACAGACCAGACTACCATTTTTGTTTATCTGCATCTTTTTCTGGGTCTGTTTTAAAGCACACAGAAAGACAATCATGCTGATTGGCTGATGGTGACCAAGAGCTTTTACACCTACATATAGGATTACTTATTAAGTGAGTCAAATCCATACCTACTGTGTTATAGCCATTTAAATACATGATTTTTCTGTAGCGCCATCTGTAGGAGAAAAGAAATTCAATCATTGTGCACACGCATCCTCTAACTGTGCGTCTATACAGGAGGTGTTTAAGTTTCATCACACAGAACAGGCAGTGATTATCTATTATAGTCAACACAGCTGTCTAAGCAGGCTGCGCAAGTTTGCGGAGGTTTGATGTGTAAGGACACATTCAGAGCAACGTTGGCCCTGCTTTAAAAAAAAGCTCTCTCATTCATTTAAATAAGAGCCAGCCTCATTGTGCAGCGCGGTGCTATCAAAGAAGGCTTTAGCAAAAAACTGCAGGGTCACCTGACAAAAAAGTTGAACCATGCTCAAAACGTGAGTGAGTAAATGACAAAGAGAGCAGCACAGACTGCACCAAGTTAAAGATAACTGCTGCATAAATAACCATAAATATCCCATAAAAAATATTCAGCTTGCAGCCCAGAACCAAATGTTCTGTAGTCTCCTTAATGATGTAATAAGATTTTCAAATGATAAAAATATGATACATGATTATCTAATTTTTTTGTGCACTTTGAAAAAGACATTTTTAAACATAATCTATGTTTGTAAGCCCCACTTCTTTGGTGATTATGTTGTTCCTTCAGTTGGATGAAGAACCAAGACATGTCACATACTGTATATTACATGGCAGGTTGACACATCCTGCTTTTTGGCTTATGGAGGACAATTTGAGGTTGAATTTAGTCTCTCATCATCTCTCAGTAGGAATGACACATTTTCGACTGAATAACGGCATCATTTCCACTGTCACCCACAGTATATGTAGAATTTAGTAGGTCTCTTGTTCTGCTATGTGATTGGATGGTACATCCTAAGCTAATTCTCACAACTTTCTTAACAAATCTGACAGAAAATGTAAAAACTTTCATTACTCATATGACTCATCCTCAGATGGTATATTTTATTTCACGCTGTGCTCATCCATGAGTGAAATGACAGAACAGGGAGGTTGGACTCTGCTCATTTCTTTGTATTTTGTACTGTTGCAAGGTTGTGAATACAGGCCTGCGTGACATTGAATGTTTTGTCAAAGTGTTCAAATTGTCAAGCAACCAAAAATAAGTTCAGATTTAGAGTTCAAAACAAAATCACAAAGAAACATGCTGACTGTTACAGTTTATACTCCTACCTGGACATAGCCATCGGGATTAGGACTATTTGAAAAATGCTAAATATATTGTGATAAATGTTCTACTCACAAATAAGACATAACACTATAGATATTACTTACACTACAAACAAGCATTTTCTACTAATCATAACATACTCTAATAAGCTAACAAGACAAGTCAGTAAGTTTGGCTCCACCTTAGTTCCATTAAATTATTAGCTTACATTTTGGCAATATGTAGGCCATATATTTAATTTATTTCACTTAAGTAAAGCCAGTATTTACTGCTTCATTAGAATAAATAATTGACATTGAAATGATTTTCTCACATCTTCATTACATTCCCCGGCCACAGAATAATGTGCTACTTTACAGAAGGATTCTACCAAATGTGAAAAAGTGAATTATAGATTACAAAAACAATTAGGCTAGATTTTAGGGCTGACCCCCTGTAGTCGAAGATTCGATGCTTTGATGGGCGGAGCTTCATTCGACTGTCAATCTCACAGTCGAAGCTTCGCAGGGAAAGGATCATGCCATTTTGGCGATATGGGGGTGTTCAACATCTGATTTTACATAGAACTACCAGTTTTCTCCCAATAAGTTAATAAACAGCCTATTTTAATTATTATAATAGTCAGTGCGCATGTGTATGTGTGTAGTGGCAGTGGAGGAACACTTGCTGAAGAGACCGAGCCCCAGCTTCACTGGTGTCGTGCCGAGTTGTCTGCACCTCGCGGGACTTTCTGATAATTTATCACTGTTGATGAATATTTTATCGTTTTTAAATAGCCGGCTTCTTGAAATAGGCCCACGAGGAGCCGCGACGTGCATGCAGTTGTCGGCAGCACGGCATGCACGCTAAACTCACACAAGACCAGTGAATGACAGGCGAGAGAGAGAGAGAGAGAGAGAGAGAGAGAGAGAGAGAGAAAAGGGTCTTCAAAAAGCCTCAGTGTAGCTGGAAATTTACAGTGTAAGTTGAATGAATAGAGGCTGCAGCTTCTCAAGATTAAAGCCCCCCCCCCCCCCCCCGCGCTCGCAATCGCCATGCACAAAAACATACATGATTTGACTATGTAAATCCTTTGTTGGGGCCAGACCTACTAGATTTTGCGTTCTCAGGTGAATTGTCTGGCCCTCCTAGAGTGGCCATGGAAATGGACTGGGACAATGCTGCAATATTTCCCAATGACATCATTATTTAAGTGGATTGATTGCTTTTTGATGCAGGCTATTCTTCAACAATACAGGATCATGTGTTACTCTTCCATGTGTATGCATTTTACGCCCACAGTTTGTGGTTATTAGATTTCATAATTGTATAATCCTCTCAAATTGTAGTCCCACTTCACCGGGCCATTAAGAATGTAGCGTACTATATCTGGCCAGGCCAGAAATAATGGGGGCAAACACACAATGCAGTTTTATGGGTTTTTATTCCCCGACTGGACTAAAACGAGAACATTAATAATGCGATTTCAAGGATTTAAGGCAGTTGAAGGAACTACTTTCTCACTTATTTCCAATTTTGTATCTGATCTCAACTAATTCATTTAACAGTACACTATAGTACCACTTAACCATACCACAATATGTAAACAGCTGCCATAATCTAGTTTATACTCACTCTGGTAGACTTCAGTTACTTCTAAAACAGGAACTATAGACAGTAAACTCTTGAATCTGCAATCTAGAATCTAGATTAAACCAAATCCAGACAACAGTACTTGGCCTTTTCTAAGTAGAGAAAATAAAAATCTAAATAAATACATTCATTTAACCACACAATGCCCATGGTTATAAACTCAAAGTAAAATGTTTAAATTTACCAGTAAACATAAAAAAACATCCATACACAAACTATAATTTGCCCAACACTTTGTACAGGGACTCAGAACTCCTATTTTATTAATATTTTATTCTATTAAGAAAAATCAGAAACTCACTGTCTTCTAATGTGCTGTGCGCCCCAAAGACACGCCCAACAGTAAGGAATACACATTGTTTATTCACAGCGTTTCCCGTTTACGCCGTGCCCCGTCAGAAACTCTACTCTCTCACGAGATCCATCCCATGTACTACTTTTAAAGTGATCATTAAATAAAGGGGAATGTTACTGCTGAAGTAAACCCACCAGCAACTACATAACATTTTACCCCACATAACAACCTAGAACTCTTAACCCCTTGTTCACCTGGCTACAGATGCATTCATGAAACAAGAGGGAGGGGACACCACAATGTTTTATGACGTTTTATTTTGCTCTGGTTTGCTTTGGAAAACAACTTTACAATGAAAAATACTTTGTGTTACAGTCATGCTCACAGTGTGCACTGAAATGATAACTTTTCCCAAGTCAGTTTCCTCAGTATCTCTTTTTATCTCCATATCTGGGGCCAAGTCCCACAGGGGATTTTGGTGATAATTTGTTTTTTGTTTTTTTTTCAAGTGTGTCCTATACAGATATCTGACACTTTGTAAACACATATCAATTAGCACAGCAGGAACTGTGCACCACTGGCGACCTATCCAGGGTGTACCCCGCCTTGCGCCCGATGTCAGCTAGGATTGGCTCCAGACCCCCTGCGACCATGTACGCAGGATAAGCGGTTGACGATGGATGGATGGATGGATGGATGGATGGATGGATGGAACTGTACACCTGTGGATGTCCTTCAGGTAATACTTACTACATTGCTAGACTGGCTGTCAGGCCATACAGCGTAATGTTACATATGATACAGCATTTTCTATGAGCACCACCTCACTGACGTTTTATCTATTATCCATGCCAAATAGAGTCTTTCCACAACACTGACATACCTCCAGTCTGGCTTGACATAGTTGCTTCTCCTGAGCCTGGTTTGGCCTTTGTGGAACGGATAAAGCCAGGATGCACAGACCACATTAGGTCAAGCCTCGCCTGTTTCTGTTATCCTGGATTTCTAAATTCTGCTTTTGTGAAACAGCCCTCTGGACCTGTGTCTGCCGACCTGCCTGCTTCCTGTTTGTTGCTTGCCAGCCTGTATACCTGCCAGCCTAGCTATCTGCCTTGCTTTACCTGCATGTAAGCTCATTTATGGACAATTAAATGAACTTTAATTACAGTATGTGCCTCGTCTGTCTGCATTTGAGTCCAAACCTTGTTTTCCCACCATGACAAGAAAATATTGGATTCATTCATTCATTCAGTTCTGACTGACTGGCAGAGAATCCCAGCAATATAACGTCTGTGGAATTGGAGGTGATGAATACCGCTTGGTTAGTTAGTGCTCCTGGTTGTCATGGTCACTGGAGTCACCTGAGGCAAAGTCTGACTGATCATTGTTGGCATTGCCACATAAGGCCAAATGTGAGAGTTTGTTCAATCTCCTGAGAAGGTATAAAATGCCAGGATTGTAAAAAGTGTTATTCTCAGCCTCCCTCCCCTGTTAGAGATGGTTTCTCTTACTATGGTGAAAATGGCTACTTTGACTCCATTCAAACCACGTGTCCTCCCTGTCCAAAATATTTGGAGTTGGTCCCTCTGTGTTGAGCCATGTGTTTGTGTAGTGGTTGTTTAGTTTCCCTAATATACACGTTTGTGCATCCCTCACTGCCCTGACAGCATATGCTGTATTGCTTTTCTTGTATTTTGGTGTGCAGTTTTTCAGGTTGACAAGTATCTGTCTTAGCGTGTTTTTTGGTTAAAAAACACAGGGCTCTGGGGCCTCATGTATAAAAGACTGTACAGGTTTCATACTGAAAGATGGCATACTCACAAATCTTGAAAAGTATGTGTGCGTGAAAACCAGTATATTTAACCTTTGTGTGCGTAGGCAACGTTTATACATTAGGCACCCGGAGTTTGTTTAAAATCCACACGCATCTACTTCTTCCATTTACCTGTTTGCCACAGTAGGAGATACTAGTGAGCCAATGGCACAGTCATGCTTCTGTCTATAGAATCCCCCGCTGCGGTCCAGCAGTTTACAAATCCTAAGGTTAATTCTTTTGTTCAGTGTGTTCTCTTGTAGCAACCGTGTCCTTACGGTTTCGACTGCCTCCAAGGTGGGGATACATGTGAAGAAGAATGTCACATCATAGGACACCATGGTTTATCTGGGTGTTAGGTTTGGCCAAGAGACAGAAAGGTTTAGGACCCAAACATAAGACACCAGAGGGTACAGTTTGATATTTGTTTGACACTTACAGAATATCTCATGGGGTACACAAAGTGGTGTAAGTAATGTCCACCAAGGTGAGTCCATACAGTGAAACAACAAAATCCACAACCAGCAGAATATTCAAAAATCACTCAAGGGAACAGGACACTCAATATACTTGAAGACACGACGAGAACTGGACAGAACTGAGCACATTAAGTACAAGGGCAAACAAGCAGAGAGGGAGCAAACAGGTGGAACACATCAGGATAATCAGACAACAGGAAACAAAGCTATACAATAAACACCAGACACATATGATTACAGAATAAAAGTGGAAGTAAAGCTACTAACAAGACACAAGGATGAATGTAACCGATTACAACAAAGAACATGGAGCCAATGATCAACTGACAAAAACATATGGACAAGAACACAGAACCAGAACACAGAGGCTGGGAGTGAAACAGGGACTGGCATAAACAATTGGGGAAAAAAACAATTGGTTGTGTGGTTAGGGTTTCATCATTTCTGTATTAGTTTATTCATTCATGTCCTGGATTATGTTTTGTTTTGCATTTGTTCATTATTCAGTGTCCATCCCATTTCTTTTTTTGTGCAGCAATTGGCTGTCTCTGTTCCCTGGCCCTGTTTCTTATCTTTGTCTGCCGTGATTGCCCTCATGTTTCTCACCTGTGCTGGATTACCCTACCAGCCTGGTGTGTGTTGTCCTGTGTCAGTATTTAAGTCTTTGTCTTGTCCTTGTCGTATGTTTAGTGTTCTTCCGGTTCCCATGTTCTTTGGATTATGCCGTTGCGCTGTTTAGATCATCTGCCCTGTTTGGATTTTGTAACTTCTATGGAACTTTGCCACGAACCCACGTTAGACTGTTTGAGTTTTGTTTAATAATTCACAAGAACTGCATCCTGCTCGTCAGTGTCTGCATCTGGGTCCAACCTCCTAGTTTTCCCTGTCTCTGCACTCATTTTCATCCTGAAAATACTAACACTAAAAAATGTGTGTATTGGTGAGGTTGTTACTCTTGATGATGATGATGATGATGATGATAACAATCAGCTCAAACATAGATAGTAGAGCTCCACGGGCCACAGGTCACGATTGACTCTCTGATTTCATCAGACCGTGGACATTTCTTTGTGTCTGACCTGAAATTATTCAAACTCTCACACCTCCAGGAGCTCAACAACACGCCATGAATAATTAACATTTTGGGTCACAAGTTCAGGTTCAAATCGGAAAGCGGTGTTAGTTTCATTGTCATGTAAATAAGCTTTAGCTCTGCCTTCATTACTCCAATGTTCAGTCATTCAGTGAGTGAGGGCTGTGAGCCTGGAAACAGCACATAAAGCCCTAAGATCAGGTTTAATGAGACAGAGCTTCTGACAAAACACTATTTTTAGAATCCAACTGGATGTGATGTGAAGATGGGGTGGTGCTCGCTGAGCATACTCGTGTGCTCAGCAAGTGAAAGGTGGGGTGGAGGGTATGGTCTGTTTCAGCAAGGTGCTGTCCAGTCTTTTTGGACATTACTTTCTGGTGTCTGTCTGTGCACTATATCATTTTGTGGCTGTGTTACAGTCTAAAATAAAGAGCTGAGTGTTAAGTGTAAATAGAGATGATCTGGATTTTCTCACAATTCTTAGGGACACAATATTAATGGAAAACTATCCCTTTCATGCATGAAATATTAAATCACAAAGTAATACTTTTTGATGTATTTTACTTTTAAACAAGTGACAACTTATGCCTCAATTTGGGTCCAAAAAACATTTGTTTTTAAAATCCCATATAAATATTTTGTACGTCCCTGCACACATTGTAATTTAAATAACAGCCGTATTGTACACAATATAAGTTCTTCTAAGTATTCTTTTTATGTTATTGTCAATTTCATATTTTATATGTATGCTTCTTGACATGCAGTATTTGCTTTATCTTTCCTATATTTTCTACCTGTTATGTTTATTGTTATACACCAAAATACCAAAGCAAATTCCTTGGATATGTAAACCTAATAAGCAATAAAGCTGATTCTGTGCAGGTCGATGTGCACAGCTGTAGGGTTAACCCGGTCGACATGCACAGAATCGCTTACTTAGGTTTGGGGTAAGGGGCTTTGTGGGGGGCTGATCACATCAATTAAAGGCTTTCGTGGCGCAGCAGCGATCAGCTGATTTTACTGACGGAGCCTCCGACTGCTGCTGCGGCAGCTTCAGTTGTAGTTGTTTTGAGCGGCTAGACATACACCCTCTCTATTCCTCTCTTTGTATCTTTAGTGTAGTTTAGTGACTTGTTTAAACAGACTGCTTTCTTGTTTTATTCTTGTGACTGTCGTATTTTCAGAGGTTTTTGTGGCTCACCACAAAAGGAAAAAGATCTTTCAATTCAGTTTATTGATCGAAATTTAATAAAATAATCTTCCATTGTTTACTTTCAACACAAATATCAATACCTTCAATTCGTTTCCCACAACGTATTTGGTCACTAAACTATTTTACTCCCCCTCTCTCATTCAAATATAAAATAACTCCCAAGCTGCAGTCTCTTTCCTTATAGGCTAATACTACCAGTGAGGATGACCTAATTAGGATGGGGAGCAATGTGATACAATTTCCCAATACTTATTATGTAGCAATTATTTGAAACAAGAAAAAAAAAACAATATAGATAATCTTGCTTGTCCATTGCAACAATAAAAATAATTAAAGCTGCAAGCAGCGAGGAGCAGGCCCCAACACATCGCGCTCGTCAGGGGTGTGCGGCAGCCTTGCAGCTGTTGTGTGCATTCTGTCATTTCCGCAAGGGAGTTAAGCACAGCCGTTGAATAGTAGGTGGCGGTATCATTGTAATAGAAGCTTGGCATGTCAATTTCTACAGGGCATGACTTAAGTTAACAATGCACATATCACACAAGTGATGTGTGGAAAATATCTGATAATGTGTGGATGATGTGTCAGTTACTACTTCAAAGTGGCAATTCATCAGTGAGCTAAAAGGCACAGCTCTCAAAAAAAGCTTCCTATTTCATGGACAGCATTTAAAAAGAACTCAAACGTTTCAATGATGTTACACTGCATCATTAAAGCATTATGGCTTTCCTGCAGAACTTTGAGATGGATGTGGTCAAACTGCTATGTGCACATATTCCTCACATTTTTGTCCCTAAGGAGCTAGGTGGGGTAAAAAAATGAAGGTACCAAAACAGATAAAGTTTTTATCATGTTCTTTCCAAATGCCAGTAGTTGGCCCTATCACTAGGACTGGATATTGACATGTAAGTCTCTTCGGGGTTGACATGTGATTTTGGGACAGATCTGACCATGTATAGTCCATTTATATGCTACTTCCTTTTCATGGCGAATCATCAAAATTGAACGCCATGCCATGGTCACACCGTTTGATCAATCAAAAAAAGCTTCGCAATTTAAAATTGCAAGGCTGTTAAGTTTGCGCTGGCTACATTTGAAGTTGATCGGGTTAAAGCTGTAGGACGAGTTTGTTAAAATACGGAGCCTTTAAACAAGGTAAGCTCAGACATTCAATTCAATATGGCCGACTTCCTGTAGGGTTTAGCACATGGCTCCAAGAGACTTTTGGCAGCTCTAGGTGAAACACACAGCTGGGGCTGCTCATTTGAAATCTTGTAGGGGGCGCTACAGAGCTGTTTTTCCAAACACATGCCCTTGAACAGTATCAGACAACAGAACACACCCATTGTGATGTCTTGGTAAAGTTTTGTGAGATTTCAAACATCCTAAGCCTCTCAAAATTCAGCTTCCTGTTTCACGCCGTTTGACATTAAGTCAAAACCTTACATCATGTAGGTCTTAAGACTAATTTTAGACAGTTTTGAGCCAAATCGGATCATCCTTCTAGGAGGAGTACAGCAACAAATAAAACATGTCACTTCCTGTTGTCAGTAGGTGGCGCTTGCACTACGACTGGATTTTGGCATGGAAATGTGTTCGGGCGGGACTCTTTGGGGGGAAGTTTGGGGCAGATCTGACCATGTCTAGCCCATTTACACATTATTTCCTTTTTCATGGCTAATCATCAAAATTGAACGCCACGCCATGCCATTGACACGCCGTTTGATCAATCAAAGAAAGCTTCGCAATTTAACAGCGCAAGGGTGTTGGAATGGCACAGCCCACATTTGAAGTCGATCTGATCATATCCCTAGGAGGAGTTTGTTAAAATACGGAGGGTGACTGATGGGGAAGCATAAGTATAATAATAATTCTAACAAACACAATAGGGTCCTCCAGTGGTCGCTGTTCGGGCACTAATAATAAGCTACTAATCAGGTGACACGTCAACAGGTATCAAATGAAGTACTCAATTGGTATCACTTTAAGGGTACTGGGTTGGGTACTGGTATCATAAAATTTGAAACAATACCCAACCCTATATGCTACTAACATTAGTAAAGTAGCTTACGCAACGTAGCTAACATTAACGACACAACTTCAACTGTACCATTGAACCAAACGCGGTTCTCTTGGGTAAGGGACTTACTAGCCATCCGACCACCCTGCCACCACCTTATTGTCTGACTTTCATGGTTATTTATACCCCACAGCTGGTATTTTTCTCTGTGACAGTTGACGTAAAATGGCACGCTGTTTCTGCACAATATCAGTCAATACAGACTAAAGAGCATGAAATGACACGTGAAAAGCAAAAAATACATTGGAATATCATGTTATTCATACTCCTTTTGATGATATCAGGCTGGAAACTGAGACAACTTTGTTTGATTAAACGTATGTCCATTTGTTGTGACATGAAACGTGTGCTGGTGTCCAGGATGAAAGCTGCATCATGTAGTTTGGCCTTAAGCCTCAGAACCATGGTATTTTGACAACCTGATAACATTTGATATCTGTAACAGCACACTGTCTTAGTATGGATTCATTTCTTGTCCTTTTTGTTTGATTCTGTCACTTTTTCATTTCCTCATGATTGTGTAATGACTCATCCTAGACTGACAGAGTCTGAAATAAAAGTTGAAATAAAAATTGCTCTCAGGTAGAGTTGACGTTTGACCTTGTAAAATGATTCAGAATATTGTTAGCATACAGTATCCTGCTTCATTTGGAGTTTTTCCACCACGGTCTCTCTGTCTGCTTTAACAGCTGCCTGTTATCTTGGAGAAAAATATATTCAGCTGAAAACATAACTCGGGTTGCTTATTAAACTCAGAAGAGAACAGACGAGGGCTTTTCTCTGTTGTCAGTTTGTCACACACGCTGTGGGGAAGCAGGGTGAAGTTGTTTGTATGCTTTTTGTTTGTTCTAATCTAATTATTTTACTTCTAATTTAGTCAGAGCATCTCCTTCTTGCTGCTCTGCAGCATGTACCACTGCGCTGTTATTGCGGTGTCAGTCAATATAAATAAATACCACTAAGAGAAATTTGCGTAGGGGCACAGTGCCAAAGACAAAGGCTACTCCTCCCTGGGAAGCATTTGATTTTCTGTCGGCTTCATTTATTACAAGATATGGAAATAAACAAAAAGTAGATGTAAAGCAATCTGTGAGCACACTTTGTAAAAGAAAATTCACCGAATATATTTGAACTCAAGGAGTCACAATGAAAGGCTGGAGAGAACGTCAATTAACTTGACAAATGACTTTAGCACATTGAAATCGATAAAATAGCCATTAGCCATGAGAGCAGGGTTTCAAGAGGAGAAGGAACAGAAGTGAACGATTAAAGTTGACACTGTCATAATTTGGCTCAGCAAATTCAGAGAGATTAATTTAACATTACTAAGTATCAAGTAGCCAAAGTACTGAAGTCTAATAGTATCCAATTTAAATACAGATTGAAGAGAATTTCCCATTGCAGCGTATTTAATTCCACACAGGTAAGTGGTGAACAAACAAACTACATTTGGGTCATGCATAAAGTGAGTGCTCATACTAACTTGGCTTCAAATCACTGACCTTTAAAAGGACACACTGTGCCCAGCAGGCTCTGGACAGGTGGCGATAAGAGATTTTATTACAGTGTGAAATACAGAGTGAAAACTCTGCTGTGTCCAAAAAGTATCATTTACGTCTTTCAAATGTGCACAAATATGAAAACATTTTATTATAGGATTATGTTTTTGACTTCAAAAACAGGCAGGACAGGATTTCACTGCGTACGTTCAGGTCTAGCAAAATGGTGAAGTACATTTCCTTCCTCATAAAACATTTGCAAAGCTGACAATTTAGAGTTCTATTTTAATTGGGTATTGTTTACATGTTCCGTGTTCAAAGCCTTCTTCTTCATTGCCTTTTGTGCATATTGCTGTGTTTCATTGTGTGTTACCTCCCCCAACTGATGAACAGTGGAATACAAACAAAACAGGGATCCGCACATGAAAACATTGCTCCATATATTTACCTTTAAGAATTTTAGTCTTTCTAAAAAATCTGTATCAAGTTCCTGGAGTTTGTTTTCCATAAAAATCAGCTCCACTACAGCACATGATATAAGATACTTAAACATTAATGATTTTACCAAATTTAAACAATGTTTACTTTGTGAGCTCAGAAAAAAGTTCAGCTCCCAAGAAAATGTATATACATACTTACATTGTCCTTGCTTGGATTCGTCCCTATCCGTATAACTTATCAATACTCTCTCTTTTTTTTTATTTCTAGTTCATCTGTTCCACTGTTATTGACACATGAACTAAACACAGCCACTTCATTGTCCCGCTGTTACAGACACATGAACAGTAGTTACATACTGTAACTCCAGATTCTCCACATAATCCAGAAAAGCTTGTCTACGCCCACCCACAGCTCTCCTACCTCCGCACCTTGTATATATACACAACAGTCAGACCTGGCCATCAGCTCCCATAGTGCCTTTTCTTCAGCACTGAGAACCAAGGTCCAGTGAGGCCCACAACTTAGAGGGCTGCGCCTATACTATAGAATCTGGAGTTACAGTACGTAACTACTGTTCTACTTAGTATAGGCTTCGCCCTCTAAGGCTAATGGGTTACAGACAAAGCAACCTGAGTCAACACCTCACTGGCCCGTACAGTACCACCAAGCACAGACCCACCTGCCCAGAGCCATGTAATGAGCCACCCAGTCCCCTGCAGCCCGCAGCATTGGTGGTGGCATGTGCTCTACCTCCGATGGTGCGACATGGGGAAGCAACAGAACAGGCCGGGGACAGGATGGAGGGCCCCCGCAGCTGTGCAGGTGCAGACAAGGTCACGCACAGCGAGCGTACCAGGTGCACATAGAGCAGGGCCAGCGTGAACAGCGGAGTATGAGGTGAGGCCTTTGAAATAGCCTCACATAGCCAGTGAGACAGGTGCTGCGCTGACAGGGGAAACCACCTGGACTGTTCCCTGTAGTTGCACTGCCAGAGGAGAGACATGGATAAAAACACACTAAGCACCCAGCACGTACACCACAAAGACCAACAAACACAATCACACACAGTCATCACATCCGGGGATTCGTGAAAATTATAACATTAAATAAAGAGTGTAATGTTCCATTAATAGTATACTGTTTGTATAACATTAATATATTATTTATAGTGCTGGGCAACAATTAAACTTTTAATCGATTAATCGCATTGTTATATGCAAAATTGAATAATGAATTCTAAAGTAGTGTATTGCATAATTTAAATTTAAATGTACTGCTGTACAAAGTGCAATAACATGTGGTTTGCAAACACTTTGAACAAATAAGTTGCTTTTTACCAGCAGTATTCCCTTTACACAGAAGCAATAAAATATTTCTTGTAAATCTCAACTTAAACATTAATGTAATCAAATCAAAAATAAAACCAAAGCTATTTGTCACTGCCAGGGCATTACCTTTTATCTAGCTTGTTAAAACAAGTTACTATCAAAGTACAGTTTTCTTGGGTTTTTTTCTGAACAGCTATCAGCAGAAACATTTTTCTTTTACCAGGGAGCAGCAGAAACAGATTATGTTCAGTAGCAAGTGTCCCTGTTAAAGTGAGGTGTCCGAACAAGGTGTAGTGACAAGTTTCTCTGAAACTGTCATGGTGGTGCTCGCCTCACGCACACATCCGCCCACCGGCTGCCGAAGTTGAATTGTCTTGAACATTTTGTACGCGACGCCCTGCACAAATCATTGGAAGAGAGACTGATCCTCTCTGTTTGTGAGTATCAGGACACCAACAGGAGGGAATTCACATGGCAGAGCATCCCTGTAAATCTAGATGTAGGCCTATCAGGTAAAGCTATGTAACCTATAATTTTAACTCTACAGCTGTGTAGTGCACATAAGCCGTTGCCATGGTTACCCTCAATAGCGTGCCTGCCGTTTACTCGCGGAGCGCTGTCTTTCTCCCACACGCTGCATCCAAGTACTCTGCTGAAGCCTCCCACCACTGCTTGTTTGGGTGGGTGATTTGCAGGCTGATCAACATGTGACCCATGGTTTGACTGTAGTCGTAGCCTATTCAGAGTCAGTGAGCAGGGAACTTTCAAAATAACAAATATTTTTAAAAGCTGCGTTAACGTGCGATAAAATAATTGTCTGCGTTACCGCGATAATAACGCGTTAACTTGCCCTGCCCTAATTATTTACTATATTCATTATAATTTCAATTAGTTCACTATTTTACCACTAGTTGAATATTAAATGCAGTTATAGCTGTTTCATTTCTGTGTGTTGTTTTTATTAATTTAATCCTTTCAATGCTTTACATTGGTCTCTAATTTGTTAATGCTAAGTACTAACTTGTCAATCATATTGTTCAACATTTGAAAGTTTGCAATAGTACGTCAAACTTTTTTTGTCCCGCCTCATCCAGGCTGTGCAGGTCGGTTGACGAAAAGTGACAATAACAAGCATATCGGCTTTATGAAGAGTTGAACAACAAAAGGCACCAATCAGGGTGCAAACTACGGGGGAGCCAGGAAGAGCTCTAACATGGGATCTCTAAAATATTGACAGCATGCTTTTATGACATTAATCTCAAGATTTCTCTATCATCATGGATCATGCGGAGCGTCAGACATCATCCAGCCAAAGACAATGATCAGAACGTGCACAGCGGGCCAGTCACTCCGTGATCTCCTGTCCATTGTCCGCAGCACTCCCTCTCCGGTATGGGTTGTGACGCTGGTTCGACCGATACGCTGTGAATGGTTCGTGATCATTCCCTCTGGCTGGATGAATATTACGCACTATCCATGCACTACTGCAGCTGGGGGCTTTCCACAGCGCCACGCAACTTTCTAAATTCCTCCCTCTCACAGGGAAAAGAATGGTCAGGTCACAAACACAGCTGCAGCTGTTGTGTGAAGCGTAACTGTAGCAAAATGGCTACATATGATAATAATAATGATAATTATTTTATATACACATATATATATATATATGACAAACATGCCTGATAGCTATGGTATAGTTGGCATACTGCACCGATAAAGCTAAAGTTAAATAGCAAGCAAGCCAAAGTCAAACCTTTTTTATCTTCTCCCAGTCTTAATGCTTCTGCTGTCGACGACACAACTCTGTCTTTATCACAGAGTGACCAGCCCACTGTCACTTCTCTCTGTGCTCCGGTGGCCAGTCCAACTATGTTTTGAACGATTAGCGGCGGGGCGGGGAGGGGAGGGGGGTTATGGTAGGTTGTTGTCTTTAACATTCCTTGCACACTGCTCATCAATTATGCTGGTTCGCACTTAGGCCTATCTGTTTTTAGGGGCACATGTGAGAGCTGGGTGTGGGCGTACAAAATGAGTAGACTGCAGTGCACACTGAGATGAGTCACACAGCACACTTTTTCTGTTTGTTTAATTAAATCACACCTTTTTTGCGGTTATGTAAGCGTACATGACGACATCGCAACTGCAATTGCGATTTGATTAATCCTGCAGCCCTATTCCAGACCTGTCAGACAATTTGTGCAGGAATGTGCCAGTTGCCAGAACGGCCAGACTGGATCTGCACAGATTTTCATGAGAATGTCTCTAATCTGAATCGGTTTGTTAGCCATTCATCATCATGGGCTAAGAAGTCCTCATGGTCCCGGAACACGCGATCACGTCTTAGTTGTCTATTTGCCAAATCTTCAAGCAATGCCAAAACAGCCATACTTTTGCATTTTACACAAAACAAAATTATAAACCCAACACTTTTGTTTTCATCATTAAGCAGGACAGCAGCCATGATAAAGGTTACTTGGAGAAGCTGAGGCAATTTCTAACAATGGCTTCCCAACAAGTTGCCTCGTTCAGTAGCCACATGAGATGCCTGATTTGCTGCTGTGTTCCAGCTGTAATACCATGACACTCTGGAACAGAAAAAACATACACATCCATATAAATTTTTATGACTTCCATTTACATACTGCAATGAACAATAGCAATATTTAGTAGGCAGTTCCCAAGTCATTTTCTTTATTGCACGTTTTTTTTCATTTTCAACAACACAGCAGTGCACATATACGTTTACAATCCCACAAGGCATTTCATTTGTTAAAGCAAGCTACAAGGCTGTGGGTGGGAACAATCATGAGGGTTTGAGCAAACAGAGGTGATGAGCCATTGATGATCTGTGGATATGTTTCACTCCCAATTCCTTTCTCTATTTTGTGCTTCAATGAGAGAAAAAATGCGTCTATTGTTGTCATAAATGACAGTAATCAATCAAGTTCCACCACATAACTCAAAGGCAAACATGTATCCAATTATACAGCAAAACAATCATTAACAGTGATAAATGAGACAAATAGAGCTGCAGCCACTTAATGCTCGTCTGTACAGGAATACACTGACTGCTGACAACAGAGGGCTCTGAAGCCTGTGTAGAATATTTGGAGGCTTTCTCTGTACTCTACATGTTGTGACTTGTCGGATCCTGGCTGACAATGCCATTAAAGTCCATTCAGAACGGTGCCAGCAGAATGAAAGTGATCCACTTTACACCATGTTCATATTGTCAAGCATCTAAGTCAAGTGTAATCCCAGTAGTATCACACTTAATAGCTGGGGCATTTTCTAGGGGTGGCTGTGGTTGCCCACTAATCAGAAGATCGGAGGTTCGGTCCAGGCTCTTCCAGTCTGCATGTTGAAGTGTCCTTGAGCAAGATACTGAACCCCAAATTGCTCCTGATGGCTGTGCCATAAGTGTGTGAATGGGGTGAATGTGACATGTATTGTTAAGCGCTTTGAGTGGTCAGAAGATTGTAAAGGCGCTATATAAGTACGTTGTATTTACATTTCTAAAACGTGTTCTGGCTCACAACACCTCTTATATTTATCATCATCAGTGTCATGAACTAAAGAACCAAGTTTGGTTCCTGTCAGGCCCAGTAACAGTCATGAGGACCCCTATTTGTGATAAAGACGTTAAGCTAGATATGTTAATTTGTCAGGCCAGGACACTCTTGAAAAAGATAATTTTAATCTCATTGAGTCTTTTACTCTTGGTTAAATAAAGTTTATATACAAAAAGAATATCCCTGTTTAGTTATTGATATTTAGTTTGAATTGAAGGTTGAAGGCTGAATCAAGAAAGAAACTATTTGTCTTCTTTCAAACCAGGTCCGGAATAACCTGCTAGGGGGGCCCGGGGCAAAAAGGAGCCCCAGTTGACCCCAGTTTCTTATCACACTTTGGCTAATGGCTGTTCCTAAACTCCTCTGGAGTCATATTCATAAAACAACCTTAGGCTAAAAGTAGCTCCTAGCTGTCTAGTTTGGATAAACTGAAAAATAATATCACTCCTGACTTTAAGACAGCCCAGTTTTTGGTCAGAAAGTAATTCACAGGATCTGGGGTCTCATTTATAAAACTGTAGCTGACACGCCCATAGTTGCCAATAAATTAGTCAGTGAAACGCCCCTCATTAATATTAATACATAATGAATACATAGTGACTACATGAAGATAAGGAGAGCAAATTCTCACAGAAAAACTACACAGAAAAAAAAGAGAATTAACCCAGTGTGACTTTTAAGTTCTTGTTGGGGAGGTTGAAGCAAGAAAGAAGATGTTTTTGGTGGGACAAAGGTGGAGACAGACACATACTGGATGACCCAGGTACATATTTTGTAATTCCTCCTTTGAAAAGACAGTAAACCAAGTGCATTCAACTTGTGTTTAACCATTTATTTACACCAACAGTCCTCTCAGTTAATGAGGCTGCCAGTGAGTTAAAAGAAGTGTCACTTGTTTTATGTCAAATATGCTGTAGTACACCGAAAGATCTCCTTAATGAGTAGTGTGATATTTTTCCACACCATGTTTTTATTTTTTTACAAGCACCAACATGTGGATAAGGCAACTGGAGATAGGACAATGAAGATGCGATAATATATGAAAATATGCAAATGTCTTTCTTGACTGAGGCATTGAAAACAGCATCAATTTAAATGTAATTTGTCCTACTTTTGTCCTTATTTAAGATAATCAATTGCACTGCATGCAATTAATTACAGATTAAATTAAATATGATTCCAGATTAAACTGTTAAACATATTTGATGTGTTCTTTTGCAATAACAGATATCTGTTTGTGTTTATTATCCAAAATTACTGTTCTTTTATTGCACACTTCAGGGAACATCGATCAAATGGGTGTTTTATTTATGTTTTACAAATAAACTCATAATAAATAAAGTTTTATAGGCCTAGGTGATATTTCCATTTATTTTACAACAGTATCCATTTGAAACCATTTCTTCCTGCTATCTGAGTCGTAGTCTGTAATTTTTCCAGTTTATGTGCGTACGCATGGGTCAGAGTTTGCTTGGTGTGGGCCTCTCCTACGTCCGCAGCCTGTATATAAACAAGGGTGAGACCTGGCCTTTGGCTCCCATTTTTCTTCAGCACTGAGCTGTCTAAAGAGCAGAAGACGTCCTGTCGGAGAAGAAGGCAAGCGATCGTTATGCTACAAGGATGCTACCGTCAGGCTAACGTTGAGCTAACCGGTTGCTAACGGTAAGCTAACGTGTAGGTGACATGCGGTCTGTCCCTGATCAGTCGACCAGGGAGTGTCCACATTGCACCACATTAGCTGCAGCTAATGGCATCTAGCAACCGGTATTATTAGCTATGGGTAGAAAAAAAGCTGTGTGTTAATCAGAGGTCCCATCACATACCCCTCCCCGCAGAAACTGTGTCATTTACTCTGTTGCCTCTCCCTGCTGTCCCCCTCTTGTCGGGGGAGCAGCACCTTGTGCGGACCCCCGGCGACTGTGTCTGCGGCAGGGGCAGCAGAGTGGCTTCCCTTCATGGCCACCAGGGCGCCTCATCAGCAGGTCCGACCGCTTTCAGAGCGCTACTCGGAGTGGCTAGCTTCCTTCCTGATCCACTGCGGTAGGAAGTAATGGGTTCTACTCCATTCCTGGTCAGAAGGAAGATGAGGCCCTTCCAGGATTGGTCACTGTTCAACAAAGCAATTATGGAGAGACCTTTTTGCATGCTGACAGTAAAGCAGGTGCTGGAGTGTGTGCACCAGGGAGACTGGCTCACCTCCATTGACCTGAATGACGCATACTTTCACGTTCCCGTCATCCCTGATCACAGGAAGATCCTGCGTTTCTCCTTCAGGGGTGTCCAGTACCAGTACAACCGCCCGACATTCGGTTACTCCCTGGCCCGGCGCACTTTCTCCAAGTGTGTCGAGGCTCCTCTGGAGCCACTGCGGCGGTTGGGCATCAGGGTCCTGTTTTATCCGGGTAATATGCTGCTGCTGGCACGATCCCAGGTCCCAGCTTGTCGCACACCTGTCTCACCTGGGTTTCCACGGTGAACTGGAAGAAGAGCACGCCTCTTCCCTCCCAGAAGCTCACTTACCTGGGTGTTGTACTTGACTCCTCTCTCTGGAGAGCGCGGTTGAGAGAGCGTGTCGTCCCACGGGCAGTGGTGACAGCTCTGTCGATTATGAGGCTTCCGTGCCTAATGTCGGCTGCTCACGTGGCGGTCCCCCTAGGCCCCCTGCACATTGGTTGCAGTGGTGGTTCATCCGCTTACGTGTCGACCTGGTGAGACAGAGACAGTGCCTGATCGCTGTTCCTCTGTCTGTGGGTTCGGATCTGGCCTACTGGCAGGACCACGTCCCATCTCATTCTTCACAGACACCTCCCTGATGGGCTGGGCAGGACCTGTCTCTCTCAAGTGGTAGGCGGTCTGTGGCAGGCCGCCTGGCGCCGTTCGCAGCGCCTGTTTATGCACTACAGGGAGCAGTCCAAGGGACTTCCCCTGTCGGCGCAGTGCCTGTCTCACTGGCTGTTTGAGGCTATTTCACCTATATGATATATATACACTCACAGGCCTCTCCCACGGGACGGTGGGGAGGAGCTTGTGCTGGCCCTGCTCTGTGCGCAGCTGATGCGGTCGATGTCTTGACCCCGTCTGCTTCTGTACAGCTAGTGGGCCCCACATCCAGTTCCCCAACTATTACACATGGATTTGTATTTATGGAGATCCTTTGTAATAGGTACCTTCAGCAGCCTCCACAGACACAGACCTGGTCGCAAATCAGCCTTCGAGCCTTGATTCTTCAAGGAGATTGCAGGTTTCAACCTCCTTGTTGACGGAGAATCCTTTTTCTACTGTGGCTTGTCCATGGGACCTAAGTAGTTGGCTCTGACAGAACCTTAACTGTTCAGGGTAGGACTTGCGAGTGTTGAGGGCAGGAACTTATCAAGCCACTGCTCCAGTGACTCAAAGGAGAGGAAGTGTTTACACTCAACAGAGAAAGACTTCTCAAACTGTTCACATCACCCATGACACTGACATGGAAAAAGAAAGACGTAATTATTCATAGGTCATTAAATTTCATTCCGGTAATCTGCTTAGTTATTCATACAAAAAATACATTGCTCACAGCACCTGTAGACATAGAAAGGTAAGCAGCGTACTGTAGATTTCTTCTGAAAAAGTATCATTAGGGGCACCGGCTAGCTCACTGCTAGTGCACGTGTCCTGTGCACTAAAGGCTTAGACCTTGCTCCAACAGCCCATGTTCAAGTCTGACGTGTGGCCCTTTCCTGCATGTTGTCCCCTCTCTCTCTGCCACATTTCCTACTCTCAAGCTGTCCAATCGTGAATAAAGTCTAAAAAGTCCTAAAGCTATCTTTAAAAAAAAGTAAAGGTTAAATTATTTCCTTTGGAAACAATTGGTAAATTTGAATAACCACTTCTACTGTCCCCATACAATATTTTTTTTATACCAGCTGACAAGCCTCCTGCCAACTGCTTGCCCAACAGGAATGTTTGGACTATACTTTTTTTTACTTATATCTTTATATTGCACCACTCTCTAACTTTATCGTTGTGGGATCCAAACATGCAATGTGCCTGACCACTGTGCCACTGTGCTGCAGAAAAGCCCAGTGAAATTCACTGGGCTTTTCTGCAGCACTTTAGAATAACAGCTTGACAATAAATCAAGATTTTAACGACACACACCTGGTCCAAAACACATACAATAAAAAACAAAAAACAGACAAACACTAAATAAACAAAAGAGGAACAAAAGGCCACAATATTACATAGACCTTTTTTACATATAGGCTAAAACACCAATGATTCCACATTCTGGAAAAGAACCTCACTGAACTTAAGTACTTCTGCATCAAATTGACAGCATAGTCTCTGAATAGCCTGACGTGCACCTCCTCAAAAATGTAACTACACATCAAGTCGGCGCGGACTGTAAGCACTGTGATTGGTCAGCTGGATAGCCTTGCAATGCCTCCGAGCCGACAGGAAGTCCCTGTGCTTTGAAGTAACTTTTACTAGTGGCCAAGACAGCGGCTGTAACACGGTGGACCAAAATATATAATATAATTTTATAATAATATTATATTAATATAATATATTATTATTATTAATAATATTATAATAATAATTTGACCGTCACAACCCGAGCGAAATGCCTCGTTTCACTATCACAATGTGATCCACTCAGTCAATATCGTTTGACCAGCCGCACCATTTTACCCCTATTCACGTTAGCTAAGGGCTAAACCGGAAGTTAGCTACGCCGTAGGCTACGCACATAGACCCTACGCAGGAGTATAATTCAAGCTTGAGTGCTGGGTTGGTCAGTGCTGAAATTAAACTGTTTGCAGAGTCTGATAACCTACACTGTACATGAGATTGCACAGCAGAGCAGGTCGGCACGCCAACACTGACAAACATTTGGCTTACACTGCTCCATCGTGGCACCTTAAGCAGCAGCCTCAAACCATCATTATATGCTATCATTATCTGTGCCGTGTTTAGGTTTAAAACCAAACTGGTCATCAAAGGTCAGGACAAACTGTTCCAGCTTATGTTGTAAGCTCCTCTCCAAGACTTTGGATAAAGTACTGGCCAGAGCTATAGGCCTTTTATTATCCATGCTATTTATTTTGCCAGCTTTGTCTTTAATAATTGGCACTGACATAACAGATAAACTAGAATCAGGTAAAAAAAAAAGAACTAAACACCCTGTAAAACAAATGCCAAGCAGAGGACAGAGTTTACTACTCGTAAATTTAAAATGTTCAGCAGAAATCTTATCTATACTGCATGTCTTATTATCTTTTGGCATCATAATTGCATCATAAACTTCTTGCGGGGATACAGTCACATTACTGCAAAGGAGTTAATATTAACACAGTTAAACAGCTCATAATAATGTTTCAACCACAACTGAGTAATTTCCTCTGAACTGCTCAACATTCGTTGGTAAACATGTTTTACAGTTATTCATTCTTTTGATTTCTTTCCAGAATTCATTAGGACTATTGTTTTGCCGTTTCCTTGCAAGTGAGTCAGATCTCATTATATTTTCATTCCTCTTAATGACATATTTGGGCATATTTAAAGTTTGCATTTGTCCGGTTCTTCTATTCAAATAAGGGACTATGTTTATATCTGCTTGATTCAGCCCAAGCTTTGAAAGCCATTCTAGCCTCAGCATGAACCTCTTCAACATGTTCATTCCAGCCAGGTTTTGCTTTATACATCTTGGTCTTTTACAGAGGCCTGCTTGAAGCAAGAAGGGACTCCACAATACTGTACC
The DNA here is from genome assembly GCF_014851395.1 of Micropterus salmoides. Lineage (NCBI taxonomy): Eukaryota > Metazoa > Chordata > Actinopteri > Centrarchiformes > Centrarchidae > Micropterus > Micropterus salmoides. The sequence continues at coordinate 38,430,921 of NW_024044348.1, read as the reverse complement.
ATGTTGCGGGTTCTTACAGTTATTATCACAGCATGCAGCGGCTATTGGTAAGTTGATGTTACTCAACAAAGTCCTCCTCTTTCAAGTTAGACTAGTCTATTTTCCCCACCCGCATGTTGTTGTTCACAGAAAGTTTTCCACTGTGTTATTGTCCTACACTGTTATGTTGCATTATTGTATAGTGACGGCTACCTTTTTAGATTTAAAATGTGCGTATCTTGGTTTTACCTACAGCATTAATAACACTGAAACGACAAAAATGGCGGAGATACAGCTAGATATTCAGTACTCCCTTAGAACTTCATAACACTTACAACTCTGTTTCTCCACATTCATTTCTAGCGTATAGCAAACCTGCGTCATGACAATGACTCTGTTTTAACAATTCTCTACCAGATTGGAGCATATCTATCCAGAAAGTATTCACAGTGCTTCCACATTGAATTATGTTACAGCCTTATTCCAAAATGGATGAAATTCATTATTTTTATTAAAATTTCCCATAATGACAAAGTGAAAGAAGTTTGTCTGAAATCTTTGCAAATTCATTTAAAATGTAGCCACCCCCAGTGAGAGGTTCAGAGCACTCTGGACCAGGTTTTCATCATCTGTACATTGCTGCATTCATCTTTCCCTCAATCCTAACTAGTCTCCCAGTTCATGCTGCTGAAAAACATTTCCACAGGAGTTTGTGTAATCTCAGGAGACTTGTGCAAATTCAGAATGGTGACGCGCAGCTAAACAAACTTTTTCATTCGTCAGACAATCCACCAATTAAATTAAATTTAAGTTACAACAATTCACTGTGGTCATTAGGAAGGCCAAGAGAAACTGCACTGAAGACTCACCTGGTGCAGTCTCCTCACAAGGCGGTGATTTCACAGAAATCCTGAGAAAGTCTTAGATCTTTAAGTTCAGCTCATGATGAATGGGGGAAAAAACAAAAAAGTGTTGCATTTATAATTTTGTTAGGTGTAGATTCTGGAAACGCACAAACAGCGAGGATCAGTCTCTCTTCCAATGATTTGTGCTGCACGTTGTGTTCTACGTGGCATTGATTCAACAAGGTGCTGAAAGCATTCTTTAGAAATGTTGGCCCATATTGATAGGATAGCATCTTGCAGTTGATGGAGATTTGTGGGATGCACATCCAGGGCACGAAGCTCCCGTTCCACCACATCCCAAAGATGCTCTATTGGGTTGAGATCTGGTGACTGTGGGGGCCATTTTAGTACAGTGAACTCATTGTCATGTTCAAGAAACCAATTTGAAATGATTGGAGCTTTGTGACATGGTGCATTATCCTGCTGGAAGTAGCCATCAGAGGATGGGTACATGGTGGCCATAAAGGGATGGACATGGTCAGAAACAATGCTCAGGTAGGCCGTGGCATTTAAACCATGCCCAATTGGCACTAAGGGGCCTAAAGTGTGCCAAGAAAACATCCCCCACACCATTACACCACCACCAGCAGCCTGCACAGTGGTAACAAGGCATGATGGATCCATGTTCTCATTCTGTTTACGCCAAATTCTGACTCTACCATCTGAATGTCTCACCAGAAATCGAGACTCATCAGACCAGGCAACATTTTTCCAGTCTTCAACTGTCCAATTTTGGTGAGCTCTTGCAAATTCTAGCCTCTTTTTCCTATTTGTAGTGGATGGGTGGTACCCGGGTGTTATTTTTCTGCTTGTTTCAGTCAAAGTTGCTCTTCTATCAGCTTGAATCAGTCGGCCCATTCTCCTCTGACCTCTAGCATCAACGAGGCATTTTCGCCCTCAGGACTGCCGCATACTGGATGTTTTTCCCTTTTCACACCGTTCTTTGTAAACCCTAGAAATGGTTGTGCGTGAAAAAATCCCAGTAACTGAGCAGATTGTGAAATACTCAGACCGGCCCGTCTGGCACCAACAACCATGCCGCGCTCAAAATTGCTTAAATCACCTTTCTTTCCCATTCTGACATTCAGTTTGGAGTTCAGGAGATTGTCTTGACCAGGACCACACCCCTAAATGCATTGAAGCAACTGCCATGTGATTGGTTGATTAGATAATTGCATTAATGAGAAATTGAACAATGAATGAATAATCCTTTAGGTGAGTGTACAAGGTAAATTCTCCCGTATTTTAACATTCTCTTCCAGTGTCCTACTGTTAAAATATTTCCCCATAAATCATTTATTTGTGCCCTCTGTTTGCTACGTTTCCCTCTGGAAAAGCCAGTGGCAGCATGTAGAACAACTTGATTATAGTGAAGGGAAGTCAACGGCCAATAAAACTAGAAGAAGAAGAAAAGCAGCGCAAGGGGTTCAGGACGTATGATGCATTGCTAAACAGAGTATTTCAATTGCATTTGCCCCTAAAATAGACCCGTGCGAACCTAGAGTTATTTTTGTGCGTGAATGGTTATGATTTCTTTTTTTAGTATTTTAAAAATTAGAGACTAATGTAGCCTGTTTTTCTTGTACAAGGATTTAATAAATGAAAACAACACACAATTAATATCAAGCCTATAATAGTGATACACTTTATATGAAAGTTTAATGAATATAGTAGGGGGGGTTCCTTATTTTCAAATCCCAATATTAACCGATAATGGTATTGTTGGACATTTACCAGGTTTAGGAACCAAACCAACGACACATAAGTTACACCTCGGACAAAAAAGAGGCTTAAGCAAAACAGGTATGTTCACTTGCACAGACTTCACTCAAAAAATTGGTAGCCTATAACGTTACAAATTGTGCGGGATATTTTACACACATGGACCAGGTAAAGCAACAGTGAACACACAGATTGCTCGCCAAGCAATGCAGTGCATGTTGCTTGACGCAGCAACAAACTGCCATGGCGTGGCACAAGCCATTGAAAATAATTGGTTTCATAGCGCAACGATGCTGTGCAGTGGGTCTGAAAGGTTACATGCGGACTCTCATCTCTACAGCATCGATTGAAAGTGACACTTTATATTTAATTCCCTACCAACTTGCCACGTTATTTAACTCCGTTATTATGTATTACCTTTACTTGGGCGTGCAAAGCTGGGTGGTCCCGCAATAGTGAAATACGGTAATCGCTGCATCCCCAGCCACAATAACCTTCCAATTGGTTACATTACGTTTTTGCCAAAAGAATTTGCAAGGTGTATGATTTTCCATCATGTAAGCAAGGTCTACAGGTCTACTACTTTTTGTTTCATTTCTTTCACATGTTCTATGCGCAGCCTCAAAAATGATTAATAGTGGTTTTTGCCCAGCCAGCACGTGAGATGGTTGAAATGCCATTATTTTTGCAATGACGATAATATACAAGATTTCAAGTGTCATTTTATTGTCATGGTATATCTGTAGCCATGATTTAGCTCTGATTTGGACAGGCAATGTGTAGTCTGCTTTTTGCCCACTCAGCGAAATTGAGGCAATCAGTGGTATAATATCAACAGCTTGGCTATAGCCCTGTTTCAGACCAGTTTGGTTACATGTAGTTTTCACCCATGCAGCTTGTGAGGTGCATGACATCATATTATCAAATGCAAGTAAACTTTGAAATATTAAAATGATCTTTATTTTCACTTTCACTTTAATTAAAAAAAAAATTGCAATTACTATTTTCAGCCGCTAGATGGCATACTGGCAACGCAAGAATTGAAAGTTAGTAGACGTCAGAGTTGCCAGATTTTATGAGAAACATATCGGCCATTTTTAATTTTTTAAACAAGAGTTACGTTTCGATTTTTGCCTTTCGATGAGCAACAGTCGAAGCGAAAGGCCGTTTACTTTGGTCTTTTGTGTCTTTGTTTTGACATGGCTTCATTATTTATTTACATTATTTGTTATCATGTGTAGCAACCGTGACATTTGAGCGGGTAACAGTGTAGAGTAAGGCACGTTGTAGTTAGCTTGACATGCTGCTTTCAAGCATAACTGTAACTCCATGATAGCCCCGGATTTCCCCATTCCCTTAAAAACTCTTCAATTTAATTATCTGAATTCGGAGGGGGTGAACATGAAACGTGTGCAACCTTTTGTAATTTGTTATGAAAGCCACACATTGACCTTCATTAGAATGATAATTAAAAACATACTGTATGTTTTCATTTCAAATCATATGATAGTAGTCATGTCTTATAGGAACACTGAACATAGTTAATCACAATGTTTACTCATATTCATATTCTTACACATTCAACAGTTATGGATTCCATTTACTTGAGAGACTGGCAGCGACTGAGATACCCATCTCTCTTGCTGCAAGTAGCAGCTTGGATAAAGATCTAGATTTGGACCTATTTTCACCGTCTATGTGTAGTTGTCCAATAGTGGTCTAATTGATGACTAGTCTGTTCTTTGGCTATGGTTAGAAGTCTACTAAACTTTCATTGACAGCCCAAATTCAGCCCTGTTTAAGCCTAGACTAATTTTCACAGTCTAGTAGACGTGTACAGGTGCTGGTCATATAATTAGAATATCATCAAAAAGCTGATTTATTTCAGTAATTCCATTCACAAAGTTTAACTTGTATAATGTATAAATTCATTCCACACAGACTGATATATTTCAAGTGTTCATTCCTTTTAATTTTGATGTTTATAACTGACAACTAATGAAAATTTGAATATTGTGAAAAGGTTCAATATTGAAGACACCTGGTGCCACACTCTAATCAGCTAATTAACTCAAAACACCTGCAAAGGCCTTTAAATGGTCTCTCAGTCTAGTTCTGTAGGCTACACAATCATGGGGAAGACTGCTGACTTGACAGCTGTCCAAAAGACGACCATTGACACCTTGCGCAAGGAGGGCAAGACACAAAAGGTCATTGCTAAAGAGGCTGGCTGTTCACAGAGCTCTGTGTCCAAGCACATTAATAGAGAGGCCAAGGGAAGGAAAAGATGTGGTAGAAAAAAGTGTGCAAGCAATAGGGAAAACCGCACCCTGGAGAGGATTGTGAAACAAAACCCATTCAAAAATGTGGGGGAGATTCACAAAGAGTGGACTGCAGCTGGAGTCAGTGCTTCAAGAACCACCACGCACAGACGTATGCAAGACATGGGTTTCAGCTGTCGCAGTCCTTGTGTCAAGCCACTCTTGAACAAGACACAGCGTCAGAAGCGTCTCGCCTGGACTAAAGACAAAAAGGACTGGACTGCTGCTGAGTGGTCCAAAGTTATGTTCTCTAATGAAAGTAAATTTTGCATTTCCTTTGGAAATCAAGGTCCCAGAGTCTGGAGGAAGACAGGAGAGGAACACGTTGCTTGAAGTCCAGTGTAAAGTTTCCACAGTCAGTGATGGTTTGGGGTGCCATGTCATCTGCTGGTGTTGGTCCACTGTGTTTTCTGAGATCCAAGGTCAACGCAGCCGTCTACCAGGAAGTTTTAGAGCACTTCATGCTTCCTGCTGCTGACCAACTTTATGGAGAACAGGACAGGCCAAAGCTACCAGTACCTGGTTTAAGGACCATGGGATCCCTGTTCTTAATTGGCCAGCAAACTGGCCTGACCTTAACCCTATAGAAAATCTATGGGGTATTGTGAAGAGGAAGATGCCATATGCCAGACCCAACAATGCAGAAGAGCTGAGGGCCACTATCAGGGCAACTTGGCCTCTCATAACACCTGAGCAGTGCCACAGACTGATGGACTCCATGCCACGCCGCATTGCTGCAGTAATTCAGGCAAAAGGAGCCCCAACTAAGTATTGAGTGCTGTACATGCTCATACTTTTCAGTATGTTAAAAATCCTTTTTAAGTATTGGTCTTAAATAATAATCTAATTTTCGGAGATACTAAATTTGGGATTTTCATTAATGGTCAGTTTTAATCATCACAATTAAATGAAATAAACATTTGAAATATATCAGTCTGTGTGTAATGAATGAATATAATATCCAAGTTTCACTTTTTGAATGGAATTACTGAAATAAATCAACTTTTTGATGATATTGTATTTATATGACCAGCACCTGTATATGTAGTCATTCAATAGTGATCTAATTGATGACGTCTATTTTTGGGCTGTGCGTAGACATCTATTAACTTTTCACTGACACAAATTTTGCCTTGTTTTAGCTTCGATGTCTGGGCTGTGTTTAGACGGCTATTAGACATCTTTTAAACGCAAAATTGCTCACCAGCTGCCATGATGATTGCAGTTGTAAAAATACGGAAAAAAGATTCTGAAAAATGTGTCTTTAAGGCGTCTTTATAAAACAGTAGTTATGTACTGTAACTCTAGATTGTGAGTATAGGTGCAGCCCTCTAAGTATATCGCTATTGGGTTTACACCTACACGCGCCTGCATGGCACTGGGAAAAGTTGTCTACGCCCACCCACAGCATGGGCCTGGCCATCGGCTCCCATAGTGCTTTTTCTTCAGCACTGACAACCAAGGTCCAGTGAGGCCTTCAACTTAGGGGGCTGCGCCTATACTCATAGAATCTGGAGTTGTACGTAACAGTACATAACTACCATTCTATTTCGTATAGGCTTCGCCCTCTAAGGCGCTCGCTATTGGGTTTGAGGCCCATACAGTACCACCAAGCACAAAACCACCTGCTCAGAGCCATATAATGAGCCACCCAGTCCCCTGCCGTCCGTGGCATTGGTATCCGCACAAGCACCGATGGCGCAACATAGGAGGCAGCGGGCCATGTGTAATAGGCGGGGAACCGGACAGCGCTAGGCGGCCATGTGCGCCATGTAGCCAGGTGGGATGTAGCTTCGTCCTCAGACACATGGGGGGGAAGGAAAAAAGCCTGAGAGAGAAAGGACCTGGTGATGCTCTTTTGGCATGAATCCAGGATTGGAGCGCAGTTCAGCCGAGCTGACGTCACCCTGGATCCTGAGACACAACGGAAACACAGAGAGGGTAGCCAGATCACTGATCCTCTTGGCCGACGTCAGAAAAGGAACTTCAGGACCGCCGTCTCCAAAGGTTCAAAAAGGGCTTAGGTTAGTGCGTGTAAAACCAGTGCCAAATCCCACTGTGGAGCAGTACCTCCGCACCCCGTTCAAGAAACGCTTTTCCAGCAATGAGCAAACACCGTCTTGTCACCGAACCATTTGTGTCGGACCAGCATCCACACTGTGAGGAGCTCCAGCACGTTTATGTGGAGAGGCATTTGGCCCTGCCACAGGTTGCCTACCGCCTGAGAGAGGCAGGTCCCGCAATAGCCCATCAGGGAGGTGTCTTTGAAGACCGAGATATGGGATGTGACCACCATGTGAGCCAGCGACATGAGGCCCAGAAGCTTCATGATCGACAGAGCCGTCACCACCGCCTGTGGAACAACACGGCGGAGCAGCTCCACCTTAGCCTCCACTCTCCTGAGAGATGGGCACCTGCTTTACTGTCAACATGTGAAATCCCGGATTGGCCTCACGCCTCCCGTCTTCTTCCTGACCAGGAAGTAACGGAAGTAGAACCCCTGATTCCTGAAGCTCCGCTTGTATTGGGGGCATTCTGAGCCGAGGAAGAGAGCATGGTCTCCCAGCAACGGGGGGAGGCGAACTGCAGCCTGAGAAGAAGCACTGTGAAATTGTTTGGACCTGCTGTTGAGGTGTCCTGGTGGCCATGAAGAGAAGCCACTCTGCTGCTCCTGCCACCGTCATGTTTGGGGGGAGGGAGCCCCGCCGTGATCCATGGGGGTGGAGATACTGGCTGTTGGGGGTCCTGGCAGACAGCAACCTCCGTGTTCCACCGAACAGGAGAGCTTGGCACCTGGAAAGTGAGGGAGGGTCGTGGTCGCCAACATTCCCCGCGGGCACGTGTGAGTCAATCTGACGGCAAGGCACCGGGGGAAGCGAGCCAATACACGCGTACGCGTAATGTGTGTATCCTGTCCGCATGAAACGTAATGTCCACTTCGAGAGCTCATATGGAACAACCTGCCTTCTGTGAACCAAAGGGGGACCCCTGGCCGAACAAGACCATGTCAGTGATGCCGTGATTATGCACAAGCTTGCAGCCGGCCACTGCCAGGGGAACGTGCGTAATGTGAGCAACATCACACACTGCCGGCAGATTTCTTAAGAACAATATATGTACAGGGTGTGTATGTGTTCTGTCCACACAAAGCGTAATGTCCGCTCTCGTGGGCTCATCCAGTTTCTGTGAGGAGGGGTGTGTGAAGGGACCTCTGACTGTGAACAGAGTGTGTACTGCTTGTTCCTTCGAGCTCAAGCTGCAGATTAGCAACCTGTCTAATGGCAGCTGGCTCACACAGTGTGGAGAACGCATGCTTGGTGTGGCTGATTCGACTGAGACAGTCACAGACAGCTTTTGTTCAACAACTTCCACAAAAGAAGCAACAAGATTTCTACACATGGCTTTTTTCGACCCATAGCTTTCAGACGTCTACTCTGAACGACGAGGGTCGGCCAGCAGCAAGCAATCCGGTTGCTATGGCATTAGCCGCAGCTAATGTGGAGTAACGTGGAGACACGGGGTCTCCCTGGTCTGCTAATCCAGGGGCAGACCGCATGTCAGCTACACGTTAGCTTACCGTTAGCTGCGGCTAATGCCATAGCAACCGGAACAGAGCGGCTTGCGCTGTACAGTAGTTTTTTCAACGTTTATTGATTCTGTGTTAGAGGCTGAGTCCAACTAAACAAGGTAATAACAAAATCTAAGTAAATCCAAAAAGGCCAACAAATGTCCAGAATCCACTAATAAATGAAAAAAAGGCCATAATCCAAATTAGCTTCAATGAGTCTACCTGCTTGATTATCAAGGAAAATGCACAAAGCATTGACATTTTGAAATGTGTATTTCTCAACATAAAGTTAAACAAGCCACCTATCCAAAAATACAGATTTTGACACAAATACTTTTTTGAAACACTTATCACAGAAAACGCCGCTGTGATTGGTGCATGTCGGACTTTTTTAACCAGGGACAGATGCATGACACACCAGCAGCACCCACACAACCCACGCCACACTTTATGTGATATGTGATACAAGATTGCTGAACAATATGAAAAGAGGGGTGGCTGAGCCTGAGCCAGTCTCAGATCCTTTCACTCTGGCCTTATCCATCTCCCACTGCCATATATCAGCAGCAGCAATCAGCTGCTTCCTCCTGTTCTGGCCGATATATCTGGAGGGCCACTTAGCATCTTTAAATGCCTTTTTAAAAGGCTATTGTCGCTAATAGGGTCCAGCAATAAACTGGGAGTAAAATTAACAGCTTTGCTTTTCACTGCCTCTTTTTTCCCCATTCATTGTACCATTGAAAAGTGAGTGCAGATGTGACACAGTGGTAGAATATTTGTCTGTTTCAGGCTGAAAATAGATGATCTTGATCAAGGTGATTCCCATAGATCACAAATTTTAATATCCTGGACATAAAGTAATCAATATACATAAAAGACAGGTGATCAAAGTCTGAGGGAAACCCCACAGCAGGACACTAACCACTGGCGTACAACTGTCCTGCTGTTATTACAGACGTGAACTAACCAGTGTTGGGAAAGCTACTTGGAAAATGTAGTGAACTAAGCTACATTAAATGAAGCGTCACAATACAGAAGCTACCCCCCAGTAGTAGTTTCTTTAGTTTTTATAATGAAAATTCATTGTTAATACATTTTTTTATTGTTTATGTTTATTATGTTATGTGAATTTCTGCTCTGGCAACATTGCAACCTAAAGAACCTAAACATTCATGGCAATAGGCCTGAGAGAAAGAGAGAGAGAGCGAAATCTCTCATCTCATGGAAACAAGTTTCTGCCACTACATATCAAAGTTTCCTCCTCACTAGAGGAAGAGGTGGCCAGCCTGAACCCTGATCCTTCTCACAAGAGGTGTTACAGTAACTATCACAATAGAAAGTAAACTCAGTCGTGCATCTTTATTCCCCTGCAGCAAAGTCACAGACATCAGTCCAAGGATCAGTACGTGAAGTCACCGACACACAGAAGTGTTTCCACCGGCTCCAAATACAGGTCTGTGTGTGGCGATGGCGTCACTTACTGATCCTTCCGAAATTCTTGGGAAAATGTAGCGTGTGTGGACGCTACCGCAACACTTGGTCAATAAAAGAGCTTTGTTACTGAAAAGCAATTTGATTCAGAAAACAGAGCCCACGGGGTAACGGCAACGACCACATCAACTGCGCACAAGCAGGGCCAGTGTAAGAGCCTGAGAGAGTAATCACCCACGATCGAAAGGAGCTGGTGATGCACTTAGGCATGAATGCAGGATTGGGGCGCAGAACGGCTGAGCTACCGTCACCCTGAATCCTGAGACACGCCGGAGCTACAGAGAGGGCAGCCAGATCGCTGACTGTCTTGGCTGAGCCACAAGTAAGGTAACCTTGGCCGAAAGAAACCTCAGTTCCGCCGTCTCTAAAGGTTCAAAAGGGGCTTGGGTCAACGCACATAAGACCAGCATAGGTTTTCACCATACTGAACTCCAGACCCCTGTCCATGAGCAGCTGGAGGAACGACTGCTTAGAGGAGTAAGAGGACTGAGTAGAGGCGGTTCTTGATCCCTGGACGGGAGACACCTAGACCCTCCAGGCGCTGCTCTCAGCCTCGGGAGCGGGTAACGCCTGATCGCGCCCCCCGCCTGCGAGAGAGCATCCCCCTTCCAGGGGGGTTTCCATGGCTGTCCCGCCAGGAGACAGGGAAACCAGGACGCGCTCACCTCCGAGGTTAGAAAACTGTGTCCACAGTGGGTGCGTGAAGGCGTCCACCCCCAGCGGGGGAACGTCCCGCAGGCTCAGTGAGAACCGCAGGGCACATTGAGTGTTCTCCTTGTTGGCAAACAGATCCACCTCTGCTACGCCGAACCGGAGCCAGATCTGGGCCACCAGGTCGGAATGGAGGCGCCACTCGTCTGGGCGAAGGCCCCCCCTCGACATGATGAACACAGGGGCGGACAGCCAGGGATATACTCCACTCTGATGGAGAGCAGGTGAGTGTGCGCCCACAGGAGCAGCTGTCTGGCCAAAGCCAGCAGCTGCGCTGAGCGCACCCCGCCCTGGCGGTTTATGTAGGCCGCCGCAGCCTTGTTGTCGGTGCGGACCAGCACGTGCTGGTTCCGTAGCAGAGGGGAGAAGTGCCAGATCACCTTCCACACCGTGAGGAGCTCCAGCACGTGGAGAGGCATGTGGCCCTGCCACAGACCACCTTCTACCTGAGAAAGGCAGGTCCCGCCCCAGCCCATCAGGGAGGCATCTGTGAAGACCGAGATGTGGGATGTGACCCTGCCCAGGGGAACCCCCGACTAATAGAGAGAGGGGGGCCTGCCAGTAGGCCAGGCAAGATGAAGCCCGTGCCGCAGACAAAATTTCTCAGTGCCGCGCAGGTGCACATAGGGGTAAACCTAATTGCAGTAGCCTTAGAGGGGGAATCCTATATGAATTAGATCTAACTGCTGACTCTTTGCTCTTCCCCTGTTATCACAGACACCTGAACTAACCGCAGATGCTCGACTGTCCTGCTGTTATTACAGAGACTTGAACTAACTGCAGACACTAAAATATCCTGCTGTTATTACAGATATGTGAACCAACCTATACACGGACTGTCCTGCTGTCATTACAGACATGTGAACTAACCACAGACACTCAAATGACCCACTGTCAATGCAGACACCTGAAATAACCGCAGATACGGACTGTCCTGCTGTCCTTACATACATTATTCTCATTTTCTCTTATGTCCATTATGTATTCACTCTATTCCGGCCTGCCCACTTTAAATAGCTGTCCTCCTCTCCGCTATCACATAGCGAGTTAGCTGAAAAGATTTTGATATCGCTAGCTAGCTAGAATCTAAAATGACAAATAAATGCAGTTTCAAAATGGTAGCACACAGAAAATCACAGCAGAAGTTTGGGATGCCTTATATTGTCCTATCTGTCATTGTTAATGTTGGTACACAATATAAAGAAGTGGCCAGAGTTTTGCGGACATATTCAAGCGAGTATTCCATCTCAAGGAGTTGAGCAGTTATTGTACCAAGTACCAAAGCCTACCAATTCTTTCACAGCAGGAAAGTGTAATAGGTTCCCTGGAACCTGAAACTGTTCACCTACATCACCTCAGCTCCACTGATGTAGACAGGAGTGTGCGTCTTTATCTCCTTCTTCCTAAAATTAACGATCAGCTCCTTAGTTTTGCTGATTTTGAGCAGCAGGTTATTCTCAGATTGTCGATTTCCTCTCAATATGAAGTCTTGTCGTTGTTTGAAGAACAGAAATAAAACAAAGTGTTTGAAACATAAACATATTAAGATAGAGCTATTGCCTCAGTTGGAAGCTATTTACTGAAGCTGTGAGCAGCAGAGCAGTCAGACTGCTGCAGCAGCCGTTTCCTCAGATTACCAGAGTGAATAATAACGATGAGCTCTCAGAATGTGCCTAAAAGAGATGGCTTCTTTCTCTCAAAGCTGGTCCTGTTGCCACTTCATGAAAAACTACTTCAACTCTATTATGCGTTGATGGCTCCCACAGCCACATGCACAAATGATTGGGGGAATTATAGTGTGCATTTCTGTGTGTGCATATGTGATTGATACACAGTTCTGTCTGCTTTATTTGCAATAAATCAATATTGTGACTCTCGTTTATTTAATGATGAAGAGGGGTCAGCTCAGGACTCTTCCCTCCGCTCCAATCCATCCCCCACAACACACTGGGAACCTGAAATGACCAGTAGTGGAAAGTAACTGTTTGAGATACTTTACTTGATTATTTCCATTTTCTGCTACTTTATACTACTACTCCACTACTGAAATATAAAGTTTTATTCCACTACATTTATGGACAGCTGTAGTTATTAGATATTTCTAGATATTTAATATAATAACATTTTACATAAAATACAGTGATACATTATAAAAGATATTGGGGTTGACCCATCGACAAAAAACAGTTCTCAGCAATTCAACTAAAGAAGCATTTCCTCTAAACTCTTGCATGGTTTCATTAAAAAAAAAGAAAGACCCAGAGTGGTTAAATGAAGGTTCAGTGAAAAGTCCAAAAACTAAAAACAGAATTGTGAATCAGAACTTAATTTATTCTTCTTTCCGTTCCTATTGATCGTCTCACTGTGGAGGGGTCCAAATTATAGGTTGAGAACCACTTGACTAAATGAGCCACCTGTGTACAAAGTAATTTAAGGAACAGTTTGGAATTTTTAAAGTTGGCCTGTAAAAGGTATTTATTTATAGTCAGTGTATACCTGCAGTAGATGGCGATCGGCATGTCCCCAGTTTGGTGAAGCAGAGAGTTGTACTGGCACAGAAGCTAAGCAATGTACTGGTGTGGAGATGGTCAGCTGCAAAATATATTTTAGCCACCTAAAAGAAGATCCACCGGGGGGAAAAAATCAGTTCATGAGCACTCTGTGTTTAATATGTTAAGTACTTTACTGTACCGCCAGCCATTTCCCCTAGACAGTGATTCCCAAAGTGTGGTGCGAGCTACCTCTAGAGTTTGCGCGACAGGAAAATGTAATGGTGGTGTAACAAGTATTTTTCATGAAATAAAAACCAGAATTGAAAACTTTACTTTGAAAATTAATTTAAAATTAAAACATTATTATTAATAGTTAGCTCACAGGAAATGGCTACTCACACACCTTTTTCCCTCTCTCTCTTCCCTCCCTCTCTCTCAGGCTGAGTCACCCGCGCTGTAGGCTGCTTACAAATCCGCATATGGATCCTCTTTTTGTCCATGTTATCTGTTTATGAGGCTATAAGGTGGTGCGATTTGTGAGAAAACATGACATTCAAATACCCCCCCCACACACACACAATTTCTGCCACTGTTACTTTTTAAAGTAAGTATATGTGTGAAAAGTTGCAAATAAATGAGGATATATCAGAGGTGAGGGGACGAAGGAGGGAGGAGAAGGGAGGCAGAAAGTTTTACTCAGTTAAATTTTATTATTATTTATATATTTATCTACTTCACTTTGTTTTTTTTTTTCTCTCCTTGCTTATTATTATTATTGTTGTTGTTTTGTTTTTTTAACTTCAGTTCAAAGCATTTAATCTCTATACTTCCCAACTCAGTTTCCCCCATACCACCTCCATTTTTATACCTCTTGAACACACACACAAACACACACACATCCAACATGCTATTATGTCTGTGCTCAGTTTCTCGTTTCTGTTGTGTATTTTCACCAAGTACTGTTGTGTCTGTTATGTATGTCACCTGTTGGGTGTTGTGTCATCTAATTAAAAAAAGAAAAAGAAAAAGAGTGTACGTCATCAACACACCCCTCAACATGCAGCTCCCCTGCTGCTGTGAACAGAATCGCATGTCCAGAAGACAAGTTCTGTTTTTTTTTCGGTGACTTTATACAATGTAGCCTACTACTGTTGGAGAAAGTTTCCGGAGTAGACAGGGAGAGAGAGACAGTAAGAAGCGGGGCACACTGACGAGTTTGCAGCGAAGGTACAACAGATCTGTGAGTGTGAAGAGAACTGAAGGAGGCAGATTCAATAAGTGAGTGATACTTAAGCATGGTGGAGTATAATTAAGTATAATTAAAACGGTTTTGGTATATATGATACAGTTTGAATTAAGAGTTTAGCTAAACAAATATTTGACAATGATTGTGCAGAAAGCTATTTGCCGAGACTGATATTTTTCGCCAGCTCTGTCTGACCCAACAGCAGCCAGCCTGTTGGCATCTTACTGAATTTTTCACCTCCCCGTCTTCTAACATATCGACTAGCGTCCCTCAATCTGTGTCCATTTCATTGAGCGGCAGAGGAGGCGTCAGCCCAGAAAAGGCCGATGAAGTCTTCATGATGAGACGAGGGAGATAGGGAAGGGAAGTGCATCAACAGTTCCAGTCAGGGGTGGAAAGAGCAGTGGCAGCAGCAATTTACAACAAAGTCAGCTGCTCCTTTTTCTGTTGGACAATATTTATCCAGGAACAGACTGCAGAGGAGGGAAATGACGATTTCATTTGGTATGAAAATATTAGGCTTTCCGATTATATACTTTCAATGAATGCCTCTAAGGTGTGACCTTGGCATGTATTATTAATAAGTGGGACACTTCTGTTGGTATCCATGGAGACATTCAGCCAGTCATAACAAACAGTGACAAGAGCTGTGATGAATAGGATCCTTTATAACTGTAGCTAAAATATTCACATCTCGATTGAGCAAAAATGAGCTGCAGCATTGATTCCAAACATAATCCCTTCACAGATGTGGCATATTAATCATAATGCAGGGTCATTTATTACTGCTGGGAGACATACAAGATAATTTTTTCCTAAGGGAGAGAAAGAGCACAACATTACTCCAATGTTGTGAAAGGACTATGGTTGTTCTGTAATTGCAATGAAAAGGCCAGAAAAGATTATTCATGTGTTTAAACTTGAAAATGTTTAGATTGTGGCTTCAGGTTGACACAGGCCTATTGATTTTGTTGCTTTCTCTATAGATGGTGTTAGTTTGTCTCCTCACTAAAACTACCGTGTTCATTTCTATCACGGTATGCCTACTATACCTTTTTTGTGGAAATACATACAGTACATGTATTTTTGTGTCTCAACCAGGGTTCAGAAACCTTTTAATTCATGCCAAAATTCCACCTAACTACAACCAAAGTTATACACTACCGTCACACAAACTGTTGATCCATAAAAAAAATACATACAAAGGGACCTGTACGCATAAAAAAAGTATTTAAACAAAATGATCCTCTTAAATCAGAATCAGAAGGAGCTTTATTGCCATGTAGTGTTTTACACATACAAGGAATTTACTTTGGTGTTAAGGTGCTACATGCAGACAGACATAAAGCTGACATAAATAGATGTAGAAATATATAAATATATAATAAACAAATGCAAGTCATATAAGAATAACAGAAGAATAGAGAAAAATAATACTACAGACAATATAAAAAATAAAAATAATATTAAAATAAAAATAACAATGGAACAACAACAATTAACAACAAATATGTGCAATGTGCCAGGTTCGTGCATGATATGACATGAAGTGATATTTACATGTGCAGAGACGATTGTATTGTTTCAAGGGGGGGAGGGGAGTGTCAGTGGGGGGCCCAGGCCTTGTTAATGAGGCTAGCTGCAGACAGGAAGAAGCTGTTTTTGTGGCGAGAGGTTTTGGTCCTGATGGACCGCATCCTCCTGCCAGAGGGAAGAGTCTGAAACAGTTTGTGTCCGGGGTGGGAGGAGTCAGCTGCAATCTTTCCTGCTCGCCTCAGAGTCCTCGAGGCATGCAGGTCCTGAAGTGATGGAAGGTTGCAGCCAATCGCCTTCTCTGCAGAGTGAATGATACGCTGCAGCCTGCCCTTGTCCCTGGCAGTGGCAGCAGTGAACCAGATGGTGATGGAGGAGGTGAGGATGGACTCAGTGATGGTGAGTCCACAGTGGCGACTGCGGAGTCACCCAGGGTAATGGGGGAGGGTGGGGCTGGGCTCTTTTTAAATCCATGACCATCTCCACTGTCTTCTAAACGTTGAGTTCCAGACTGTTCTGGCCGCACCAGGTCACCAGATGGTCGATCTCCCACCCGAAGGTGGACTCATCCCCACCAGGGCAAAAACATGTACTGTATGTACATTCACCCAAAGGATTATTAGGAACACCTGTTCAATTTCTCATTAATGCAATTATCTAATCAACCAATCACATGGCAGTTGCTTCAATGCATTTAGGGGTGTGGTCCTGGTCAAGACAATCTCCTGAACTCCAAACTGAATGTCAGAATGGGAAAGAAAGGTGATTTAAGCAATTTTGAGCGTGGCATGGTTGTTGGTGCCAGACGGGCCGGTCTGAGTATTTCACAATCTGCTCAGTTACTGGGATTTTCACGCACAACCATTTCTAGGGTTTACAAAGAACGGTGTGAAAAGGGAAAAACATCCAGTATGCAGCAGTCCTGTGGGCGAAAATGCCTCGTTGATGCTAGAGGTCAGAGGAGAATGGGCCGACTGATTCAAGCTGATAGAAGAGCAACTTTGACTGAAATAACCACTCGTTACAACCGAGGTATGCAGCAAAGCATTTGTGAAGCCACAACACGCACAACCTTGAGGCGGATGGGCTACTACAGCAGAAGACCCCACCGGGTACCACTCATCTCCACTACAAATAGGAAAAAGAGGCTACAATTTGCAAGAGCTCACCAAAATTGGACAGTTGAAGACTGGAAAAATGTTGCCTGGTCTGATGAGTCTCGATTTCTGTTGAGACATTCAGATGGTAGGGTCAGAATTTGGCGTAAACAGAATGAGAACATGGATCCATCATGCCTTGTTACCACTGTGCAGGCTGCTGGTGGTGGTGTAATGGTGTGGGGGATGTTTTCTTGGCACACTTTAGGCCCCTTAGTGCCAGTTGGGCATGGTTTAAATGCCACGGCCTACCTGAGCATTGTTTCTGACCATGTCCATCCCTTTATGGCCACCATGTACCCATCCTCTGATGGCTACTTCCAGCAGGATAATGCACCATGTCACAAAGCTCCAATCATTTCAAATTGGTTTCTTGAACATGACAATGAGTTCACTGTACTAAAATGGCCCCCACAGTCACCAGATCTCAACCCAATAGAGCATCTTTGGGATGTGGTGGAACGGGAGCTTCGTGCCCTGGATGTGCATCCCACAAATCTCCATCAACTGCAAGATGCTATCCTATCAATATGGGCCAACATTTCTAAAGAATGCTTTCAGCACCTTGTTGAATCAATGCCACGTAGAATTAAGGCAGTTCTGAAGGGGAAAGGGGGTCAAAGTCACAGTATTAGTACGTATTAGTAATCATTTAGGTGAGTGTATTTCCACAAGGGGCATTATGTAGTTTTCAGCGGCCACTAGTGGTGCGGTTTTAAGCAACCAGGTGTGTGCTCATACACGTGCTCACTTGAACTCATGAGCGAGCATAATCCAAAACACAACCACTTTCATACAGAAATACCACAATAAATGCAGGAACAGCAGCATCCAGGCTGTGGCTTTTCTCCAGACATGTTCAGGCTTTGTTACTTCAACGTTCCCGTCTCAGAGGCAGATCAAGATCAGCTCCGTACCTTTCATTCAGCGCAGCGAGACGCATATCGGCTCAATACTCCCGAAAAAAGACAGAGTGACAGCGGCTATAGACAGGCAGGGAGAACAGACAGCGCTCAGGTAAACTCCCACTGCAACGTTACAGTAATAGTTTTATCAACTCTAGGTTGAACTAATCCATGCTCGTTACATGATCACGTTACATTTACTGCATTTAGCCGACGTGCTACATCGTTAGCTCACCTGCTGCTTTTCAAAAATGTTGACCATCTTTACTATCTGTGAATCTGTCACTGCAGGCTCAGCAATGTCAGCACAGCTACATGCATTGGATGATAATTTAATGGTTAGTGAGCTGGAATGGATATTATAACAAGATTGTATCACACTGTATTATATGTATGTAACAGTTAGACCGCAGCAAGTAACTTTACTGTAACTAGTGTTACATCCTTTCTTGCAGGCTAAATCAACAGTGGTACACAGGATAGTAACATGGGTCGCGTTAGTTGGTGAAGTAATGTGGAAAGCAATATAACTTTGCACCGGATAACATTAGCAACTGCTCAGTATTAGCCGGCAAGGTAACATGACTTTCTCTGTGTTTCTCCAGCTTTATTAATGCTCACTTTGTTCTTACTCAACATCATCTGAACCTGTTTGGTCTGATGGGCTTCAGCACATAAACCTTTTGTTGTTGTTTTACTGGGAGCCGGTTGTTTTATGGTGTTAGTGGACTGCATGTCGTTAGCTGCCGTGTTGGCGCTGTAGTCAGAGAGAGGCTCGGGAGCGCGCACAGGGCTGAATCCGACCCGGAGACCTCACATTAAAAGCAGAATAGTGGCTGATGCAAGCAACGGAGAAAACAGGCATGTGCTTCATTTCCAAGTGGGTTTTGAGCCCACTGACAATAAGGCAATGAATATTTGATTCATTTCTTACATATAGTCCCTTTAACATTCCTGGGGGCAGCCTTCTGTATGTGCACACAGCTGATATGTTAACTTCATACTCATATGACAAACCGTTTGAAGATACAATCACCACAGCGGGTACAATCAGCACTTCTGTCAGACCAACCAGTACAAGCAAAATTGACGCGACTCACCTATGAAGCCTCATAGTAATACACCGATTGATTATATTCCAACAAAAATGGTCTTGTTACATTATCAAGGGTCCAGACGATCCAATCCAGTAAAAACAGACGTGGCTCGTATATCATTATAACCGTAATAACGCCGATTTGAATGTAAACAACCACGATAGCTTGTATTCAAATTAGCTGTAAACTCTGACCTTTCGAGTGACACCAAATCTGACCCAATAAGAGCTCACATGTCCCTTTCACAGCCTACTATGGCCAACGAGAGCCCAAGTTGTAAGGAAGGGCCAGCCCCTATTATTTCGTGGGTAGACCAAACCAATTGCAAGCAATTGTGCCGATGACTGGCACTTCATGTATCCAGCTTTAAGTAGGAAGTTTATGATCTACCAGCAAAAAAACACATCTGTGTCGAGCTACCGGCTAATAGCAGCCACCTGCCGACAAGGAGCGGTGCTGTTTTAGAAAAAATACGCTAAGACATACACTCAGAAAAACCTGTGTAAAATAGTCATTTTTCACGGTATTGGAATGAAATTTAAACTAGGACTAGGTAATGCTTTATCCTGTGGTCTTGGAGTTTCCAGCTAATAAGTCCCAGCTGTAGTGGTCTGCATGCATTTGTTAGCAAGCATTTTCAAGCAGAAATGAAAAATATATTAGTTGTGTGTTTAAACTTATATTAATCAATTCCAGTAGCACTTACAATCATTCTGACTTTTGGGTTAGACACTCCAGAGTGTTATCTTTCAGAGAAGCCCAAAGCCATGCATATACTCCAAATGATTCAAGAACTACATTCAATTTACTTTGGATATGCCTTGATAGGTGTTTTGCATTCATTTTACAGGAATGTTAAGAGGTTAAAGCTGAATTTTACTCTCTACGTGTGTGTGTGTGTGTGTGTGTGTGTGTGTCTGTTCACAACATTTATTAGGCTAAATAATAGTAAACATACGGGACACTATTAATAATATATGACAACATAAAATACAGCAGATCAGTGCTGAATGCTCTGGTTGATATTACTGCCTAATATTTTGATATCAACAGCTGTTTGCAATGTGTTGTCACGAAGGTGTGATGCTCGGATTGGCTCAGACAATATCTGAATATCATGTAAGCATAAATCATACACCCGCCCTGTCTCCACCCAACTAATTATTTTTGTCACGCTCTGCCGGTCGGCCATTCTTTGTGTTGCACTTTTGAGTTTAGTATCTGCCTTATAGTATGTTGGGTTTTGGGGGTCTGTCTTGTCTGTCGTCTAGTGTTCAGTAACCCTTGTCATGTCTGTTACCCCAGTGATCCCTCTGCATGTCTGTCTCTGTTTTCCTCTGCTCTCTCTCCCTGCCTGTGCCTTGTTAGCCTCATGTCTTTCACCTGTGTTGCTCCCGCCCTGCTCGTTAGTCCTTGTGTGTATATACCTGGTGTTTCTGTCTTGTCTTTGTCGGGTCATTGTTTATTGTCACCCAGTGTTACAGTGTGTTACCTTGTGTTGCTGTGTTGCTGTGTTGCTGTGTTGCCTTGTTGCCAGCCAACTCGTTGTGTCTCCCTGTTTCCCTTCTGATTTTGGATTTTGGATTCTGGTTTTCTCGTTTGGATTACTTTGTTTTGGACTCTGTCATCAGCCACTCAGTTTGTAAGTGTGCTCGTCTTTGTTTGTTTATTAAAACCCCTTGAACTGTACCTCCTTTGCCTTGCGTCCTGCATTTGGGTCCTCCAACCTGCTCAACCCTGCCTTCACCTCAAAACCGTGACAGAATGACCCAACCAAAGATGGACCCAACGGACATCATTAGACTGCCCAGCACCTGGGAGGCATTAGGGGTGCCTAAAGAGGAGCTAGTAGAGGAGGAATCCCAGTTTTTTGAACTGCTGTCAAATATGTGGAGAACAGACCCAGAAATGGCCCTGCTCATTGCCTCCTCCTGGTGGAGAAAGACTTTTGATTTAGAGACCGTGTCAAGGTTCTGTTCCACAACCCCCCAGCCGGTGAATGCTAGCGCTGCTAGCCCCCGGCCTGTCCAGCCTGTTTCCTGGCCCGCTAGAGCTGCTAGCCCTCGGCCTGTCCAGCCTGATTCCCGGCCCGCTAGCGCTGCTAGCCGCCAGCCTGATTCCCGGCCCGCTAGCGCTGCTAGCCGCCAGCCTGATTCCCGGCCAGCTTGGCTGCTAGCCCTCCGCCTGTCTTGCCTGAAACCAGTTCTGCTAGTGCTGCTAGCTCCAGGCCGTCTGTTCCCGTCCACAACCAGCCCGTTCCCGGTTGCTAGCAGCAGCCGGAGGCCCAGCTGACTCCTGTTCCCTCGTCGGTGGTCCAACCAACACCAGCTCCACCGGTGGCCCAGCCGATTCCTGTTCCTAGTGCTCCGTCGGTGGACCGACCAGTTTCACTGTAATTACCTGGACCGTGGGTGAGAACTTTTGGTGTGTAGAATACAGAAGATTAATTAACGATTGATTCTTTTGTTTGATCATACCCTTTTTCATACGGTAGCGCCAAAAACTCTCGTTATTGCGTGCACAGCGTTTTCAAGTGCTTCATGTGTTTCCCCGTGTCCAGCTGACGAGGTTCAAACTAAACTAACAAAAAGCTCACGGCCATCTCCACGGGGACTCCGTGTGTGCGTGTTGTGCAGATTGGCAGCAGACATCCAAGGTCCAGCATGCTACTGCCTTTTGAGGGAGAGCATAATTAGACAATGAACAGCAGCTGTGACAAGTTGCTCTCCCTGGCTCTGGCCCACTGCAGCTGTGCCTGTAGTAGCCAGCTAGCCCCAGGAACCATCTCATCTTATTCTTGGACTTAGGCCTTGGGCAGGCTGCAATCGCTGCTGTCATATCTACTTGGGGTCTGCCTGCTACTGCTACTGCCTGGTATGTGGGCCTCCTCCCAGTTTTCTTTAACCAGCACCCTGCATGGTTTCCTGCCAAATAGTAGGTCAAAGGGAGGGTTAGGGGTATACTGTTGAGACGTGCACTGTATTTTATAACTGTTAGCTTGTTACAGTCTCCTCTGGGGCTTCATCCACCTGCTCCGGGATGCTCGAAATGACCAGATTATCCCGCATACTACAAGTGTGAAGATCGATAATTGCTTCTCTAATGTTTTTATTTTCCGCCAAGAGCCGTGTCATTCCCTTAAACGAACCTTTGAGGATCTTGTTTTCCGCCGTGAGCTTAACCACCTGTTTCTGGCTGAACTCATGGGCTTCCCACAGAGCCTGAAACTCTTTGTGAAGTACTTCCACCAGAGATAATCGGGCATCAAACCTAGACAATTTCTTGCCTATTGAATACAGTATCTCTGTGAAATCTGCGCCTTGTGAAGAGACTGCTCCAGGTGATGCTCCAGGTGAGTCTTCACTGCGGTTTCTCTTTGATTTTCCCATGACCACTCGATGAAAACACTGGTTCTCGAGAGCGATTTGACTGTTAGTATTTGTTAATTGGCTTAAATTGGCAGATTGTTTGTTTTAATGAAATGCTTGCACGCCGCCATGTTTGAATTGTACCAAGTCTCATGAGAACACTCACTGTGTCATCTCACAGTCTAAATAACACAGTTGCAGCTGACACATGCAGGAAAATAGAAAACCGCTGACAATGTGAATGCCTAACCAGGAGTATTCCATAATAACGCTTTGATATGATGTCTTCTTATGGTGTCTATAAAAATAATAAAAGATAGCTACTAACCTAAAATAAACACATTCATAGAAAAATTTCCCCCCCAAAAAATGTAACGGCTACAACGTGTGTGAAACAAACTTGGGCAAAAATAAATAAATAAATAAAATACATTTCAAAGCATTGAGTAGGCTTACTGTCAGATCAATTGCCATGAAGTGTGGTTCAGACACTCATGGTTATTTTCGTCTAGCAGGTCAACATTTCATTGTGGTGGCTTACGACACTTAGACACAAAAGACATGGGGATAAAGGGTCCAGGTTGAAATAATTGACTGAGGAATCAAACTACAATTATGTAAAACAATGGTTGGATTGACCTGCTCAAGTGCCTGGTACCAAAATGAACTGCTGGATAAAATGCCAGATGATAACATGTCAGATATAACAACAGGAATTGTGATCAGTCTCTACATGCAGAAAAGCACAAAATGTCAATGTCATTTAAAATGACAAACTGCAAGAGCGATAACAGCATGGTGTCAAAAGTAATTTATGAGTTCACATATCTAAAATGGCAATGGCATAAGTTACTCTTTGCCTAAGCCTACACCTGCTTCAGTGCATTGTTAACCAATAAAAGCAACTGGAATTGTGTTTTAAACTGGACCTCTAACATTAAAAGTTCAACTTATGTAAGTAACATCAGAATTCATTCCCTCATGTTTGCTTTTGTTTAGGATGATGCAGAAGAACCACAAGCAAACCGCAGCCAGTTTCTCTCCCAAATCTAATAGCTGACATTAAACAAAATTAATCATACTGTATGAATCAGTTTTTACTGTAAAAACCTACAATAAGTAGTAGCTAACAAGGCTTTTCCATCAATCTCTGTAGTATGATATCACTATACAAAAGTTTTTTCCCATCACCACAGCAAACATAAAAGCAGCCTATAAATTAGTCTGTGGGATCTTCTGCAGATGGTGATGGCATTTCCCAAACAACAGCGGATCTTAAGGATCATGAACTTTAAGGTTTTGTTCATGCGTTCAACCAGCCCGTCAGTATGAGGATAGTATGCACTGGTACGAATCGACCTGATGCCCAGTAATCCATAATGCTCTCGCTGTGTACGTGACATAAATGAAATGCCTTGCTCAGTTAATATCTCTTTTTGGATCCTGACTCTGGAGAGGACCTGAAACAGTGCCTGCGCCACGCAATTTGTAGAGATGGAGCACAGTGGCACTGCCTCAGGATATCGTGTTGCATAATTAATTAAGACCAATACAAAACAATATCCACATGTACGGTGAAATGCCCAATGAGGTCCATACCAATTCCGTTCGAATGGGAGTTCTATGAGTGGCAACGGAGGCAAAAGCACTCTGGCCACAGCCGGTTGATTAACCAGCTGACATTTGGGACAACACATACACCAGTGGCGCCCATCTCCCCGAATACTGGGCCAATAGAATCGGGCCATTATCTGGTCTAGTGTGTCGGACTCGCTCTATACAATCTGTACCTCAGCAACACATAATGTGAATATGTTTATTCAGGGCGCACCAAATGGCTATCAACTTTTATCACTTGGTCAAAGCCAAAGTGTAGAGTATCATCACAAGGCTGCTCAAGTGGAAAATCTTCTGTGGATTTAAACATGGGAACCTGTGGAACCTCCTTAGAAAGCACTGGCGGTTCCCCTTCCTCATCACTGCTGAGCACAGCACACATATCCCATGTCCCTACCAGTTGTGAAAGCACCCTCACACACTGCTCCACTAACCTATTAAACCCCAGCCTATTGATGCTCAAAATCAGGGGGTGTGCTAGGTGGGAGCTAACCGCAGTGTTAGTACTATGCTTTTCCCCTGCATGTCTAATTTTCATTGGCACTACAGTGTATCTGTTCACATCCCCATGATCACACCCACGATGCCTCTACCAGATCCCACAGTCAAACCAAGCTTTGTTGGATTAGGGACTGCGTGCAGCCCAAATCCACCATCGCCTGGTGTGCACCCCCTTGGATCCTTACTGGAACACTCCTGGACCAGGGGAGGGTATCAGAGGGCCCACACCTCCAACATTCCTGCCCTGGTGTCTGAGAAGCCTGGTCGGGAGCAGCGCCTGTAACGGCTGGACACTGGGAAGGGGAAAAGACAGATAGCGGATTAGATTGAGTAATTGGGGGGCCGTATCCTAAGAAATAAGCCAGAGGGGGAGCTGGGACTGGGGTGGGTGGCCATCAGCAACTGCCCACCTGCTCCTCGGTCCCTGGGAAGAGGTATTCCTCCGCGAGTTAGTACTCTGCAAGGATGACAGCCGAATGGTAAGTTTCAGCATCCTTTCCTCGATCTGTAACCATCTGGATGCGGAATCCCTTAACTGCTGTGCATAGGACAAAGGACGATTAGTTGGCCCCAGCTTAGCCCCCCGGAACAAGCGATGCTGGTCCTCGGCCTTGCAGATGTCATCAAATTGGCTTTGATCGGCCGCCGGGCATCACCAGACAGTAGTGGGAGCAAACATACCCCCCATTCTGCCTCAGTCCAGCCGCACGCCTTTGAGGGTGCCCCAGCACATACACCAACACGGGGAAGTTGGTTAATGCACTGAAGACATTTCTTCAGTCTTTCCAGGTCCGACCCTCTCCTGCTGGTAGCTCTGATCCAGCTGACGATGTTTGACACAAACTAATAAAAAGCTCCAAACATGGCCATCTCCACTGGGACTCTGTGCGTGTTGTGCAGATTGGCAACAGACATCCGAGTCCAGCATGCTACTGCCTTTTGAGGGAGAGCATAATTAGACAATGAACAGTAGCTGTGACAAGTTGCTCTCCCTGGCTCTGCTCACCTGAACCACCTCCCTACCTCTCCCTACTGCAGCTGAATGCAGAACAGATTTATATAGTCAAAGTCTTAGACTGAAATATCTCAACATCTATAGGATCAGTTTCCATGAAATGTGGTTCAGACATTCATGTTTATTTTCATCTAGCAGGTCAACATTTCAATGTGGTGGCTTACGACACTTAGACACAAAAGACATGGGGATAAAGGGTCCAGGTTGAAAAATAGTTTCCGTAGAAATAATTGAGGAATCAAACTACAATTATGTAAAAGAATGGTTGGATTGACCTGCTCAAGTGCCTGGTACCAAAATGAACTGCTGGATAAAATGCCAGATGATAACATAGCAAGAGCGATAACAGCATGTTGTGAAAAGTAATTTATGATTTCACATATCTAAAATGGCAATGGCATAAGTTACTCTTTCCCTTTTTAGTTTAGTTACTCTTTTTTTCTTTTTTAAACCGTACCGCTAACATTAAAAGTTCAGCTTATGTAAGTAACATTAATCAGAATTCATTCCCTTATGTTTGCTTTTGTTTAGGATGATGCAGAAGAACCACAAGCAAACGGCAGGCAGTTTCTCTCCCAAATCTAATAGCTGACATTAAACAAAATTAATCATACTGTATGAATCAGTTTTGGGCTCAATTACTCACTTCAGCTTCAATTAGCTCCCTCTCCCCTCTCCCCTCACGCGCACACAAAGAAAAATTATTTCTAAGCACTTGTATTTGACTTCTCTTGTTTTAGTTGTCCCTTGGCATATGTGTCAGAATGCATTACTCACTCCGCTGCCAGCCAACGGTGCAACAACAGCAGTAAAGCAGCAGTCAGCCCACTCCTGGGAAAGACTTAGCGAGCTGTCAATGGCTATCACACCACAGTCACCAACAGTTTACTGCTGACAAAGTGACAGAGTGCCAAAACTCTCTGCTACTGCACCACTGCTCTGCCAGAGGCTTTCAAACAACTCTGTAGCAGAAATCATTCTCCAGCCCCTCTGTTCACACTCACAATTACTTACTATACTGATCGACGAAGGGTCACTCAATATTTAAACACAACAAATACCATTGGGGCTCCATTGACTTTGTGTTTTCAGATTGTTCTATTAAAGTTTTCTGGCATTTAGCCCCATTAAAGTTTGTTTTAGAAGAACAGGCCAGTGAAAGTAAATAAGCTTCTTCTCAGCAAACTATTACGAAAACAAATGCTAGGTCGGTTTAAAGCCAATATGTTATATCCAATACACTGCGCAGTTAATTCATTGATCATTGATTAGGCGACAGAACTGGTGAACTGGTAGATGAAACCAGGTAGAAGGCAGGTGTAGGCAGAAGACAAGCATCCTCACATGGAAACGTACAGGATTTTACTTTTTATATGCTTTTACAGTGCATCTGTCCATGTTGAAAATATGGTATATAAATATAATATATCAAATGTCATTAAAATAAAAGTTAGAATCTATAAAACTAAAACTTTTCAGTTAAATTTAGTCCAGTTTTAACAAACGGTTTGACATTCTGCTCTGTGTTATCAGCTGCATCAACAAACTGACACAAAAAAATTAAAGTCGAATCCACCATGCAGCCTTTACTCCATAAAATAAATTATACTTCCATTAACCTATACTAAATCGTCACATTTCAAAGGCATTCTGAGTGGCATGATGGCAAAGGAACAATCAGGGACCACTGCAGACAGAGTGTGGAAGGTTGGGGCTGGGTCTGCCTCCTTAACCCACAGTCCTCTTTTTTCAAAACGAAAATATGGTCACCCTAACCTGTATGCTCAATATTTCACTTAGCCAATCAAACAGGCTCACTTGCAGCTCATTACACAAAGAGCAATCACTGTAGGTTCACGAAAGAGACACATATTCAACATAATGTAACTTTATGACCTCCGGGTCATAATACTCATGCCATATTTCCTGACTCACATTCATTCGGTATCATGTGTATTAATA
Source organism: Micropterus salmoides (assembly GCF_014851395.1). Lineage (NCBI taxonomy): Eukaryota > Metazoa > Chordata > Actinopteri > Centrarchiformes > Centrarchidae > Micropterus > Micropterus salmoides. The sequence continues at coordinate 38,403,331 of NW_024044348.1, read as the reverse complement.
TATGTATCATTTGTACTTGGCCCCTGGGTAGACCCAGAACATGCTGGAAAGATTAAATATCTCATCTGGCTTGGGAACGCCTCCGGATCTCTCAGGAGGAGCTGGAAGATGTTACTGGGGAAGATATTATTTTGCTTAGCCTGCTGTCCCTGCTACCTGTGTATTTTTTTCTGATGACAATCACACAAATGATGGAGTGTGATGATGGAAATTATAGGCTCACAATAGTTTTATGCATAGTCTAATTCATTTCAGACAAGTGTTTAGACAGTAAATAACTTCTATAGTCAGCCACTAGTTTTGTCTACACTGAAACAATGCTTACAATATCAAAATAAACCAGTTTTTGGCCACCAGTGGCAGCATTGAGTACTTACACAGTGTGTCTGAAATGAGAAACTTAGTTTGCAACATAACACACCTCGACAAAAGAATCAACAGCTGGTGGTGGCTCTAGCTACCAAACATGGATTTAAACAATGCATCATTTTAAAAGTTCAGAATATCAACATTGCAAACATTTTATGACGAGGGAAATGCATTCACTGTTTTTTTAGACCTTAGAAAGATGTTTTAAGTTATTGGCAGTGAACACTTCCTGCAGCCGTTTCACATTAAAAGCCTGTATGTAAAGCCAGTAATGGAGGGATCATACAGTTTGAGCTGCTGTAAGGCTTTTAATGTGAAACGGCTGCACAGGAAGTGTTGAGTTTAATTGGCAGTAACTTAACCACAATAAAAAAAAACATCAAAATGGGAGCAACTGGAAATAATTAGTGGAGGAAAATGGTAAATATTTATTACTTTTTTAAATGGTCATACTGTTATCAAGACAACAGGTATACATGGATCAGATCAGAAGACAGGCCGGTCACTAACTATTCAATTCAATTCAGTTTTATTTATATAGCGCCAAATCACAACAACAGTTATCTCACAGCGCTTTTCATAAAAGAGCAGGTCTAGACCGTACTCTGTGATGTTATTTACAGAAGCCCAACAGTTCCCACCAAGAGCAGCACTAGGTGACAGAGGCAAGGAAAAACTTCCTTTTAAGAGGCAGAAACCTCGAGCAGAACCATGGCTCAGGGTGGGCGGCCATCTGCCTCGACCGGTTGGGGGGGAGGAGAGAGAGGGAGAAAGAGAGGGGGAGAGAGAGAGAGAGAGAGAGAGGGCAGGAGAGGAACAGAGAGAAAAAGAGGGATGGAAGGAGAGAGAGGGGAGGGAGGCAGCCTACACAATACACACACAGAGGTACAGACAGTAAAGGTGATGTTGCTATAGACTAAATGAAAAATGGTACAGATATTTATAGTAGTGTTAATGATAACAATCGTAATGTTAATGATTATAATAACAATAATAACAATAGGACTAGTAACAATAGTCGTTGCAGCAGAGGGTGTCGAGCAGGAACAGATCCAGACTCCACAGCTCCAGAGCCAGAAACACCTGCAGGAAGTGATAGGAGGAGAGAGGAGAGGGACGAGAAAGCACAAGACTACCAGAAAGGGGAGAAGTTGTGTTAGTAACATGCAATAATGGGATAAGGTTGCATACAGAGGGAGAGAAAGAAGAGGAGAGAGGAGCTCAGTGCATCATGGGAAATCCCCCGGCAGTCTAGGCCTATAGCAGCATAACTAAGGGATGGTTCAGGACTCACCTGAGCCAGCCCTAACTATAAGCTTTATCAAAGAGGAAAGTCTTAAGCCTACTCTTAAATGTGGAGATGGTGTCTGCCTCCTGAACCCAAACTGGAACCTGGTTCCACAGGAGAGGAGCTTGATAGCTGAACGCTCTGGCTCCTAGTCTACTTTTGGAGACTCTAGGAACCACAAGTAACCCTGCATTCTGGGAGCGCAGTGCTCTGGTGGGGTAGTAAGGTACTATGAGCTCTTTAAGATAAGATGGTGCCTGACCATTAAGAGCTTTGTAGGTGAGAAGAACCAAAACAAGGTCGAGGGTGTGGTTAAAACAGTGAGTCGGTTCATGAACACTCTGAGAGAAGCCAATGGAATCTAACAGAGAGATAAACGCAGTACTGAAGCTGTCATTCTCAACGTCCACATGAATATTAAAATCCCCTACAATAATAACTTTGTCCGCTTTAAGGACTAAAGTTGACAAAAACTCTGCAAATTCAGATAAGAATTCAGAGTACGGACCAGGTGCTCGGTACACTATAACAAAAAGAATTGGTTGCAGTGATTTCCAACTTGGGTGCGAAAGACCAAGAACAAGGCTTTCAAATGAGTTATAGTTTAGTTTAGGTTTAGAGCTGATTAGTAGGCTAGAGTCGAAGATAGCTGCAACTCCACCTCCTCGGCCTGTGCCTCGAGGAATGTGAGTATTAATATGACTGGGAGGGGTGGATTCATTTAGGCTAACATATTCTCCATCACCCAGCCAGGTTTCAGTAAGACAAAATAAATCAATATCATAATCTGATATTAGTTCATTTACTAGTACACCTTTAGAAGAGAGAGATCTGATGTTTAAGAGTCCACATTTACTCTCCTATTCGTTTGCACTATTGCTCTTGTGGTTTTAATCTTTATGAGGTTTTTATGCACAGCTCCTCTTCTGTTTACCTTTTTAGATAATTTCGATGGTCGGGGGGCAGACACCGTCACTATAGGATTTTCACTAAGTAACTCCTGAAATGGAGGAGCAGAGAAGTGTGTTAGACTGCGACTCTGCCTCCTGGTCTCAACTCTGGGTTGTCATGGATTTGGTCCACTAACTAAAATATGATAAAATAACCTGCATTGTTGATACATAATTTGAATTACAGTTCGGAGTTTGATAGCAACGGCAAATAACCCAGCAATGGTCTTGCCTGAGACTCAGTCATTTAACTAGTATCTTGTAATGAATGAGTTGGTACTGATGAATACATGATGAAATTGCCAGCTTTGCAAAGGTTTCAAGAATATTCTTTTTCTTTTGTTTAAGATGACTTTACATCTCTTTACAAATAAGGTATTTGAGAGGCAAATTAAAGTTTAATGGAAACGTGCAGCTGAGAGCTTACAACCTGAGCAGACTATTACAGACACATAATTGGGCATTTTGAAGTTGAACTATCAAATGAGCACGGTCTATTTCCTATCATGGAGACGACTACTGGATTGAAAGATAAGCTTTTTATTTTCAGTGACACTTTAAAGAGGTGCCAGGGCAGGACTGGAGAGGAGTCACAGTGGAAGTTTGTTTCTTTGGAGAGCAGTGAAAACTTCATGTTTGGCTTCTAGAGGAGACTAGCTCCCTCTCTTTGTTTTTTATTTTAATAAATTAAAGTTGCCTTTCGCTTTTGTTCTGTCCACACAGATAACAGTTAATGTAAGTTTAGGGGCTTGAATACAATGGAGCAAGAAGAATAATAAGCCAAACGAATAGAAAGCACATGTATGGAGACAGTGACACAAATTGATTAGGAAAAAGTACTCAGGAGACTGCATTAACACATATTCTTATATAGTGCCATTGATTATTTATATATCCTTCGTGTTTGCAATAATAACATATCATTGTTTGAAACACATGAAGCATGTTTGTCCACCCTTGCACAACTGATGTAGAATACACTGGCTTGTTCTCATTTACAAAACCCTGCTTGGGCAGCCCCTCCTTGTAAGCTTGCTACATACATCCTCCTCCTCCTTTACACTCTTCCTGCCTCATACTGTTAAATGTTCCTAAGGCAAACTCGGCTCTTCATTCCAACATGCTGTAGCCATGGACTGGAATGACCGACTAAAGATTTTAAAACTAGACACTTTCATCTCCATTTCTGCTTTCAGGAAATCTATTGTAGACATTTTTATTTCAGATGTCTGCAGTTGTTTTACAACATAATCCTTTTAACAACTTGTACCATGTGTTTAATTTTTAAAAGCTCCTTATGGTCTGTTTATCTTAACTCACTCATCTTTTTAACTGTGTTCCATAGTCCTTCCACCATGGTCCTATTTCATCATATGTTGCCCTTGCTGTTCTGCCTACCATTGGAGTGTGGTTGTGTCTGTGTTTTGTTATGCTTCTTGTATCTTTGTCCCTGTCTTACTTTACACTTTATTCCTGTGTGTCCCTCACTTCAAGATGATGTCCTCCTCTTGCTTGGTTGTAAATAAGACTTTGTTCCTTACTTGATTCTTACAACATAGAAGCTTCTGGTAAGTATATTTTTCTACAGATGTATTAACAGGGATATAGTGGGTCATCATGTAAGGGCCATTTCAGCCTAAACTTTAAAAACATTATATATGGGGTATGGTAGTAAGCAACTAAGCAACCTAACCTAGTCAGGTGGGCCATACTCTGTGTTAGTCTGTTGATGTTGTCAGATTAGTTATGTTTTATTTGTGAGAAACTCTTCAAAGCAAGCATGTAACGTTGTCTTTGAAGAAGAAATACAAAGAAAAATGAAACAAAAATATAGCCTTGTGTCTGGTCTGGTTCAATACTAAATGTATCACTACCAGGCAAGTTCAGTTGCAATGGGTCTGAAGTTGCGTGGGTGGATTTATTGTAAGTTTATTTCTGTTATTAAGTATAAATATTGATTATTTCATGTCAATCCATTGTGTACAAATTTAAATTAACATTTTAAGCTCCTGTTTCCACTGGAGAAAAACAAAATTGGTTTCAGAATTTCATGGCAACCTTTAATAGTTGAGATATTTCAGTCTTGACCAAAGTGGTGGGTCGACTGACAGACTGATGTTGCATGGATATAAATATATCTGTGGTTGCCTTTTTGTTAAATGCATCTTCTCTGACACTTTGTAACAATAACGGTGTCTGCCTTCAGGTTTATAAAGAAACCAATGATGATCTCCAGTTTATAGCTTCATCATAAATTGCAATTAGTTCCCTAATATTCATCTGAACAGATCCTCAAGCAAAATATCTTGATGAATTTCTTCCACCAGTGCACTTCATTTTAATAAAGAGAGAGTTGTTATAGTCCAGTGATAAGCATATGTTCTGTTGAAAGAAAATTTCTGATGGTGACAATGTTTATGATTCAGTCAGAAAGGTCTTTTTTTGAAGATAACTGCAGAGATCAGGCCATAACAATCAAAGGCCGGCCCTCTGTGATTCTTATGTGAACAAACATACAGTATGAAACTGTCTCAGAATATACAGAACAAACGTGTTAGTTTTTGAGAGCACACTTCACTGTGGCAGAGGGGTATTTGTCCTCGCTTCTTGTTCAGTTGGGTAATCAGAGCAACACGACTTGTTGGGGGAATGACTTAGATAAGAAGCTTGAAGATCTTTTAATCACGTAGGCGTTTTTAGTGCGTGTTTATGATAAAGTGCATTTTAGCAGTGCTTGTTGGCTTGCAGCATGTTGCATCATGACGTCTTCATAAACCCTAAAAACCCTTCAAAGCTGAATTAGTCTGTAACTAAAAACATAGCATCCTGCAGTGGGAGTAAAAACTAAACAGATATTTGGTGCGTGGAACACTACAGGCAATCACATTCAAATCATTTGCACTTACATTGCAGCTATTATTATTTTTATTATTTTAATCAAAGAACAAACTCATATATAAAATTAGTGTTCAGAGCTGGCAGAACAATTTAGCTCAGCAGACATCTTTTTTTAAAATAATCAAGAAATATACAGAATACACTCACCTAAAGGATTATTAGGAACCCCATACTAATACTGTGTTTGACCCCCTTTCGCCTTCAGAACTGCCTTAATTCTACGTGGCATTGATTCAACAAGGTGCTGAAAGCATTCTTTAGAAATGTTGGCCCATATTGATAGGATAGCATCTTGCAGTTGATGGAGATTTGTGGGATGCACATCCAGGGCACGAAGCTCCCGTTCCACCACATCCCAAAGATGCTCTATTGGGTTGACATCTGGTGACTGTGGGGGCCATTTTAGTACAGTGAACTCATTGTCATGTTCAAGAAACCAGTTTGAAATGATTGGAGCTTTGTGACATGGTGCATTATCCTGCTGGAAGTAGCCATCAGAGGATGGGTACATGGTGGCCATAAAGGGATGGACATGGTCAGAAACAATGCTCAGGTAGGCCGTGGCATTTAAACCATGCCCAATTGGCACTAAGGGGCCTAAAGTGTGCCAAGAAAACATCCCCCACACCATTACACCACCACCAGCAGCCTGCACAGTGGTAACAAGGCATGATGGATCCATGTTCTCATTCTGTTTACGCCAAATTCTGACTCTACCATCTGAATGTCTCACCAGAAATCGAGACTCATCAGACCAGGCAACATTTTTCCAGTCTTCAACTGTCCAATTTTGGTGCGCTCTTGCAAATTGTAGCCTCTTTTTCCTATTTGTAGTGGAGATGAGTGGTACCCGGTGGGGTCTTCTGCTGTTGTAGCCCATCCGCCTCAAGGTTGTGCGTGTTGTGGCTTCACAAATGCTTTGCTGCATACCTCGGTTGCAACGAGTGGTTATTTCAGTCAAAGTTGCTCTTCTATCAGCTTGAATCAGTCGGCCCATTCTCCTCTGACCTCTAGCATCAACGAGGCATTTTCGCCCACAGGACTGCCGCATACTGGATGTTTTTCCCTTTACACAGCATTCTTTGTAAACCCTAGAAATGGTTGTGCGTGAAAATCCCAGTAACTGAGCAGATTGTGAAATACTCAGACCGGCCCGTCTGGCACCAACAACCATGCCACGCTCAAAATTGCTTAAATCACCTTTCTTTCCCATTCTGACATTCAGTTTGGAGTTCAGGAGATTGTCTTGACCAGGACCACACCCCTAAATGCATTGAAGCAACTGCCATGTGATTGGTTGATTAGATAATTGCATTAATGAGAAATTGAACAGGTGTTCCTAATAATCCTTTAGGTGAGTGTATAACCCCATTCAAGTGGGTTTAACAGTTTATCCATTATATAACTGTAAAAACAAACATTATAAAGAAGCCTTTTTTAAATACAACACTAGATATATACGAGTTTTAACTCTGTTGTTTAAATTATAATTTAACCATACCAAAAAGGCCCCTTTTGTTTGGACTGGGCCAGGCTAGATGTTTACCTTTGACTCCACACAGCAAATTCTGGGCCCCGTTTCAGAAAGCTGGTTAGGTGAAAATTCTGAATATGTTAAGCGCAAGATGAGGGAAACTGGGTTTTCCTGTTTCAGAGACCGAGATCAGATAAACCCTAGATCAATAAATCTGGCAACTTATGCTGTGAAGCTAACCTCCTCGAAGGAGGTTTACTTCAACAAACTCTGAGTTTCCCTCTGACTCCTCCCCTCCTGTGGAGCCTGAGGCAGCTGTTGGACACACTGTATAATTTTCTCATTCATACTGCTGATATCAGAGCACATAGGGGGTGCATTCATTTGCAGAGGTCTATGTCTTTAGAAACATCGAAATCCTGGTTAGATATTAGTTTGTAACCCAAACGTGACCTTTAACATGACCACTTTTATGATCGATCTGTCATCGATGTAAGGAAAGAGACATTGTGGATTTATCCTCAGCACAGAATAAAATCTATAGGTTGCAGTGTCTTTCTCTGTGGACATTATGCAGCTGTCAGGTTGGCAACAGTTGCACTGAAACATTTAGAGTGGTTTACATTACCGCAGTGATCACCGTTTAAATCAAACTAATCTGTATAAAGCTGTAACTGATCAATGAACAATCATCTGTCATGTTGTGTTTAGTCTCCCTGATGGAACATTCCTGTCACAGTCATGTTGGAGATGATGTGAATATTTCTGAGTGAGGATGATTGTGGTGCAGCTAAAACAAATAAATGTAGTTTAAAAGTATTTTTTTTCATTATTAGCTGCATATAGTCTTAATGTGTTTTGACAGCATTTCCTTAAATACAAAATGAGCAAGATTTGTTGTGGTGGCAGCCCGGTGAGTGTCCTGTTTCCTTCTCCTTTTTTCTTGTGATTCTGTTTTCCCCTCGTGTTTTGGCCTGCCTGTTTGTGTCTCGTGCTCGTGCTCGTGCTCTCTCTCTCTCTCTCTCTCTCTCTCTCTCTCTCTCTCTCTCTCTCTCTCTCTCTCTCTCTCTCTCTCTCTCTCTCTCTCTCTCTCTCTCTCTCTCTCTCTCTCTCTCTCTCTCTCTCTCTGCTCCTGAGCCCAGCTGACACTCCGCACCTGCATCTCATCAGCCACCTCCTCTGCCTGCCACACCTGCCAGCAATTAACCTCATCCCTGCCAGTACTTCAACCCCAGTTCTCACACAATCTCTGCTTGATTGTCGTTGCTCCTAACCTGGTGCCACTTCCTCACGCAAGCCCTTGAGTAACCTGCATCATCTGTTTCCCTGTTTTTAGTTTTCCCTGTGTCTAACCCTGTCTGTTTGCCTTTCCCCAGGTTCACTCACCTTCGTCCTCTGTCGAGTCAGCTGGGCTCGCCCACCTGCCCTCTCCCCTTGGACTTCCCCCACGGTGTCCTCCAGGCTCTCCCTCGTTCCTCGCCAGTCAGCCTGACACAACACTCCCCACCAACCCCCGGTCAGTTCTCTCGTGCCTCCTCTCTTCCTCAGTCCCCAGTGTCCCTCTCGGCTCCCTAGTCACAGCCTCCTCTGCCCTTCTTGCTCCTCAACCCCTGTACCCGTGTTCCCCAGCAGCCACCTCTCCCTCAACCCCTTCTTTCTCTCAATAAAATCTGTTTCAACCTGAGCGTTGCTTTTGGGTCCCCTTCTGTCCAACACACACACACTAACCTAGACACATTTTTCATTGCAAAACAAATGTTTAGCCATACTGTGTTTGACTCTGCAATCACAGATCCATGAGGAAATTTGAAGTAAATGTGTTATCGGTTAGATCCATATTTTCATCGTCCGGTACTGCCACTAGCATTTTTGTCCCGTCAGGTTACAGCGGGTGTGACCAAACTAAAGGTTGGTACATGCTGAATGAGCGGACTACACTGAATAAAAGTTTACATTGTTGATGGCCATTGTGTATCGGAGCTCCACTGATAATGGCTTTTTTGTCCCTTTTTCCATCCCCACACATGCTTCCATCTGGTTCATTATACTCTGAACTATGACCAGCAGTTCTAAAGCCGAAAACTTAGTTTCCCATCTCCGGCTCAGTCAACTCAGAGCTCAGGGTTAAGCTCAGAGTTTGTTAAGCCTGCTTTCTGAAACAGGGCCCTGGCCTTTCTTCTCTCTACTCAATAAAAAAATCTACTCAATTTGAGGGTGTCTTCACACCTGACGGTCCAGTTCTTGAATCAATCCAATGAGAGGATGATGCATTGTTTTTAGATGTCCAACTGGTCCACTTTGAGTTTTGGCCTTTGAGAACGCAAAGGTTCCAAAAGTTTAGTTCAAGAGGCTGTAAGGGCTCACGATGCTGTAAACAGGAACGGGACAGCACTTTGCCACATCATCACATTACCTTGAAACATGTTGCTCACTTTTTATCTTGTTTTTGCCTGATTTTTAGGGATTACAGGCTCTAGCCTGTGGACGAGAGGTAAATGTTAATCTACATTTGTCAATCAATGCATTATTGTTGGTCAAAACAGCATCAATAAGCAAAAACTAAATTAAATAACTAAATGAAATGTGTAAAAAGGTGTTTGCATTCCTCTGACTTCATGTGTTCTATGCACCATCTATGTTGAGAAAAATTCTAACAATTGTAGCATCACTGTTGGTGTCCATGCTTGTTTGTTTACCATTCTTCTTCTCTTATAAGGCAGATTTGCTGTGATATTTCTGTCGCTTCCGGGTTTCCCCTGGTAACCCCCGTGTTTCACGTCATACCGCTCTGAACTGTGGGCTACTCAGGAAAGTCTGCAGAAAAGAGGTTAGCCTGTGAGTGTGGACATTGGGATTGGGCCTCTGACTGCGCAATTCCAGAAGGCATATTTTCTTATGCTAAAGCCATTCTGTTGATTTACTTATGTGCTTGTATCAGATAAGCTAAGTGCAATGGCCGACAAACTGAGGTGTGAACCCAAAATGCAGACATTAGCAGGGCTGGATCAGTTTGCAGGTTTATTTAAGTGTTAACAGTCACCTTACAAGGACAACCAATTTAAAGACAAGTTAATCCAAACACAGGTGTAAATCCAACAAAGTCAAGGCAATCCAAAGACACAGGAACAATCTGGAAAGCCAGGGGAAAACAGACACTGGACAAACACTCAACATTAGACTACGACGCAAAACTGAATACAACTGAGGGCAATATATACGGAGGCGCACACACACACACACACACACACACACACACACACACAGGCAGGTAATTAGTCACAGGTGAGACACATTAGGAATCAAGACAAACAAAGCTAGACAAGAACACCAAACACCAATGATTACAAATTAAAGCAGGAAGTAAAGCTACTGATAATACACAAGGAAATGTGAAACCAGATACAACAGAGAATAAAGGAACCAATGATCAACTAACCAAACCTAAACAAGAACAGAGAGACAAAGAGTAAAGCTTCAATTGGAGGACAGATGGCCTTACATCCTCCTGCAAAAATTTTTGAAAAACTGTGGAATTCAGTTTTCCGTCGATGATGGCGACCCTCTTGCAGGCTCTGAGGCAGTAAAGCAGCCCCAAACCATGAATCCCCCTCCACCATTGTTCACAGTTGGGATGAGGTTTGATGTTGGTGTGCTGTGTGTGTTCCTTTCAAACAACTTAACTTTGGTTTTATCTGTCCACAGAATATTTAGCCAGTAGTGCTGAAGAACATCCAGGTGCTATTTTGAAAACTTTAGACATGCAGCAATGTTTTTTTTTTTTGGACAGCAGTGTCTTCCTCTGCGGTGTCATCCCATGAACTCTATTCTTGTTGAGTCTTTTCCACATCATAAACAGAGATGGTAGCATGTTCCAAAGATTTGTGTAAGTCTTCAGTTGACACTGTAGTATCCTTAACCTCATTCAGTATATCTGCACTGTGCTCATGCAGTTATCTTTGCAGGACGGCTACTCCTAGGGAGAGTAGTAACAGTGCTGAACTTTCTCCATTTTTACCATTTATACTTACTGTGGACTGATAAACATCAAGGCTTTTGGAGATAATTTTGTAACCCTTTCCAGCTTCATACAAGTGAACAATTCTTAATCGAGGCATGGTTCACATCAGAATGTTTCATTAAAATAGCAAAATTAAAATTGGTGTGTTTTTATAGGGCAAGGCAACTGTCACCTCCAATCTTGTCTCATTGATTTGACTCCAGGTTGGCTGACTCCTGACTCCAATTAGCTTTTGGAGAAGTCATTAGTCTAGGGGTTCAAATACTTTCTGAATGTGAATGTTTACACTGTGTGTTCAATGAAACATAAAACACATAATTGTTTGTGTGGTATTAGTTTAAGCAGACTGTGTTTGTCTATTATGGTGACTTAGATGAGGATTAGATCCCATTTTATGACCACTTTATGCAGAAATCCAGGTAATTCCAAAGGGTTGACATAGTTTTTCCTATGACTGTATTGTATGTATTTTTGTTAGTATCGCTTTCATATTTTGATTGTAATTTTTGCATACTGAAAATCAACAGCTTTTGCCCTTCTGCTCCACAGGAAGTTTCTGTCCTTTTCATCAGTGCCTGTGCAAATGAAGAGGCCACCACAACAAAACAATTTACCCAGTTTGTGAGGATGACAGTGGCTTCTGAATCAATGTGAAGATATATCTTCTGTAGATTCTAGTGTTCCAAGTAAACACATTTTGACTGGACAAGCTGCTTTTACAGTTGAGCATTCCCAATGACAAGTTACTGCAAACTGTTCGCAAACACATGACTTCTGCTCCAGTGTCCAGTCAGTGGTCCGGCAGGCTCCGTCTCCCAATGTCCTGCTGCCCATTAATCATTTAAGACTGTGTTTTCCCTTTCTTTAGTGTCCCATTGTCTTCGTGTGGTCAAGTGTCTCAGCCCTTCCTCTGGGGATTACTTGTTGCCCCTATCCCTGGGATTTCTTTGATTTTGGATCTTTGCCTGTTCTCTTTGGATTTGTTTTCTACATGTTTGAAATGATTACTTGTTTTTGACTCTGGCTTTCTGAACTCCCTGTCCTCTTCTCCCACTTGTGGTTTCATTTAAATAAATACCAAAAGCTGCTGCTTCTGCTCTGCCTGAGGTTTGTGTCCAATCCCTTTAGTCCTGTGTCGACACTTGGCAAAACGTGACAGACATCCAACTAAGGATATCTTTGTACTCACTCACCAAATGGGTCACAAGCTGACAATGAATGCCACCAATGTTCACAAAGCTTGTCTCACTTTTCTACAAACAAAACAGTTCCCATCAAAATGACAACGGAAGATCACAAAATCACTGTCAGCCTTTTAAAGGTTTGGCTGGATAAAACCCCAGAGGCAAATCCTTCCTCTCTCGTCCTTTTAATAAAGAGCGCACACTTTACTGGGAAAGTCAATCTTGATGGGATCACAAAGACAGAGAAGTTCTAATGAAATTCTAAAGGTGTGTTCAGACTGAATTTTTGAGGCTGTGCTATTGCAAATAAAGTCAACACAAAAGTGCAAGTTGATGCAAATTCTTGCTGCTTGATTCGAGGCAAAGACATGTCCGCACAAGTTAAAAATAACATGCATACATAAAAACATACTGTGTTGGCTGTTTAGAGCAAATAAACACAGACCATGATAATTATGGCAGAAACACCACAGTTGTCACAACAGCAAGTCTTTGTGTGTGAGTGTATGGGTTCACCTGGCACACACTCACACATCACCGATAAGAAGGATTTTATCTGGAGCTCGATTTGAGCTGAGTCTTTGCCATCCTCATCCTCACCCATCATTCAAGGGAAATGGAACACTTACCGAGACATGCAGCCTTTACTTGCATTGCATTTGAAAATGTGTTTCTTTCTCTTGTATTGTAACCACGTTTGTGCAAAAGCCTATTGGATTTTGAACAGGAGAAGACTCATAAATGTCTCACAAAATATCAATATAAAGTTATACATTGTTTATGACTTTATGCTGTGAGCCATGTGGATCACTAAACTCCTTGTTTTCTGACTGTCTGTTTTTGTGTGTTTGTTTTATAGAGGATTCCAGGTACCATAACACACCATCTGGTATTATTACTAGATGTTTCCAGTATCTTGGGAAAAGCTTTTCTTTTCATTGAGTCTTTTCCATCTTCATTCTCAGCAATCATTCAAGGGAAAAGGAGCCATTACAGAGACATGCAGCCTTTACTTGAAAGTGAAATGAAATCAGGCATAAGCTCTGCAAAACAGGGACTGGAAGGTTAGGCTAATGCTGCAACTATGAATATACATTCAAATTAATGCATTCAGAAAGCAAGCAAGGCAGAAACAAATGTCTGTGACTCTGTAGGCTAGATGCACTTATTAGATCAAACCTTAATAATCCATGTTTGATTAATGAAAAAGGGATCATTAAGACAAATGAAAGGGATAATAAAAATGAATGCAGCAAAATGTTACAACTGCATTGTTCTTGACGACAGGAGATGTTGATTTAAAAGGATCTGGAGCAACTCCTTTCATTGACTTTAGCGATAACAGATTTCAAAAGATGTGTCAGCATGCAGACAATGTGTTATCTGTGGAACATTTTGTAAATATGTTCAAACAACCATCGACCTTTTTGGGGAGAAAGTTGGCTGCATCAAAGTGAAAACTAAAAATCAAAGCTACTGAAGCAAGACTCAAGTTGTGGTAAGATTGTATTAAGCTATACAATATGTGGTTCCTTTCAAGTAAAAAGTAAGTATTGTTGAAGTAAGGCTTTGACCTTGTGTCCAGTGACAATCATAGAATCAATTTAAAACTTAAAACTCCAGCATATTAGTGTCCCAGCAGTGAAGTGGACAAATTCTTCTCATCACTCAGCACTGCAAGGGGTAGAAGTAGTTGCCATTTATGTGTTAATGTATACATGTATTTGTCAGCTGTGTTTCTTTCTCTGGTAATCACGTTTGTGGAATGGCCTATTGATTTTTTTTAAGTAGAAGATTCAAATGTCTAACAAAATATTATAAAACTATAAATTGTTTATGACTATATGCTGTGAGCCATGTGGATCACTAAACTCCTTGCTTTTTGCCCATCTGCTTTTGTGTGTTTGTTCTATAGAATATTCCAGGTGACATAACACACCATCTGGCATCATGACTAGAAGTTTTCAGCATCCTGGGAACAGCTTTTCTTTTCAGTGAGTCTTTGCCATCCTCATCCTCACCCATCATTCAATTACAGAGACATGCAGCCTTTACTTAGTGCAAATATGAATATACATTCCAATTAATGCATTCAGACAGGCAGGAAAAAAAGTCTCACTGTGTAGGCTTGTTCTGTAGATGATTCCAGGTGACATAACACACCATCTGGCATCATTACTAGAAGTTTTAAGCATCTTGGGCACAGCTTTTCATTTAATGCTCACACATACAGTGCACAGAGTCAAATAAACACAACAGAAAAAAAGAAGGAAACAATTCCACAGTAAATATAACAGACCGTAATAATCAAAAAGCTACAATATCAGGTGCTGCATATTTATCTCTGTTTATGTCTTAACTGCTAATTTAACCAACTTAAAACACCATTATGTAAGATTTAGTGTGATTTGGCACCCCTACCGGTGTGTTTAAGTGTAATTCACAGCTGTTGTAAATTAGGACAGCTGTACACATTTACATTACTTAAGATCAAAAACGAACAAGTTCACAACTTCGCTAACACAGCCAAACATCAAGCAAGTGTGACAACACGAGGCGGCCAGTTCGGTATCTGCCTTTGTAGCCTTTTATTTCATGAAGCTCTCGCCAATGTCCAGCAGCCTCTTGCTTGTTCACTCTTTCTATTCTTAGCTTCCTCTGGCAATGTCCTCTTCGGTTTATTTACCTCTGTCATTGGCCAACATTAAAATCATTCCCAACCAGAAAGCATGGGTGAATGAAGATGTGTGGGCTCTTTACAGAGACAAAAAAATCTGCTTTTTGGAAGGGCTGAACAAATTATTGAAATTTTATCAAAATTTCAGTATGGACTACTGCAATTTTGAATTTAAATTTGTTTTATGGCATAGTGCAATATCTCATAAAGGTGATATTCATGTCAAAATACCATTATAATTAAATATTGTCGTGCTGCAGAGATGTCCACATCATATTCTGCAGACTGAATGTAGCAAGGGGTGGTGGCGCTTAAAGAGGAATCACCACCAGAATCTAACTACCCGACATCGCCACCTGGGGACTTCCACCCCAGGAAATGTTTTATTTCTACCTTGATCAACCCCCAATTATACAAAGGCTACACAGGTTTATTGAAGTAAGACAGACGTGGTTCCAAAAGAATTACTAATTTATTATTAATTTATTGATTAGATAATTGGTAACTGGAAGTGCCTGAAAAGAGGATGGTCAATAATGCAAATACCTTATCAAATTACTAGAAATTATTAGAAAATATAGAAGTTTATTACAATTTCAATAATCACAAGTTAATTATTTTAACAAACACTCCCAGTTATTGCTTATTATTGAACAAACTAAAAGGGGAAGTGGGCCAATCTAACTAAGGGTGTGCTCCAGGGATGCATCAACTTTAGTAGGCATGTGCCCACTGCAATCAATAGTCACTGCAAACTGGTTCACTGCAAATCCTACCAAATCGTGCCCCAGTGCAGTAAATGCTACAGTCGGTGAAGGGAATCACATGAGCATGCCAAGGCTTCACCACAAGCCGACCACTAGATCCACTTTAAAGGGAAAACAAGAGGTTAACAAAACAATAAGCCAGCTGGTTTTATCTAAAATACAAGTACACCCAACAAGGACAGTGCCGTCTGGAGGCACTGCAGCCAGGGTGTATTAGCAATAATAAATTTTAGTTAAAATCCTAACTAAACCGAGGCAAAACAGCAGCTGACAACCTGCAATTAAAAACAAATACATACCGTATTAACTTATTAATAAAAGTAATTAATGTGCAAACAACACCATCACCATAATATCACCTCAGGTAGTTGATGTTGTTACTGACATTTTCAACATCTCATTGTCTCAGGAGAGGGTTTCCACCTGCTTCAAGACAGCCACCATCATTCCTGTACCTCAAAAGTCTATAGTGTCTATTCTTAATCAGAATGGGGTTGAGTGCCACAGGGCCCCCAGAGATCAGAGATGGTTTTTAGACCACGTCCACACTTCTGTCCATGTCCCCTCTCAGCTGTGAGTCTGCAGTTCAATCAGTCAACTGGTGTTTTTCATAATGTGCTGTTCATACACTATAATGGCAATGCGCCAAAGTAAAGGTGCACCTGACTTTAAATGGGAAATGACACTGATTGGTGTATTGCATGTTATTGCCTACACACCCGTGACTAATTCACAGACTAAGTATGACACTTTTGAACCATGCGCCTGGCGCACAGACCATTTTTTTTCTACCGTCAAATGAGCAAAATTGGAGTTGGAGACGCCCCAAACGCAACTGCGCCATGCACTTCACGCCGTGAAGGGCCCTGTGTATTGATTTATAAAGATTTGCCCCCTCGCCATTTTTAACTGCCCCCCTAGTCACTTCATCCTGGGGCCGGGCCTGGATCAGCCCCGTCCTGTTCACGCTGTACACCCATGACGGTATCTCCCAACATAGAGAGAACTCTGTTGTGAAGTTTGCGGACGACACTGTCATCATCAGCCAGATTTTAAACAACGATGAGACTTCATAATAATAATGCATCAATCATAATCTTGCAGTGTGGTGCTCAGAGAACAACCTACTGCTCAACATCAGCAAAACCAAGGAACTGATTGTTCATTTCAGGAAACAGGAGATAAAGACACACACTCCTGTCTACATCAGTGGAGCTGAGGTGGAGCAGGTGAACAGTTTCAGGTTCCTGGGAATCAGCATCACAGAGAACCTGACATGGTCGTCTCACATCTCCATGTGGGAAGAGATAGAAGTTTCAGCTGCCACTCCACCAGACTGCAGAGCAGCTTATTCCCCCAAGATATCAGACTCTTAAACTCAAATTCATCCTCAGCACTGCTTCAGTGATGATAGTTTATTTCGTTTACCAATAAATGTACAGTGGGTACGGAAAGTATTCAGACCCCTTTAAATTTTTCACTCTTTCATTGCAGCCATTTTCCAAAAATCAAAAAAGTTCATTTTATTTCTCAGTAATGTACACTCAGCACCCCATCTTGACAGAAAAAAACAGAAATGTAGAAATTTTTGCAAATTTATTAAAAAAGAAAAACCACATGAAATATCACATGGTCATAATTATTCAGACCCTTTGCCGTGACACTCATATTTAACTCAGGTGCTGTCTATTTCTTACCCTACTTGTTGCCAATTAAGCTTCTCATACCTTAACACAAGGTGCTCTGTAAGGGGGAATACATCAAGCCACTACAGACAGAGTAACTTGGAATCAGCCAGGTAAACACAAAGCAGGCGGGCAGCAGACTGCTGCAAAACATACAACTCAGTCATTTGGAAAACACTTTGAAAGTGTAAAACCTGCAGGCCTGTACAGAAGCATACACCACTGTATTAAGAAAACATCTTTATTTGGTACATATCCTTGCCAAAATCATTTAAATGTGTTTTTCAATGAAAATGAGAATAATTAATTAAATTAACATTATCATTGTATTTTTGCAAATCACATCGCCGTTGCAATAGCAGTCAACATAATTAATAATTAGTTATATTTTTGTTCAGCCATACTTTTTGGTCAGGTAATAAAGAAGCATACAACACCGCCAGAGGCAGACAGAAAGCTGACATCAGGGAGGCAAAGCGGAGACATCAGCAGAGATTTGAGAGAGACCTCAACATTAAAGATGTGGCAGGCGAACATCACAGGCTACAAAAGCAGGAGCACCTGCTTTGATCTCCTCAATAAAGAGTTAGCTGTAAAATCTGAGTATGAGTAAATCAGCTGGGCCTGATAACATCCCTGGCTAAAAACCTGTGCCAATCAACTAGTTGATGTTATTACTGACATTTTCAACATCTCACTGGATTCCCACCTGCTTCAAGACAGTTGTCATTGACATTGTCCCTGAACCAAAAAAGTGTGACTACCGCCCTGTGGCGCTCACACCTTGCTGTGCTTTGAGAAACTAGTTCTACAGCACATACAGAACAACATCACATTGTTTTCAGAAACAACAGCTCCACAGAGGATGCCATCTCCACTGCGCTCCACTTATACAAAGTTGACATACTCCATGCAAAATGCTTGGTGGGGAGGTCCTACAACAAGGCCGGAATTATCGCACTGACGGAATCCTGGCTGGACCAAGCCGTCTCTGACACTGATGGACATGTCGACAACTTTGCCATCTTCAAGGCAGACTGAATGAAGGACTCTGGCAAAGAGCGGGGTGAAGGTCTGTACGCCAAACCTGGAGATGCTGACCTTTCACCTTAAGCAAACAAAGTATCCCGAGGCTCTGGTGTTTATTATGGCTGACTTCAACAGGTGTGGACTCGACGGTGTTCAGCCTTCTTTCTAACAATATGTGGATGTTTCGACAAGGAGGGGGAACACTCTGGACTTTTGTTATGGGAATATTACGGGCACTTACGTATTCTGAGCTCAGGCAGGTACTCAAATGCCATAAGCCTGAGACCTATAGCTACATTTTTGGTGGTGACCTAGACGAAAAGGTCTCTGTTATCACTGATTACATCAAATTCTGCATCAACACAGCCATAAGAGTCAGGACTGTTAAACACCACCTAAACTCCAAACCCTGAATTAACCAATACCAAGAAGCCTCTCCAAGGCAGTAATGGACCTCACTAAAAATCATAAGCCAACAGGTAAAGAATGATATTATCAGGGCCAAACTGGAATACAAAGACAAACTGAATAACTAACAACAAGACTAACAAGAATTTAGCACCATGAACACTAAACAATTGTTTCAAAAAGTAAGAACGCTAGGGATGGGAATCTCTGGGCACCTCACGATTCGATTGTGATTCGATTATACAACGATTATCAATGCATCTTGATGCATCATTTTTTTCTATACAGGATCCCTGGATAATGACTAAGCATTTAATTTGCACATTTAAATCCAAAAGAAAACAATTAGAAAAATTGGTATTAAAAATCCAAAATCTCCTAATTAGCTTAAAAGGACTAGTTTGCATCCCTAATTTACTTAACCTCAGCTCCATGGTCCCTCATTTCTTTAAAAACCAGTTGTCAGACTCCTCTGAAAACTTATCAGGATGTACAGTGTGTACACAGGACAGAGCTGTATACCATTTTAGTCTATGCTTGTACCTGATGTTCTGAACGCTTGACTTAGTGCATTTTGGATCTCTGTGGGGATGAGTTCCAGAGAGTGGGGGCTGTGACGCTTAAGGCTCCGGAGTCTGGTGTGGGGGACAGAGAGCAAGCCCTTGTTCAGGGGAGATGTTAGCTAGCGCTAACAGCCTTCTCTTTTCCAGCAGTTGGGGAAACTACAGACTTTTATTAACGGACACACAGTGACCTACGCTGCACGTTTCCTACCAGACAGAAACTTGCTGCTAAAATATTTCTCTGCTAACTTTCACCGTCACATTCTGCCGCTCGCTCTCTCTCACTCGGCCTCACACACAGGATACACAGAGCTCCTGAACATCGAGGTCAACATGCTCTCAGTGTGCGAGTTAAAATCATTACTTGCGCATTGATATTAATGATTGTGTGACATTTAAGTAGGGTATTAATTGCACAGCGGTGCTGTGCCGAATACAGGGGGAACAGTGTTGTGTGCGCTCCACATACTGTCCGGGCACTGCACTTCTGCGAGTTCCATCTTTTGCGTTCCGTCAACATTCCGTTATCAATTAACATTTAAATAATTGATTTTTAGACATTTGTTAATCAATTCATATCTTTTTTGGCAAACATTTTTTACGCTCGCTTGAGGTGGTTTTTGCCTTTGTCAACAAACAGTTAATGCACTATGGAACACTATGGAAACAGTTTTGCCAATTAAGTTCTGAGGTAGCAAATGTGTAACTCACGACTGATCAGCTGTTTCTGCGGTCGGCGTCTTGCCAGACATTCCCATGACACGCAGAGACATTGCTGGTAGCAACTTGCTCGCTTGAAACACATTCCTCGGGACCTCTCCATTTTTCTCAGATCCAAGGGCCAAGTGACTGGTTTTGTTTCTGGTACTTCTTGTTTATTACAGCCATGTAAAGTCAACTACTGACATAACTACGCTTGCCGTAGCCTGGTTTATTCACTCCAAACCAGCTGACAGAAACGCACCTATTTCGCATTTCCTTTTACTTTTTTGCAACATTTCAAAAGTCCGCTTAAAATTTGCATGACAGTTAGATGGAAACATAGTTGTTGATTGCTCAGATACATGCAAGACACTGCTAGAGATTCTATCCACCCTGGAGCCAGTACAACAGGGCTATTCAATCACAAATTCAATTGGGCCAGATTTTAAAACGAGGACATGGAGATGGGCCGGACATTTTCTTACAAGATGGGATAGGTATCATTAGGATTTTATTGATACACTTCTACAACTCCTTATCAGTTCAGTTCTGTATCGATACTCTTATCAGCTAAATAATTGCCTTAAAAAATAATATATATTTATTTTATTTATATATTTATATTTTGTCAGGATTTACAACAGCATAGTCCCTAATATCTCACTAGAAATAAATGTAACATCAGTAAAATAAATCATATTCCTGACATCAAAATACTGAGTGAAGCTTAGAAAAAATGATTAACTCATGCAGCAGTCCCATCAGGCCTTCCCCCGTCCTCCTTCTCCCTCTGCTGCTGCTGTTATAGGGGAAGGCTGGTTTGTCTCAGCCACTAGAAGAGTTTATATGTGCCATATTTTAATGTCTGTTGCAAACTAAGCTAAAGAGTTACTAAAGACAGACTTTCACTTTAGCTTGTTTGTAACAATTAGCTATTAGCCGAACTAGCGCTGTGCTTGTGTAAAACCAAAACACAGCTGCAGTGGATGAGAGACTGAGCAGATTGAAATATCGCGTTCTATATGTTTGTGTTATTAAACAGGTGTGTTGATAAAGTTTTGGATAATTACTCGCAAATGTTTTATAGCACCACGTACTTGCACTAACGAGCGTAGTTGTCATCAACTTCAGTAATGTCCACTGATCTGCTGACTGACTTAGCTTTGTGTGTGTGGAGTGAGGGCGCTCTGCAGATACACAGAGGACGGGAGAGGCTGCAGGCCGGACAGTCCCTTTTGTTGAGTCCTGGATTGGCGGTGAGCAGTACAGCGCATGTAAAACACTCAGAGATGAGAAGGAAACAAAATAGCTCGGTTAAGTCGGTGTACCAACAAAATGATTTTGAGGCTGTTATTTTCATTTAAAATGACTACATAATGTTGCTTTAACGTCTATAATCCTCGTTTCTGGAACACTCTTCATGAACCTCAGTGTGGTCAAGCCCATGATCAGAAACATATTAAAGTAGTCAACCTCACTAGAGGTTGACTACTAGACTAAAAGATACCTGTATGGCTAGAGTGACAAAGATTCTCAGTCAACTGGGCTCATATATCTAGGCACTGTCTAGTTTTTCTGCGGATAATATCCACAAACTTAACTAGAATCACAACTGCAAAACATCCTATCTAGCTTTTATTTAAAATGGGCATGTAAGAATTATATCTATAAACTGTTTCAGAGCTTAGGTAGACCTCAAGGGATTGTCATGGGTTAAAGGTTCAGTATGTAATATTTAGAAGGATCGATTGACGGAAATGTAATATAGTATACGTAACTACGTTTTCAATGGTGTATAAAGACCTTACCTAATGAATCGTTATGTTTTTATTACCCTAGAATGAGCCATTTCTATCTACATACACCGCCGCTCCTCTTACATAGAATGTCGCCATGTTGTGTTAGGGTTGGGTGTGGTGGAAAAGGTTGGTGGACCCAAATGCATGACACATTGTACAACAGGTACAGTTAAAAGGGTTTTAATCCAAAGCAACGGGCAAGACAAAATTTTTTTACGGGCAGTGGAAACTGGCAACATCCAAAATGCAGAACAGGTAGTGCAGCAACAAGCAACACATATGATACAACAATGACCGGACGGCGACTAAATACAAACACCAAACATATATATATACACACAGGGACTAACGAGCAGGGCGGGAGCAACACAGGTGACAGGGATCAGAACTAATGAGGCACAGGCAGGAAGAGAGACAACAGGCGAAAACAGAGAGGGATAATGAGGCAGAGGGATTGCTGGGGGAACAGACAGAAAACATGTTACAAAATATCAGAAACCCATGTAAACAGACAAACACCAACTAACTAAAACACAGGGATCATGACAGACAAAACCTAAACGAGAACCCAGAACTAGAACCCAGAGGCAGAGAGTAGAAAACAACATTAACGGGGCAAGGCAGAACTGAAGCTAGGGCTCTGTTCGAAACGGGCTACACTGCTTTCTCAGAAGTTTTTCTAACAGGACAGCGAGGCATCGAGTGCTGTTCGAAACAGCTTGAACGATCTCTCCCTGTCTCCAGAGAATGCCTTCAAGCTGCCACAGTAACGGCCAGTTTTGAAGGCAGCATCGATGGTGACTTGATGCTGACTATTACCCATAAAGCTGCGTGGCTGCGGCTGCCGGAGCTTTCAAAAACTGGTCAAGATGGTGGACAAACAAGCCGAATTTATTCAGAAATATACGTTTTAAAAAGTTTTTAGTAGTTTTCTTGCTTTTTTCCTGCTTAAATCTTTATTGTAAAAAGAGAAATAAAGTGTACATAAAGAAGTATGCAGAACTTTTTCAACTTTGTGCAAAATCAGGTATTGCATATACAGGTGCAGGTCATATAATTAGAATATTATTTCAGTAATGCCATACAAAAAGTGAAAATTGGATATTATATTCATTCATTACACACAGACTGATTTATTTCAAATGTTTGTTTCATTTAATTGTGATGATTAAATCTGACAACTAATGAAAATCCCAAATTCAGTATCTGCGAAAATTTGAATATTACTCAAGACCAATACAAAAAAAGGATTTTTAGAAATGTTGGCCAACTGAAAAGTATGAGCATGTACAGCACTCAGTACTTAGTTGGGGCTCCTTTTGCCTGAATTACTGCAGCAATGCGGCGTGGCATGGAGTCGATCAGTCTGTGGCACTGCTCAGGTGTTATGAGAGCCCAGGTTGCTCTGATAGTGGCCTTCAGCTCTTCTGCATTGTAGAGTCTGGCGTATCGCATCTTCCTCTTCACAATACCCCATAGATTTTCTATAGGGTTAAGATCAGGCCAGTTTGCTGGCCAATTAAGAACAGGGATACCATGGTCCTTAAACCAGGTACTGGTAGCTTTGGCATTGTGTGCAGGTGCCAAGTCTTGTTGGAAAATGAAATCTGCATCTCCATAAAGCTGGTCAGCAGCAGGAAGCATGAAGTGCTCTAAAACTTCCTGGTAGACAACTGCGTTGACCTTGGACCTCAGAAAACACAGTGGACCAACACCAGCAGATGACATGGCACCCCAAACCATCACTGACTGTGGAAACTTTACACTGGACTTCAAGCAACGTGGATTCTGTGCCTCTCCTCTCTTCCTCCAGACTCTGGGACCTTGATTTCCAAAGGAAATGCAAAATTTACTTTCATCAGAGAACATAACTTTGGACCACTCAGCAGCAGTCCAGTCCTTTTTGTCTTTAGTCCAGGTGAGACGCTTCTGACGCTGTGTCTTGTTCAAGAGTGGCTTGACACAAGGACTGCGACAGCTGAAACCCATGTCTTGCATACGTCTGTGCGTGGTGGTTCTTGAAGCACTGACTCCAGCTGCAGTCCACTCTTTGTGAATCTCCCCCACATTTTTGAATGGGTTTTGTTTCACAATCCTCTCCAGGGTGCGGTTTTCCCTATTGCTTGTACACTTTTTTCTACCACATCTTTTCCTTCCCTTGGCCTCTCTATTAATGTGCTTGGACACAGAGCTCTGTGAACAGCCAGCCTCTTTAGCAATGACCTTTTGTGTCTTGCCCTCCTTGCGCAAGGTGTCAATGGTCGTCTTTTGGACAGCTGTCAAGTCAGCAGTCTTCCCCATGATTGTGTAGCCTACAGAACTAGACTGAGAGACCATTTAAAGGCCTTTGCAGGTGTTTTGAGTTAATTAGCTGATTAAAGTGTGGCACCAGGTGTCTTCAATATTGAACCTTTTCACAATATTCTAATTTTCTGAGATACTGATTTTGGGGTTTTCATTAGTTGTCAGTTATAATCATCACAATTAAAAGGAATGAACACTTGAAATATATCAGTCTGTGTGGAATGAATGAATACATTATACAAGTTTCACTTTTTGAATGGAATTACTGAAATAAATCAACATTTTTATGATATTGTAATTATATGACCAGCACCTGTACATATTTTGCAAAGATGTAATTTGTAATATTGTATTAACGGTTAGTTTGCTGTCCATGTAGACTGAACTAGATGTCTGTTTGTCATTTACATGCTTTGATAATGCAAATCCAGCACATCTTTGTAGTAGTGTCCATGTTGATTCCATATTCCGACTTAAGAGCACATGAACACACAGTGAAGTTGGAAGAATGACTTCACAGCTCAGTAAATGGGAGCATCTGAGGAGCACCTGGTTGCAATTTGCAACCCTCAATACTAGATGCCACTAAAATGTACGCACTGAACCTTTAAGGTGCTGTAATAACGTTGGATTATATATATATTATATTAAGTATACCTTCAGATTTTGCTATGTGCAACATTGAATCAACTGCCAACTTATTTTCAAGACAGTAAAATACTGCATGTGAATTGTATGGGCAGAAAAGAGGAGGGTATTATAATTATTTATATCTGTATTTAAACTGTTTACTGTGTCCTGCTCATAGACACAGGTTCATTTCCACTGGCAGAATATGTTTGTTATTTGTTCATTATTTGCATCCGTTATTGCTGATTTGATTGTGAAATCATCAGATTCAAATAACTCAGAATAAGATTGGGTGTCCTTTCAACATTGGAACAATTCATTAGGCTAAATGTTTCAGAAGAAATTGAAATGATGTAACTCAAATCAAAGCTGATGCGCAATTATCACCCTCATTTGACTGAACGGAAATGACGGCTTATGTCATTTTGACAAAATGATTTATTTTGCCTAAATCATCTCCTCATGATGCTGTCCCCCTCTGCTATCAAATCACCTACAGTACATCCTCAGTTAAACAGATCCTGCAATTCTACCCCTGTAATATAGTGGCCGATGTCAAGAGTGTGACTTAAAAAAATAAAACAACTTAAGTCACACACAGAATTATCACAAATTTGTGACTGTACACCTCAAAGGGTTTAAATGTGTTTCCTTTTTGGTAGGAGATGCACTTAACAGTTCTGATACCAATCAGGTCTCATCCACTGAAATTGACAATGAGACCCCAACCTATGAATAGGACATATATGATGATGATATCAATGATTGAGACTATAACTCACCCTGTGATTTGTACTCTGCCTCTGAAAATGAAGACAGCCTTACCATGGTGGAAACAACTCCAGAACAGGAGGATGAGGATGTTGATTTAAACAATATTGTCAAAAAGAAAAGAAAAACACCTCAGTCCAGGAACATAGAAGCAAAATGAATCCAAGGGGAAACATTTCAAAGGAATGTCATACAAATGTCAACTATGTTTCCTCCCTGCAACTTGAAGTTCTCTCAGCGAGTCTCAACTCGAGCCTGCCAAGTCATTACAGAGGAGCAGCAGCAGATATTTCAGAAGATTTGGGCAGAACACCTGGGAAGAACATCAGTTATACATCACAAAAGGTTAACATAGCAAAAGAAAGTTGCTGAGGGATCCCGAATCAATTTATTATTATCCTACCAACTGAAACTTCAAGATTGAGAACGAGTCTTAAAGTGTGCAAGGCATTTTGTTTCCCCCTCTACACTTGGTCTCCCTGAAAGAACCATTAAACACTGGGGGAACAAAGACACCGTTGACCATGAACAAGTAGCAGTGCTGCCGTCTAAATCTGGACCTATGAGTGGCAAGCACGCAAAGCTTGAAACTGAAGTCAAGGATTTCCTTAAGGACTGGTTGTGTCACTATTTGTGGTGTGGAGAGGCAGGTTGTAGGACCCAAATGCAGGACACAAAGACTAGCAGGTGCAGTTCAGAGTTTTATTAAGAGCAAAAAAAAAGCAAGCACACTTACAAACTGAGTGGCTGATGACAAGAGTCAAAACAAAGGTTGTCCAACAGAAATCCAACATCCAAAATGAGCAGGGAAATACGACGAGTGAGGCTGACCACATGAGAACAAACTGCAACACAGGGTGACAACATACAATGACCCGACAAAGACAAGACAGAAACACCAGGTACATATACAGGGACTAACGAGCAGGGCGGGAGCAACACAGGTGACAGACATGAGGCTAACAAGGTACAGGCAGGGAGAGAGAGAGCAGGGGAAAACAGAGACAGACATGCAGAGGGATCACTGGAGTAACAGACAAGACAAGGGTTACTGAACACTAGACGACAGACAAGACAGAACCCCAAAACCCAACAGACCAAAATAATAGATAATAAAGCTGACTAAACACAAAAAGGTACAAAACATGACATGGCAGACAGGCAGAGTGTGACAGGTTGAGGGACGTGCCCAACTGTTGATTCCCACTACAGCAGAAGCACAGAGACCTACAAAGACAAGAAGTTCCTTCACCCAGGCACAACCATCTCCCAACTACATCGGGAATATCAACATGCAGCTGCAACTGCTGGAGGGAGGGCCGTTGGAATACGATATTTCACAGATAAGTTCCACGAAAAGAACTACTCCATATTCATTCTGTAAAACGATCAGTGTGATGTTTCTGGTTCATTCAAGCATGGGAACATCAGTTGGGCCGAATATGATGCACATGTCACCCAGAAATATGATGCGAGGCAAGAGAAATCCAGAGACAAGGATTCTGCGCATAATGAGAAGTCTGTTTGGACAATGGACTTGCAAGCTGTGCTGCTGTGTCCAAAAACCCAAGCCAATGGCCTTTTATTGTGGCCAGCCTAAGGCACACCTGTGCAATTCCCATGCTGTCTGATCAGCATCTTGATATGCCACACCTGTGAGGTGGATGGATCATCTCGGCAAAGGAGAAGTGCTCACTAACACAGATTTTGACGGATTTGTGAACAATATTTGAGAGAAATAGGCCTTTTGCGTACATAGAGAAAGTCTTAGATCTTTGAGTTCAGCTCATGATGAATGGGGCAAAAACAAAAGTGTTGCGTTTATGTGTATATTATTATTATTATGTTCAGTGTATTTCAGAAACATCACCTTGTCACAGTGAAGAATATTTTAAAAGAACAACATGTCAACAATGTTGGGCAGGCAAGATGCCCCACTCCTGAAACGCTTCCAGTGGGATTTGATTTAAAACCATGATTCCTTTTCGACAGAAATAAGGTCACTCCTTTATTGCATGGATTGTGCTGCCTCACAGTAAATGTCACAGCGATGAATCAGAAATGCAGCAAAATGCATAAAATCATTCCAAGACCACAAAATGAAACTAAAGTAATTCCAGTAATGCAACAATAAACTATACATACGCAATGTACACACAGAGAACTCCAGGTCTAGGTGATCCGCATTACACCTTATGTCCTCTCTTACAATCCACCTGAGAAAGGATCTTTTTGCAAGCCTAATCCATCACTGGCAATCTGCTGCCGTAACCAGGGTTTAGAAATGAGTCAGGTTCAGATTTTTTGTTTCTTTTAATTCATGCCAAAATTACACCTAAATACAACCAAAGTTATACCATCACACAAACTAATGATCTATAGTGAAATACATACAAAGGCACCTGTTCGCAAAACATACTTAATTAAAGCAGAATTTTGCTGTCTTCCTCTGTGGGTGTGTGTCTGTATGTGTTTGAAGGGTTAAACCGGGCAGTGGACAAAACACTATGTTTGGTTTAAGAACACACTCACTACAGGCTGTTCATCATGGTCTTTCTCCCCACTGCTTGGCTCACTAACATTGCATAAATAAGAGATTCAGATGGACAAGTTATGATCAGGTTGTGCAAACAGGGAAATCTTGGTATGCTAATCTTTACAACATTCATTAGGCTAAATGTAGGCCTATCTGAAATGTAGCCTACAACTGTCAGGCTACTGTTGGAATGAAATCTGCAGACTACATACGGGACACTATTATTAATATATGACAACATAAAATACAGCAGATCAGTGCTGAATGCTCTGGTTGATGTTACAGCCTAATATTTTGATATCAACAGCTGTTTGCATTGTGTTGTCGCGACGGTGTGATGCTCAGATCGGCTCAGACAATATCTGAATATCATGTAAGCATAAATCATACACCCACCCCGTCTCCACCCAACTAATAATTTTTTCAGATTCAGCCCGCCCCTACTGGTCCTTTTTAATGATTTACTTTAATGATTAGAGAGGCTGCTGTCAGTCATTTTAAACGTTCACGTGTGCAATAATGTCACAGCAAATATTGTGGGACATTTAGGCAGTGAAAACTTGACAGACAGAAAAAAAACAGGATTGAACTTTTAGCCTCTGAAATGTTTAGATGCTCTGGTGGAGTTAAGAATTGATCAGGAGGACGGTGGTTTTCATGTGCTGGCCCCTGGAACTGTAAATTGAGCATAAACAAAGCTGCTCTGAGCGAGCAGCAGGTGGCGCGCTCGAAGCAGTGGGAGAGAGAATGTAAACAAACAGCGGTACATTCGAACATGCTGGACACATTACGGGACTTTAGCTGTGAAGATGACAGAAACAGCCACAGAGAGAAAGGTCTGAGGAACTGTGAAACAAGTTATATGACCAGGCGAGGGGAATACACGTTTTAACATCTGTGAGGGGTTTCAGTGCTGGATAAATCTACGAGATTGGAAAGGAATGAAAATATGATGCTGAGGTTGCTCTGTTTCTGCTGGACAGGTGAGTAGGCTAACGTTAGCTTTGCTGTTCCACATTAACAACAGCTTCAGTATTACTGTCTTGTCTTTCTCTTGTCATGTTTGTGATGATCCCAGCTGGTTCCTCTCGATAATCCTACTGATAAATAAACTAGATTCCGTATCTTAGATTTAGGCTTAGAAAAGTATTTTGCTTCAATACATATTTAAATATTGTCAGGCTTATTGTCACAGCTTCTACAGTGCCACTAAAACATGCCCTCTTATTGAGGCTAACATGATCTCGGATAGCAGACGCTGTGGATTCTGCTATATTTCAGCAGAGTCTCTGGTAGGACTGGTTTCCATGGAAATGCGCGTTCATGAGTTTGTTTATCAACAAACTCTCTGACGAATCGCATAGTATGCCTTTAATGGTAATCTTAACAAAATGTAGTTTATTTAGCCATTACTTCATCAAAAAACTCTGCCCGCAAACAGCGGTGCTCTCAGTTATTGTGTGCACAATGTTTCCCTGTGCTTTATGTGTTTCCCCATGTCTGAACAATTTTCAGAGAACAGTCTTTCAAGTTGATTTGGGGGTTGCGACCATAGACTGTATAAAACAAAGGACAACACAAAAACATATTGTTGACTATTGTTATTGACAGTCATCTATATATTAAGGTGTTGCTCCCTTGTTCTATTTTCCTTCAAATATGTGACATAATAGTAGTGCCGACCAAACTGAGGCATCTTTTATAGTTAACTTTATGTTTTACATTAATTACCTGCAACAATTATTACTCATTTATTTTCCTTCCATAGTCACAGTGTGGATCAGAGGTCCCACCTGGTGCCAGACAGCTGTAAAGACCTGGAACACATCCTCAGTGTACTGGACATCTGTATCTGTTGGCGTGGACTGACGTGGAAAGGCCTTCTCCCCTTCTGTTTACTTTTACATTTAGTTTTAAATGTTGTCCATATGTGTTTTTTATGCACATGTAAAAATATATATAAATTATGGTTCACATTGCAATAAATTCTCTATATATTTGTACTAATTGTGTCTTTATTACTGACTGAAAATGTTGGATTTCAGATTCTGTCTGTCAGTTCCAAGGACAAGTTAATTTTACACAGATAAAATATCAAACATTAAAGCTGAACTCTTGCTAAGGGACATCAGTCCAGTTCAAGTTGAAAAGCGAAAATGCACCCAAAAATGTTTCATGGTTCACATGAAATGCTGAAAAGTAATTATGCAGTGTACGTCTGTGTGTGCAGGAGTATTTTCACTTTCTATCTTGTACGTTTCAGATAAATAAGGAGTCAGTACCAGAGCCTGAATAGTTTTTTAAGAGTGCCTTGTTTGCTGCATTGTTATAAGTCTAGTTTGAACACAGAAGAATGTGCAGACATCCAAACCAACTTGTGAGTAAGTGA
Organism: Micropterus salmoides; assembly: GCF_014851395.1. Lineage (NCBI taxonomy): Eukaryota > Metazoa > Chordata > Actinopteri > Centrarchiformes > Centrarchidae > Micropterus > Micropterus salmoides. Next base: position 38,372,890 of record NW_024044348.1, on the reverse strand, counting down.
TGACCCTGCACAGAGTCACAATGAATCCAACTAGGTGTTATAATTGTGATGATGCAGACTGAGGTCTATCAAATTCACCTGTGGTAAATAGGTGCATCTGTACAAATGTTAGATCACACTATATTCAATTAACATAAGAAACTAATGAAAGAAGAATGTAAATAACAAAAAATATTTCTAATACAAAGGTTTAACACATTAAAATCATATCTTGCATCCATGGAAACATAATTTACATTCATTCAGTTAGCTGATGCTTTTATCCAAAGGGACTTACAATTGTTTAGTATGTCAGAGGTCAGACACCTCTGGAGCAACTAGGGGGTAAGCATCATGCTCAAGGACACATGGATGTATCACAGTGGGGAATTGAACCCAGGTCTCTCACAGCAAAGGCATGTGTGTTAGCCACTACACCATCACCACCCCATATATAGCTGCTCTCAAGACCAACACAGTATGTACTAAGCAATCACATAAGAGCATCAATACTGAAAGGTTACAAATGTAAAAGTTGTGATGTATGACTTGAAGTAATGTATTGTAACAGTAAATATAATGACAGAACCTATGTATAGGAACCCAGTGTCATAATTTGAAATTAGAAGTTTGAATAGATTCCAGGTGTAAGTAAAACAAAAACAAAAGGCTGAACAAAGCAGTAAGCTGCAGGATCTGGCAGGGCCACACTGGAAGCTGGGACCTCTATAGAGCTGGACTCTGGTGCTTCACATCTGGAATGATGCTGCCATTAGGTCATCTGGCTCCTGTAAACACAACATTGGCAAAAAGGTACTGACAGCCTCTTCCCAACTACCATAAACCTACTGAACACTAAGATCGCCTTAGAATGATAACCTCTCTGGCATGTAAAAGTAATTATGGCAATGTGCAATACACTGTTTACTGATGTGCAATATTAATCTTGCTGCTGGACACACCTTTATCAGTCACGTCAACTCTTATTGTATATTCATTATTTTGTTATTATGTTAAATTACTGTTGAACTGGTACTACTTGACATATATTTATAGAGAATTGCAATGCACCTTTGGGTTGTCATAAAAGTTATCTGCTACACAATAACAAAAAAGGGTTGGTTCTATTTTGTATAGGCTTCGCCCTCTAAGGCCATCGCTATTGGGTTTACTCCCTACGCCCGCCTGTGCGGCACTGATAAATTTTGTCTACGCCCACCCACTGAGTGGGATCTCCTACGTCCGCACCTTGTATACAGTCCCCTCCAAAAGTATTGGAACGGTAAGGCAGATTCCTTTGTTTTTGTTGTTCACTGAAGACATTTGGGTTTAAGATCAAAAGACGAGTATGAGACAAGAGTTCAGAATTTCAGCTTTTATTTCCTGGTATTCACATCTAGATGTGTTAAACAACTCAGGACATATCCCTGTTTGTATTAGACCACACTATTCTTAGATGCGCAAATGTAAATGAACAAATAATCTTAAAGTAAATACCATTTAATATTTGGTGGCATAACCCTTGCTTGCAATAACTGACTCAAGCCTGCGACCCACTGACATCACCAAACTGTTGCATTCTTCATTTGTGATGCTATTCCAGGCCTCTTAAGGAGGTGAAATGCAGCTCTATAGGGTTAAGGTCAGATGACTGACTTGGCCAGTCTAAAACCTTCCACTTTTTCCCCTGATGAAGTCCTTTGTTTAGTTGGCAGTGTGCTTTGGCTCATTGTCCTGCTGCATGATAAACTTCCTCCCCATTAGTTTCAATGCATTTCTCTGTAAATTGGCAGACAAAATGTTTCTGTCCACTTCTGGATTCATTCTGCTGCTACCATCATCAGTTCCATCATCAATAAATATTAATGAGCCTGTTCCAGAAGCAGCCATGCATGCCCAAGCCATGACACCTCTACCATGCTTCTCAAATGAGCTTGTATGCTTCGGATCATAAGCACTTCCTTTCTTTCTCCACACTTTGGCCTTTCCATCACTTGGCTAGAGATTAAACTTGTTCTCATCAGTCCATAAGATTGTGTTCCAGAACTTTCAATCTGGCCTTCCGATTCTTGCTGCTGATGAGTGGTTTGCATCTTGTGGTGTGGCCTCTATATTTCTGCTCTCCGAGTCTTCTTCCAACAGTGGATTGTGATACCTTCACCCTGCACTGTGGAGGTCGTTGCTGATGTCACTTACTGATGTTTTGGAGGTTTTCTTCACAGCTCTCACCATATTTCTGCCATCAATTACTGTTGTTTTCCTTGGCCGACCTGTTCGACATCTGTAGTCAGTAGTTTCTTTCTTTTTCAAGGCCATTCCAAATTGTTGTGCTTGTTATGCCCAATGTTTGTCCAATGGCTCTGGTTGATTTTCCTTCTTTTCTCAGCTTGACAGTGGCTTGCTTTTCTCCCATAGACAGCTCTCTGGGCTTCATGTTGGTTTATAATCTTTAACAGGAAATGCAGTCTTTATAGGTTTGAACCAAGGATGAAAACTTAGACTAGTCATGCAGAGCTATTTAATGTTTGGACAATCAACCTAAAAGGCAACAGCTGGACAACAAGAAACATCTGTCAGTCACATGTTCCAATAGTTTTGCTCACTTGAAAAATGGGTGGGTACAAACAAAGGGTGCTATGTCCTGAGTTATTTAACACATCTAGATGTGAATACCAGGAAATGGCAGCTGAAATTCTGAACCTTGGATCCAAAGACTCATCACCAAGGTGGAAGGATTAGGATTAGGATCTGGCTGCCCTCTCTGTGGCTCCATTGTGTCTCCGAATCCAGGGTGACGGCAGCTCAGTTGTCCTGCGCCCTAATCCTGCTTTCATGCCTAAGAGCATCACCAGCTCCTTCCGATCGCGGGTGATTACTCTCTCGGGCTTCTTTCCTCCCCCCATGAAAGGATGAAGCTACGTCTCACCTCCTCTGCCCGATGCGTGCCGTCTGGTGCTGTTCACAGCGCCTGTTTGTGGAACAGTCCAAGGGGCTTCCGCTGTCAGCACAGGGCCTGTCTCACTGGCTTTGCGAGGCTATCTCACAGGCCTAAGTGTCAGGTGGTGTATCTTCCCCAGACGGCATCAGGGCGCACTCCACGAGAGGTGTCTCCTCCTCTGTGGCACTGCACAGTGCAATGTTGGTGGATGACTTCTGCACGTCGGCCTCCTGCTCTTTTGTCTGTTTATACCTGCAGGATGGCTCCCGCTTCTTGCTGACTCACTCAGTACTGAGCGTTCTGTCTGAGTGGTTGTCCTCTGTGAGTGTGCGGTGCGCTTCTCCCTTCCGGACAGTGGTGAGGGGCCACTGCTCACGTTGGCCCTGCTCTATGTGCAGTTGATGCGGCCGCTGTCGTGACCGCTGCAGGGTCCCCCATCCGATCCCCGTCCTTTTACGCATGGGTCAGTTCTCTGCCTTCCCATGTTGCGCCATTGCTGAATGCGCGCACAGTGACACCAGTGCTGCGGGGGATCGGGTGGCTTATTATGTTGGCTCTGGGCGGGTGGGTCTGTGCTTGGTGGTACCATATGGGCTAGTGAGGCATTGGCTCATCCTGCTTCGCCTCTAATCCTAATAGCGATGGCCTTGGAGGGCAAAGCCTATATGAAATAGAACGATAGTTACATATTCTAACTCCAGATTCTATAAGTATAGGCGCAGCCCTTACATGCAGCTGGAGAGCCTAAACAAACTCAGACTCAGCTGTCATTCAGCTAATTTCTCTACATAACTAATTCTACATTCACACTGTAGGCCTTAAAGCTCAATTCAGATTTTTTCCCCATTTGACCCATATCAGACTCCAGTGTGAACTGTCTGCGGCCTGAAAGTGACCTGCATGCGCAGAAGAATAACACAATGTCACATGCAGCACGTTGTTGCAGGCTACAGAAGTAAACAAGGAGCAACAGAGGTTAGCTTATGGGAGACTCACGTTTTTTATTGTCCTCTCATGGGTCACATTTCTCCTGAATTATGACAACTGTTCACAACTTTATGTTCTTTTCCTTACGGTTTCTTGTGCTGTACAACGCAACTGCCCCACAATTCACTCCCTCCTTCTCACTCTCTCCCCACTGTGTCCGCTCGGACAAATAGCATGCACATACAAGAGAACTAGCGGTCCGGTAGATTTCAGGTGTAAGAAAGGGAATTTGTGAGCAGATGATAGCATGGTAGAGGAAGAGAGCCACATGTTTAATAATGGCTTTTGTGAAGCCTTTTCGTTCACCGCAGCTCCGTCTACAGCAGAACTGTGACAACAGCGGATGAAGTCGGAAGTCGCATCAATTCCAAGTGTCCAGACTGAGGTCTCATTAAGATCCGATCTGAAACGGATTTGGACCACATATAGAAGTGGTCCAGTTCCAAACTGGAAAAGATCAGATTCCATGTGACTTGGCCTGTTCACACTGTCAGATCTGTGTCACATATGGGCAAAAACAATGGAATTGGGTCACATTGGCCTGCAGTCTGAACATAGCCTAACATTACTTTTACGTTACCCAACTCAGGAACATGGCTATAGTTACAACCCAGCTAAGTTAAGTTACTTGTCACCGCAACCACCGCTGCTTCCCCCTCAATCCTCAACCTTGTTCCTCAGTCTAGGTGGAGACACTGATTCCAGTGACACAGTGACTCTGTTACAGTAAATTTAATGTTACTTATCCAAATCTGACAATGCCTGTTTGGCAAGTTTAACGTTAACATTAACGTTAAATAACGTCAGCTAACTGACGAGGTGGGCCATTAACATAACTTTACTACTTAACAGACGTCTTTTGTTTCATAGTGTTATCACCCTAAATTCAAACACTTCTCTAATATGTTTCGACTTCTGTGCATGATTCTGGAAGCTGGAAACTGGCTAATTAGCTAGGTAGGTAACATTAGCTAAGTTAGCAAGCTAACATTATGTACCCATACCTGCTAATTATTGTAACACATTATTAAAATACTACAATTTCACTCACCAACTGGAGCACAGGCTTGGGAAGGTTCTCTTTCTCTCCAATAAAACACTCAGCCTGCCATTATTCGTGTGCATGAAGAAATGTCCAAAAGGCTCCAACAGAGCAGAGCAGTTGGCTAGCTGGACAGCGACAGCAGCCACCTGTCAATCAAAGCGACCACGCCCCTAATAATGCAGAATTTTATCAGATCATTTATCATCATTGATGAACCACACAAAGAATATTATATCGTTTTTAAATAGTACTTGAATTAGACCCGCGAGGAACCGCGACATGCATGCAGCTGTCGGGCTGCACGGCATGCACGCAAAACTGCACAAGACTGGTGAATGGCAGGCGAGCAGAGACAAAAGGGCCAAAAATAACACTCAGTTTAGCTGGAAATGTACAGTGTGAGTTAAACTGAGTCTGCAGCTTGTCAAGATTAAAGCGGAGCTATCGTGTGTTACACTCCGCACCCCACCCCCTCTCGGAATCACCGCACACAAACACACAATAACACGTACATAATTTGACTATTAGTCGACTACAGGCAAGACTTAAAAATTCTGATTCGACTATGTAAATCCTGTAATCAGGTGCGTCTACATCAATGTTTTTTATTTTTTTATTGATAGGCTGTAGCCTACATAATTGGTCCGGAGAACTTCTAACTTTATTTTTGGAAAGTCTCAAAATGGTTTACAAAAAGTTTACAACCAATGATCATAAAATATAAATAAGACTGGAAAGCTTGCTAGGAGAAATGGTTGGCAACAGTGTTGTAGTCTTTATAAGTAATGACGTTTTCAGAATGACTACGACTCATACCCTCTGTCTCGTCTCTCTCTCTCTCTCTTTCTGTCTGCCTTATAGGAATGGCTCATAGAAGAAAATCACTTTGTTTGTGTTTGTGTGTGAATGAATCCAGACCTTCTTCTGATTATAGTCAAAGACATTCTAGGAGCTACATATGTGTGTGAGCATTGTTATACAGGATATCACAATTTTTAGTACGTGTAATGTTTCTGAGCAATGCACAAAAATCCTAAATGGCAGTAGTATTTGCCATTTTCAATTAGGGGTGTACTCACTTTGTGTGATGTGTTATTTTGAGGGGACAGCAAATTTACAATATTATTCAAGTTGTACACTCACTACTTTACATTGTAGCAAAGTGTCACTTGTTCATTTGTGTCACATGAAAAGATATAATCAAATATTTACAAAAATGTGAGGAGTGTACTCACTTTTGTGAGATACTGTATATTAATAGGGTTGCTGTGGAGTGTGTCCCCAGATAAAATTTTGGAGTTGACATCAGCGAGGAACTCTCGTGGATATCAAATACCAGCTTTCTAATGAAGTAACCCCAACAATGCCTGCACTTCCTGAGGAAGCTGAGTAGCAGCCTTCTATCTCCTAGAATACTCACTAACTTCCATTGCTGCACCATTAAGAGCATCTTGACCAGCTGCATCTCAGTGTGTATGGTAACTGTACTTCAGTGCACCAGAAAGCCCTGGAGTAGGTCATCAAGGTGGCCCAGCATATCACCGGCCTCTACATCCCAGGCACAAAAGACATTTATCACAAACACAGATGTCTCAGCATCAGCAGAGATCCCACCCACTACAACCACAGCCTGTTATCCCCCCTGCTCTCCGAAAGGCGCTACAAGAGCCTCAGAGCCTGCACTGCTAGGCTCACAAACAGCTTCTTCCCCCAAGGTGTTACTCTGCTAAACCTGGCCACCCGCTGAATTCTACTCACCCACTTACACACAATCCCTTTGACTTAAGCCCCTCTTCAACCCTCCCTTCCATGTTCACAATACCATTTGCATAGCCCTATTCCTATTCCTAATACCTCAGATATATACTACCTCATTCAATTCAAGTTTGTAAAAATTATGACAATATTTTGTTTTTATTCATTATTATTTTATTTATTTTGCTGTGCATGGCCCTATGTCAATGCTTTGTTTGGAGGTAGCGCATGCACTGTACAGCTGTACACAGCCGGATGAAAGACTTCCCTCTATCTCTATGTCAACTGTAACCTTAATGATTGGACACTCATGGTTATTTAATGATATGAATTGACTTTTCCAGATCATTTCAGGCTACGAAACTGGTCTTCTGCATGGAAAAAAACAAGATGTCAGTCTGTTTGGATAGAAACCTCCCGCTGTTGAGAACACCACTGAACAGGTGTCCCAGCTGACAAAGCCGTATTACATGGTTGTCCTGCTGATGACACACAGGCTTTGTGTGAAATCAGCCATAATATTTTAAAAGGGAACATCCCTGTCACCGCCTGTCAATACAAAAAACTAAAACGTCAAAAGAAACACATCAGAGTCTTGGGTAATAAAAATGCTGTGCTAAGAAAGAAACTTCTGCTTTACCATTTAGGTCGTCAGGGGGCTCATTCCTAAGGGAAAGAGACAATGCAGAAAGTGTATCTGATCTATTCTGACTAAGTAAACCGTGAACAGGAAATGCTATAGAGTTCTAACAATATCAGGCAAAAGGCAGAAAATTACTTGAATGATAAAATGAGCAAGATTCTGAATCAAAAAGAATAGTCAACAGATGAAAAAATGTTTACATTTACAAAAAGATATCTATCTATCTCCAAAATGAAAAAAAAACCTTGATTTTACTTACTTGATTTTAATGTGTACATCAGTCCCACATGATTAGAATGTTGCTAATATCATTTTCCTGTTCTTCCCCAATGAATTATTGCTTCTCAAACCAAAATATCTGATCTAATGACAATATATGTGTTAACGTAATTTCATGATGTTCAGGAGACCTGACAACTGTAACTCCAACTTCACTTCTTAATTCTAAAGTTACTCAAAGGAATTATGTAACCAAAGTAATTTCATTATGTCCTTGGTATCTGAGTTAGATCTGTAAATCTTACTTGACTTGGTAAAGTTAATTCTATCCAAATGTATTGTAGACATTGGTTTGATGTGTGAAGTGTGTCCAATTACAAATACAAAAGATGGTTACATTGACAAAAACTGCAGAGTCAGAGTTTTGCACTAAACATTTGTTATATTGAACAATACACAAACTTTACACAAAAGAGGACTGTAGTTGTTAACTGTTACAAGTTAAGCATTCTTAAGAGCAAATAAAAAAATTAACACTTTTTTACTGAAGTAAATCAATTATCTTATATTCTAGTCTCTGACCCTTTCACTGAAGAGTTAGTTCTTTATTATAAAGTTTACCCCCAATGAATACTGTTAGCGCACTGTGCTAACAGTATTAATTTACGAAACATATAAATCCTTCATTAAAGGTCCTCCCTGAGGAATAAACACAAATAGATCTAAACGTTGTATACAGAGGTGTGAGGGTTAAAAGCAGCAAATATAAAATATTGCAGAAGTTTAAGGTGACTCAGAGCAGCAAACAAGTAACAACCCCTTTTTTAAATAGTCATCAAGAGAAAATGAAAAAGCAGTCCAAAAGGTATAACAAGATGCCTTTGACAACAATTGAAATGTCTTGTGTTCTATTGTTTCTGGCAGCGCAGTCTCTGACCCTTTCACCAAAGAGCCTGTTTATTGTAGTCAGTGCTTTATTAGAAAGTTTACTCCCAACCCTGCATACACCATTTTCACAGTATTCCTTTATGAAAAAATCTATCAAATCTATCTATAATATCAACCGTCCGTTATTTTACTAAACCTTGTATTCGGAGTTGTGAGAGGATTCCAAGCAACAAATATAATATATTGCAGAATATTTTCCGAGAGAGCAACTGATCTGGCTCTGTTACATTAATTTATATACTTTCTTCTGCTCTTCCTTTTGTGGCCCTTATTGCAAGGTCCATCATTTCCAGTGTAATCCTGTCCCCCTTTTGACACCAATATTTTCATACCTAGCTCATGTGATCAAACTTGGTTCCATCTGAAAATAATGGCGTATTTTCCCTACATCAGTACATATAAAAAAAAGGCTTTATTGACCCAGGGTCCCTCCCGATTCCAGGGTACATTCTACAAGCAAGATGCAAGGAGGCATCTGTATATGTACAAAATATGTGTATTTGTCCTACACAAATACATGATACTTTTTTTCACATCATTTGAAAGATGTGGTCATTAAATGCATTTTGTGTGAAAGCAATGAAAGCTCCTCATTACATCCTTAGAATATCAAAGATGATGTAAAAAATAATTGATTATGAAATACTGAAAAAAGGAATGCCAATATTTGGGTTTGTTTAAATTCCCTGTTTTGTCTCTAAACTTCTGGTTGCCTGTAATAGGCCTACAAGTAAAATTTCACACAGTCTGCTGTACTTGTGGAAGTTGAGAAAACACATCCACATTTATGAGAAGAAAGTCAGCTACGGCATTTACTCATTTACAATTAGCTTACAACTAATCTGGCTTATTGTGGTTTGCGGTGTTTTGTCTATGGTGAAAATGCACCAATTCAAGAGCACCTATGCTAACTTATCAGTATGATGATGCAGGTTATTAAGTTATTAACATAATTTACATTCTTCACATTTACATTCTGTTGGTCTGGAATATGAAGGACTGTGAACTGTAATAGCTTAACTATAACCAGACGAGTCTCTGCTGTCAGTCTGTGTTTTGGATGAAGTAATAACATCCACTCTGAAAACTTGTGTGTTGATATCAAATTGTTATAAACACATAGTAAAACACAAACGCATTGTCACCATCATTACTATAAGAGTAGCTATACTATACTATACTATAGTAAAGCCCAAAAGCTATTACTATAAGACAGCTGATCCCAGAGCTGTGCAGGAGAACTGATCTAATAATCAGTGGATGTTTGTCAGACTGCTGCAGGAGAAAGTCTCTCATGTTCTAACAGCCTTGATGTGATCTCAAGCAGCAGATGTCAATGTACACGATACGACACATGAACCCCCACTTCCGGTGTAGACTGGAAATTAGAGTTGGAGCACATGTTGCTTAAACACATAAGGTCAGTAAAGATGGGACCATTTTAATTAAGTACCTGTAGATGAAAACGAAGCAGTATTGGTGAACTGTGGCACATTTACATGAATGTTAATTTATGTACACATTCCGTAACATTTAAATACATACTATATATATATATATATATATATATATATATATATATATATATATATATATATATATATATAATAACACTATTACACTATAAGGCCTGATAGCTTTGTTTCTTACGTGTTTTAAAAAGGTATATAAAATATTACAATTATGATCAAGATGTAATTATGTAAAATGCTTTTTCAACTGATAACTAAACAAAATGACTGTACTGAAAGTATTATTAGTGTATTAGGCATGCCTTAACCTTTGCCAGGAGTCCTCCATCTCCAGACAACACATATATGCATGGACGCACACAGGTTGTTGAGACACTTCATACGTGACAGTCTTTTTCAATTACTCTCATCACCTAGAGCAAACACGCAGACACACACACAAACACACACACACACTCTGTACCGCCAAGCGTAGCCTGGCCAAGGCAGAGAAGATTATGATGGCAATTGTATCTCAGTCTTTTCTGTAAACCCCTGAAGCAGAGCTGGAATGAAAACAGAATAGAAAATAGAGACAGAAAACAAGTTGGACCAGAGGGAAAGGACAAAAAACAATAGCAATTAAATATCCACCCATATATCTGTACCTGATGGCACATTTCATCTATGTGTGGGTTCTGTTAGTATAGTGATACAAACCTCTGTGTACGAGTTAGTGTTTGGTTCAGATATTAGAGGAGAGATGGAGCTCAAGCAGACAATCACTGATGAACTGTGTATTGTGACGATAAGCTTGAAGGAACACAAACAAGAATGGAAAAGAAAAAGCAGGGGGAGAATGATGGATTGATAGAGAGAGGTGATCAAGTGTATGCAAAAGTGACGAGGTGTACAAATCCATGACAGTATCTGCTAGGTTTCAGAATTTCACCTATAGTTCTCAGGATTTTTCTAACACTTGTCACAGCAATGAGCAGACACAGTGGCCTATGTGTGACCTCATACGTGCCTGCTGTAGATGTACTGTTTCTGCCATGTACTCAGAGACATAGTATATTCACTCAGACTGCCACATAGATCAACTTTCCTACCAGCATCATTTAACTTTTTTATTGGGAATGAACATGATCATAGATTTGCACTTGGTACAAACTGACATCTTCTAATGTTCACCAGCTACTCTCAGGAAAGTGGTATACACTGGCTTTTTCTCTGAAAACAGCTGCCTGCTGTTCAGGAGAGCGGTGAGAGTGAACCACAACAGTTAATTTGTATGGAGGGATTATTGGGTCAGAACTAAAACTAAAAGTCTAAAACTAAAAGTTGAAATCGAAAGCTAAAAGTCGAAATCAAAAACTAAAAGTCGAAGTTGAAAATAAATTTGGTATTTAGGATAGGGCATTTGGTATTTAGGATAGGGCATTTTGTATTTAGGATTGGGCATTTGGTATTTAGGATAGGGCATTTTGTATTTAGCCATTTAGGATTGGGGTTTTGGGGATTGAGGATTAAGGATTGAGTCGTGTATGCAACTGAGGAGGCGTGACCCAAAGGCTGCAGGGAGGGTTTGGAACGGCTGAGGCGCAGAGGCACTTTATGGACTGCAGGGGGAGCTCTGACTGCCAGCACACTGCCATGAAAGCAAGCAGAGGAAGTGAGTAGGGCTGGAGGGAGGACTATCATTTATAATACCATAAGTAAAAGTGTACAGCATTTCTTTCCATGTGGCCTCACACACAAAGTCAACAGTGAAAGGAATGCTATTCATCTGACGAGAAAGCAGGTAAGATATGATAACATTACCAAGTTAGCTTTATTAGGCTAACTGTTGCTGACATGCATGAGTTACGTTATATTTATATATTTCTACATTTATTTATGTCGACTGTATGATTGATGCGATTGTCATCAGTGTTTTCCTAGTGTTTGTTTTTGCCCCATGCTCAGCTACATCTACACACCTGCACTGGGTTGCACTAGCACTGTATTATGTGAGGTTAATGGGTTCTTAGGTTCATAACACAGGCACCCCCCTTACATACTGTTTAGAGTAGTGGTGTTTGTTTTTTTTGTTTCTTCATGTATTGTTTTGTGATACTTTTGCTTTTTGGTATTGTTTAATTATGTATTGTGCTCCAGTGTCCTGTACACAAGCAGGGCATTGTTAAAAAGTAAGTGTTAGATCCCACTTTTACCACAAGAGGGAGTATACTGTTAGTGAGTTATGTTAGGAGCAACCTCATCAAGAAAGTGCAGACCATGCTGATAACAATGTACCGATCTGTTTGTGTATGTTGCAGGTATGTTGCAAGCAGACATAATATATAAACGGAACATACACAAGTAAGTAGACATAAATAGTCCATGTATCATCCGCTTAAGACCTTGTGGTGGTACATATAAGAAATTGTGTCTGTAAAGCCTGTAACATGACTGTACATGCAGCTGTAATAAACAGGAGCTACAATACAAATCTGTATAACGTAGGAGTTGTGCCAAATGTTTTCCTTTATTGGCATAATGTTAGCGAGTTATGTGAGAAGCCTCAACATGGCAGTCCATTTCTGTAACTTAACGTGAGAATGAACTGACCATGCTGATAACAATGTTTCAATCTGTTTATTTCTGTTGCAGATTTTAGTAAAGATATTCAAAGCCGAGTTTTTATTCAGATGTTCAAAAATTACTTCTCTGTTAGGGTATAAACTCGACACTAGAGGCTTAATAACGGCTAGTTAGATTTGAACAAAAATAGTAACCAAAATTGGATGCACCATGATTAACGTTGGGTATGGACTAAATGGAGATCCAAAGTCTTTGAACATCTACAGATAGTCTTCAAATGCATGTAAAATAGAGTCAGTTTTAACCTAGACGAATTTTCAACTGCAAATCACCACAATCTTTATTAATGAGTTGGACTGTGACTTTATATTCACAGATATCTGAGTAAACTGTCTTATCTGTTTGATTCATAATGTCATCTTCAGTTATTGCCACCTGTATTTTGTCCCCATCAGCTAAATAAATCCAATGCGACATACAGAAGGATATCAGCACTTTATTAAAAAATGGATGTGCTTCACTGAATCAAATGTAATAGTGTTGAATCATTGATCCTTCCTCCACTACATTTTTTTAAGATAAATGAAATGAATTCATATTTCTAGCGCCACTGGATTAAAATGGAGACTTTGCTTTTTATTTACTCATTGCCATGGTGAATTGTAATTTTCTTTTCATTCTCCACTTACTAACTCAGTGAACACACTCAGGGTTGATTGAACTAGTTTTGATCAGCTGTTTAAGAACTGAAAACACAGTTTCACATCTCAGGCTCAATCAACTCAGAGCTCCTGCCTCATCATCTCTCTTCTTCTTCGCTTCCTAGTGTTTTCTTTGTGACTAACCTTTTGTTTCTTGTACCTCAGGATCTCCACCTGCTCCTCTGCCTTGCATTTGCCTTCTGCTGGACAGCCAGCCATGCGTCCCCCATTCGCCACTGCCCACGTCATCTCGTCCGACATTATTCACAAACTTCCTTGAGATGCCTTCAGATCTCCAACCCTAGTCATCTTTTGTTCATCTAATGCCCTTACACCATCACAACACTGTGGGCACAATGCATCATTTTTCACCTACTACCTCTATGATCCCAAAGACGTGATGAAGCAGCTAAACTCCCTTAGACCCATCTGTGATAAGCAACTACAGACCAATCTCCAATATCCCTTTTCCTAGTAAAATATTTGAAAAGGATGTCTACAAACAACTGCATAATTACCTGTCCCCCCACAATCTATACGATGTGTACCAATCTGGCTTCTATCCTAGTATTTCTAGAATGGACTGCAGCCTTAGATACTGTCAACCACAGCTTTTTAATCAGTAAACTAGAAAATTCATTTGGGTAATGTGGCCGTGTCTTAAAGGGGACATTCTCTGTGTCTCTTGACAACTTTTAACTGTATATGTAACTATCTGTTATGTTCTGTGTGTGTAGCATAAGGAGACTACAAACTTTCCTGCCCTATGGAATAAAGTTCCTGAGTTTTATCTCCATGTGATGAGTCCAGGTTTTGTCAACAGTGCCAGTTCAGATCAATGTAAATGTGGGAAGAACAGGGCTGCGTTAAATATGTAATGTTGCTTCTTAAACTGCAAAACTTGGAAATTAGAGGGTCATGGCGCAGAAGGTAAATATTTACTTCTTACAATTAGTTTTTAAAAGACTTGTTTTCAGGTTGAAAAAATGATGTTAAATAAATGTGTGCAGGTCAGGCCTTGTGAGGTGACGTCGCTGTCTCTATCTGTCCTTCGCTGGTGTAGGAAGCTTCTATACATAATTAAAGTAAAATTGGAAGTATAATGAAATGTTATGCCTATTTCCACTTTTATTTCGTTGCCTCTACAAATTAGCAAATTCTTCCAAAGACAGCAGAACAAATGACAAATTACATAATCATAACTAAAAGCCAAATTAGCCCTAATATCATTCTAATTTCAGTGGCACCCACCACCAGAAGCAAATAAGGTATAGCCATAGACTGGGTATAGCACAACACTTGATCATAGAAACTGTGCAAGTCCGTAGGCTGTATGATCATATATACTAGTTAAGATAAGACTGCACTAAAGGAAATTCAGGTGCAACAGCAGCAATTATATATGGTGAAAATAAACGACAAGCAGCTTCTCCCGTCAGACTGCGCCTCTGTGCTATTCAATGCATAATATAATGAGCAAAATAAAACACGGTAATTATAGATCACATAGAAACTCTGCAAGCCTTCAATGAAGAGTAAATTATGTCTAAGTGAGAGAAAAAGTCCTGAGTGGATCCAGAGGTTACTGAATCAGCTGTAGCTGTAATTTCCAACTTGTGGTGTGACCAAGTGGACTGGGACTCTGCTGCAGATGGCTGATCCAAAGCTGTGACACCAAGTGGTCCTTCATGTCCAGGTGAAACATCTTTGTCTGCCGGTGGGAGGACAAGTCAGTGGGGAAAAACAGTGGAGCTTGCATTAACCTCAAACACCTCTAGTGTAGACTTTAGGCCCTAATAGGCAGCTGAGCAGGAGCCAGGAGACTGAGCATGGGGCAACAACAAACACAGGGACAGATGGGAACGCTGGAAACACAGTGAAGTGAAAGAACAAAAGGAGACACCAGGAAAACAATCACATTAATCACCATTCACTCCCTGGTCAAATGGCATCGGCAGTGATGCAGGTAGTGTCCTCTGTTTCTGATTCAGGCCTCAACGTTACATTCATGTGTGTAGTACTAATACCATACTAGGACTGCCGGCTGAGACTTTATAGCTGCGCTATTATGTTTTTCAGAGCACACAAACACTGTAAACACACACCTGTCACCTGCCCAGCATGGTGCTGTTACCCAGAAACACAGCTTCTACACCTCATCTTTACAGTTTATACACACAGCCCTCAGCGGGGTTAATAGCCGCATTTATAACCTGCATGTACCGATAGTAACGTAACTTATGCATGTCAGCGACCTAATATAGCTAACCTGCTAATATTATCATATCTTACCTTCTGTACTGTCCACTGCTTTCTCGTCAGATGGCTAGCATTCCTTTCACTGTTGACTTTGTGTGTGAGGCCACATGGACAGAAATGCTGTACACTTTTATTTATGGTATTATAAATGATAGTCCTCCCTCCAGCCCTGCTCACTTCCTCTGCTTGCTTTCATGGCAGTGTGCTGGCAGTCAGAGTTCCCCCTGCAGTCCATAAAGTGCCCCTGTGCCTTAGCTGTTCCAAACCCTCCCTGCAGCCTTTGGGTCAGCTTCCTCATTTGCATACACGACTCTATCCTCAATCCCCAAATTCCCAAATGCCCAATCCTAAATATCAAATTAATTTGACTTTGACTTTTAGTTTTTGTTTTCGACTTTTAGTTTTCGATTTCAACGTACGGGAACGCTAACGTTTTCGATTTCGACTTTTAGTTTTAGTTCTGACCCAATAATCCCTCCATAAATTTGTGGGATGTAAAACCCAATGAATCAGCTGAAAGAGGCTAAAAAGCGCTGCAGAGCTAAGTTGAACTGTTCTGCGCAGTATCATAACTGTTCCTAGGACTGCACTCTTCTGGACAGGGACCTCTGATGTTTTACCTGGAATCTGCTGTAGCCACTCTCCCAGTTTGGGGGTCACAGCCCCCAGTGCTCCAATTACCACTGGCACCACTGTTGCTCTTACTTTCCACATCTTTTCTAGCTCCTCTTTCAGCCCTTGGTATTTCTCAAGCTTCTCGTGTTCCTTCTTCTTGATGTTGCTGTCGCTTGGGATTGCCACATCTATCACTGCAGCCTTCTTCTGCTGTTTGTCGATCCTGCCAGCCAGCCAGCCAGCCAAACCTGCTCAACCACCACAACACATGACACTCGGTCATTCTCAACATTCTTAGCAGGTGTCTTCCATTTTGACCTTGGGACTTCCAGCCCATACTCATGGCATATGTTCCTGTACACTATGCCAGCTACCTATATAGTGTGTGTGTCTGTGTGTGATATTAAATCTGTGTAAAATATCATACTTTACATTTGCTCATTGGAAAGATTGTAAATGGTCAATGGCTCCATTGTCTCTCAGCCTCCATCACAGAATGACAGCTGTCACCACAACATGGCAGCCACACGCTGCACTCATTTTCTCAGCAGGAGGCTCTGTTGGAGCTGCTTTCCAGCCTGGAGTGACACTTCAACCAAGTGTGGAGACAGATCTGACTGGTGTCCAACAATGAGGTTTCTCAGGAAAAATATATGTTACTGTTAAAAAGAAGCCAGCTGGAGAGGAGCCACTGTCAAAGTTGTTGGAGGAGATCACGTCCTCTTCCATTATGCCAGTTTTACTTTGAGACCAGCTGGTTCATTCTCCTCTCATGCAGGCAACACCAACTGAAATGGAAAACATTAATTTATCATGTCAAGAAAACATCATTATTCATGATCTTAAGACAGGAATGAGAAAACTCTTCCAGATCATTTGTGCCATCTGAAATCATAATTCATCCATTGTCAACTGTGTTTAACTGTGTGTAAATTCATTTTGAATAACCTGATTTAGATTATATTATTATCTCAATCAACCAACATACTCAGGAGTGGATGGACATAAGCATTCTTTCACATTTTCTTTTGGTTAAAATATGCACCACATTTGCAACAAACTGTGGCTAGTTTCACTATCTGACAAGCCTATCAAGAGCAACGTAAACAAGTGAAACATGTCCTACCCCATTCATTAGGATGCCAGCCCAGCACACGGCCCTGTCATTAACAAGGTCCATGTGTACAAGGTGTTACAAGAGATTTTCATCTCACTCGTGCCTCCTGTTTGCTTATCTGCTTTTTGCAAAAAGTCCAGCAACCCAATCAACCATTCTGTGGGCTTTGTGCACGTGGATACAAGAAACCAACACTGACTGTCGGAAACAAACAGGTAACAAACAGCAGTCTTTACATCAAAGTCATACTCTTTGTTGACCCAACACCCACTCCAACCCTATATGCAGGGCTGTTTTGATCCATGTTCACATTTTCGGAGAGCAAATGAGTACTCAACAGTGTTTTTCTGCTGCTGAACTGTGAATATTGTTTAAAGAGAAGACTTCTGGATATGCAAGTGTGTGTTCATCCTGAATGTGGGGAAATATTAAATGATCTGTTCAGCTGCTGTAAGTGTTGTCAGCTTAGAAGAGAGATCAGCAAGTGAATGACTCATGAAAACTCACTGGGGGAAAATTTTGGTAAAACTTTTAAACTCGGTTGACTAAGTTATTTCTGTAAACAAAAAATAACGTCTTATTTAATACATTTTACTGGCTGCTTCAATCATGCCACACTGGACTGGAGCTCATTAAAAGTAAAAATGTGCAGGCCACTGTGGGAAAAAGAAAGAATAGACTGCAATATCATTAAACATATTTAATTTCTGCATTGGAACAAATGGTAAAAATGTTTTTTTTCTGGTGAGGAGAGCTTTTTTCATAATAAAAAGCCTGTTCCCATCCTTTGTATCTTAGTATTTAGACCTCCACAAAATACCACTCAAAGAACACGTAATATATTATGATTATTATCAGCCAACCAACACACATTCTGAAGGTACATTTTGGCACTCTTCTAATGTTCCTTTCCTCAGAACGTGGATCTGGTGGATGCATTTGTGTCTGATCAAAAAGCTGTTGTTTCCAGGCCTTCTCTTCCTGCTAATCCCAGCTCTTAACCTACTACGTGTTCTCGCATTTTTAACTCTGACTGTGCACGTAAATTCTGAAAAGCATTCATCTACCTCCAGATCCACAGCTGTCACATAATCCGGCTAAATTCATTTAACAGCCAGTGTTTATCCATCCTTTAGTGCAATGCCCCATTTATAGTCAGGAAGGAAACAAATTTCCCTTATACATCAACTTGCAATACCCAGCCACAAGCTCTCAAATAATGTGGATGAACTGAATGGACCCGGATGGATTATCAATCTTGTATTCAAAAAGAACATCAGACAAATAAAAACAAGGATAACGGCTTCCCCCACAAGTGAACTAAGATTAAAAAAGAAAAAAGAACTCCTTTTTATTTTTTTAAATATATTTTTTAAATATAAGTCTGTGTTTCTCATAGGCAGCTGGCATGGCACATGTGATATATTTTATTAAAGAAGCAGGAATTGTCCCAGCAAGTACTAGCAGGTCTGTATAAAAGCAGTTATACATTTTGTTTTATGAGAAATATTGAATGATGCACTAATTAGTATAAAATACACTGCTCAAAAAAATAAAGGGAACACTAAAATAACACATCCTAGATCTGAATGAATGAAATAATCTCATTAAATACTCCTTTCTTTACATAGTTGAATGTGCTGACAACAAAATCACACAAAAATTATCAATGGAAATCAAATTTATCAACCCATGGAGGTCTGGATTTGGAGTCACACTGAAAATCAAAGTGGAAAACCACACTACAGGCCGATCCAACTTTGATGTAATGTCCTTAAAACAAGTCAGAATGAGGCTCAGTAGTGTGTGTGGCCTCCACGTGCCTGTATGACCTCCCTACAACGCCTGGGCATGCTCCTGATGAGGTGGCGGGGGATCTCCTCCCAGACCTGGACTAAAGCATCCGCCAACTCCTGGACAGTCCGTGGTGCAACGTGGCGTTGGTGGATAGAGCGAGACATGATGTCCCAGATGTGCTCAATTGGATTCAGGTCTGGGGAACGGGCGGGCCGGTCCATAGCATCAATGCCTTCCTCTTGCAGGAACTGCTGACACACTCCAGCCACATGAGGTCTGGCATTGTCTTGCATTAGGAGGAACCCAGGGCCGACCGCACCAGCATATGGTCTCACAAGGGGTCTGAGGATCTCATCTCGGTACCTAATGTAAATGAACTCCGTACTTGTATAGCGCCTTTCTAGTGCATTCACCATTCACCCACATTCAAACAGAAACTAACATTCACACAATCGGTTCAGTATCTTGCCCAAGGACACTTCGACATTCAGCCTGGGGGAGCCGGGATTGAACCGCCGACCTTCCGATTAACGGCTAACCCACAGCCACAGCCGCCCCATAATGGCAGTCAGACTACCTCTGGCGAGCACATCGAGGGCTGTGCGGCCCCCCAAAGAAATGCCACCCCACACCATTACTGACCCACCGCCAAACCGGTCATGCTGGAGGATGTTGCAGGCAGCAGAACGTTCTCCACGGCGTCTCCAGACTCTGTCACGTCTGTCACATGTGCTCAGTGTGAACCTGCTTTCATCTGTGAAGAGCACAGGGCGCCAGTGGCGAATTTGCCAACCTTGATGTTCTCGTCCTGCACGGTGTTGGGCTGTAAGCACAACCCCCACCTGTGAACGTCGGGCCCTCGTACCACCCTCATGGAGTCTGTTTCTGACAGTTTGAGCAGACACATGCACATTTGTGGCCTGCTGGAGGTCATTTTGCAGGGCTCTGGCAGTGCTCCTCCTGCTCCTCCTTGCACAAAGGCGGAGGTAGCGGTCCTGCTGATGGGTTGTTGCCCTCCTACGGCCTCCACCACGTCTCCTGATGTACTGGTCTGTCTCCTGGTAGCGCCTCCGTGCTCTGGACACTATGCTGACAGACACCGCAAACCTTCTTGCCACAGCTCGCATTGATGTGCCATCCTGGATGAGCTGCACTACCTGAGCCACTTGTGTGGGTTGTAGACTCCGTCTCATGCTACCACTAGAGTGAAAGCACCGCCAGCATTCAAAAGTGACCAAAACATCAGCCAGGAAGCATAGGAACTGAGAAGTGGTCTGTGGTCACCACCTGCAGAACCACTCCTTTATTGGGGGGGTCTTGCTAATTGCCTATAATTTCCACCTGTTGTCTATTCCATTTGCACAACAGCATGTGAAATTGATTGTCAATCAGTGTTGCTTCCTAAGTGGACAGTTTGATTTCACAGGAGTGTGATTGACTTGGAGTTACATTATGTTGTTTAAGTGTTCCCTTTATTTTTTTGAGCAGTGTACTAATATACTAATGTATTTTATTTGGAGGTGGGGAGAAAGTGTTAATGTAAGAATTCCCATTAGTTGAACACTATGCTGCTATAGCATTAGCTGCCATACTAACATCAGGAACTACAATGACAATAAACTCACCTGCCAGGCAGCGGCTCTCTCTCGAACAAAGCAAACGCACCCTGACCATGGTCTACAGGTCTCTCACTCAGAGTGTTCTCACCTTTAACATTGCCTTCTTGTATGGGAACCTCTCAGTTAGACACAGGAACAAGCTGACCCAGGTGGTCAACCAGGCCAGCAAGAGACAATTGACCCTTTGCTAAGTCACTCCCCGAATACTCATCTGGCCAATCACAGCACAGTATTGGTCTCGCTCTAAGTCCGACACTTTCATGGATGCGCTCCATTGACTCTAATCCATAAAGAGTCTGCTTATTTTGGCTCAGTTAGAGCAAGACCAATACTGTGCTGTGATTGGCCAGCTTAGCACTCAGAGCGTGGCTTAGCGAAGGGTCAATTGGAGAAAAACAAACAGAGCCTATACAATTGGCCCATACAAAAAAGGCAATCCAGGTCTATATTGACCACCCCCTTCACTCCTAATTCCAGCTGTTGCCATCTGGTCCAACTAGCCAGGAAACATGGGTACAAGAAAATACTTTTTGCCATCTGCTGTGACCATTCTAAACAGGAACGTAATAAAATATAACCCATGAGCACTGCTGCTGCTGAGAATGTATTTTATGTATTTTAATTGTTCTTCACTGTCTGTCTTATACTGTGCATTTTCTGTTTTTTACTGTGTTGCCAGATTACCGAAGACACATTTCTATTTTATGTAAATTTAATGGGTAATAAAGTTTTCTTATCTTATCTTATATAGTCTATGATTAGGAAGCTTCCTAATGAAAGTCACAAACACACAAAGCAAGGAAGAGACTGCACACTTTTTACACATTGTGCAGCAAACACAGTGCTAAGTTGCTAGGCAACACAGTGGTTGTACTCGCCTGTCTGAAAGTCACTGCACAGCAGCAACAATCTGCTCTTGGTTCAACTTCTTTGCTTGATTATTCTCAGTTCATAGTATAACCAATACTCTGAGAATATCTGTACCATTATAACCAGTCCACCTCTCTGTCTCGATGTAACCTCTCCTCTCAGCCTGTCTGTCCCACGATAACGAGTCTGCTTAGCCTATGTATCCAAATATAACCAGTCCCCTACACCCACAATGCTTAGCCTCTGTGTCCCAATATAACCAGTCCATCTGTCTGTCCCACTGTGCTGAAAAAGTCCACAGTCACAGTGACAGAAATGGACAGAAACAGCAGAAAGGCCTCACAACCTCACTAAAGGTAGATGTTCCTCATCAATGTAGTAAATGTAGAAACAGTTTGAGTATCCACCGTGAGCATTTAGCATTTAGCGCATATTCTGACTTCAGAGTTGATGACAGCTTTTGAGGAATGAAGGCTGCCAAGGTATGGGAAGTGGTCAACATTTTCAAGAATGATGTTGTCCACTTATATATAGTGAGCTGGGCAGCTGGTTGGGTGGAGGAGGATGTAGGACCTGGGTCTTCATGATGATTAAGGCTAGGTATGCCTTTGTGCCCTGGAGTTGCCGTGCTGTGAATGTCATGTCTGCTTTACCTCCACACTGTGGAGTACATTCAAGTACATTCAAGGAGTACATTCTTAGACTGGGACAGCAATCCGTTTGTGAGGACACAAGTGAGGACTTATTGCCTATTGTTGACAGGAGTGCAATGCCCCTGTACTTTTCACATTCAGTGTTGTCCCTCTTTTTGAATTTGGTCCCTAACAGAGCATCCCTGAGGTCTGAGGGAAGTTCTTCTTTTTCCCAGACCTTGAGGAGGAGGGCGTGGATGTGATACAGGAGCTCTGGTCCACCTTCCTTTAAGATCTGACCCACTGCCTTGTTGTTCTTCCGGCTCCTGATGGCATCATGGGAAAATCCTGGCTAATATTTGACGTACCATTCTGTGATAATCCAAAATAACTCAGAATTTCTTCTTAGTTTACTAAAGGGGTTGAACTTCTTGTAAATAATGTCTGTCGATCATAAATTCCTAAAAGAAAGTGCAACAGAGAATTGGGCAATAGTTTATATTTTATGCTTTATAAACAGCTAAACCAGACAGAAGTTATACAAAGGTTAACTGGACTGGCTCTTTTGGCGTGAACATGACGTGTTTTAAAATATCTGAGCTGTGAGTACGAGCAACTGCTGACTTGGCCCACAAGCTGAACCCTGAGGGACTGGTGTCTTCATGAGAACACAGGGCAGCCCACTCGTGCTGTGCAGAGGTATTGTAAAAACAAATTAGCTCACCTCTGGCATTGAGCGGTGGTCTCAACCATATGCAAGGCTGATAATGGGACATTTGAATAAAAAACCACTGACATCTATCAGTTGTGCTGTGCTGCAGACTTTTTCCTGATCTGGAGTTGTTCCATTTTTCATGAGCCTTGTTTTAAAGCAGTATGGCGACAAAAGAAGCTGTGAGGTGGCAGATAAAGATCAGTACTGCTGACTGGTTCTGTTGCAAAAATAGAGGCAAGTGTCTCCACTGGAAGATGTTATATCACAGATCATACAATGTAATTTAATAATTAAAATTATTAAAATATTTATACTTCAATATAAATGTTTAATTACACTGTTCGTGTAACTAATAGGTTGAAATATGCATGAAACAGGATGATTTTTTAAACATGCTATTCGTAAAAAAATAAAATAAAACAGGAAGTAGTATCTTTTATCTGGTGCATTTATTAAGGTGCAGATGTTAGACGCTTCATAAGAGAACTTTATGTTGCCAGAATGACACAGAGGCTAAGTGGACTGGGTATGTGGCTTAATGTGCAGCTATGTAAGGGAGTCTCTTGCCCCAGTTTGTGCCGGTCATGTATTAGCATGCATTTGGTAAATTAGCTTTATTTGATGAAGAGTTGAATGTTTTGATGACTCATAATTTGCAGTAAAAATAACACGAGCCTCTTTGTTTTTCTGTTTTGTGTCTATGTGCGAGCAAATTTGTTTCCTCTTAAAAAGTGGAAAGATAATCCTTTTTTAAAACACAACACAAATGTATTGTGAATATAAGCATGAAAGGACCAGGACCTGTTTTCTTTCTTCACAGTTCATGCAACACAAAGTGAAGAAGAGTGGGAGATGTAGGAACCAGTGAGACCTGTACTTCAGAGCTATCAAAGATTTATGGCAGATTCAGTCTGAAAGTATGACGTCACCACTTTCAACTCTAATGTGAGCAGGTGTGTGCATGGGGAAAAGCATGCAGAAACTGCAGGAGGTTTTGATAAATGGATGTGTCGATAAGCTAAGCAGAACAGGGAACATAGTATTGATACCAATATGTATCAGAGACAAGCCAGTAAATCATTTTTGTTTTCACTCATATCCAATTAGATTAATCATTTTGCTGCACCAAAATCACTGGGGATAATCAAGAGATTAAATCTGAAATAATTGGAACAAAACAGCTGACTCCTGAAAATCTTCATGGAAAGACTGAAGACATTCTCTATAATGTTTGACGTCTACACCGTGCCTTGTGGTTTTTGTGTGTGTGTGTGTGTGTGTGTGTTTAATGGAGCAGCTGATACTGACTTTGGCCTGTACACTTCACTCAGGGGACCTAGCCTGCATCACCGCTGGCATTAGGCATCACAAGATTTCCATAATGCAGGTAGGAATTCAGACCAGCTAGACCAGAGCCAATAAATCACCCTGGAAGAAAAGGGAGAGACAGAGAAAGGGAGGTGGTAGAAGAAGGTGAAGGAGGACTACAGAAGAGAGAGTGAGAGAAACAGAAAGAGAGGAAATTGTGAGTGGGGAAGAGCAAGAGAGAGCCAGAGTGGTAGAGAGACAGGGGAGGGGGGAGAATAATGTGAAAGGGTATTGCGTGGCAGCCAGAAATAGCTTGCCATCAATTAAGATAAGCATAGCAAGCGCTCCCTAAGACAGATGAATGCTCCCAGCTCCCAGTGTATGTGAGGCCTGGGAAGCTCCTGTCACAGTGCCCCCCTTTACATCTCTCTCAGAAAGCCCATTGCATAAATAGGGGATTAAGCACATTGCTCACAGGCCCCATGCACAGTCTGCAAAAACACAGTGTCCTTCAATGGGAAGAATCCCTGCACAGAGCCTGAATTTAAGTATTTATCTTGTTAGGGCACAATGAAGGGAAGATAGCAGGTACTTAAAGAAGTACCCATTCTGCATGCAAGAGTCAATGTGTGGGTTAGCAGATCTCATCATTTACTGTGTGCACAATCATCAGTGATGCATGCAACGACCTGCACCATTTTTCATCTGTTGGCAACCAAAGGCAGACAGACATTCAGTTTATGTAGCTGGTACAACCTTAAGGCTCAGTTGTAATTAAATATTCTGCAGCTAACAACAAATCATTTTAATAGACTACCTGTTTTGTAAAGATACTGGTAGAGGAGCTTGGAACAGAATGGTGTTGACAGGTATGCTGAGGTCAGCAGGCCTCAGGTGTCATGGTTTGGGTTATTTGCTCTGTGCTTTTGTGTTTTGGAACTGTCTCTGTTTCCTGTTTTCTTTTGAAATTGTCAGTGTCTGGTGTTTTTCTGCTTGTTTCCCGTTTTATTTTGAAGTTGTCTGTGTCTCTTAGTTATATATAAACCAGTTTCCAAAAAAGTTTGCATGGTGTGTAAAATGTAAATAAAAAAGGTAAATAAAACCAAGACACTTTTTGTGTTGTTGCTAGCATCAGAATGGGGATAACATTTTCCAAATACAATAAACTTTTCAGTTTCAACAATTGACAAGTGTCTTTTTCAAATAAATATTGGGTTTTATGTTGCACACCACCACATTTGTTTTTATTTATATTTTAGGTGTCTAGGTATGCAAACCTTTCCTAATAATAAGACAAGAGTTTTGGGGGTTCATGACACTTTAATAGTCAGCAAACCTGTTTAGATATAATAGATAAGAAATTTGGAGTGACTGGAAGAAAGCCATGAAGTTGGCAGAAACAGCTCTTGTAAGGAAAGATCTGAAACCTGACTTCTGGGGGTGTTATCACTTGGAATTGGCACAGCACAACAAAACAAATGAACAATTAGAAAAACTGAAACATAAAAACAACAGACTTAGATGATAGACTCATTTGGCAGACGCTTTTATCCAAAGCCACTTAAATTTGAGGAACAACATACAATCATTAACAAAGCATAAACATTACAGCACAAGATCTACAACTGACAACACATATTAATAAAAGCAGCAGTAAATACTAATAAGTGCTGATGGCATATATCGCATCAATTGGGGTAAATACCTAGGGAAAGAAGTTAGAGTTAACAAAAAGTGCAATCAATACAAGATAATTGTAAGGGGATAGAAGATGAAGAGCACAGGAAGTGCATTTTAGATGTTAGGAATTAGAGGTGTGACAAGAGAGATGGGTTTTTTTTTCAAGAGCTTTTTGAAGTTAGAGGGGGACGCCCCTCCCTGCTCTGATGGTGTGTGGTAGAACAATAGAATAGATGTGTGACAAGTATTGTGGCCTGTCAGATGTTATCCAGGGTGGGTTCAAATCAAGAGCAACTTTGAAAACCCCTGCCTTATACGATCCACAGTGCAAATAGTGCAAAGCTCAAATAGTTCATGATTTTAGAACCACTGTGAACCACTCCCTACTGGACCAATCAGCAAACCAGTAGTGCCAGATTATGGTAGTAGGCTTTCTATAGACTTCAATCTCTTAATCAAAACTGATCTTGTGAAATGCAGCCTGACTAAAGCCTGGCAGACACTGAATTCAGCATGATTTTATGCCCCTGACTAATTTTAGAATCTGGCTGAATTTCTGTCAGATGAGCTGTCATTTGACATTTATTTCAGGTCACAACGCCTGATTATTGCCTGAATGATTAATGATGTGTCTGGTGGACAAATCTACAACGCGGAGCTAAAAGTACAAAAATGTATACACATATATTATACAAGGTAGTAGTATGGTAATTTGCAAAACCAGCATAAAAGAAAATGTCTTTTTTTATGGTGGAGTGTGGAGGATGAGGATAAATTAAGGAGTCTCAGCCTGAGGAAAGAAGCTGGTCTGTAGACTGGTGGTACAGCAGCGGGTAGCCTTGCCAGACGGCAGCAGGCTGAGTCTGGGGTGGGTTATAAGTTACATTATTAACTGTAGAGAGCTTGTTTTACCACAGTCTTAAGACTGAGCTGTGATATACAGCTTCACTGCAAACTGTGTTTATGTTTAGTGTGAGCTCCATGTGCAGGTTAGTCAGTTGATCCATTCATTGCAAGCATTAGTCGGTGGTTTTGGCCATGCAGAAATGACGATTAAAACGTGGTGTGATTTCCCACAAAGTGCAAGATTAATAAAAACATGTACGGTTTATCTCATCAATTAAAAAAGGTATAATGACTAGAATATTCCAAAATAATATTTTCTAGACTCATACAAATAGAATCCCCCTCAAACATCCCTTATGAACTACTGCTTATGTTGCTGTTCAGCCGGACCTCATTGGCATTTCTTCATTCTCTCCCAATTTTTCAATTTGAAAATAGCTTTGATGGCCCGAAAAAATAATGTATATATTTCCAGAGCAACAGTATAACAATACATTAAAAGAAAAGAGAAAAACAATATAGCAAGCGTAACAATAATAACATTGTTGCCATAGTATGGTATGGTATGATGGTTTTATATTTGTGTTTGTTGCAGCCTAGAAATATTGTACCTTCTATAATGTTCAGGGAAACATAATAGGTCAGGCTTAACAGAAGGTATAATCCTGTTTGATTTTTGTACATTATTTATTATTTTTAGTCGATTCTCTCTTTGTTTTATTTATACTGTTGCTAACACAGAACGAAGTGTGTATTTGTTAGGTTTCAGCACAATGGATGTAAAAGCAGACAAGGAAGCAGATTAACGGTAATTCAGGTTTTATTTAGTTTAGGTTTTTAAACATTACATTATTTCGCATTGAACCTTTTATGGAGCTGTCATTACCACTGTTGGATAAAACATAAAGCAAATGCATTTACCCTAACTTAACCCTTTAACGTCCTCTCAACCATTTGGAAGACCACATTTTAAGTCATTGTATGTACTGAACTTAATTCAACCTGTTTAAGCCATCTCTACCATTCGGTTTAGGTATGCTGTGCTAAAAAAATCCACTAGTTGTCACTGTTTCTTTAAGCAGCATGCCTTTTCAAATACCCTCCTCACAAGAAGTTAAAATCGTCAAAATCACTGCAGACATGAAGACTCTTTTTGGTGGAAATTTGGACATAGTATAGTTCCAGAGGAATTACTTAACAGAATTATGTAACTTGATGCAACAAAAATAAGTCTAACATGGGTCAAATCATTTTCTAAAAACATGCTCTACCAAACAGTAGAGTTGACACTTGGTAAAGGTTACATGGTAAAGGTTGGCTAAGCTAATGTAATACAAATTTACTAGCTAATGTTATACAAATTGACTGCTTGCTATGAAATTGAAAACTTCTGAACATTCATTATTGTTAACATGACGTATATAATGTGTTTCCATTATATATATGTTGAATTAATTTCATAAATGTGTCTTCATAATGGTGAAATCATGCTATACCAAAATAATAATAAAAAGATAATAAATGTACAGTTTTTATGGAATAAAAAACTTAAAAACAAATAAATATCTTGAAAACCAACTAACTATCTAGACAAAATAGACATGTGTTGGTATTCACATTACTAGCATTATAAGAGTACATGGTTTGTAAGTGTGATTTCTCTTTTCTGTTTCACAAATAATAGATGGACACTAAAACATTTTATGGCCACAGAATTTTCCGGCCTTTATACCAGAAATTCCTCAAGACTCTGCCATTAATCTGAGTGATGATGAACCAAATAGAGCCTAGGTGTTTTCAACTTCCCAGCCATGGATGACTACTGGCACCACCAGTCACATCTCAAGACGTAAAGAGATTCAATCCATTACGCCAGGCTATTAATTTTACTGATAATCAGCAGGAGAAAGACAGTCCCAACTGAAATATGGCTCTTCATGCATTTTAATACCAACAAACATGTTAAAAAACATCATATAAAATGCTAAGTTGTTGCAGAAATAAATCTGTTTTACCGTCAACAGCAGAGAAGGCGACTTCAGCACTTCATCCCTTATTGCGTATCTAGGGTTTACAGTAGAGTTCATACCAAACTGTATGCACTACACAGTAACTTCATTGATTATTGAACAACAGCCACACTAAATCAAGTAAATACTGTATTTTGCAGTGATCTAGACATTGATACGTTGTCTCAGTATCTAAGTCTGTCTAAAAGGTTGAGAGTACATACAGATGTGTTCTTCTGAAATACTGAAAGAACAGAAATACTATGTTGGTAATATTCAAAATGTTCAAAAATCAATGAAGTTACTGTGTAGTGCTGTTTTCTATGAACTCCACTATAAACCCTGTCTTCACAATTAGGGATGAAGTGCTGAAGTTGCCTTCTCTGTTGTTAACTGTCATTTTATATGATGTTTTCTAAAGTTTGTTGGTATTAAAATGCATATTTAAGTATTACCATGAAGACCCATCTCAACCGTTTGGTAGAGCAGTATATCAGAAAAACTATTGGGTCTGTTAAAAAAAAATCTTTGGATTATTGTTGTTATTGCCCTAATGAAATAAAAAATGTAAAGAAATAATTTTTCCATCACTTTTTTCTTGGTGAGGACTTTAAATTGTTAATCAGTCATTGAGAAAATGTTACTTAGGTTATTCTGTGTTTATGGATGATAAAAGATGAGAATAATAGTTTGCCATCTTATATGTTTAGGTCTTTACCTGGATTTTTTGGAAAGGAGGCAAGAAGCAAAAACCGTTTTGTACCATATACACCAACACAACCTGGGAAGAGTGAAATGTGAAAAAACATCAAAAGGAGAAGAGGAACTGCAGCTTATACTGGCTGGCCTTGGAAAACGTTTATTAATCATTAATGAAAACATCAGACATTCTGAGGTTTGTAATCATTCATTAACTGCCTTGCCTTAAGAAATATCTAAAGATTAAAAACACCCATCTCACAATTCATATTAATGCTTGATGTAATTAATATTACTATGACAAGTGGTACAGTTTTAATCATGCTTCTGTCATTTTAGTTTTCAGATTTGCTTTTGAGTACATATCCAAGACTGGCAAATATCTGTGGTGCCTGTTTACTGCACATGTATGTAAATACACTCACCTAAAGGATTATTAGGAACACCATACTAATACTGTGTTTGACCCCCTTTCGCCTTCAGAACTGCCTTAATTCTACGTGGCATTGATTCAACAAGGTGCTGAAAGCATTTTTTAGAAATGTTGGCCCATATTGATAGGATAGCATCTTGCAGTTGATGGAGATTTGTGGGATGCACATCCAGGGCACGAAGCTCCCGTTCCACCACATCCCAAAGATGCTCTATTGGGTTGACATCTGGTGACTGTGGGGGCCATTTTAGTACAGTGAACTCACTGTCATGTTCAAAAAACCAATTTGAAATGATTGGAGCTTTGTGACATGGTGCATTATCCTGCTGGAAGTAGCCATCAGAGGATGGGTACATGGTGGCCATAAAGGGATGGACATGGTCAGAAACAATGCTCAGGTAGGCCGTGGCATTTAAACCAAGCCCAACTGGCACTAAGGGGCCTAAAGTGTGCCAAGAAAACATCCCCCACACCATTACACCACCACCACCAGCAGCCTGCACAGTGGTAACAAGGCATGATGGATCCATGTTCTCATTCTGTTTACGCCAAATTCTGACTCTACCATCTGAATGTCTCAACAGAAATCGAGACTCATCAGACCAGGCAACATTTTTCCTCTTTTTCCTATTTGTAGTGGAGATGAGTGGTACCCGGTGGGGTCTTCTGCTGTTGTAGCCCATCCGCCTCAAGGTTGTGCGTGTTGTGGCTTCACAAATGCTTTGCTGCATACCTCCGGTTGTAACGAGTGGTTATTTCAGTCAAAGTTGCTCTTCTATCAGCTTGAATCAGTCGGCCCATTCTCCTCTGACCTCTAGCATCAACAAGGCATTTTCGCCCACAGGACTGCCGCATACTGGATGTTTTTCCCTTTTCACACCATTCTTTGTAAAATCAAAATTGCTTAAATGACCTTTCTTTCCCATTCTGACATTCAGTTTGGAGTTCAGGAGATTGTCTTGACCAGGACCACACCCCTAAATGCATTGAAGCAACTGCCATGTGATTGGTTGTAGATAATTGTATTAATGAGAAATTGAACAGGTGTTCCTAATAATCCTTTAGGTAAGTGTATAAATACTCTGTATTTGTATAGTGCCTTTCTTTGCAACCACTCAAACTGCTTTTTACACTACATAGCATTCACCATTCACACACACTCATACACTGGCGGAACAGCCACCAGGTAATTCAGTTCAGGGTTCAGTATCTTGCCCAAGGCCCAAGGACACTTCAACATGCAGCCTGGAGGAGCCCGTTAACATTCCGATTAACAGGCAACCCGCTCTACCTCCTGAGCCACAGCTGCCCCTATGTAGGTACATAGGCATATACACTATTAATGGTTTCAAATTTTTTTCAATATACTCCCCAGATGATTAATTTCTGTTTATCCTGATTGGCTATATTTAGGATCTACAACTGTTCAATTTTAGGCGGGGGTGGGAAGCGGAGATTGGCTACTATCTTTGCAAATTTAAATAGATACACCAGCCAGCAGCTAAAAGCAGTGAGCAGGAATGGAAAATACATAATGTACATTGCTCCTTTACAAGAAGAACTGGATACAATTCCTTTACCACCAGAAGCAAAGGAATTTGAGAAGATGCCTAAAGCCCAGTGAACAACCTGCAAGATAATGTTTCCGCTTCACATTCTTCCAGGACACATAAAGGAATGCAAGAAAGAACTTAAAGCTTGGTCTTTTAGACATTATTTTATTTTTTTGGATTGAAAAATGTTGTTATTGTGTTTCATCCCCAGAAAAGCTGCAAGGAAGAAGATGAAGCTGTATTCTCAGCTGCCCTTTGCAACCAGGCAAACAAGGTAAGATATTTTTTGCTATTATTTTAAGTTAATAGCCTAATTTACAAATGCCATTTATTAGCATTTGCAAATACAATATCCAAAAACAGCACTGTAACCTGTAATTGGTGAAGGTATTTATATAAGGTTATACATACCCTTACGAAAAATAAGTTTATTCAAGTGTGCTATTAGAATACTTGTTTTAAACTAAAAATAAGAGAGTGTACTTTCAGTCTACTTTTAATATACTTTTCAGATATACTTAACAAAATTATACTTAAGTATACTTGGCTTATACTGACAAGTATACAGAAAAGTCTAAGTATATTTGGCATATACTTGTACTTAATCATTTGATCAAGATATACTAAAGAAAAGTATTCTTTCTGAATACTGAACTTTTAAGTGTACTTGGCTTGTACTTGTGTTTACTCTTGTAACCTTATTAAATAATTTTCACATGAAATGGGCTTCTTTGAGGTAATACTCCAGCAAATGTTTTACACACTATCTTTTAAACTAACATGCTCAAGTTCATGGTAACAGGTCAGCTTTGGGGTGGAATTGCTTAGAGTAAGTGCTTAGTGCAGAGGTGGAACTGAACCTAATCTTTTATGTAGTGTTATTAACCCACACAGAAACAGATAAATATTTGGCCGATTTTAATGACAATTTTGTTCATGGTGTGAAAGGAGCCATACACCATTACCAGTTCATTATATACTCACAGTACATGTAGTCTTAAAGTTGGTTAAAGTAGTTTTGAAAATATCATCACAAAACATCATCTCATTATGTACTAGGCCCACATAAATCATTGGCTACAACACTGAATATGACTCATGACTCGTTTAGTCCCGTTCATATGGATTTGGCAAAGGTATAATGTACATTTTCTCAACTATTTCGACAACAATGCATTTCATTGTTATCATATCAGGCCAGATGGCACTGAAGTTTCCAGTCTTCTTTACCTCATGTATGAAAGTACTCTTCACATTTATTTGTGAATCTTTACATAAAGGTCTGCTGGATTGAGCAAGTACCTCAACTAAAACACAGCAATGTTTGGTACATGCACAAGATGCAGGGCTTTGATGTGTACACTTTTGTTTAAAAATGACTAAGTCATTAATTAAACACAATGTTCCATCATTCAAGCATGCAGCACTGTTGTATCTTTTCTTTAGTCTGTCATACTTATGACTGTGATACAGACCTCCATCAACCAAAAAACGGTTGTAGGACCAGAAGCAGTTATATTTCCACATAACAGAGTAATGGCAAGCCTATATGAAGCTGTGATATTTTCTTGCAAAGGGGGATGCCCAAAACCCATGACACTTTCATTTAGTACTTCACATTTTTCTGTTCTTCTCTTATTAAAATAAAGTTTTTCAACAAATGATTGAACCTTTGCACTTTTGATAGTATGCTTTGCCTTTTCTGGTAATTCTCTCCACAACAGAAATTTTCTAAAAGAGTAGAAATGCTCGCCACTCGGACGCTTTCCAGAACTTCCTTTCCCTCACTGACCTTAGTGTCCTAGTTATCTCAACAGGAGGTTTTATTTTTACAAGTCGCAAATCAACCTCTTCACTTTGTTTGCCAATGTACCAGGGGGTTTCACTGTTTGTTGTATCAAACCACAACTTAGTCAGTTGCCGAGTGACTCCAAGGCACACATTGTGTTGATATTCAGGAATGAAACCATTGATCATTTGGAAGTGACTAAGCTTCATTAAAGGAGATGGCCCTTTGACTCCAAACACTGGCTCATTCACTGTAGCTGACATTGCATGACTGAAATGATCTCTCTCGTTTCGAAGTGGGGGTCCAGGTCGATCATACGGATAGGATTTACCACCTTTGTGATAGCAAAAGTCACAGCCGTAAAAGCCATTAAACTGCTTTGTGTTTCGAAGCAATGGACGAGCCATCGAAACAGAGCTACAAAGCAGCACAAACACTTTGGATACATGATTGTTTCCCTGTACGTCTTGCCATTCAATCCCTTCAGTCTCTAATAATGATGCCTCTTTAACAAATGGTGTTATTAATGTTAACATGGATGGTTTACTTGGGCCAAACCATAATGCTGACATCAGAATACGCTTTTTCCTCACTTCTGGTTCCAGTTCAATTACCTGACACTGAATTGGCCAAATGCTGCATTTAGAACTTTTAAACACTGGTGCGCCATCACAATTCCAAATAAGCGTCAAGTCATCTTTTCCAAGAATGCCACTGTCACATAAATTTTGATACTCTTCACCAGACTGTATGTCAGAGAGGACCCCAAATGTTCTAGTTTTTTCATTAAGACTGACACCATGCTCTTGCAGAAGTTGCTTAAGCTGTGCATACAGGGGCAACACAAGAAAATAAAAGCCATTCTTTAGGTTTGCATTGGCATCAAATACTGTGTTGCAAGAGTCACATTGGGAGGGACAGTCTGTGCTAATGCCAAAGTATTTAAAACAGCTTTCACAATAAAAGTGAACTTCAAATTTAGATGAACGTCCAAATTCTGTGTGTGTACCTATACGTTAAACTTTTGTAGAGCCTAATTACCCATACATGATGTGACATCAGTCCTAATGGTCGCGAAATATCCTTACAAGTTCACTTCCATACAACTGCTGTCATCACTCAGTTTAAAGTACTCCCACAAAGCTAAGGGCTTCATTGTTTTCCCTTTGATGTGAACTGGAGTGTTACGTTCACTGCTGTCAGTGGAGATCAGGAGCGTGGAAAAAAATTCAACAATCGAATCTCAAAATTGAAAATCGAATGTCGAACGGTATTTGGAACCAGCCCTACTGAATTCCACATTTACACACAGTGTTATATTTAAAATAGAATAGAGAGCCTTGCACTACTTCCTGGTTCCTCAACTCTACCTCACACAACTATAAAATAAGGTGTCAAATAATGTAACAAAATCCTAAAACATGATTTCTAGGCAACGCACTGCGATTTCCCCAGGTGATTTAGACACAGCAAATAGCTTTCTATCTATCCATGGGAAATAGCTAGCCCATAGCTATTTTATATTGACTATTAATGCACTCATTTCATGAACCGGACTTTTTTACATAAGCTATTACACTAACTACTAACACCATGTCATTGAACCACTTACTACATACCTCAGAAAATTCAGATGTGTTTTCTCCACTAGTGTTGCCCTCCATCAAATCTTCACTGTCCACATCGTTTTCATCTTCACTCCTTGCAGCATCAAGCGTGTTTGCTTTGGAATCTGATAGGTCATGCTCGTTCTGCAGGTTAACAACGTAAAAAGATGACTTGAAAGACTTAATTTAAAGGGTAGGCATTTATTTAGTAAAGGTAAAAACTGTGCAATGCACATTTGTGTATTTACCTCTTCAATGTCAGTATCCAACAGGCTACTTGTGGAGGAGTTTTCATTGTCCACTTCATAATCTTTGTTTTCACTGTTGGAAGCAAAATTCAAGTCATCTTCTGTGTTTATTTGGTCATCCTCACTGTCGTTCTGAAAGTTAACAAGGGAAAGAGAAAAAAATAATTTGATGAATAAAATAATCTCATTGAATTTGTGCAGGTCCTCTGCTGCCACTGGCTTGGTGCATATTAGGATAATGCCAGGAGTGGGAGAATGGAGTTAGGGTGGCACTGGACAAAAAGTAATAATGTCAACATAGTTGACAGGGTACATCCTCTGAGAAGCATGAATGTGCTCACCAATTTGCAGTCGGCCCAGCATTGTCGCCTTGGAGCAATAGGTTGGAAAGAACACATAATAACCAGTGGGGCTAAAACTGTGTAATTATGTATTTACCTCTTGAATATCAGTACCCAACAGCCCAGTTGTGGAAAAGTCTTCATTGTCCACTTCATCCTCTTCATCTTCACTGTTGGATGCATTCCTCATGTCATCTTCTGTGTTTACTCCATCTCCTTTATTGTTGTTCTAAAGGTTAACAAAGGAAAAAACATGAAGGAAACTGTGATATGAGAATAATGGTAAACATCTATTTGACAACTTGAGGACAAAAGTGGAATGCTTATAAATATGTCTATATTTATTTAATGAGGTAGCTAGGTCTGAGAAAAATCCAATTTTGATCAGCAGGAAATTTAATTCTAACTTAGATAATAAATTAATAGTTTTAGTCATTTACAAAGTAAAAATACCAAACATTAGCTGGTTATAGCTACACAAATACTAAGAATTATTTGCTTTCCCTTCTTTCATATCATTATAATATTTAAAAAATGTAAAAGCCTTTTCTGGCTGCTGATCTGATTCAGGAAGCTATTTGAAGAGATCATTATAGGCACTGGGAACTTCTGGTGGGTGTTTGTCATTACTATAACATTTAAATGATTAATCGACAATGACAATATTAGTTGCAGTGTCAGCCTGATCATCATTCATACTGACCACAATCTGTCATCACCATCCTCATTATTTGAACTTGAACTGCCATCTTCTTGGCTTCTCTGCATTTGAGAGACAAAGAGACGTTTTAGTCATATAGCTACTGTTTGTAGACACTTCATTATGCATACATTTAAAATGAAGCCTCATCTTGATAGATTAGCGCAAGACCAGCAGTAAATTACAACTGTCCTGTGTAATCTGACTTTGAACGTGGTCCAAAGTAACTTACCTTTGCATTCCATCTGAACTTAGTTCTCCTTGGTAAGTATCTTTTGTAAGGTCCTAGACGTTTTGCCATTAATTTGCGTGTTGTGCACGGCTAAAAACATCTGCTGTTAATGTCAGACTGGACCGAGAGGTAGCCATATAAAAATGAGGTAACGTTAGCCAACTACAGAAGCGAGCTAAATCTCCCGCTTAATCCCAACATGCTTTTCGATGCAGTCGCGCACCTCTCGCGATAGCAGGCTGTGCGATCCGTTTGCGTCGTTTGCGTCAAAGAGCTGTGGTTCGCGCGCATCTCACCCGACGGTACAGCATCTTTGATGTTAACTAACGGTCGCGGTTGCCAAAAACAAACATAATTGTTAGTGATAACATTAATTATCCTCCACAATGGCATTTGCGATATATTATTTCAAGGACAAAACCGTGGAAGTTGGAAAAATTGATTGGATGAGTGTTGAAGACCAGCAAAAATCTTCAAAAATGGTCACAGAGTGCCCCAAACTGGAGGATGAAGATGGACGGATAAATGTTAAGTGGAACAAAGGCAGAAAAAAGAAAGATGGTCCGGCCTTTTTTCCTGCTAAGGTGTTAATGGTCGGGGATAAGTTTGCTAGCACTTAATCTGTCACCTAGCTTAATGTTAATGGTTAACTTCAAGGATTAGCATAATTGGTTTTGTTTTGTGTTTTTGGATACTCATCATTTAAAATTGTGGATAATGTTAATTTAATATTGCCAACAAGCTGTCTGTTAGGGAGAGCTTAAAGACATAGCCCAAAGACCCAGTCGGGATTTTAATTTGCTCATTGTAAATTACACAAACTCTTTTCACAGACACAGTGACCTTTGCAAGAAGAGGGAGGAATTCATAAAGGGTGAAGACATCTGGAACCAAACACTCAAGAGGAAGACAAAGCCAAACAGTAGGTGGATGAAGGATGTGGAAGAGGAGGACGAAAGGCCAACAAAACAGGTAAGTTAAGTTAGTTTCCTTACTCAATATTGATGTGAAGAAAACTTAAACTGAAAAGCAAAAGCATATTTAAATGTAATCAAGGTTTAGCATCTTAGTTTGCCACTAATTAAAAGTAATGCCATTTGTTTTTTTCACTTTTATGATTTCTTTATGGTAGATGCTTTATGATAGTTATGAAAGTTTGTAAATGTGGTAATATTTGATTTAATACTAGAAGTATTTCACCATTTCTGATAAATAAACATTTGTGATTCTTGTTTAACTGATATTTATTGATGGGGGGATCACAACCTTTAAACCCTCAGAATTTAAACAATAATTAGCCAATATTAGCCTCAAATCTCTCTTTGTTTGTTTGTAGAATCACTGTTATTGCACATACATGCTATTCATAGTTTTCAAGTGATGTCACATTCCATGAAAAACGCTCCCTTGGAGAGCAAAACTGACGTTATTTTTCACTGCCTGCCAACCAGGAAGCAAGTGATGCACTGTTACTATGAGTTTTTCACTTGCCAAAATGCTGGATGGTTGTTGTACTTTCTGATGCACAAATCGAGGAAAACACAAGCCCGAGCTGTGTTAGGTGAGGGATTCCCCACAATGTAAACGAAAACATTACCGCAGTCGAGCGGCAGCAGGGACCTGGCGCTTTTTAACGATAGAAATATGGCAGCGGATGCTGGAACATGGATTGGAAGTGCCCAATACTTGCAGTTTGTGTTCGTAGCTTTCTTTTTGAGTTGAGTTAAGAGATGATCCAAATAAATGTAATGCTTTTGTGGAGTCTCTAAGGGGGAGTCGCGGCGTGAGTTGTGTGTTGGTCTGTTGTTTTGCCCTCCAGGTACCGCAAATGTCATGTGGCTGAAAACTATGAATTAAAAAACTTTCAATTGTCATTTTGACAGCAAAAGAGCAAAAGGGCAACCTGTACCTCAAAAGAGACAGCAGACCAAATGTTTGAAGACCTGAAGAAGGAGCTCGTGGTTAAGCGAGAATCTTTAGAGGTAAATTATTTAAGTGATTCATTGAAGTACTAGCTTGTATGTGACTTTGCTGGTAAAGAGGCTGGGGACTATTTAATCTTGTGTCTGACACTGTAGAGTTTTTTTGTCTTTGTGTGTTGGTGTAGTCAACTTCTGAAAAGGAGTCATCAGATGAGGACCTACTGCCCAGGAACTGGAGTAAGACACAGCTGCAAATAAAAGAACTTAAAAGAGAGAACAAGAGGCTGAAAGAAGGCAATGTTGAAGACATACTAGATGCCATGAGAGGTAATTTTATGATTTTAAAGAAGCAAATAATTTGCCCTTAGACAAGATAAAAAAATGCAGAGAAAATAAAGCAACATGAAATTTTTAAAGGAACAATATACCCACAATGAAAATAATAAAATATTTCTTTCTATTTCCTCCTGATTACTTGGCAACCATCATCCTAATGTAATGGAGTTAAATGGGTACGTGTTTGTTGATTTCAAAGCAACCAAAGAATACCGGCCAGATAGAAAAATAAAAAAATCTTTGCATCACTGAAAGTCAAAGCCTGAAAATGGCAGTTCCCCTTCGAGGGAACTCGAACTGCGTCGGTTACGACACTATGGGAACGCCTCTAGGCGAAGCAGGTCTGAACGTGAATGAAATCACTCCAATCCTATTGGCCTGTTGCTAGAGCGGTAAGGTGTGACGGAATAACCGGAGGAGTATAAAGCACACCTGTACACACTCATCATTAGCTTTTTTTTTATTCAGCAGGCGCTCTGTATGTTGTTTGAAGAAAGCTCCAGTCCTACAAGCAGTGTGTCTTACCTGAAGAAGAAGTCTACCAGCATGTCCGGCAACCAGATGTACAGAAGGTGTGTTTTTCTTGCCCTCGGTACATCACGGATGGAGATTCTCATGAGATGTGTCTCTCATGTTTGGGAATGGAGCACGCACGGGCAGCTCTCGAGGGGGCTGCCTGCGCCCGTTGCGAAGCCCTTTCCGTGCGGGTACTGAGGTCCCGCATGGCTCTCTTTTCCGAGGATGGCCGGATATGTTTTCCCCGTGGCGCGGGCCCTGCGGCCGCTGAGGCGGCCCGGCGGCTTCACTCATGGGTTCACAGCGTGATCTGTCGGAGGATTTCGGGACGGCTGAGGCTTTTTCCCGACCTTCATCCGCTGGCTCCGACGCTTCCTTTCCTCGTTCGGGAGCCCGTTCTCGGCTTCTCCCGCTCGCGGTTTTGGATCCGGAGGCGCTGCAGCAATCCGACTCCGAGGAGGCGGACGTGCTCAGCGCAGTCGACGATGACTTCCGGGTGTCGGGGCGGCGTCATCTGGCCGCGCCCGACTATGATGTGCTGCTGGAGGTGGTGACTAGAGCCGTGGCTAAGCTCAACATCAACTGGCCACGGGAGCAGACACCACAGGCTAGTGGTAGCTTGATGAAAGGTTTCTTAAGCACCACACGCCACCTCCACGCCGGTCTCTGCCATTCTTTCCTGATTTACATGAT
This sequence comes from Micropterus salmoides, assembly GCF_014851395.1. Lineage (NCBI taxonomy): Eukaryota > Metazoa > Chordata > Actinopteri > Centrarchiformes > Centrarchidae > Micropterus > Micropterus salmoides. The sequence goes on along the minus strand of NW_024044348.1, from coordinate 38,333,102 downwards.
GAACTGAGTAAATCATGGGCAGACCCTTCTCTACATGGCTTTCCACACCCCGATCACTGAACTACAGTAATGTGATGGGGTTAGGGACCGTGGTTATGGGAGGATGCCTCGGGTGGAGGATGAGCTTGCGAGCTATCTCTCCCCTCGACTTGCGTCCTCCCTGGAGAAGCCGGCGTTACCATCCAAACCATGTCGCACCACTTCCACGCTTGTGGGGAAGGCGTACATGCCAGCGGGCCAGGCAGGTGCGAGCTTGCACACCACGGTGCTTCAAGCCTACCAAGCCAACCTGCTACAGGAGATGGTTCAGAGGGGGGGTCCCTCCGAGGAAGATCTGGCGGAGCTTCGCAGAACCACGAAGCGTTAGACGCAGTGCGAAGCGTTCCGCCAGTACCTCCCTCGCCGGTCTGGACCCAAGGCAGCTGAGGCTGCCAGGCGTAGGTCCCTTCCCTCTACGAGCTCCTACGGAGAGGAGGGAAGCAGAGTGTCGCTTCTCGGGGCCCCCCGAGGAGCTGGGTCAGCGAGACGGCGCTCTCACCCTCAGCCGTCTGAGAGACGCGATCTGAGGACCGTCATCCAGTCCCGACGGAGCTCAGGGAAGACCGGGTAGGGGAGTCTTTCTCCCCTCCCGCACCCCCCCCACCCCCCCCGGAGGCCGACAGAGGTCCCCTCCGCCGTGGCAGCAGGTGATGTTATCCCGCCGTTTACACGTTCAGGACGCACCTGCCACCATCGAGTCCGCACCGTACTGCCTGCCCCGAGGGTCTGCAGACGGACGGCATCCCGACTCACTCACCGTGGATCTTCGGCGGCTCCCCCCTGCCGTTCTGGGGCTTCAGGGGTCCACCAGAAGATCACACGAGACACCGACCACCAGCCCCGAGGGGCTGGTTCCGTTGGCAGACTTTGCAGACGCTTGGCGGAGCCTGACGAACATTTCTCCGCGGGTCCTGCGCACTGCCATAGATGGGTTTCGACTACAGTTCAAAGCCCGCCCTCCAAATTCAACAGAAGAGAGGGGGTGGTTTGGACTGTGGTCCGCCCGGAGCAAGGTCCGGTGTTGGGACAGGAAGTTTGTACTCTGCTGAGGAAAGGGGCCGTGGAACGTGTCTCCCCCCCAGACAGAGACTTCATAGTCCCCAAGAAGGACGGAGGGCTGCGTGCCCTATTTTGGATCTGCGGGTTCTAACCGGTCTCTGAGGAGATTCAGGTTAAAGATGCTCATCATCCCCGCCACCGTGACGCACATCCAATCTGAGGATTGGTTCGTCACGATAGATCTAAAGGACGCCTATTTCTAGGTCTCCATCCGTCCTTCTCACAGGAAGTTCCTGAGGTTTGCCTTCGGGGGTGTGGCTTACCAGTATCGGGTTCTTCCATTCGGCCTGGCACTTCCCCTAGCACATTCACCAAGTGTATGGATGCAGCACTGGCCCCGCTGAGGCTCCGGGGCATCCGGATTTCAACTTCATCGACGACTGGCTCATCCTAGCCCAGTCTCGAGAGTTGGCGGTTCGGCATCGAGATGTCGTTCTGGCTCGTCTGCGGCGTTTAGGGCTCAGGCTCAACGCAAAGAAGAGCGTGCTGGCGCCCACCCAACGGGCTACGTTCCTAGGGGTTGCATGGGATTCGACAACGATGCGGGCACAATTGTCTCCGGCACGTGTCGACACCATATTGGCTGCCGTGAAAGGGGTGAAGTTAGGCCACGCCATCACTATGAAACACTTTCAACGAGTGTTGGGTCTCCTGGCGGCTGCGTCCAGCGTAATACCATCTGGACTGCTGCACATGAGACCCCTGCAGTGGTGGCTAAGGAACAAGGGTTTTTCCCCGAGGGGAATCCTCTCCGTCTGGTTTGGGTTACGCGCAAGTGTCTTCGTTCCCTATCAGTTTGGAAGGAAACTTGGTTCCTGTCCCAGGGGCCCGTGCTGGGAGGGTCTTGTCGCCGGCTGGTTATTTCGACAGACGCCTCCCTCACGGGCTGGGGCGCGGTCATGGATGGCCGCTTTGCAAGGGGATCCTGGCAGGTGCATCGATCCGAGTGGCATATCACTGTCTCGAGATGTTGGCGGTGTTCCAGGCTCTAAGGAGTTTCCTGCCCGATCTCCAAGGCCACCACGTCCTGGTTCGTTCTGAGTAGAACAACACAGCGGTGGTGGCCTATCTGAATCACCAGGGCGGTCTGCGCTCGCGCCCTCTGGATAGACTGGCGCGTCAGATCCTCCTGTGGTCCCAGCAGAGGTTACTATCGCTCAGGGCGATGTATTTCCTGGGGACACAGAATCAGGGAGCAGACCTGCTGTTGAGGCAGGGGCTGAGGCCCGGGGAATGGAGACTTCACCCCGAAGTGGTGGAGCTCTTGTGCGAAGAGTTCGGCCCCATAGACGTGGATCTGTTTGCGTCTCAAGAGACTACGCACTGCCCGCTATGGTTTCTCTCGTTCCTCCAGCCCCGTTGGGTCTGGACGCCATGGTACATTCGTGGCCGAGGCTACGTCTGTACGCTTTTCCCCCAGTCGCTCTGCTCCCGGGGTTCTGGAGCGGGTCCGCCAGGACTATGTCGGCCTACTGCTCGTAGCCCCGTTCTGGCCAACCCGGTGTGGTTCTCGGACATCATGTCGCTCCTGGACGGCCCGCCGTGGCGGTCCCTCTGAGGAGAGACCTGCTGTCCCAGGCGCAGGGCCGGGTTCTTCACCCTTGCCCCGCCATATGGCGACTGTGGGTCTGGCCCCTGAGGGGGCACAGTACCTAGAGGCGGGTCTAACAGCCGGAGCAGTCGAGACCCTCCTGAGCTCCAGGGCCCCGTCCACACGGAGGATGTACGGCCTGAAGTGGAGTGTTTTCTCCACTTGGTGTAGGGAGCGGTCGGTGGACCCTGTTACCTGCCCGGTGGTTCAGGTACTTGAGTTCCTCCAGGACCGGTTCTCTGCTGGTCTTTCCCCTTCCACCCTCAAGGTGTACGTGGCAGCTATTTCATCTTTCCACACCCCTCTGAGGGAGGGGTTCTTGGGGAAACTTCCCTTGGTTGTACTTTTCCTCCGTGGTGCCCGGAGGATGAGACCTGCGACTCGGTCCAAGGTTCCCACTTGGGATCTGGCAGTGGTTCTTGGGGCGTTGGCTGAGGCCCCCTTCAAACCCCTGGAGTCAGCTGAGGCTAAGCACTTGACCCTCAAGATGGCCTTTCTCCTTGCTATCACCTCTCTAAGGAGGGTGGGGGAGCTCCAAGCGCTTTCGGTTTCCCCGCAAAGCCTGGAGTTTGCCCCGGGGAATATTAGGGCTATCCTGCACCCTCATTCAGGATACATCCCTAAAGTGCCTTCTTGTGCGGCAGGGTCCACAGTGCTGCAGGCATTTCATCCTCCACCTCATGTGACGGCGGAGGACGGGAGACTTCATCTGCTCTGCCCTGTCAGAGCACTGAGTATTTACACTCTGAGGTCCTCCCGTTGGAGGAAGGCTGACCAGCTGCTAGTGTGTTTTGGGTCTCCCAGGGCCGGGCTCCCTGCATCCAAACATACTATTAGCAACTGGATTGTTCAGACTATTTCCCTGGCCTATCAGGTGCGCGGTTTGCCTTCACCTGTGGCTGTGAGGGCTCATTCTACCAGAGGCAAGGCGGCCTCTCGAGCCCTCCTTTCCGGGGCCTCTTGCAGGATGTTGTTTAGCGGCTGGCTATGCCACTCCGCACACATTCATTCGGTTTTACAGTCTTGACCTTCCTTCGGCACCTGGCACTCGTGCGCTCTCCTCTTAGTAGTGCCACTTTATTGCACACAGGGGCAGGCGGGGTTTTCGGCACGGTTTAGTGGGTATCTCGTTCCCATAGTGTCGTAACCGACGCAGTTCGAGTTCCCTCGAAGGGGAACGTCTCGGGTTACGTATGTAACCCTGGTTCCCCGAGAAGGGGAACGAGAGACTGCGTCGGCCCGCCGCACCTCTCTCCCCGCCTGAAGCGCCTGCTTCATAGTTTAAGCTAATGATGAGTGTGTACAGGTGTGCTTTATACTCCTCCGGTTATTCCGTCACACCTTACCGTTCTAGCAACAGGCCAATAGGATTGGAGTGATTTCATTCACGTTCAGACCTGCTTCGCCTAGAGGCGTTCCCATAGTGTCGTAACCGACGCAGTCTCTCGTTCCCCTTCTCGGGGAACCAGGGTTACATACGTAACCCGAGACGTTTCGTACACTTAACTTAAAGACATTGACATTAAAGATTGCCAGTCAGTTTGGACCAACACCTTCATGTTGCCTAATGGGTGAACGCTGACAACATTCCCCCAGTATCCACCAAGTCATATAAATTGGAAGGTTTCCTTGGTTCATTAAATATTAGTGAAAGCCTTCGAAATGATTATTATTATTTTTTTAAATTTTATTTTTTAAATATAATCAGATGGCATAAAAAACTCTTAACATGTCTTATATTAATCTTGCTGAAACCTGCAGACAATCTAAGCTTTTGCACCCTGGTCTTCTTATCATTTATATCTTCATTCTTTTAACAGAGCTTCCGGTAGTAGTAAGAAAGTTGAAAGAAGTAATTGAAAAAGTCACACACCAGACCTCAACTTCTGCATCCAAATGGTCAACACCAACAGCATCTGTAGACTCACCAGCTTCTGCATGCGTTTCTCCTGAAGTGGTGTCTGATGATATGGTAACTAAATCTCATACATAGATATGTCACAGCCCATGTGTCAATATGTTGATTATAAAATTTGTCGGTAAATCTATAACGACTTGGCAGTGACTATACACATTACCTGGAAAATCTACATATTCAACTGTGTGGTAAATGTGCATGTTAACTGGTTATTATGTATTGCCTAACCAGACAGGAAACCAAGGAGGTATTCCCACTTTTCCCACTGGAAAGGTTAATGTCAATGCAGACACTACACAGCCGTGTGGCAAGGTTCTCCCTTGCGTGGCACAGTAGCATTTTGCACTCTAATTCATGTTTTTTATTGGGAAATAAAACACCTCCCAGATTTCCTGTCTTGTCAGGGAATAATAACTTGGTTAATATGCACACTGCAGTGTTGATGAATACATTGATTTCCCGGGGAATGTGTATGATTGTATTTTCATAACTTTGTTGTGTAAAAACGTGTTAGACCAGTTACAATCTAAGTGATCAGTCTGTTATTTTGCAGGTGTCTCTTGTGCCAGGCTCTGATGTCAAAGTCCCTAGACGAAAGCTTAACTGTCTGCGGACTGCAAATCCATCGGTCTACATAGGGGACCTTGCTGTGCTTGTCTACAGCAGGGAAACGCTGTCCCATTCAAGTTTGACGGGGAGACAGTCTGGGGCACACACAAGACATGGAATCCAAGCCACAACTCGATAACACAAAACTTGAAGCTATAGTTGTTGAGTGCATTTAATTAAAGGAAAATTTCATTAAAAATAAATTCCTAAGCATTACTCATACAGTTCTTTTTACAAAATGACTGTAGTGTTCCATGTTGGAGGTGACGGTGGTTCAATTACTGTTACCTCCAACATGGAAAAAAATGATACCTTTCAAACATTATGTGAAAAGCCTCTAATCTCTAAAAGTCGAATCTGGGATCATCAGTTCAGATTTGTGAATGTGGCAAACAAATTATGCAAACAATGCACACAAAAAGCCCACTTTGATGATGCCCTAAAAACGCTTACCCTAATCTATGTAAAGGTAGGCGTTTAAAGGACATTTTCAGTTACATGTAAACATAGTATTTTGCAGATTGCATTAATATTCAGAAACTTATCTGAAAAAAATTTAAAAAACTCAAGTTGAATTGCATATCCCTACATGCTCCTTTGACTGTTTATTGTGTTAATTCTGGATGGTAAATTTGGTGTGATAGAGAAATCAGTTATAAAGTAATGTTTTGATTTGTATTTGTGTTTTAACTCACAGGCCATGCTCTGTCAAAATTTCCTAACATCAGCATCCATGATGTGAGACACATCATAAGAAAAAAATGCGACAACGAAAGCTACGCCAAGGAAGCTACTGCAAAGAAGACCGTATGAAAAGAACATTTAGTTTTGTGGTTCCTCTGCCATTTAACAGGGCAGAAACTAGAGGAGTACAACCTCTTTGTGGGGAGCTAGTGACCCTACATATGTGTTTATACTGTTTGTTGAACTGGACATCCAAAACAATATTTGTTTAAAACTTTGATTTGTAGAGAAAAAAACTATTTTCATTCCCGAGTTTTACCTTGTGTTCATGTATAGTTCGCTGGTTGTGTACATGCAAGTTAACATCAAGTCTGCATGCTTAAAGTACAGTTAATGGTTTATTTCAAGTATAAATACTATAAGCTAATTGGAAACTTAGTAGTATACTTTAAATGCAGAAACTAAAGAAGTACAACCTGTTTGTGGGTAGCTAGCTATGTGTTCGTACTGAGTTGTCCTTTGTTTGAACTGGACATCCAAAACAATATTTGTTTGAAAACTTTGATTTATAAAGTAAATGACTATTTTGACTCCTGAGTTTGTCTTGTGAATATTTATATGTGTAGTCCACTGGTAGAGTGAGTTAACATCAAGTGTACATAAAGTACAGTAAAAGGTATATTTCAAGTATAATACTAATATGTAAGTAGTAACCTAGTAGTACACAGCGCAAAAATAATATATAAATAGTAAACTATAAATATGATGTTAAGTTCACTGAAAGAAAACTTACAAGTACACTTATAGTATAAAAACTATTAAACTAGTAGTTTACTGAGTAGTATACTTAAAACTGTACTTTCATAAACTACAAATCCAGGCTAGTAGTATATAACTAGTAAACTAGCAGTATATCTATAAGTTCACTTGTAGTACAACTGCAGTACAAAATAAAACTTTTACCACTCTTACACTTTAAGTATACTTAAAAGTATACTTTTATATACTAAAAAGTGGGCCAATTTAGTCCCAAGAAGTATTAAATTAGTACACTTACAAGTATGCTACTTGTACTATGATCTAAGTATAATTAGTATGTAAAGTATACTTGGGAAATATACTTGAACGTTACTTAAGTTTACTTAGTAAAATAAACTTGAAGTATACTTTATTTTGGTAAGGGTATCACTTTGCTGGTGCTATAAATTAGGCCCTACAAGTGTTGTTTAAGGTTCTTTAGCTTAGATATGTTATCTTATATTTAGTGCAACGGGTTCAAAGGCTGATTGGATGAAAAAATTAACATTGAAGAGCCCTTTTGAATTTCTTGTATTCGTTGCTTTCCAGAAAGAAAGGGAAGAATCCTGTTTACTGTCAGTTTGGACTGTAACTACTTCAGGTGTGTAATTAAGTTCTTTTTGCACGTTGTCTTTAAGCGTATTAATTGCAGTACTACTTTAGTTTATATGCTGTGTTTCAATTGTTTCATTCTTCCAGTTATTAGGACTGCAGGAGAAGTCATGGCAGCTAGTCTTGCACAAGGCGTACCTTGCCTTAACTTCATGCATGAGTGGTGCATCAGATATCTTTGCTCTGGTGACCCTGACAACATTCAAGTGTCTGCCAGTGATGTCACGGATTTGGAACTGTCACAGCTAATTGTAAAGGTAAGTCCAATTTTATCAAGGTCAGTAATAGTATTAACTTCATTATGACATGGATTGCACAAATCTAATGACTTGTTTGTGTGTTTGTTTGTTGACCGTAGAGCACAATGATGCAATGAGAACAACTTTCACTTAACACCATTATACTTTTTTTTTCTTGCAAAGCTATGTTGTGAAAACACTTTTAAATGTCACCAAATGATCTAATTTTCTCCACACTAAACATGGTTTTACCACAAAAGTAGGTTCTTCAGATGAAACACTTTTATATTGTCCATTATAGCTGTTATACTTCACTCCACCATGAGACTCATCCTGATGCTGGACCAGCTCAGAAAAGGCTGCAGCTCTGTGACCTACCAAAGATCATGAAGACCCATCAAGACCTTTGCCAACCACTGTTTTACAGAGGAAGATGCTAAGGTACATTCTTGTCTCAACTACTCTTAGGCCAGACCGGATTTTATGATCAACTCCACAGAAGTAAAGTGGGGCTTACAGTACCAACAGTAACCTCATGTTACTCCAGTGTTGGGGAAGCATTTAAATGGAAAAGCAAGAAATGCACAGAGCTAGCAGCCGAGGCAGAACAGTACGGCTGGCATACTCAGGTGCTCCCAGTTGAGATTGGATGTGGAGGGTTTGTAGTCACTTTAACAACCAGACTCCTCAAGGATGTGGGGATTCGTTCCAAAAAAGTGCTGATTCTTTATAGGGATGGTAACAACTCGTCCTAGTAGCTCGACATGGGTTTGTGGCTGCTTTTAATTAAGCATTTCTTTTCTGCAAGAATTACTATGTTGAATGCAGACTGAAATGTATTTCCTTTTCTTGAAAGTGGATACAGGAGAACAGCCGCCCTGTCTTCAGTGAGATTGGTTCTGCCAAACACCGCATGGAAACAAACATCATGAACTTTTTCCAGGACTACCTTCAGGAAATTGAGGATTCTGGTGTGTTTTAGCCAATACAGAATAAAATAGAGGTAGTAAGCTTTTCTTCTGTTGTCCTGCAGTAATTTTTATACAGCGCAGTGGAAATGGCTAGCTTTCAATTTATATACTCCAATAAATTCACAAGGCTTATCATTTCTTTTGATGTAAAATGTGATATTTAATATTGTGACCTGCTTCATGAATCATGAATTTTACTGCCATAAACTAGACAGCTAGGGCTTTTAACACCCCCTGCTCCCAACCCAAAAAGGGCTATGCTTAAGAGGTTAAGCTGAATTAATTGAGGGATTGTATTAACTAATTGTATTAACTTGAAAACTAAACTAAAGGAAGGCAGCATCTTCATAATTGTTTTTTTTTAAATCCAGATTCACATTTAATCTCTTTTTTTAAGAACATGATGGCCCAAGACACAACAATATTGCTCCAGAAAGTTGGATGAATGTAGCGGACAGGGACACAAGCCGCTCTGCCAAGTGAAAAGAAGAACTTTGTCATAAATGTGAGATTCCACCATGACTGTGACACAAAATTGTCAGCGCCGGCAGTCGTACAATCATATTTTCCACAGCGCACCTGAAAACATTCAGTGAATTCAAAAATAGGGTTTAACAACTCAGTCTAAGGGAAAACTACCAAGTAACTGCCATAAGTCAAAATATGCATTGTATTATTTTATTGGCATTTTTATTTGACAACTTCCTGTTTCTGTGAATAACTTTGTTATTCATTGTTACAAAACCATTGTTTTGTTGTTAGTGATGGTTCACTTCAAAACCAAAATGAATAATTAATTTTTTACCTCATGTTACTCCAATGTTAAAATGAACTAATGTCACAGTAAGCCTTTTGTAACTGGCATGATTTGTTGGCAAATGTTCAACTTCATTCCATTAAATCTTAAAAACATTTTTTTGTCACACATAGACTTTCAATGCACTGAACCATAGATATATAAGTATATCTGCCAAATGATTCAGAACATGGAGTGTACAGTTTCAATAATTGCTGGAGTCAGCGGCCACTCAATTTCTGGAACTTGAAATCCATACGGTTCTTCAGGCACACCTTCGAACATCTGTCAGTCAGTTCCAAACAGCCCGATGTTCTGAAAATAGTGTTATTTTGTATGAAACAACATTTAGAAATATTTGAAAACACAGCCAAGCACACATTGACCCACAAAGGCATAGTGCAGTGAAAATAACAACAAATCTATCATAACACATTACTCTCTTACATACTTCTATATTATTCTTAAAGAACATTCTTCTAGAATTATTGACACCACTCAAAATTTTCAAATTTCAGCTTTTTTTTAATATAAATATAAATCCACACCTTCAGGTTGAAAACTTTTTAACTGCACCTCAGAGACCAGCTTCATCTGGGTCACAAGGGTTCTTCATGTGACCCATAACCCAGAGCTATGTTAGGGGTGAGTCCACCTTCAGATAGTAAGCAATGGTTGTCCCAGCCTTCTGTGAAGGTGTGAAGGGCCTCTGCCAGACGCGGAAAGAACACATAATGGGCACAAAACAGATGGACAGCATCTGACAAATCCAACAGGCCATCTTCTTCTAGCCTGGGAAGAACTTCATAGTACAGATGAGTGACAGAGATCTAGACATCTCGCCATAGGCACTCAATCCTAGATAAGAAATTACAGGACTTACTCAACTCAAAAGTAATCATTCATATGGTCTAAATTAAATACTTTTCAACAATGATTTAACATTCTCACTATGAATATATTGTAAATATGTAAATTATTATTTTAACCTTTGGTTGTGTACACTTAGCCCAGCGATGAAGCTCCCTCTTCCAGTGCCTTTAACACTGTCCGTGTTCAGCAATTATGACATTTTCAACGCCTTCGAGGCCCCTGGCCCTTGAAAATGAATGGGGGGAAATATTTCATTTATATTCATCACAACAAAATATTCTATTGAACATTAGTGAAATTATCAAGAAAAGCATATAAACAGTAGCACAAGATATTACTATTTACCTGGAAGGCCAGCCATAGTTTTCCACTGCCTTCAGGAAAAATGAAAGAGCAGTATTTGAGCAGTTATTTGTCGCTAATTCCAGGTAAAGTATTTATACAGACAGAGTTTAATATAGAGAATCTGCAAAGGCAAAATACTTGGCCTACAGACCTCCAACACACAAGATAAATCTTTATTGATTGCCGGGGGCAAAGTTGGGTGTCAAAGCAACAAAGGTTAAAAGACAAACAGGAATAGATTCAAGAGTCAACACAATAAATAATAAGCATAACATACAGTAAATAAGTAAAATAAGCTTTCTGACACATGAAATAAGTCCCTGAGTTTGTGGGTTAGCCTATGTACAATCTGGGTAAAGGGTTTCTACAGTCATGACATTCCTGGATGTTATGAAATTACAGAATTAGACCTGTTTTTCACTTACAGAGCACAAACATGTAGCCTAATATACAATGCGTCTAAAACTAGTGACAGCTTATAAACTACTGTAAGTCAACATATCCCACAGACTCTCAAACCCAGGGTAACGTTATAACTAAATTAAACTGTAACGTTACATGATCCACAATAAACAGTAAAAATTAACGTGATGGCAGCCAGCGGGACGTAAATGATTACGCTAATCGACCACCACAAATTTGGCAAGCAAACAAATGCTCATTCATCTTTTCATAACGAACGACAGTCGGAGTTAACATCGGTAGGTTGTAGCTAAAGCAAGAAGCGAGCTGATGTTAGATGACCAATGCTGAGCTAAACAGCGAACGCCGCCTGGCTCTGCCATCCCTTCACACAAAGCAATCCCAGTCCCGGCTGTTCTCATCTGTGACACCACGATGGTGGAACGAGTGACCCCACGCCATCAGAGCAGGGGCGTCCCTCTCTAACTTCAAGAAGCTCTTGAAAACTCATCTCTTCCAAGAACACTTCCTCTTATAACACCTCTAACTCCTAATCTCTAACATGCACTTCCTGTGCTCTTCTTCTTCTATCCCCTACAATGATCTTGTATTGATTGCACTTTTTGTTTTGATTGCACTTTTTGTTAACTCTTACTTCCTTCCCTAGGTATTTACCCCATTGATGTGATATGTACTGTGAGCTCTTACTAGTATTTATTGCTGCTCTTACTAGTATGTATTGTCAGTTATAGATCTGTAGTTGATGCACTGTTGATGCTTGTATGTTGTTCCTCAAATGTAAGTCGCTTTGGATAAAAGTGTCTGCCAAATGAGTAAATGTAAATGTAAATGTAAACATGTACTAACCTCAGGTTACTTACCTATTTTGCATTCAGCGCTTCTTTGTTTGGGCCTTGTTGTATGAAGTTTTAAAGCCAAAGTTTATGATGAATGGCTCAGCAGCTGCGCTGTTGTCCTCTCTCACGTGTGATACTACGTGTTACGTAGGCAGGGCTGGACTAGGACAAAAAAACGGCCCTGGAATTTTTGCCCCAGGCGGCCCACCAAAAACGGTCAGACATCCCTCATCAAAACTCTTAGCCCACGAGACATGACACTTGACGCCGTGTCCCCAGCGTGCCCAGTGTAAATGACACTCCCTCCATGCTCCCTCCCTACAGGTTGAGCTACTCATGCTTATAGCTTCACCTCCACTCTCCTCCTGCTTTCTTTCTCACTCAGCCCTGTCACTTGCTAACACAGTCTCCTCCTCTGCCTGTCAGCTCTCCTTTACTTCTTCAAGTGACTGTGCCTGCTCTAGTTGGGTACTGCATCTGATGTTGAGGCTACTTCAGCCCTGGTAGCAAACATATGGGGGGTGGAAGGGCATAACGCAAGGAACAGAGAGCAGAGGGGTGGGGGCTAGTAAGAGATGTGATTGGGCCGGCCCAGTGTCAGTATAGAAAATCACCCAATGGGCCGCTGTCCATGCTTTATGGGCCGGTCATTGACCAATTTATTAAAAAACAGTTATATAAATAAATAATTTACATTACACCGGCCCCAAAGGTGCATCAGCCCACCGGGCATTTGCCCAGTATGCCAGATTACAAATCCAGCCCTGTACGTAGGCAGGTTATAGGTAACGCAGGGAGGGGAAGAACAGCAAGCTCATCAGATGTTTCTTAAAAGTCTGTAGACAGATCACCAGCTACAAACCTAAATCCCCCCACTCCATGAACAACTCACGCCTTGCCAACAAGTTGAACCAGTTTTACTGTCGCTTTGAAAGACGATGGGACAGACCTGACACTGTTGAATAATTCCTAATTCCTAGATTGTTTGTTAGGTTCTTTTTCTACATTTATACACTTCGTTGGTTTACAATATGTTATAATTACTTAGAAGTGTTTGTAGTGTAGCCACTGGAAGAATGACGTAACCTACACAATGGAAGCAAGGCACCTGCTGTAAGTCACGTATGCCAGGCCTGAGATCATGGCGAACTGAGGCCAAGAATGAGATCATGACACATTGTGATTTATGGCGCCTGGTACTGCAAGGTACGGCCAGGTACCGCATGAAACCAAGCTTTGCACGGCCGAAACTAAACTTGAGACACAGCACCCTCATGGTTGGCATTGTTGAATCATGTACTTGTTCATTGAATCATGTTATGCATGTATCAAATATGTTATTCCTTATTAATTCTTTAAAAAAATACAATAAGTGTAAGTAAGTGTTTGAGTTTTAATGGTGTCAAACTATGCCTGTATAACTTTTAAAAAAATACGGTGGGACTGAAGTTGAAACATATTGGTGAATTTCTAATCCAGTAATGTCAAAAATATAAAGAGAGATAAATGGTAACAATAATTACATGTAATAATAGCTAAAAAGTGGAAATTGTAACATTAATGAAAGGGTTAATTTGGTAAAACAGTACAAGAAAAAGGCCATTAGATGGCAGTAGAGGATAAGAAATTCACCAAAGGGGAGGAGTGGTCAGCTAACACTATAGGTGGAGTTAAGGTGTAACGCCCACCTGGAAGGAGGAGATAAGGAGGAGTTAAGGTGTAACGCCCACCTGGAAGGAGGAGATAAGGTGCAGCTTAAGGTGAATATAAGGCGATGTTCGCTGACCACCAACTCAGTTCCATCCTGAGACCTGCATGTTGACCTGGATGTTGCTCGGGTTTATCTGTCCTTTATTGGAATAAACTCTTTTGCACCAACTCTTGACTGTCTCCAGTGAAATTTTTGACAACGCAGTTTTTGACTAAAGAAGAGATCTAATAGATTAATTTTATTGAGTTTATTACGTTGGTTAGGGTAGGGACCAGGTCTTCCACTGGCCCGGCCGGTCCTTATTTCCGACCCGACAACACCATCCCCCGTCATACCACTGATTGGCCACAGTCCACCATCTCATCCCCCACCTCCTCCCCCTCTCTTACCATCCTAGAGAGGGACGTCAACAGACTGTTCAGGAGGCAGAAACCCCGCAAAGCAGCGGGGCCGGACTCTGTCTCCCCATCCACCCTGAAGCACTGAGCTGATGGCCCTTCACTATATCCTCCAGCACCTGGACTCCCCAGGAACCTATGCCATGATCCTGTTTGTCTGCTTTCAACACCATCATCCCGGGCCTGCTGCAGGACAAGCTCTCTCTGAACGCTGAACGTGCCTGACTCCACCTGCAGGTGGATCACAGACTTCCTGACTCCAGGACCATCAGCACCGGTTCCCCTCAAGGCTGCGTTCTTTCCCCTCTGCTCTTCTCCCTGTATACCAACTCCTGCACCTCCAGTCACCAGTCTGTCAAGCTCCTGAAGTTTGTGGATGACACCACCCTCATTGGGCTCATCTCAGGTGGGGATGAGTCTGCCTACAGGTGGGAGATTGACCATCTGGTGACCTGGTGCGGCCAGAACAGTCTGGAGCTCAATGCACTGAAGACAGTGGAGATGGTTGTGGACTTCAGGAAGAGCCCAGCCCCACCTTCCCCAGCCTCCTGAGTGACTCCCCCGTCGCCACAGTGTGGACTCCTTCCGCTTCCTGGGCACCATCGTCTCCCATGACCTCAAGTGGGAACTGAACATCACCTCCCTCACCAAGAAGGCCCAGCAGAGGATGTACTTCCTGTGACAATGATGGTGCACTTATACACTGCCATCATTGAGTCCATCCTCAATGTTCCATCACTTCACGACCTGCACGCCTCCAGGACTCTGAGGTGAGCAGGAAAGATTGCAGCTGATGCCTCCCAACCTGGTCAAAAACTGTTTCAGACTCTTCCCTCTGGCAAGAGGCTGCAGTCCATCAGGACCAAAACCTCTCACCTCAAAAACAGCTTCTACCCATCTGCAGCTAGCCTCATCACGGCCTGGGCCCCCCATTGACCCCCCACCCACCCCCCCTTCAAATAATACAGTCGTCTATTGCACATGTAAATATCACTTCATGTCATATCATGCACAAACCTGGCACATTGCACATATTTGTTGTTAATTTGTTGTTAATTGTAAATTGTTGTTGTTCCATTGTTTTCCATTTTTATTTTAATATTATTTTTATTTTTTATATTGTCAGTTATATTATTTTTCTCTATTCTTCTGTTATTCTTCTATAACTTGCATTTGTTTATTACATATTTATATATTTCTACATCTATTTATGTCAGCTGTATGTCTGTCTGGTGTAGCACCTTAACACCAAAGCAAATTCCTTGTATGTGTAAAACACTACTTGGCAATAAAGCTCCTTCTGATTCTAATTTTAAAAATAAACATTGTTCATGAGTCCCGCACCTCGATTTCGAGTCAAGTCTAAAGTCTTTTGAAGACGAGTCTCAAGTCGAGTCTGAAGTCACTGTGTGTGCGACTTACGTAAGTCGGACTCGAGTCCAAGTCTCTAACTCGAGTCCCGATCTCTGGGTTGTGTGTCTGAAATGTAAAGCAAGGGTAATGTATTATTTTGAATATTTTCATTTAAAATATATTTCAAAAGGGCCATATTGTTTTAGTTGGAAATGTGAATGTTATCTAATGATGAATGTTTCATTAGGATCATACAATTGAATGGACCCCAGTGAGAATAGCCAACTTTTATGCTGATGGGGATCCTAAAAAAAAATTCCAATAAAGAAAAATTACAAAGATGTTTGTGTATGCTGTCAGTTAAAGTTCTTAGAAAGAAAGAATGTGAATCAGTAGGTCAGACCTTTAATTGGATTCAGCCAGGAAAAATGCAATTGGTGCATCTCTTACTACAGCTAGCACGGTGATAGTCCTGTGTGAGAAGTGATAATAGGCTAATATTGTAGATCTACCATCGCGTTGGGTTTTGCTCAATATGATGTTAAGTGGCAGATCAATTGGCTTGCTGCAGTTGAATGTCTAAGTAAGAGATATCCTCTGTCCCAGAGGAAACCTAAAATACTATGTGGAGAATGCCAGATAATTGGGATAATAGGACCGATGGTGAACGTATGAACTTAAGTCATATTTAAACAACTGTTGCTTTGTGTTGTTGACCAGATAAAATGACAGTCATGTCATGGCACATTGGTAACCTCACAGTTTCCATGTTACACTAACAATAGTAGTAAGACTTCCCTCTGTGTACACATATACAATTTTGGCTATATTATTTGTGTCCCCTTCAAAAATTTTGCTTGAGAAATTGTATGTTTATTGCCAACTGTTGAAATGTGAAATTTACGCCCTTGTCTCAATTATAGACCCGGATCATCAAATAGGGATGCAGACTTCCTATCACAGAGACCAAAACCTATCTAAGAAATCCCACAGTAATGCACAGGGGAGTGCCAGCAGGAAGTCATGGAATCCATCAGCAAAGCTATAGATGTAGCAAAAACAGGAGAAATAAACTGGATCTCTTCTGTCACCTGTAATACAGACACGCTGCCTGAAGAGAGTAGTGTTTCTGAGCCAATTCAGCCTCTTGCAATAGAGGATATCAGATCTGCCCAAAACACAGACTCTTCTCTGTTGGGTCATGGAACTGCCAGTCTGCAGTCAACAAAGCTGACTTTATCACTGCTTATGCTAATACATTATCTCTTGGGCTACTGGCACGCACTGAGACCTGGATCGCCACAGCGTGGGGAGCGGCCACATTTACCCAGTAATAGCAAGTGAAGGTACATGAAGACTCCCAGCTTGCAGCAGTACAGATGTCATGCAGAGAGACACTTTACCTTACTAGGTGCAGGCAGGCCTTGCGACCTATAAGCGTGCAGAATCACATCCACAATGCAACTGGAAAGTCTCTGCTTTGATAGAGCTTCACCCTTCCTTGACCCCACTGTGCGGTTGTCCACTGTCACATGCCCCACTGAAATGGCAGCTGCATACACTTTCAAGGTCGAGGCGCACCTGCTGCCGTCCAACAACAACTGCAGGAAACACAGAATGCTGGTTACTGAGCAGTTCTACAGTATCTCACCCTTTTTCCTGCACCACTGGGAAAAAAGCTTTCACCGATTAGCATACAGTGACTGAGTGGAGCGAGCCCTTGAACTTAACACAGTTTGGATCACTGACTGGTCACAAGAGTGGGTCCTGGCTTCCAACGGCCAGACGCACAGCTGAAGGCGGTCCGGATTCGTATGCCATATGCGTCCCCCAGCTGAGAGAGAAGGTCTGGTCTCTTTGGGAGGTGCCATGGCTCCCCACTGAGCAACCTCAGAAGCACTGGCTTCACGGCCAGTTGGGGGCCCGTCGGACCCTCTCAGCGTCACACGAATGAGTGGAATTGGAGGAAAGGCATACAGAAGGCATGCTGGCAACGCATGAGCTAAGGCGTCCTGCCCTAAAGGACTGGTCCTTTCCCTTAGAGAGAGTACCAGAGGGGACAATGTGTTGACATTTCTGAGGCAAAGACATCCACTTCTGCTTTGCCACATCAGACAAATCATTTCCACCACCTCTGGGTGAAGTCGCCAGTCTCCCTGTGGCGCCCCCTGGCAGGACAGTACATCTGCCGCACTGTTCTGTGCGCCTGGGAGATGTATTGCCGTGGAGATGTATGGGCGTGAAGCTCAGAAAGTGGGGAAACGCCCACACTCAAGAGCTGCTGTGATACTCTCAGACCCTGCCTGGACCTGGTGCCCCCTTGATAATTGACTTGATTGACCGCTGAGGTGCTGTCCATCTGGATGAGAACATGCCGGCCTTTCATCGCTGGGAGAAAGTGCCGCACCTTGAATTGGTAAGCCCGTCCTCGAAAAGCTCAGGAACCGCCTGTGGTGCAGTGCAATAGGGACGTAAAAATAGGCATCCTTCAGGTCTGTTGACACAAACCAGGCCCCCTGCGTCACTGACTGGATGACATCTGCAAAACTCGTTCAGCCCGCTCAGTCCCAGGATTGGGCAAAACCATGCTTCTTAATTAAAAAAATACACTGAATAGAACCCACTGCACCATGTCTGCCCTTCTACAGACTCGATGGTGTCCCTCTCTAGAAGGGTTGCAAGTTTCTGGCTGAGGGCCTGGGATTTTTCAGGATCTCTGACCACAGACCTTCTGATCCCGCAGAAAAGTGGCGGCCACCGTGGGAACTGTAGTGTGTATCCCTTGGACAGTGTGGACACCACCCTAGGGTCTGTGGCCTGCCTCTCCCAGTAGATGTGGTGCTGCAGAGAGAAGCGTCCGACGACGGCCCCGTGGTTCTCAGGTCTGATCCCCCCTGGCCACTAGGGACTCTGGGGGTACGGCCACCTGAAAGGCTGGCCAGACAGGAGCACGCCAGATCCTGAGTGCCCAGAGTAGCGAGACGCTCTAGGGTATCCACCTGGGTGAGCGGGCGGGCAGGCAGAGGGCTGCGGCATCTGGGTACCAACGCAGGCACCTCGGGCTCACTGATATTGCCCTACTTCCCCTTTATCTGTAAACAAACTGGAGGAGGCTGCAGTCGATAACCCATCATCCTCTTGAGGCGAGTACCTTGTAGCGGAGTCACCACTGGGAGCTGGCCCCCTATTATCTGCGGCCCGCAGATGCTATAGGGTTTGCAACCACACTATCAGGTGGCAGACTAGCATCACCGCCTAGCTCTGCAAGTCTAGCCCTCCTTAAACCTACAGTTCATTCATGGATTTTCAGAGACCATTGCCTTGAGGTGTTCGAGCCCCAGGCAGCCAGGGCACTGGTCTTGGCCATCCTGCGTCATGCAGGCGTAACAGACATGCAAGCTCTGCATGTCACTTAGTGAAGCTGTCCTCACAAAATATACTGATAGCAGGGTAGCGCACAAAAGTAATATACAGCCAACACTATGCTGCTATTAAGTTCGAGCTGAACAACAACGGCTTGTGCCGCACTCTTAACAACTACCACACTTAGCAGTAGCAGTGCATTCTAGCACTGCCAAATAAATTAACACTGCGTCTACCCAGGTAACTTAACAGAAATTAGCGATGTGATATCCCCCCACGAGCAGAGAGCTTACAAGGCAACGGACCATGCAAGGCAGCAAAGAAGCGGAAACACCCCTAGTTTTAAGCTACTGCATGAACATCAAAAACAAGCAATAAACCGGGCGAGCCCGGCGAGCTGCAGGTTCTTGACACAACTAACAATAAGGTTAGACATCCAAATGTAACGTTTGCCTACTTACCTGTCTAGTAGTAACTTATTCAACACACGAACCTTAACGGCGAGACCACCGCTGTCCGTCCGAGAGTGAAAAGAAACAGCTGATCGCAGTCTCTGGTGGACGTGAACACGAAGCACCAACTCTCAGGTTACAAGGCTAAAGCGACGAGCCAAATTGACCAGCTACTTTGTTTCCTCAGTGTGAGAAGATTGAAGGAACAGATTGTATGATGATGTGAGGGTTTTATACTAGGGCGTGCGCCCAACGTAATCATATGGTCACAGGTGACTTTGTTGGTATAATTACTTGACCTGCGCAAATGCGAGTTGGAGACATCCAGTGCTAAAGCGCCGCCATCTGGCGGTCAGGAAGAATGAAACAGAACTCTGCTAACCCCGCTGCGCTGTCCACCAATTAACGCCCCCCGACCATCCGGGATGCCAACAAATAGAAATTCACACAGCTGCTTCCTCCTCCTTCGAATATCATGCAGTCTTGGTGTCCGCTCCGGTAAAGGTCTCATATATCTTCCACCAGGACAAATGGGTGACTTTGTAGACAAGCTAGACACACTGCTGTAAATGTAAATGCTCTGTATTTGTATAGCATTTTTCCAGTCTTATCGACCACTCAAAGCTGCAACTACATCTGCATTCACCATTCACACACATTCATACACTGGTGGAACGGGGGTTTGGTATCTTGCCCAAGGACACTTCGACAGGCAGCCTGGAGGAGCCGGGGATTGAAATGCTGACCTTCCGATTTAAGGGCAACCCGCTGGTCTTCAATCCCAGAGCAAAGCTGGCAAGGTGCTTGACCTCGTTCTTGTGCTACCGAATGCCAGTCACTCCTCTACACGTCTGACCACTATTTCATTCACGAGAGGAGGATTGTTGTGAGAGCATTGTGATGTCAGTTGTGACTATGCAGCAGACTGACTCGGTTTTTGCACTGCGAGTCGCAGCCAGTTTGTGACCGAATGGCAATAGCACAGATTTATCCTCCCCACATACTGTATAAGAAATAGCCACTTGTCCTCTTGCGACTCAGTTTTCCTTATTGTGATTCACTATAACGTATAATGCTGTATTCAAACCTGGCTAGAGTGAATTTAAAAAGTTAAGTTAAGTTTTCCTATAATATTTTTGCTTCAAATTTGGGATGGGTTTCAGTAATCTGGGGGGAAGTAGTTTTCTCTTAGATCTTTGTATTTTTCACATGTTGTGAGGAATTCCTGTTCATTTTCTATTTTCTATAATGTACAAAGTGAGCATATCCTTTTCTCTCTAGGAAGCCCTCTTTGTCTATAGCAGCCTGCCTCGATGGCCAGGTTATGTTCATAAAGTTTGTACATGATCAAGGTTTTCGAGTTTTTTGCTGGGTACGTTAGTAAGGTCATTTGCTAGTTTATAGTTTCTGTTTAAGGCCAGATAACACTTAAGTTTGTTTCTAACTTAAAGATGTGGTACAATATCCTTGTGTTCCTTGGGAGTTAAGGCCTGCTGTAAGACTAGGCCTCACTGTTTACTGTACGAAAACACAAATTTATTCACTGGTTTTGGTGAAACTCGATCATAGTTGATGGAGAAAATATTGTCCACTGATGTCCTCTGGCTGCTCTTCCTCCACTTTTGGTAAATTTACGAGTTTGTATGTTACAACTTAGTGTAGCCGCTAACTACTGCTAACGGCAGCTGCTGCTAGCCACTCAGTTAGCCGCGCAGCTAGCTGTCCTGTTGCTGATTCTGCTCGGACTGGAAGCTTGGTGCTCCGGGGTTGTGTTGGTGTTTAAACCTCTAATATTAATACAGAAGCTATGGACCGATGTTTCAGAGCCAGCTAACAGCAGCCACCATTAGCAGCAGCTAGCAATTACTGTAGCTTTAGCAACAAGTAAAGTTTTCTGTCCATCGGGAAACTTCATAAATCACAGAGTTAAGGCAGAGCAGCCAGAGAACATCAGAGTGGAAACCAGAAAATATTTAACTTTCCTTCATAACTGTAAAAGCACTTTCTGTGAGACACACAACCTCCAGATCTAGCTCGATGAGCTTGTATGGCCACTTCTCTGAAACTGGTATATGTACATTTTGGGTGTGTGAATATTAATGATTAATGTTACGTTACATCCAGCTACTTTAGCTGATGGCAATGTTGATCAGTTGGTTTGTTCACCACTTTTGTCCAGACTGAAATCTCTCAGAAACTATTAGACAGATGAAAATAACAGACTTTGTGTACAAAGGCCTTTAGATTAGCTTCTGAAAGTATCTGCAGAATGGAACTAAATGTCACATTCCTCAGACATCACAAATTGAAGGCTTTGTGTCTAGGCTACGCTAGTCTCACAACAGCAGGTCTTGACATAGCAAAAATGTTAGATTAACTGATGAAGATGTAGAGAGCACTGGAGTGGATTCTTAATTGCCAGTCAGTTCTGTATAAATTTTCATGATTTATTGTATGGTAACTGCCAATAAATCTCCCTCAGCACTACAAACAGAAAACCAAGACATTTTGTCCTGGATGTTGACTGAAATGTACTTTTTGTGTTTGCATGTTGGTGTTACTGGCCTCAGACTAGGGGTACCTGGGCCAGTGGCAAACCTGCTGCACAGCCAGGAATAGCTACATGTAGCGATAAGGAAAACATTTATTTCTGCTGTGCCTCTATACGCTTCATATTGTCCCACTGAAGAGCATCACCTAGTGATTTGGAGGAACAACCAATTTACCAATACATAACTATTATTTAAACACCTATGTATTATTTTACTTAAAAAATAAAGGTGTGTCTGTTTTCATAAGGAACTTCAAAAGAGGCTGTATCCCAACCCTCTGCACTGGTTGTGCATGTTTAAGCTGCAAGCTGTCTCTGTTGACTTTCTTTTTCTCTCAGTCCGTCTCTGAGCTGCAGAAATAAGACTCAGAGGAAGTGGCATGCATCCACATCCATGAAAAATGAATGTGATGTTTTGATGGAGTAAACATCTGAAGTTACACATTTGGGAAATTGTGTGATTAATCATGAGGGCTGGCCTAGGAACTGGAGGGACTTGGCTGAGGAAAGAAAAAGAAAGCAAGAACAAAATTGAAGCACAAGTCTGGAAGCTGCATCTGAAAATAAGCCAAAGAGAAAAGACTATTTTTCCATCTGCCAACTAATGTTTAACGTCACACTGAGCACACACAGGAATACACTCACTGCTCCTTGATAATGTTGTTTGTGTATTTGTTGGCTCATGGTCAAATTAGTCTTTTGTATAAAAAATTAATGATGAAAAAATGCCGTGGGCATTGTGTTTTGTGTTTGTACCACAGATGATCTGCAACAGAGTTCTAATGAAAACAAGCCTGGTGTCCGCCCTTTATCATATCATATGATCTTCATAGGCAGATGGAGTTTGCACAGGTGAGCAATGTAATGGATCCAAAAGCTTAAGAAAGTTCCAGAACAGCTACTTAATGGACCATGTGAAAAGATTGTTGTCTAAAGTTCTGTTTCTAAGGTCAAGAAAGAATTGAACCTCAGATTTTAAGATACATAAAGATGAAGAAAAAGATGAAAAAGATTTACAGTAGCTGATTGTGAAATGTCAGAATACTGCTTGGTTTAAGCCTGACTACTTTTCGGAAAGCCAACTGAACCAACAACGCCCACCAACCTCCACCTATGGGCACATCTGTTGTCTTGTCAATCTAAATCCACCTTACTGCTTGCCTTTATGGTTTCAGCGATTTGGTTTCACAAGTGAAAAACGGCTGTGGCAGAGGCTGACAGGAGTTTAATTTGAACAGTAAAATAAATGCCTAAATTAACATTAATTTACATTAAATACACAGTCATTTGCATGTGGTTACTACCTCAGTGTTTCACCACTTTCAAGTTTAAATGATAAATCTCAGGAACATATAATGTATGTTTCCCTGTTTGTATATTAGTTGCTGCTGGTATGAGTCATTCCTGTCAACCCACAGAGGTGGGTTTTTTTTGTTTTTGTGATTTTACCTCTTCCCACATTGAAGCTGGACATATATACAAATTATTACAGAAGAGTGTCATGAAGGTGCTATTCAAGCACATTTTGCAAAACATTCATGAGAAAAGATCTAATCAGGCAAAATAAAACACCTGTGAGGGTGAACCATGGAGCTTTACCATGCCCAGTATGTCACAAGTAGTTGAAGAGGCTCAGTACAGAGCTACACCTTCTGTTCACAGACTTGAAAGAAAGACATCAATCTGCCCTGAGTATGCTGATTAGATGCTTTATTAAACTCATTTATGATCATTCATCCACACAGTGATAGCTACAGGCAGTGAGCAGCATGCTATGTACACACACAGTCAAAGAGAATATCAATGAGCTGAAATAAGACAAACAGAGACTGAAGGTCAGCTGCCATTATAATCAGGCTGAAGACTCAATGGCATCTTCAGGAGGGAGCAGATGTGCTGTAGCCATCTGTGGTCATGAGGTGTGAACTGGAACTGGATAGTTATTTGTGTTGTAGCAGACTGTGAGCCTTGTTACAATATGTGTTGAATGGGATTATTGCTGTTTTACACTGAAAACAATTCTCCCTACTGTTCCAGTGTTGTTGTTTGCTATTTTTTATCATCTACATAGAAACTGCATCATTTACAAAAAAAAGATATCTAAATCAACATGTTTGTGTGCATGCTTCGTCACTTTATGTTGAAAAGTGGTGTGGACAGAAGGGATCAGATGAAAAAACTTTTTAAAATTGTCTTCAGCATAAGCAATTTTAGGAAATCATGTAATGGGGGATTAGTATGTCGGAGTATATAATTCGATGGGTTTGGAAAGAAATTGCAAAGCAACGCATCAAAAGGGCATAGCGTTGGCAACTACCTCTGTAGAGTCTACAATACGAAAATACTCAGAATAAAAGGCATAATGTCGACCACACAAGTAACAATTATCCATCACACCCACTGTTGCAACACCATGTCAATGGAACGCCATAATCATATCTACTGAAGAAAGCACCAGTGCATGTCAAGGGATGAGACATTAGAAACTACTTTAGCAAGCAGCCCTGTGCTGTAAATTAATACCTTATATGCTCATTATGTTTTCAAACCTCTAGGTAGCTGGCTAATTTGTCCAGTTAATGGATACATTTTGATTTTACAGTATATGCTGGCTACCAATTACATCTAAAGTCATTATCTTATGTACTCTAACAGTTTTTCTGCATGTGGTGTAAGCTGTTATTTAGCCTTAGTTTATAGTGTACTGTACATATTAGGTCCTGGGTTAAAGTTATACTATACAATTCTAATCCAATACACTTTTTGTTAAATTCAATGAATATTTCTCCCGGTTCACTAGTTCTCAGGTTTCTGCGTGCTCTGAAAAAAATCATTTCCCTACACACCTGGGTCTGTAAAGGGAATAAAAACAAAGTGGAGCTGTGATATGCCCCTGATCCCCCACAACATTGTTCCAGCCAATCAGCAACAGGTAACATTTGTCCTCGTGGACAGGAGCGGTGGTAAGTAGGTAGGTTTATTGTCACAATATAACAAGTTATAAAGTGAAATTGAGTTTTGTAATGCTTCTGCTACATAGCAGACAATATACATTAATACAGAATCAATTATGAAAAATGGTAAACAGAAATAAACTATCATCACTGGAGCAGTGCTAAGTGCTAAGAGTTTAAGAGTCTGATAGCTTGTGGGGGAAAATCTCCTCTGCAGTCTGGTGGTGCGGCAGCAGAAACTTCTTTATCTCTTCCCAGAAGGCAGCAGGGTGAACAGGCTGTGGCTGGGTGGGTACTGTCCTTTAGTATCCTTTGGGCTCTGCAGGCACCTCACCGATATCTCTGATGCTCGGGAGATGGACACCAATGATCTTCTGAGCAGTTTTAATCACCCGCTGCAGAGCCCTCCGGTCCTGGCCGTCCCATGTTAGTGATGTTTCCAGTCAGGATGCTTTCTATTGCTCCTCTGTAAAAGCTGACAAGAAGTTGGCGTGGGAATTTGTCCTTCTTAAGCTTCCTAAGGAAATACAGTAGTTTCTGAGCTTTCTTCACCAGCGTGGAGATGTGAGACGACCATGTCAGGTTCTCTGTGATGCTGATTCCCAGGAACCTGAAACTGTTCACCTGCTCCACCTCAGCTCCACTGATGTAGACAGGAGTGTGTCTTTATCTCCCGTTTCTTGAAATCAACGATCAGTTCCTTGGTTTTGCTGACGTTGAGCAGTAGTTGTTTGAAATTCGTTGTTTGAAATCCGGCTGATGATGGTGGTGTCATCCGCAAACTTCACAACAGAGTTCTCTTCATGTTAGGGTATGCAGTCGTGGGTGAACAGCGTGAACAAGAGGGGGCTGAGTACACAACCCTCAGGGGTCTGTTTGTGAGGAAGTCCAGTATCCCGTTGCAGAGTGTTGTATTTAAACCCAGAGTGCTGAGTTTGCTGATCAGTTTCATGGGGAGATTGTGTTGAACGCTGGGCTGAAATCCACAAACAGCATTCTGATGTAGGTGCTGTTTTTGTCAAGGTGTGTGAGGGCAGTGGAGATGGCATCCTCTGTGGATTTGTTGGTTCTGAAAGCAAACTGGTGAGGCTCCAGGCTGGCTGGGATGTTGTTTTTTATGTGCTGAAGTGCTGGGCAATGATTAAAATTTTTATTCGTGATTAATCGCATTGTTATGCGCAAATTGAATAATGAATTCTAAAGTAGTGTATTGCGCACTTTTAATTTAAATGTACTGCTATATACACAAAAGTGCAATAACATGTGGTTTGCAAACACTTACAAACACTTGCAGCAGTATTCCCTTTACACAGTAGCAATAAAATATTTGTTCTAAATCTCAACTTAAACATTAATGTAATCAAATCAAATATAAAACCAAAGCTATTTGCCACTGCCAGAGCATTACCTTTTTGTGTTTTTGTGCACAGCGATTGCAAGCCGGGGTGGGTGGGGGGGGGGGTTACACACGGTAGTTCAGCTTTAATCTTAAGAAGCTGCAGAGCTGCAGTCTTCATTCATTCAACTTACACTGTAAATTTCCTGCTAAACTCTCTCTCTCTCTCTCTCTCGCCTGCCATTTACCGGTCTTGTGCAGAGTTTAGCTTGCATTACTGCTACCAACAACTGTACACGTTGCGGTTCCTCGCAGGTCTGTTTCAAGTAGCCGGCTATTTAAAAACAATATAATATTGTTTGTGTGGTTCATGAGCGGTGATAAATTATCCGTAAGCCCCGCAAGGTGCGGACAACTCGGCATAACATCAGTGAAGCTGGGGCATCGTCTCTTCAGCAAGTGGTCCTCCACTGCTACAAACGTTAAACACCATCGACTGTCTGCTTGTCACGATCCCTCTAGTCTCGAACCCTTTGCCCAGGCCCTTGGTATGTGTATGCATGACTTTTGTTTGTTTTCCCCGTTTTTGTGCAATTGCGGGATGCTTGATGTGTTTTCGTTTTTTGTGTTTGTCTGTGTTCTCCCTCCCTTTCCCTGCACAGTCAGCGAGAGGTGTCATGTCGTCGGATCTGGTTCACTCACTCACCTGCTCTTCATCAAGCAATCTCCTCAGCCTTCTTATACTGCCTCCAACCATCCAGTCGCCGCCGGATCATTGTGTCATTTGTGTATGCACTCGCACCAGCCAAACTTCAAGTAACTTGCTTAGTTGAGTTAGTCTGTCTTTCTGATCCTTGTTAATCTTGTTTCTCTCTGTCTCCAGTCATCTACACCAGCCATCGTTTCTCTGATCCCCAGACCCAACCCTTGCCACTCTGCCTGCCCGTCAGCACCCACCTCCTGGACTTCAGCTCAAGTTCCCTGCCATTTATTTATGCACTTTAAAAACATTTATTGAAAGTTTTATTCTTTTTACATGTTTATTTACAGCATTAAACATTGAAATGTATATTGTAATAGGCAGTATATTAACTTATTGGGAGAAAACTGGTAGTTCTATGCCAAAATGGCATGATCCATGTTTCGTTGCAAAGACTTAGAAATTGACAGTTGAATCAGGCTCCGCCCATCGAAGCATCAAATCTTCACTATTCATGGTCAGCCCTAACTGTAAAATCACCAGCAACAATAAAAACCATCAGGTTGTTTTGTCATGTGACTGCTAATGACCTCATACAGTTCCTGTTAGGGTCAACCCCGAAAACGTTTGAGCACATTTTTGATTTGCCATCAACTTTGGTAAAACTGCCAATATTCAAATTCTACACAGTTTATTCAAAAATGTATTTAGTGATCAAATAGCGTACAAAACTTGTAAAAACGAGAGCCGTTCTGCTGTTCGCCTCTTTCTCCTTTACTTTCCGCTTCTTGTAAAGAATAGTATGTGATGGAAATTTGACATTTTACTGTGTTTGCTGTTTCATCCTGCATGCTTCATTATTATATACCAAGGTTTCACTGAGTGGTATTTGATCATTTTATTATGTTACAGTTAGGTTAAGCTTCCCATGTTAGAGAGTTTTCTTATCTGACTGTCCTTGGTAGGCCTTCATCTCAGGACAGTTGGTCCCTACTCCCTGCCTCCCTAACATTGCTGAGTAATATAAAGTCACCTGTTTCTTCACTGTCTCTTTGTCTTACACTCTGCTGACTGGTTGCACTCTGTATGTCTATATAACTCTTTGCAAAGAATAAAACACTTAAAAGACATGATTGAATTGTTTTATTTCAGAAGACTCACTAAAGGTTTAATTTTCATTTCAGTCTTACAGTCAAGCAGTCATGGCAGACAGTGGAAGCCATACTGCCCCCAGCACTTCCTGTAGTGCATTGCAGTTCGAAATAAACAACCAGAAATGTTCTTAATATAAAGATTGCTATATCTCCCTTAAAGGGCATCTATGTAACGATGCGTCGACAATGAAATTTCACGTTGACGAATTTCTATAGTCGACGTTGTGGATTAATCATTGCAGACCTACACAAAAGTAAGTCAATTTTATTACCAAGTATATTATTAAAATCCCAATTAAAGTACCAACGGTATAAGTAAAATTAGCCGTATGATAAATTGGTTGGTAAAAACAGTGTTACTCTCCTCAGGGTAGGAAGGTCAGGTCGGCTTGTACACACCCCACCCCAATCAGCGACTGTGGGAGACAGAAGAGGGGGACAGCAGACCCAACTCCAAGAAGTACATGCACTACACACTTAGCATCTAGACTGTTCACTACAAAATACCATGCAGTGTCGAAGTTGAGTGTACACACCACTACAGAATGTCACCCAGTGCAGTCTCACCACGGAAAGGGAGGCAGTGTGCCTGTGAGTCAAGCTGTGGATATGCAGAGAGAGGACATAAAATATGACCCCCAGTACAGAACATCAATTCCAATCACAGTGGGGCACTAGACCCAGCAACAGACATCTTAAAGGGACTAGAAAACAAATTAACAAAAGAAACAAAAAGATAACACAATAGAAAACAGTGGCTGGCCTGGTAAACAAAGGACATTAGTTGCGAGTTCCAAAATTACATTGTCTTGCACATAATTAAAACAGAATAGTAAAATATAAGCCTACTTTGCAAGATTACACAAAATCCTGTAGCACAGTAATGCAGGAGGAGGGAGCGATAATTCCGGTGATATAGATAAAAAAAAAACATAAATATCACAGGGCTAAAACTCATTAAGCTACACAGATCTCCAGTATCTCCAGATCCCTACATCCACAGCAGCTGACGTCAGTTGTAGACTGAAATATACAAATAATCTTTACTAAAAAAGGACCATCTACAGGTGCTGTTCAATACAGGTTAAGCAAATGCTATTAGCATAGCAAGCATCAAAAGCACACAGGCAAGTGGTCATATGAGTAAAACAAAAGTATAGCATGAGCTGAAACCATTCAATGCTACACCATACTGCTTGCAATGCTGACAGGCATTACCATCAATCTTCTCCAGTTCCCTCCATGGAGGACGGGACACTCACGTCTGGCTGTCACCCTGCTCGAGAGGGGGAGTGCACCTCACAAGAAGTGCTCAGTGGAAAGCAAAAAGACTCCTAGACTACTGAGACTAGCAAACCTTTTATCACTTCCTGATTAGCTGCGGGTCTTTTGACCTTGTCATGTGACTATGCATGTGCACGAATCACCTAGATTACCACATTACCATAGACGTTACTTTTCTTGTTCGCGTAGCTTGTGATGCAAACTTATCGTCCTGTCCTCAGTCATTTGGTAAAAACAATTTCAAATATCTCTATTTTTTTACCCAGTTGTGTTTTGGATGTTGGGCTTGTGTGTTTGCATGTTGTTCATTTGTTTATCATTATTCTAATGTTTGTTTTGCTTCAGCTATGAGACAGAGACACTGTGGATTCTGTCATAGTAGCAGGAATGGTCACCTTGGTAATGCACGTCCATGAATTTGGGGGGCAGAGCTTTTGAGGGAGCACTGAAGGGAGGGGTTGTTCTTTTATTGTGCCAAAGTCATTATTTCAACACGCTTTAGGAATTGGAAGCGAGCTGTGGAGGGTTTCGAGCAACACAAGCAGCAAAGCATGCAACATTGCAGTGACTACACACATTTATGAGCTGTAATGGAGACCAGGGGTTCCATTACCTGAAACAGTAAACTGAGTATTAAGGTGGGGATTATTGATAAAGCAGGAGCCATACACATTCTTATTTTGATTGTTTATTTAATTTGTGACACATTTGATAACCGTCTTTGCTGTGAGGAGCTCCAGAGGGGGTTGAGGAAGCACAGAGGGGGTCTGGCCATCCTGCCTGTGTGGAAAGAAACCTCAATCAGTGATAGTCAAGGTTCACAACATAGTATTGTGCTTCTACTCCATTCCAGTTAGTTATCAGATATTAGTTTGAACAGATAAAGCAAGCATTGTAAGTACTCACCTCTTCATGGTTGTCTCTTCAGCATGGGGCGAAGGCAAAGGAGGGTTGTAGGCCCAAGCACCTTCTTAAGAGCTGCGGGAGCAAACCATGAAGCTGGGGGGGAGTAATGCCATCAACAATGCTGATTTATGTGATTATTTTGAGAGTTATTGATAGAAATTTGTATTAATGTAAATATTCATTCTTTGTGCTCTATTTTTCTATGGTGTTGGTTTTTTAGGTAAATATTTATTATTCTAAATGATGTGATGGTCCCACAAAATTCAATAATAACTGACATACATAATTAGCACAGAACAGGAGTCCATCTGTCTCCACTATGTTGAGGTAATCATGAACACCCAGGAAGAGATGGCTTTGTCCAGCACATTAGACACAGCTTCTAGAGCTAATGTCTTTCATGAGGTTCCAAAAGGGCAACATGGTCCTTGGCCTGCATCTGGAAAAAGAGGTGATGATGGGGTTAGATGGTCTGAACACTTCACTGCAGGGGAGAGTAAAAACAGTTGGGATGTTAAGCGGAGATGAGTGTGTAAAAAACACTTTCAGAGCCAACGACCAGAAGAAGTCATGTTTGTGTGGAGTATGGAGCTAGAACTCAGTACCAATTAGCTACGCCAAGAAGTCTGAAAATCAGAAATAGTGTCAGCACTAAATTCACCCTAAAACAAGTAATTGTCATTTTAATCAGGAGAGACTTCATTTAAAGAATAATAAAATGTATCGACATAGTGCACAAATAGGAGATTTAAAGAAAAATGTCCTTGGCGATTAGACACCATCATGTCAGAAGGGGTAATGATGCCATGAGCTGTGCAGGAACATCCCCTCAATTGAGTCTGGACACTGGTGGTAGTGGGGATGAAGATCAACCGCAAAGACTGGATGGGATGAAAACCGGAGGTGAATGGGGTGCCACGCAGTGAAATGACAGCTGACAGCGGAAGAGATAGGAACAGTTTTAAACTTTGACTCCCGCGAGATAAATGGCTCTCAGAGGTTGTGGCAATATCTGATTGGTATAACTGACTGACTGAACGCCCTCAGTCAGCTGATTGAGCTGGACGGGGAACAGAAATAGAGAGTAAATAATAGATAAGCATGAGGATAGTCAGTATTCCTGATCTAACATTCTATTTATGCCGAATGAAATGACTGGACGTGCATATTACAGTCCTGCCACAGCCACAGATAACGGATTTTCTCATTTTTGAGTAACAGCATTTGATTCATTCATTGATGTCGGGATGTAACTAGAATTTCAACAAATATAACAAAATACTTTTGTTCCCTTGCCATCACTGAGGAATGCTGCATTGCTAGAGCAGCCTCCCTCTCCTCCATCATCATCCTGCTGCACCTTTCAGCAGAGTTTGACACAGTGAACCACCAGATTCTCCTCTCTAAGACTGGGAGTCTCAGGCTCATGCAGTCAGTTTCTGTAAAGCCTCACAGAAGAAGAAAACAAATCACGTTCAGGTTAATGTTTGTACAGTGTGAGGGGGAAGCCAGTGTCATGTCGAAGATCTGGAAAATGGATTTGTGGTTGAAACGCAGGCGCAGCAATTCAACAAACGCAAAGAAAGTGAAAACGGAGCCAGCAAAATACCGTCAGTATCAGGAAGGATATATTTTATGCGATTTACGTCAACAAGCTGCAACCCTCTCAATGCATTGTGCATTTTTCGCAAGGATAAATTATCCAACAGTTGCATGAAGCCAGCGCACCTCCAACAACATCTCTGAACAAAACATCAATGTCATGTTTACACCAGAGTTTAAGAGAAAACTTTCTGACCTCAGATCATCCCTAGAAATGATGCAAAAAGTCTTCACAACATCAGCCAGAGCACTCAAGGCTTCTTACAGTGGGTACGGAAAGTATTCAGACCCCATTAAATTTTTCACTCTTTGTTTCATTGCAGCCATTTTCCAAAAATCAAAAAAGTTCATTTTATTTCTCAGTAATGTACACTCAGCACCCCATCTTGACAGAAAAAAACAGAAATGTAGAAATTTTTGCAATTTTATTAAAAAAGAAAAACTGAAATATCACATGGTCATAAGTATTCAGACCCTTTGCCGTGACACTCATATTTAACTCAGGTGGTGTCTATTTCTTCTGATCATCCTTGAGATGGTTCTACACCTTCATTTGAGTCCAGCTGTGTTTGATTATACTGATTGGACTTGATTAGGAAAGCCACACACCTGTCTATATAAGACCTTACAGCTCACAGTGCATGTCAGAGCAAATGAGAATCATGAGGTCAAAGGAACTGCCTGAAGAGCTCAGAGACAGAATTGTGGCAAGGCACAGATCTGGCCAAGGTTACAAAAAACTTAAGGTTCCTAAGAGCACAGTGGCCTCCATAATCCTCAAATGGAAGACGTTTGGGACGACCAGAACCCTTCCTAGAGCTGGCCGTCCGGCCAAACTGAGCTATCGGGGGAGAAGAGCCTTGGTGAGAGAGGTAAAGAAGAACCCAAAGGTCACTGTGGCGGAGCTCCAGAGATGCAGTCGGGAGATGGGAGAAAGTTGTAGTAAGTCAACCATCACTGCAGCAATCCACCAGTCGGGGCTTTATGGCAGAGTGGCCCGACGGAAGCCTCTCCTCAGTGCAAGACACATGAAAGCCCGCATGGAGTTTGCTAAAAAACACCTGAAGGACTCCAAGATGGTGATACATAAGATCCTCTGGTCTGATGAGACCAAGATAGAACTTTTTGGCCTTAATTCTAAGCGGTATGTGTGGAGAACACCAGGCACTGCTCATCACCTGTCCAATACAGTCTCAACAGTGAAGCATGGTGGTGGCAGCATCATGCTGTGGGGGTGTTTTTCAGCTGCAGGGACAGGACGACTGGTTGCAATCGAGGGAAAGATGAATGCGGCCAAGTACAGGGATATCCTGGACGAAAACCTTTTCCAGAGTGCTCTGGACCTCAGACTGGGCCGAAGGTTTACCTTCCAACAAGACAATGACCGCACCGCTAAAATAACGAAGGAGTGGCTTCACAACAACTCCGTGGCTGTTCTTGAATGGCCCAGCCAGAGCCCTGACTTAAACCCAACTGAGCATCTCTGGAGAGACCTGAAAATGGCTGTCCACCAACGTTTACCATCCAACCTGACAGAACTGGAGAGGATCTGCAAGGAGGAATGGCAGAGGATACCCAAATCCAGATGTGAAAAACTTGTTGCATCTTTCCCAAAACGACTCATGGCTGTATTAGATCAAAAGGGTGCTTCTACTAAATACTGAGCAAAGGGTCTGAATACTTATGACCATGTGATATTTCAGTTTTTCTTTTTTAATAAATTTGCAAAAATTTCTACATTTCTGTTTTTTTTTCTGTCAAGATGGGGTGCTGAGTGTACATTACTGAGAAATAAAATGAACTTTTTTGATTTTTGGAAAATGGCTGCAATGAAACAAAGAGTGAAAAATTTAATGGGGTCTGAATACTTTCCGTACCCACTGTATGTAGTGTCTTTGCTCATAGCTAAAGCCTAAAATCCATTCACCATAGCTTAAGACCTTCCAGCTGCTTTTTTATTGGGCATGACTATGCTGGACCAAAAAACAGATGGATAAAAACAAAACTGTGCCTTTGTCAATTGACACTGTTTGCTGTCCAGAATAGATACAGCTTGATGAATTGACCTATGTCCGTGGAAAGGCACAGCTTATTGCTTTTGTGAGATACATTGATACCGACAACATTAATGAACATTTTTTCAGCAATAGTTTAGAGTGCAAAGCAACCGTAGAGGACATTTTTAATGTAGTTAATGCGTTCTTCTGTTAAAACAGTCTGAACTGAAAATCCTGCACCAGTGTCTTTACTGACGCAGATGCGTCAATGACAGGCCTTGTCCAAAATGGAAACCCTGAAGTGCAGTGGGCTCACTGTGTCATACACAGGGAAGCACTAGCATCCAAGAAAATGTGTCCCATGTTGCATAACGTTTTGAACAACAGCGTCAAAGTAATAAACTTCATTACATCAAAGCCACTTAATGCACAACTGTTTCACAGCCTTTGGGAAAACATGGAAGCTGAACACACACAATTGCTATTACAAACAGAAGAGCTCTGGCTCTCACGAGGGAAGATACTCAACAGGCTGTTGGAATTACGATCTGAAGTGTGCGCCTTTCTGTCAGAACATGGATCCACCCATGCCACTTCGTTTGAGGACACAGACTGGCTTGCAAAGATATGCTATCTGACAGATATATTCAGCAAACTGAATGAACTGAATATGTCTCTGCGGGGCAAGGGCATTCTGAACCTTTTTGACAAGGCGAGTGGTTTTCTGAAGAAAGCAGAGCTGTGGAAAAGGGCAGAGGAGATTTCACCTGCTTTCCTCACGTGGATGCTTTCCTCTCTGGTGAGGATGTGGAGAAAGCTGCAGTTAAGTCAATCATAGAGGGACATTTAGCCAACATGACTGGTGGTTTTCATTTTTACTTTCCTGACATGGAGGAAAAATCTGCACAACTTGACTGGGTGAGAAATCCATTTCTCTTGTCTGAAACAAACAGAATGAAGCTCCCTGACAGTCATCAGGAAGAAACCCTTGGATGTGTCATCTGACCGTGGACTACTGATGAAGTTTGACACATTCACTATTACACAGTTTTGGGTGTGAGTGAAGAAGTAAAACCCTGAGCTCAAAAAGAAGGCTTTGGAGTAGCTATTACCCTTTGGATCCACATATTTGTGTGAGGCCTCCTTTTCTGCAGAGACTCTGATCAAAATAAACAAAAGAAACAGACTGTTCCTGGAAAAGAGTTTGATCACTGCAGTTGCCTCCCTGCCACCAAGAATGACAAAGATCCTCACAGAAGCATTCAAACAAGTCCATGTTTCTCACTAAATAGTAAGTGCAACTTCTCAAAAAAAAAAAAAAAAGAAAAATGCAGACAAATGCTACTACAATGCATTATAACAAAAAAGTCCATCCATCCATCGTCAACCGCTTAACGCGGGGTGGGGGGGTGGGGCCTGGAGCCAATCCCAGCTGACATCGGCGCAAGGCAGGGTACACCCTGGACAAGTCGCCAGTCCATCGCAGGGCCACACATAGACAAACAACCACTCACACTCACACCTAAGGACAATTTAGGGTCACCAATCAACCTAGTCCGATATGATTGATATGATTAACCTAATGAGAGCAAGCAGATTTTACACACAGGAAAGCCCCATAGGAATTGTCACATGTACCTAGGGATGAAAAAGTATGAAAGTATGATATCATGATTATGATGACCAAAATGGTATTGTTAAAATGTGCTGAAAGATTAAAACGTACTGATACACACACTGAAACCATTTCAACAAGCTTAATATTTAAAACCACAAATATTTTGAGCTTGCATAAACATTAAAATAACAGCCAAAACCTTGTGCAAGTATGTGAAAACCATCAAGTGTGCATATAGATTTTACATTATTTTATTTGTAGCCCACTCACTCAACTCACAATTTTGTCTCAGGTTTGCCATAGCATACATCTTCACATCTGCAAACCTTTGCATTCTAGGTGAATTGGGGAGGGTGTACAGCGAACATTCTAAGTGGGAATGTGTCTACCTTAACAAAATGCACTTAAGGCATATGACTCTGACTAGGATGCAAAGAGGCCGAGCTAGCTTATTTTATGGCAATACTGTTAAGTATGAGCGGGACCTCCCATGGATATAGCCCTTATTTTAACACAAGAAACACATTAGCCTCAACATGAATGAATATTAATCAAACCACAGTGATTGACTGCAAAAATAGAACACAATATCTATTATATAATCCATGTGAAAGGTCTTGATGAGTCAAAAAAACAAACAAAAATAATAAAACCCGGTGTTCTGACGATATATGCTGTATATATGCTATATGAAAAATGTTACCTTATGTGTTCCCTTAGCAGTCCCATAAAGTTAGAACTCCCACAGTATTATGACATCTTCTGTTTTTTGATTATATTATAACATCATTTCAAGGGTAGCGTATTCTGATAGACTAATCAAATAATGATCTCACTACAGAATCATTTTATATTGCACCACTACTCACTCTCACCACTCTATGTACTGTAAGGAGATGCACAGATTTATGGGCGAGGAAACAGACCACGCTTGTGGGTCATACGCATGCGCAGAACTGTATACGCATGTACATTGTTTCCGTGGTAACAGGTACCATCCATCCATTGTCAACTGCTTATCCTGCACACAGGGTCGCAAGGGACTGGAGGCAATCCCAGCTTACATCAGGCGAAAGGCGGTAACTGGTACCTCTAAAACCAAATCTTTCCCGGTTTCAAACTTTTAACTGCCACGTAATGCTTAACACAATTAATAACTAGCGTTCAACTTCGCTGCGTCCTTCACCTCTCTCTCTCCGCTTTCAGCCCATCACTTGTTTTTTTCTTTCTTCTACTCAACCCCCCTCTAAGGACCTGATTGGTTGCCAACACCATCTCTGAGTAAACACTGATTCACTAATAACAGACTAACATCTGACTATGGAAGAAAGAGTCAATTATAGGGACTTGAGAAGTTCAAAAACTACACTGAACAATATTATAAAAGCAACACTTTTGTTTTTGCCTCCATTCATCATGAGCTGAAGATCAAGACTTTCTCTATGTACACAAAAGGCCTATTTCTCCCAAATATGGTTCACAAATCTGTCAAAATCTGTGTCAGTGAGCACTTTTCCTTTGCCGAGATAATTTATCCACCTCACAGGTGTGGCATGTCAAGATGCTGATCAGACAACATGGGCAGCGCAACACATCGCCTTCACATAGAGTTGATCAGGTTGTTGATTATGGCCTGTGGAGTGTTGGGCCACTCCTCTTCAATGGCTGCGGGAAACTGCAGTCAGGTCGAGACCCTGATGAGGACCACGATCATGCAGATGAGCTTCCCTGAGACGGTTCCTGACAGTTTGTGCAGAAAGTCTTTGGTTATACGAACCGATTGTTGCAGGAGCCGTCCGGGTGGCTGGTCTCAGACAATCTTGGAGGTGAAGATGCTGGATGTAAACCTTTTGCATTTTTTTCCCCACCACAAATGTTTTGTTCTGGGCAAGGGGTACTTAGGTAACAAAATATTTCAAAAAAAGGGACATGAAAAATGTTTGAGAAGCCCTGCCCCATGGGAACGGTGACTCACTGAATATTCCACAACACAGTCCTGCAAAACGTTTGAAAGTAAAAGTGTGGCCTAGGACGTGCAAGCCTACATGGCGTGCAAGAAGGCAGGACCTAAAGAGAAAGGTCAAAGCAATGCAAAAACTCACACAATGAATGCCGACTGTAGAAAACAAAAGCCGACATTTTGGGCCATTTAGAAATCCTGGGCACCCTAGAACTGAAGGGAAAGGAAGCAGATTCAACTAGTGAGTAAAAACTAAAATTAGGTGGAGAATGAAGTAGAATCAGAATGGTGAAATAAGAAATAACCTTTTAGTAATTAGAAATTTGGGAAACAGCTTTGTGGAACTGATATACATTCTATTCATACTGTTATACATTTCTATTAGAAATGAGCAAGATCAGTCGAAAAACATATCTTCAGTCTGTGTTTGGGAATAGGCCAGCCAAAGCATTTTGAGCCAAAAAATGTACCCAAAAACCTGGTGGACAGAACAATTTTGACCTGCATGCTCTGGGGGCAAGTATTAAAATAAAAATATACTGATACTGATTAGAGCAAGTGGCCACTTGTTGCTGTAAAAAAGTGGTGGAACCCGGAATGACTGCTTGCAGCTATATTTATTATTTATTTTTTATTGTAGTCGTTGATTATATTTTATTTTATTTTGTATTTTACTGTGTGGTAGAGGGCTTTTAGGTAGAAATGGATGCTGGAAGTATAGAGGGTGATTCTCATTTCCCTTATTTGTGATTTTCATCTTTCCTCGCTCCTTGCTTGAACCGGGAGTTGTTGTTCTCCCCCATCTTGCAGAACGTTCAAAAGCTCTTATTTGTGCTCCGAGGAGCTAGGACTGATCTCTGAGGAGCTATGAGCGAGGATGCATGAGTGCATCCTTCGCAAAAGTCTTTTACTGACCAATATGCCCCCTTATTGGAAATCCGTTATTGATTCGCTACAGCAGAACGGACTGATCTGATAGCCGACATCAAAGCAGTTTCATAACAGAGTGAGGACAGATAACAGCTTTCTTCATTGATTAAAAAAACATTTTCTTTCTGTTATTTCCCCCGTTAACTTTTATTATGGATACAAAGTCAAAGACTGTCAGCGTCAGTGTGTCTGTCAGCAGGAAACACCTTTTACATAATTTATCGTCATTTCTATTCAGTGGTTATTCCAGATACCCGACAAGAAAACGTAGTAAACGAGTAAGGAGTAAACTAATGACTAAACAAGTCATTAAACTGCATTGAAGCGCTGGTTAAATGCAGAGGCGGCTGCAACGTGGAGTCAGTTTGTAATGTCATATTTCTTACCATTACAGTTTTTCCTCTTGCTGTTTTCAGTGGGAGTTGTGTCTGTTGCTGCTTGTAATTGTTCCAAACTAGACCTATACAGTATAGTTGAAGCACTGTTTAAACTGACATACTTTGACAGTGGGCAATAGTCCAGAAGGATTAAATTGCAGCCTGTTTTGTGACTTCCAGCTGCAGTGCTCACGCTCAATACTGGACCAATTTCTAAAATTGTTGTCACCATTAGTCACTTAGGCACAAAAACATGGGAAATAATATCCAGGTATTAAAGTTTCCCTTTAAGTGATATTTTTGACCAAAACATTTTTTCTGTAAAGTGAAGGGATTGCTAGTTGCCTGGTGAGATTGATGTAGTCATGTGTCTCTGGGTGTTGGCAGCTAGAAGACAATATTTGAGCCACATTTCTGCTACTTCCATCAGAGAGGCTCACTGTACTCTCTAATGATTTTCAAGTGTGCGTGTTTGTGGCACCCCTGAGATCGTCTGTCCTGGCACTTTCTCAAACCAAACATCATGGGAAATCATCAAGACTCAGCAGGCACTCGTGTAAACACAGACAACCAAATATTGAGACTGAAAGACGGACAATCAGGGAATTTGTCCACTAAGGGTTTCATTGGGATTGAAAAAGACAACTTTTTGGCAGAAAATTGTTACAGTAAAACTGTTGACAGGGAAAGTACCAAGACATTGATTCCGGAGAGATGCTACCATGCGGTTAGCAGATGGTTTTGATAGAAATATCTCTGCTACTATTAGATAGATTGTCATGAAATGTGTTTCACACATTCACGTTCCCCGTAGGATGAAGTGACATTATGTTTTTCAGACATCATCTGACAGACAACAGATATGCTACCAGATATGGCCTGCTAAGTGTATTTTTATGCATCAAGTCTTCTTCCATTTTTTTCTCTCACATGTAAGGCTATTGTCTTCCATTTTACAGTGACTGAAGCAAGGACGTAGCCATAGAGTCAACATTAAGGGATCAAATCTGCCGGGGATGCAACCCCCTATTGCTGACTGAAGTTTCTGAAAAGAACCCTGTTCTGTGTCCTAACGCAGTGAAGGTTAGAACAGAAGAAATGTCAAGTCCTTCATCTTTCTGAGAACTACAAAACAGTAGGCTGAACCACATTTTTGCAGTGATTATAAGTTGATGTCGAATAAAATACATTGGTGAGTCAATAGTGAAGTGCCCTAACATTTCGTTAGCCTCTTGCTATTATGTTTCGCCATCAGATCACATATTTCACTTCACTATTGTGAATAAGATCAGCTTTATTTTTATCACAATATATGCTATTTATCTGTTGTGTTTATTTATTTTTGTTTTTAATCCTTCATTTATTCAATTACTAAGTATTTAGCTTTAAATAAATACCCTGATTTAATCAGTAAGAAGTTGTCTGTTTTCTTCTCCTGCTTCAATCTATCGAAAAATTTATATTCCTTCTGAAGAGACTGATCAAATTAATATTCAAGTTTGAATAAATTCAGTTTAATTTCCCTGTAATTAAATGGGGTTGTGCCCGGACAATGAGTGTTTCATTAAAGTGCAGTTTGTCCCTCACCGAGTTTGATGTGAATATAGTCTGGCTCTACACGCTGTTACTCCCCGCTGCCTCTCTGATGCCCAACCTCCCTCTCGCTCCTCTTCTGATATTTTCACATATAATTTGATAAACTAAGGGTTTATTTTTACCAAACCAGAGCTGATGAATGTGTTCATATGTTAAGTGTCCTTGATTCCCCAATCGCCCCGCTGTGGCTTTTAAATTTCTTTCTGGATTTATGTTTTATTTTTGGATCCCTGCCTTTGTTTGGACTTATGCTTCACCACATGTAAGCCTAATTATTTCTCTTTGAGTTAAATAAATCATACAAACTGCATCTAAACTCTATTTCCTGCCTCAGCACACAGCCATTGACCACGACAAGTGATCTGCGAGGTAAAATGACTGTATTTGTCAATAGAATCTGGTGGCTTTGAGAAGAGCAATATAGCAACTGTTTATGGTTAAACAAAAAGGATCTTACTCTTTAACAAAAATCTCTTTACCACAATATTGTAACTTGACACTTAGACTACCAGTCTGAGCCTGTCAGTGCCAAAATCAAGCACTTGTAGTAGACGTAGATTGATGATGGGAGATAGGCCAGAAGTATAACACTGCAGCAAAACAGGGTCCAGGTTGAAAAATACAGAAGAGCATAAGTAACCACCAGTATCCAAATGTCAGCGAAGACCAGGTTCTCCTTACAGTTATTAGCAGTTACTGCATTAGCAAATCTGTAAAAATGTCAGTTGTACTAATAACAAACCGTAGAAACCTTGTCTTACTGTAAGTTTAGTTCCGCTTGTGCAAAATAATAAGGTCAATAAATAATAGCAGTGTTTCCCATACATTGATTTATTTGTGGCGGTCCGCCACAATAGCAACGCTGTCTGCCACATATAGATTTTAATTTTTTCTTTTTTTACTATTTAAAAATGGGTAAAATCATGCTCGCTCTCTCACAAACACATTGGTTGTTTGTCAATACAGAGTTCGCCAAGTTTAGACCTCTGTACTTTAAATCTTGGACTTCAAGTTTAGCTCGGGAGTACATACTTCCAGGAACGAGAGCACGCAGTCCATCATTCAGCAATTGGAACAACAGCGGACTTGATGACTGCTGGACACGTTAGCTGGCGGGACCTCATATCTTTGAAGATGTCCAATTTTCAAATCAGATGTCTTCAGAAATTGACCACAAATTTGGAGTTTAAAGAACTATATTATAATAAAAAACTCTTAAAACTGCATTCCGTGACACAATAACAGCAG
Source organism: Micropterus salmoides (assembly GCF_014851395.1). Classification (NCBI taxonomy): domain Eukaryota; kingdom Metazoa; phylum Chordata; class Actinopteri; order Centrarchiformes; family Centrarchidae; genus Micropterus; species Micropterus salmoides. Next base: position 38,291,819 of record NW_024044348.1, on the reverse strand, counting down.
TATTACAACTTACAGTCAGTTTTCTCCTCGGACATTTCTGCTTTTTGGCGCAAAATGCATTCTGGGATACTGGGCTATTGGAAGTCCACACAAGCGGGCGGAGTGAGAACACATCCAGGTATTTGACTGTTCTTGGCTAGATGCGGACTTTTGAATTTAAACAGTATTTGGGCTGCAACTGATGACGTTTCACAAGTCCACAAGAACACAAGTACAGACAAGAATGCAGACTGACAACAGACCTGTCTGTGAATAGCCCTTTCTCCTTGTGCACAATCTCTACCAAAACATGATCTTGCGCTGGAGGAAGGATTGCGCCCAACCATGAACAAATTATTCAACAAATGCTTTCAAGTTAACTCTGATAGTCTATCCTTTCTTAAAAAAAACAAACTTCAAATTATTTATTAGCAAGCAATAAAAATGGCTGTTAACTTAAAATACATCTGGTTTGTTGTAATTAGTACGCTGTTTTGAGGCAATTATTAGTACTACAGGAGCTCACTGGTGTTTTCTGCCTAATTTTATGTTGTATTCCAAGTAGCAGCAGTCACAATGTGAGATTTCGATTGCAATGAGGTGTGAAAATCAGGATGTAAGAAAGTGTATGAATGCAATGGCCAATGTGAGGCACGTGTTAAAAAACAAAACAACGCTAAAAAGAAGCAAAAAACTTAGGAACACTTGCCAGGGGTTCCATGATGGCACCTCAGCTCCACCCAACCAAGAACTTACAAGACACACACACACAGAGACTTCACAGGAACAAAGAAAATGGTGCTGGGCTGTCACACTATAAAATACTGGACAAACGAAGTAATCAAATCAATACAAAAGGGGAAATGCACAATGACTCCCTTCAGTAAGGCCGATTACCAGCAACTTTGTCTAGGACGTCCATCTCTTTGCTTCTGAAGAAAGATAAAGATCCTACTTCTGGCTGTAGCTACAGGTCAGTTTCGCTTTTAAAATGTAGATTGTAAGATACTGGCTAAAGTCATTGTACTCCACCTCCAACGTGCAATGCTGGCCATAATTTTGCCAGAACAAGCAGGCTTTGCATTAGGGAGACACTCTTTATTCAATACTAGGAGGTGAATTAACATTATTTTGTCTCCCCTGTCTAACGCTGGACGAGGAGAAAAGCCTTAGATAGGGTTACTTATTTTTCATTTTAGAACAATCTGGCTTGGATTCTAAATTTATCTCCTGAATTTAACTTTTGTATGCTTTCCCGGCTGCATCTGTACATACCAACAGCATTCAATCTCCCCCTTTTCCTTTCAAGTGCGGGCCACCTCAGGGATACCCACTTTCATCCCTGTTATTTAATATAGCTATCAAGCATCTAGCCATCTTACTCAGAGGCAGCGATAGGTTTAAGGGCAACACTCGCCACGGCCTGGTCCATAAACTTTACCTTTATGCAGACAACGTTCTCCTATACATTTCTAACCCTATATCCTCCCTCCCCACAACACTGTCAGCTTTAGATCAGTTTTGTGGCATACCAGGGTACAAATTAAACCTTTAAAATGTGAAGTTGATACTTGACATTTTAATGTCATTTTAATGTCAAGTATCAGCTTCAAGAGAAGGATTCAGGTACCAAGCTACTCTGTTCCCCAAAAATATTCAGCCACTACTAGAAAAGACCCCCTACTCAGGGCAGAACAAAAAGCCACAACATCCTGAGGAGCTGCCCAGGATCTGCACATGGTTCAACAGCTGTTTCACCAAAAGATGCCTGGGAAATATTCATCAATGAATAGGTTGTGAAATGCATTAAAATATAGCTTTTTTTACCAGGCGAGGATGAAAATATATTTTTTCAGTATTGCATCTCCATGTAGTCTGTAATGGTAAAATAAATACCGTATGTTAATGTACAATGGATTTATAATCCTTAGCTTCTGACCTTTCAAAGGAGACCAGAATTATGCATCTAGACCTAATGGTTGAGGAGATAGTACTGATTTATTTTGTGTATGTTATTTTAGGCGTTTATCCTGGAAATAGGTGCCAGGTACCATGTGGTTAAAAAGTAACAGTGGCAGTAAAACATTATGTCATACTGTGATGGTTAAACTTTGCAATCTATCCACAGTTCACCTGTGTGTCGAACCGTGCGGAAGGAGGTGGGGGGTATTTTCATGACCAAAAAAACTGTTTCAAAACATCCCCCCTGTTTTCTCACTAATTGCACCCTGTTATAGCCTCATAAACAGGTAACATGGACAAAAAGATGATCCATTTGAGGTTTTGTAAGTACGAGAGAGAGCAAGGGAGAGGAAAAGGGGTGTGTGAGCCCTTTCCTGTGAGCTAACTATTAATAGTAACATTTTTAAATTTACAATGGAAAGTTTTCAATTCAGGTTTTTATTTCATGAAAAATTCCACAAAAAAATAATTGTTGTAGTTATTACACTACACCACCATTACATTTTTCCTGTCGTGCACTCCCTAAAGGCAGCTCAACGGAAGCGCGCACCACACTTTGGGAATCACTGGTCTAGGTCATCGGCATCAGAAATTTTAGACTTATTTTGGCATTTTAGCAGTAAATCTGGAATGACTAGGACTAGCCATACTAACACTGGAGTAATCAAAAGCACAAAATGCACATCAATCAATTGATCAAGTGTATATACAGTTCTATACAGAGTTTTATTTAGTTGAACTTGCTATGTTAGCTAGCTAGAATAGAATGTCAACAACTAGCTAGAATTGGACATATTTCTCTTTCTCAATAGTAATGGATGTCAAGGTCAACGTAACCTTCACTTAATGTTCAAATGTTATGTACAGTTATCTTCCACAAGATATCTAAAATTTTCTTAGGTAAAACAATTTTAAAATAGCCTTACATGCATCAAATGTGTAAAAGCAGCCGTGTTCAGTTGTGACATGTGTAGCAGGTTAATAGCTGACTGCAAAAAATCAGCTCCTAATGCAAACATTTACAAATATAACCCGTTCTCTTTGCCAAGCATCAAATAGCTACATGCCCTTCAGTGTCTAGTACCAACACATGGCACCCTTTATAGTCATAGTTCAGTGCACTTGGAGAAGCCCTGAGCGTCATTGTTCAATGTTAAAAGTAGGCCTACTATAAATAACAGAAAAGTTATAGAAAGGAGGTGATAGATGGATGGGTCAGAAACTGGGCTTTTACCCAGTAGAACAGTATTTGTTTCCCGTGTGAAACAAAAAGTCAACATTATTTTTTTTTTTGTGATCTTGCATAACTTACATAAAATAAGTAAGTAATGGTATTTAACTTACATAAATTAAGTAGTTATTTTAACTATGACTCAACCTTTTCCTAGACCTAACCAAGTGGTTTTGGTGCCTAAATCTAACCAAATTGTGACATTTCACAATAACCATGTGCTGTTTCACAACGTTAACCACTAGTTTTATTTAACAGGATGTTAAGTACTTATTGTTGCTGACTCGACCGGACATTGCATAAATTTCTTTTTTTTTTCACCTGTCCTGCCCAGCAGCCTGGTATAGAGTATGATGAGCTGGATACCATGTTGTACCAGACATACTTTACTTTAACAAGAGAGTATTAATATACTCCTTAGTCTGTTTTATAATTTATTTAATCATGTATTGATTTGTCGCCGGGCCGGACGGAAGACCCCGATCCAACCAACAGATGTGTGATGTCGGGCAAACGAGAGAGAGCGGCAGAACACGACAGTGAAAGCCAGCGGAGAGAAACACCAGCAGCAAGTCCCAGCCCGGCAGCAAACGCACCGTGCAGGCCACCGTGCACCCGCCAATAAATGTCCGCCGTCCCCCCAACTGCCGGAAAAACTAAGGCCGCCCGCGCTCATTCCCCATGCACAGCACGCCCCCAGGCCGCCGTGCAACGCCAGCCAAACCAGCAACGTGGCAAAATCAACTAGCTCAGCTGCATGCAAAAAATGATGCCCACTGGTACCATGGGTGTTAAAAAGCTATGCCAAGGGGTCTCGACCAAGAGTCCATATGTGACGCCTTGGGATGAGAACGGATTGGACAGACACTAGACATGACTGTGATACTCTCAAGGGGGGGGTGTTTATCAGTCGTCGTGTTGGATGAGACATTTTGAAAGAAAACATGCCCCCCCTAAGGCCTACATAGGTAAAGAGCAGGGAGAGGTGAGACAATTGGCAGCAATCCTGCATGCTCGGCAGGCCAGCTACTGTACGCTCAGGTAAATGCTGAGCTAGTTACAAGCTTGCTGAACTTATTGGTCAGCATGAAAACTGCTTGCAGAGAGTGACTTTATTAAGGATTGTCTCACTAAAGTAGTTGCTGTAATTTTTAATCACATTTGCTCAGGGAATTGAAGGTTTGTCAAAAAACATGAAGGACAAGTTTTAGGCAAAGCATTTGACTACAAGTGTCTGTTTGTGTGTATGTGTGTGTGAGATTGTGCTTTTTCTGCTGATTAGCTAAAAAAGAGCAGTTAGTTTAACATCACACTGTGAGGCCAGCCAACTACTAACATTAATGACATACAGTTTACTGTATATTAGGGCTGACCCTTAATAGTGGAAGATTCGAATCTTCTCACAGTCGAAGCTTCGCAGCAAAGGATCATACCATTTTGGGGATGTGGGGGAGCTCAACGTCTGATTTTACATAGAACTACCAGTTTTCTGACAATAAGTTAATATACAGCCTATTACAATATACATTTCAATGTTTAATGCTGTAAATTAACATGTAAAAAGATAAGATAAGATAAACTTTCAATAAATGTTTTTAAAGTGTGTATATAAATCCTAAATTGTAACCCTAACCCTGGGTCGTCAGTGCACATGTGTAGGCGTAGCGTGTATGTGTGTAGGTGCAGAAGAGGAACACTAGAGATGGAGCCCCGGCTTCACTGGTATTGTGCCGAGTTGTCCGCACCTCGCGGGACTTTTGGATGATTTGTCACCATTGATGAACCACACAAAGAATATTTTGTCATTTTTAAATAGCCGGCTACTTGAAATAGACCCGCGAGGAACCGCGACGTGCATGCAGTTGTCAGCAGCATGGCATGCACGCTAAACTCACACAAGACCGGTGAATGGCAGATGAGAGAGAGAGAGAAAAGGGTCAACAATAAGCCTCAGTTTAGCTGGAAATTTACAGTGTAAGTTGAATGAATAGAGACTCTTCAGCATCTCAAGATTAAAGCGCGGCTACCTTGTACCCCCGTACCGTCTCACGATCGCCGCCCACAAAAACACACATGATTCGACTCGGTCAGTCGACTATAGGCAGGACATGACGATTCTGATTCGACTATGTAAATCCTTACTCGGGGACAGCCCTACTGTATATACACTTCATGCAAGTGTGGTTTAAGAGCCATTTATGGGGGTTTTGTACTCTAGTGGGACAGTAGGTGGTTCCTGTCTGTTTTGGGTCAAACGTAATTTAAGTAGGAACCTTTGCACAGGTGACAGGCATGGCTGGACGGAGGGGAGCACTTATAGTTTTTTGACCGCTTTGCTCTGGCACGCTACGCTGGGCAAGCTGTACAAGTATATGAAAAGGTTTAACATTCAATGGATTGCATTATGGATTATTGGTTTTACCTTAAGACCATCATCGGTGAACAATAATTTCAAACAAAATGGCAAGTGCAAACAACTTTATGTCGTATCACACTAGTGGGCTATGACCGCGTCAATTAGATGTCTATGCAGCCCTCAGTGGCTTTAAGTGTGGACTTTGGCAGGATTATACTTTCCGTGTCCACAAGTACGCAAGGGTCCGCTAGGGTCCGTGTGATGAAAAAATCGTCATCAGAGGGGGTACGTCCGCGTGCCTACCATTTTTTGTGACCGTGATCATACTGTCAAAATTACTATGGTCAGTCAATCCTGATCCAAAACATAAAAATAACAGTGATTTTATGAGTGTAACCAACAGCTATTTCAGCAGGTCATTCAACAAGTTAACTTGAGACTTGTAACTACTTTAACTGTCACATCAATGTTAACACTACTAATAAGTGTCAACACTGTTTTGCTCCACATAGTATAGTACAATAATACACAGATTCTTAAAGTTTTCCTAAAGTTTAAAACTCTTGTCTATATAGAGATGCTACATTGTTAGATCGGTTAGATTCTCCACAATGTAATCGTCAGTCTTCAGTCCTCATGCCGATTACCATCTTATTGGGAAAGACCTGGAATGAACACTGTACGTGGACTACTTGACTTACTTACTTACTTACTTACTATAAGCAAATTATTAAAACAGCATTTATATAGGAATGATTATTTCCAAGATCCATATAAGTGGTTGATCACTGTAATCTTTGATCCACTATATGAGGTTTCACTGTTACTCAAAAATGCTTGAAAATGTAAACTTAAAATTGAACTAGAACTATGAAGCATATTACCTCATTCAACATAATGTCAGTGTTGATCTAATATCTCTTTAGCTCATACAACATGACATTTGCAAATTACAGACTCTGTAGAGCAGGGGTTTTCAAAGTCTGACACTGCGGGCCTTCCCTCAGACAAAGCTTGGGAACTTAAAGGGTAGTTTTGACCCTATGTTTACATATTTAGGGACTGAAATGACTAGTAGATACAACGTTTTGGAATCCTTTTGGCTTCAAAACCTTTTGGCTTTAGCCATAAGCCTGGAACCAGCTGTAATGGCTGCAAAGTATTCCTTTGGGGCAATGCGACCATCAAAATTACGTCCACAAAAAGGCCTTCTTTTTGCCTCTGACATGCTTAGATTATTATATGTCTGACATCATGGAAAGGATCCCTAAATCAGATGCTGAAGGCCCACTCAAGGAGAATTCTCGCTCCGAAATCTTGTGAGAAGCGAGATGCCGGTGGAAAATATGTGGAGTAATATTAAAGAAAGCTTTGCTTAGTGTATTTATTTTATTCAGAAGTGAAAAAGAAGAACAGTGGTTTGTGTTTGCGCATTTCCTGATTGTACCAATAAAAACTTGTGCAACACTGAGCACAGCTTTCATAGAGCTTTGTCAAACATGGAAACACTCATCCACAGTTGTGGCTAGTACCAGCCAGCCAAAAAAGAAAAGAAGTAATATACCGAGACACTTTTCCTAAAGAAAAATGCTTTTCCAAGACTGGAGAATCCTGCTGAGTGGAGGTATGTTTATTCTCTTACAAGAAGAGTTGACAAACCGGCATGTTAAAACTGACTTTTTAACTTCTTTGCACCAGCTTTTATAGTTGTGTTTGTAAGCGTGATGTCCTGTTTTTGCTGTTTTTCTCACTGGAGTCAACAGTTTTTCTGCCAGCTGTCCAATTAATTTGGGTTTCTGTGGCGTACACCTGTGCCATCCCTGTAGATCTACAGGATAGGGGCGACTCTAAACACCACTTAAATCTAGTACAAGGTAGATTTATTTGTGACATTACAACAGGTTGTAGATTGAGTAATTGAGTTTGTAACTCCCTTCTGCTACGAAGCATACAATATACTAAATAAAAGCAATTATAAAAATGGTAAACAGAAATAAACTATGTTCAATGGAGCAGTGCTAAGGATGAATTAGAGTTTAAGAGTCTGACAGCTTGGGGGGAAAAGCTGCTCTGCAGTCTGGTGTTGTGGCAGCAGAAACTTCTATATCGCTTCCTAGAAGGAAGCAGGGTAACCAGGCTGTGGCTGGGTGGGTACTATTTTTTAGTATTCTTTAGTATCCTTTGGGCTCTATGTAGGCACCTCACCTCACCGATATCACTGATGGTCAGTGTTGAAATGATATTGTTGTGAGCCAGTTTCAGGTGTGAAGAAGTTTCAGAGACTGATGAAGACTTAACATAGCATGGTTTATTGAGCCCGGCCGAGGAGATACAGTGCCAGCATACAACATGTGAACACGTCAAATGCCAACACCAAATCTGAAGGATAACATCTTGTGGTCCCTTTTATGTTTCTGTCTTCCCCCTAGGTTTCTCTATTAGGTCACCTTTCACCTAGAACAACTATCTATCTGATGTTTAGATTCCAATGCTTTGTTATATTGAAATCTCTCACTATCCATGAATTGTTCTCTAATCTTTGGAGCCAGTGAGTTCTTGTAGGACTTAACCTTGTAAGATTCCCAGAGAACACTGATATCTGCTAGCCTGACGTCTGATCTACTGTCTCTAACTAATCAGTCTATTGTTGTCTTCCTGACGAGGACAAGTAGGTGTGAGAAATACCTAAAGCTATAATCTCAAGAACTTATGGGGTCAGCTAAATTACTCTAAGCTAGACCTGTCTTACCTTTCCCTGTTACATCAATTAAGACACCTAAGAAATATTCTCAACACTCAAGAGATGGACACCAATGATCTTCTGAGCAGTTTTAATCACCCGCTGCAGAGCCCTCCGGTCCTGGGCCGGTCCAGTCAGGATGCTTTCTATTGCTCCTCTGTAAAAGCTGACAAGAAGTTGGCGTGGGAATTTGGCCTTCTTAAGCTTCCTCAAGAAATACAGTCGTTTCTGAGCTTTCTTCACCAGCGTGGAGATGTGAGACGACCATGTCAGGTTCTCTGTGATGCTGATTCCCAGGAACCTGAAACTGTTCACCTGCTCCACCTCAGCTCCACTGATGTAGACAGGAGTGTGTCTATATCTCCTTTTTCCTGAAATCAATGATCAGCTCCTTGGTTTTGCTGACGTTGAGCAGTAGGTTGTTCTCTGAGCACCACTCTGTGGATTTCTGTTTGAAATCCGGCCGATGATGGTGGTGTCATCAGCAATTCACAACAGAGTTCTCTTCATGTTGGGGGATGCAGTTGTGGGTGTACAGCGTGAACAGGAGGGGGCTGAGCACACAGCCCTCAGGGGCTCCATTGTTGAGCACTAGAGTGGAGGAAGCGTGTCCACCAATCCGAACTGAGTGGGTTCTGTTTGTGAGGAAGTCCAGTATCCCGTTGCAGTGTTGTGTTTAAACCCAGAGTGCTGAGTTTGCTGATCAGTTTCATGGGGAGATTGTGTTCAATACTGAGCTGAAATCCACAAACAGCATTCTGATGTAGGTGTTGTTTTTCTCAAGGTGTGTGAGGGCTGAGTGGAGGGCAGTGGAGATGGCATCCTCTGTGGATCTGTTGGTTCTGAAAGCAAACTGGTGAGGGTCCAGGCTGGCTGGGATGTTATTCTTTATGTGCTGAAGAACTGGTTTCAGTTTCAGACACTGCAGCCTTTTAAGTACAGGAACAATGGTGGCTGTCTTGAAGCAGGTGGGAACCCTCTCTTGAGACAGTGAGATTTTGAAAATGTCAGTAATAACATCAACTAGCTGATTGGCACAGGTTTTTAGTACATGGCCAGGGATGTTATCAGGCCCAGCTGCTTTAATCATATTCACTCTCAGCAGGATTCTCCTCACATCTGCTGTGGATACTGACAGTGGCCGGTCCTCTGGAGGCCAAGTAGACTTTACAGCTGACTCCTTGTTGAGGAGATCAAAGCAAAAAGGTGTTTAGCTCTTCTGGTAATGTGGCCTCACACATGATGGGGGAGCTCCTGCTTTTGTAGCCTGTGATGTTTTTCATGGCTTGCCACATATCTTCGGTGTTGGTGTTGAAGTCTCTCTCCAGTCTCTGCTGATGTCTACACCTCGCATCCTTGATGGCAGCGTCACAGAAACTTCATCCAAAACTTTAGGATGTCAAAGATGACATTTGACTATATCTGTCAGCGCCTCTCCACAACACTCTCCCGGCAAGACACACAGTTAAGGCGACCCATCCTCCCTGAGAAAGCGTGTGGGAGTTGGGTTGTATTGGCTGGCAACAGGGGCTTGTTACCGCACATTGTCTAACCTGTTTAGTATTTCAAAGTCCTCCATTTGCTCATGTTTCCACGAGCTCTGCAAGGCCGTGCGCCATGTCCTCATGCCTGACTACATTAAACTACCTAAAGGAGATGAGCTCCGGGAGGTCCTACAAGGCTTCCGAACGAAGTGGGGTTTCCCACAGTGTGCAGGAGCAATTGACGGGAGTCACATACCTGTAATTGCCCCTCAAGAAAATCACGTTGACTACTTCAACTAGTCCTAGTAATCACTGAGTAATCAGTCTGGGTGCCGTGGTAAATAATGAGGGGGTAAACATTTGTTAAACCATTTACTTTCTTTTCCCTTATTGATTGACACAGTTGACCTAAAAAAGAGGTGGATAAACAGGTCATTACAAAAGTATATCTGAAATTATACTACACTGTGATATAACAGTATATATTTTCAATCTTGTTACTCCCACAGTTGCCAATTCTGTAATTTGTTACAACTCTCCTCATGGACAGCTGAAAAGTTGGTCTACAGTGTTACTGAAATGTTGCATCACAGTTCATTGTCACTTTAAAGATTAGTTGTTGATAATTGATTGGCATTCCTTATTATAATTGTTTGCATGGACAAAAATATGTCCCTTTTAACGGTTTCACCAACATCTACACTGGATGGCCAGGAAGCGTCCATGATGCCAGGGTTCTCAAGAATTCAAATATCTACAGAATGGCAGAAAGAGGGGAGCTTTTTCCACCAGTAAGTTCTTTTGTTTTCCTCTAGAGACAGAGCACCATTTTTTTTTCCTTTTCAAAATATAGCTGTGAAGACTTACACGTTATATCTCTTTTAATTACATTTAAATCATATTTCTATCATCTTAAGGACACTGAAGAGATCAACGGCGTCCAAGTACTGATCATGGACCCTGCATACCCTTTGCGATCCTGGCTGCTCAAAGGGTACACAGACACAGGGACACTGACAAATGAGCAAAGAAACTTTAACGAGGGATACAGCAGGGCTAGGATGACCGTGGAGTGCGCCTTTGGCCGACTAAAGGGGCGGTGGCGGTGCCTGGGGAAACGCCTGGATGTGGACATCTCCACCGTTCCCACCATCATAAGTGCATGCTGCACTCTCCACAACCTGTGCGAGAAGCACGGTGAGGCCTATGAGGAACCTGTTCAAGCTGTTCTTCAGGATGACAGAGGGGAAGAAGGAGGAGCGCAGGATATTGTTCAGCCAACTACAGTCAGAGAGGCGCTGACAGAGCTTTTTTATAGTCAGCGTTGAACTGTAAATGGAGTGATTCTACAATTGTAAATGCATGATTTGTCCTTCCTTTTTTACGGTTTTGTGTGGTTCATTTAAAATGTTCAGTTATTCATTCATATTATTTGCACCATCAACGTTACCAAATGACTTGTATCTGTTCATCAGGATGACAAGAGGAGCATATTGTTCAAAGATTTCAGCCAATTTCAAATGCATGTATGTATGATTCTTTGTCTTAAAGGTTCTGTTTTTCCAACGAAGGTTAAAGTCAAGGGCAGCTAGACTTGGTTGAAGATGTCCAGTTGCTCTTGACTTTAACCTTCGTTGGATAACTATGACCTGGATGACTGAGAATCTTCATAGACATCGTTCTGTTTTTCCTTTGTCCTATACAAATTATGAGATGTTGTAGAAGGAACATTGAGGCTGGGGTTGTCTTGGGTTGTAAAGGTGTAAAGGCTGGATTGGTCCCCGGTATAAAGGTGGATGTGGGGAGTAGTTTGACCTTTTAAAGGAACTGTGTGAACATTGAGAGCATTTTGAGCTCATGCTCATGTTGTGCTGCTTGCATCCTCATATGAAACTCTGTGGCATCTGTGTTGAGGGCACTGCTAATCTTTTCAGCAAAGACTTCAAGAGTTGTTTCCATTTTGCTCTTTCTTTTTCTGCTCTTGGCAGATGTAGCTGTTAGAAGGAAGAACACGTGTTTGGTATAAACTATTATAGCACAATTACAAAAACAAACGTTTTGAAAGGTTTTCAGTATTGCAGTACAGTATAGTAATAAGAACATACAGTAGTAGCATTTTATCAGTATAGAATAAAGTAGTGTATATCACAGTAATGGATGGATTAGCTACACAATCAAAAGTGTTAACTACTGATTTAACAAAAGTAGGGATGCACCAATACCACTTTTTTTCAGACTTTTTTTTTCACCTGACTGGAACAAATACATCTTGATGCAGTCATTTTAACATTCAACTTTTCCTGAAGAAACACGGCATTGTCTGCTACCCATTTCACATAAATTTAACTTGGGACACAGTTAATTTCAGAATAACTAAACATACAAACTGTTGAAGAACAAATAAAAGGACACTGTATGTTATCATATATAAGTGCTGTCTGTGAGGATTAAGCCTTTTTTGGAAAAGTGAGGGGCAGGTTCTTTTTGATGAAAAGAAGCTTCTCTGCATTATCAGCTGTGAGCCTGTTTCTGTTTTCATCCACAATATGTGACACTGAGCTAAATAGCTTTCCACTTTCCACACTACTGCATGGGGCTGAGAGGTATCTGCGTGACATTTGGGCAAGTGTGGGAAACCGCACTTTGTTAACGCTCCAATACTGAAGTGGTTTGCAGTGCTCAGTGATGTCGATGCTTGCGCATCTGCTATCTCATCAAACACACTGTCCAGAGTGCTGCTGGCCTGGGCCTTGCTTATCTTTCTTGCAGGTGGTTCCCCCAGATCTTCCTGCTTGTCTGCCTCTCCTCCAGACACATTCTGCATCTCCTGCATCACCATCTCTTTAGCCTCTGTGGCAGTGTTTTTGTTTGAAAAAAAACTATCTTTATACCTAAATCAGATAATTATATTTTAGCTGTTGGCAGACAAGCTCGTTTGAAATAGTAACTGAATGTCGGAAAATCTTTTCATCATTCTCTCATCACATGATCAACACACTCACGCACACACTTTACCTCGGAGCGAGTACTGTTGCAATGCAGTAGAGCAGGGTTTTTCCGTGTCCGTGAAGCGTCTCTTGACGGCTGCAAACAAGGTTTCCTTCATTGTTTTGATGCCATGGTCCTCGTCTGTTCTTTGGTCAAAAGTTTCTGAAGCACAGTGACCGCAGGGATCACATCTGAAGCCAAAGCATCAAAGGAGCTCACTTTTCTGGTTAACTCCTCAAACGGAGCAAGAACAGATAAAGTCTTTTCTAAAACTGGTGAGCGGTGAGATTGTCTGGGAGTTCATATTCTGACCCAAACATTCCCACAGCCTGCTTCTGCTAGATGAGCGATTGCACCATATAGTATGTGCTATTTCATCGGGTCAGCACGTCTTGCTGGAGTCTCCTTATTGGCATGTTGAGCTGCATCTGAATGTCTTCCAGGCGGGAGAATGCCCCACGCCTAGAGCATATAATCAAACGCACCTGCTATGGCTTGGCCAGTGTGCGAAGCCCGAAAGTGCTTTGCTTGTAGAACGACTCTCTGTGCAGTAAATTCTCCATCAATCCACTGCACAGTTAAACTGATGAGAGACATTGGGCTGACACTGCTAGTCCAAATATCAGTGGTGAAGCTGAAGGCTGAGATGTCCTGCAACAGGTTGCTGATATGCTTTTTTACAAAGTCATGCAGCTTCGGTAATGCAGTGTCTGTGATGTGGTGACGGCTGGGAATTTCATACTTTGGCTCAAGTACGCTAAGAAGACGACGAAAGCCAGTATTATCTATAACTGACAACAGCTGGTCAACAAGAGCAATGAACTGGGTAAGAGCTTCTGTTATTTTTACCGCCCGTGGGTTGTCTCTGGACATTTTCTCTCTCTTCTCCAGCGTTTGCTCCAACGTTGGTTGTCGTGGTTTCCCGCTGCTAGCATTAGCAAACTCCTTGAACTCTGTGGTATGTTGGTTCTTTAGATGTTTAATCAAATTGTGTTAAAGGAGCTATTTTTCACCCCTCCTCTCGACAATTTAGCAGAGCATATTTTGCAGTCTGCTCTAGTTTTGTCATCGTCACTTATTGTAAAGAATCTCCAAATGGCTGACATTGCTTCTCTTCCGACGTTACCTGCTCATCTGAGGAGACATTAACGTTAGCTCACGCGAAAGGTCACATTGCCATAAAACGGTATCTAGTGCTGTTGTATCGGAGTAATTCTACGAGTACGAGTACGAGTACATGAGCGCTGTATCGGGTCGAGTACTGGTATCGGTATCGGTGCATCCCTAAACAAAAGCCTGATGTAGACAATTATGGATCCCTTACTTCCGCATTGGTAGATGTTGGTGTTATTTCCACAGATCTCTGTGCTAGGTGCAGATTATGAGTTTTCTCCAGATGTAGAGGATGTAGATGGGAGTGACTCAGGGGTTGTATCACCTGGTGCAACCAAACAGATCATATTAATTAGACCATGTCTGATCATTAATTAGCTATAGCCAGTAAACAATGTCTTAATATCCTCAGATCCATTGTTGTAGATAAACTGGTGGGGATGATATTTTATATTGTTCATTTGATTCTGCAGAGAAAAGTTATTAAAGTAATGTAGTAAAATAAAAAGTACAATATTTCTGAACGGAATGGAATGGAAATATTAAGTAGCAGAAAATAGATATTACAACCTCACAATTGCACACTGCAAAGTTACAGTACTTAGGTAAATGTACTTACTTAATTTCCACAATTACAATTAAATTAAAATTGGTTGCTCAGACAGTCCTTGGAACATTTTCTCTAAGTACAACTCCAGTAAAAATGTGAGCAACCACATCATTTATTTACAGTGGTGGATTTTATTTTCAGGGTCCTCTTTGACTGTTTCGCAAGAGCTATCAAGCAGCTCTAACGGCTGACCCAGAATTTTCACCCAGAATATGGTCAAGCTCCTTGTAAAACGGGCAAGTGATCCAACTGCGACTGCTTCATTGCTTGAACGTAATGGCAAGCCATTCTGCCTTATATGTCAGGCGTCATTAGCGCATTTCAAAGCTTCAAATCTTCAGCGCCACTTCAGCTCATTCCATGCTAACATCGACCAGGAATTTCTAAAAGGGACTGAACTTCGCAAGCACAACTTGGTCACTTTGAAATGTCATGCAGAAAAGCAGATACAGTTTTACGAAGCACTCAGAGACCGTAACGCTTGCATCGTATCAACTGGCTTGGAACACGGGCACGGGCTAAAAAGCCATACAATGAAGGGGAGTTTGTTAAAAAATGCCTCAGTGACGTTGTTGAAATCTTGTCTCCTGAAAATGACAAACTACAGCGATGGTATCAGACGTCCAACTGTCCCGCCACACTGTTGAACACAGAATATCAGACATTAACACGGCTATTGAATCACAGTTGCAAGCATGTGAGTATTTTAGTGTCGCATTGGATGAGAGTTGTGACATACAAGACAAGCCTCAGTTGGCAATATTTGCACTGTCTGTGTCAAATGATTGTGTGATCAAAGAAGAACTCCTTGATATTGTGCCATTAAAAGACAGAATCCGTGGCATAGATGTGAATGATCTGCCCATGCCGAAACTAACTGCAATAGCCACGGATGGAGCGCCAGCCATGATTGGATCTTTGAACGGGCTTGTGGGGCTGTGCAAAGCTGACCAAACATTTCCCAAGTTTTGGAATTTCCACTGCATCATCCACAGGGAGCAACTTGTGTCTAAATCATTGAATTTAGACAACGCCATGAATCCTGTGATGGAAATCATCAGCTACATCCGCACACATGTGTTTAACCACAGGCAATTCAGGAATGTCATTGCTGAGCTGGACAAAGGGCTTCCAGGTGACTTGCCGCTGCACTGCACTGTGAGGTGGCTGTCAAAAGGCCAGGTAGTCTCTCGCTTCTTGGAGCTTTTGGACAAGGACTATCCCGAGCTGGATCTGCAGCCTGTTGCACCAGCGATACGTAAGTTCTACCTTAAGTTAGGGTGCAAAGTCCACACTAAACAATACGTTGAAACTAGTTAGTTTGAGACTTAAGTTGTGTCGATGTTTGGTTCCACCACCGAGATGTAAGGTGCATCTTAGCTACTCTGGCCATACTTATCAAAACAGTGTCGCAGAAAACGACGTTTACGCATCCCATGGCCAATCAGTGAACAGCACTATTCTTAACAGAGTTTATTACGATTTTGTCATCTGTTTGTCTCTCTCTCTTTCAACGTTTGCAATACTGAAGAGGCTAATGGCTAAAAATAGCAACAAACCAACAAAAAGGGATCTATACAAGGAAATAATTATGATTAGGTGATAACTATGAAACCTTAATCTACAGCTAGTCTCAGTGACATCGAGCGGTAAAACCGTTAACTACAACATAGACGTAATTTAACGGTGCCCGTAACGAACAGTAAAGCATAACGGGCAGATGAAATTGTAACATTATAACTTATATATGCGTAGGAGCGATTATCCCTCTCATATTTCAAAATCTATGTTTTGTCCCCCCGCCCACTTTTCTTCAGCGATTTCGGAGTAGGCTAGGCGAGAAGGTTTACTATGAGTGGCTAGTCAATCAATCACTCCGCATCAGACATAATTAAACAGCTGAAACGCGAACAAAAATTGTGTAACTTAGGCCTATAGAAAACATCCGACACAACGCAAAGGAGATGCTGAAAAGTTAAGAGAGAAAAAATACGAGTTTGCTGAAGGCAGCTAAGTGCCTCAATATTACAGACTTTTCTTCTGTGCTGCTGTTATTACAACCTACCTGAAGACAGCAGTGAGGGCGCCTGCAGCAGGGTGGGGAGAAACTTGTTACAAGTAACGCAAATTTGCAAAAATAAATAAATAAAAATAGGTCATTGCCTTTTCACGTTCCTTTATTATTTATATTTTTACTCTTTAATCCAATATTTTCTTTGGGCTAGTAATCTACTCTTAATTTCGCTACATTTTCAAATCATACCTTCATAACTTCCAGGCTGTGTGCGCTCGGTTACGCAGAAGAGCCCGGTATAATTTGCTCCTCCTGATCACCCCACCTTTCAAAACGATGCGCCATGACAACCACTTGACTATTTTATGGAGGACTTTACACCTATTAAGGACTAGGTGTAAGATTTAAGTTGTAACTTATGTCTACGTTGGACGTATTTCAGCTGGTGCAACCCTTAAACCGTTAGTAGCACGTAAACTCCGTGCAACCCAGTGCTGGCCTTTTTGGTCGACATGCTGTGTCACTTGGACAGACTGAACCTGACCCTGCAGGGTAAAAGTTCTGCCTGACCTGGTGCAAAGTGTGTTTGCGTTTGTCAACAAACTGAAGCTGTTCAAGGCGCATATTCAAAAGGGAGATTTAACGCATTTTCCCACTCTGCTAAAAGCCACCAGTGCCGCCCTGAATAAGCAAAGAGCCAGATATGCAACACTGGTTGAAAACCTGCACGAAAGCTTTGTGACCCGGTTCTGTGATCTAGAACTGAAAAGGCCACAGATTACGTTCCTCGTTGACCCATTTAATGCGGAGACGGACTGTTTGAAAGCCCCGCTAGTCACAGATGAGGCTGCAGCTGAGTTGGAGATGATCGATCTTCGTGAGGAGGACACACTGAAACCTGCTTTAAGGGAAGGGACCATTGAGTTCTGGAAAAGTGTGCCAATGGAAAAATACCCCAATGTCAAACGGGCTGCGCTTAAGATACTGTCAATGTTTGGGTCAACATACGTCTGCGAGTCTGTGTTTTCTATCCTGAAACACGTGAAATCAAAGCATCAATCTGTTCTGACTGACACCCATGTGAAAGAATTGCTTCGAGTGGCAACAACGGAATACAAGCCAGATTTGAAGAGGATTGTTCAAGGCAAGGAATGCCAGAAGTCCTACTAAGCAAAATGCATAGTAAAAGAAACATCGTATTGTAAATTATTATATTTTTGTTGGTGGACTTGGTTGAACTGAGAGTTTTTGTGTGTGAGACAGTGCACACAATGTTCATTGTTGAAAATGACTGGCCTTTGGTGTTAGTACTGTAGGAGTCAATTTCTGTCATTATCATGTTGGTGTGTGACATTTACAATAAATCTGGCTGAGCAGAGGTCTGTGTGTGTGTGAGAGAGGAAGGGGGATGTCCATGTGTGCCCATGTGTATGTGGCTCTTTGCGGTAAAAAATGTGTCTCTAGTCTCTGACTGGTTGGCCACCTCTGTTCTATGGCCTTTTTCTTGTATCCGCTGGTTGGATCTTGCCTCAGTGTCTCATATGTGTTTGTGTCCATTAGTAGTGTATTGACCTTGTTCTGGTAATCCGCTGTGTTAAGGACCACCGTGCATCTTCCTTTGTCAGCAGGTAGGATAGTGATGTTTTGATCCTTGAAGCCAGTGATGTCACAGCCTTCCTTTCTTGGATTGTGAGGTTGGACGGGGGAGCCGAGGGCTGCAGATACCTTTAGTCTGAGCCACTGATGTAATGTACATAAAACAGTATTCATTTATGTCATCCGCAACACTTGTTTTTCCAGATGTGGCGATTGTTAAAGCATTACCCTACGTTAAGAATGTAGTATTAACAGATTCAGAGAGACAAGCTTTGTTGTCAGTGTACACAAATGTATATCCTAACAGCTCTGTCT
Organism: Micropterus salmoides; assembly: GCF_014851395.1. NCBI lineage: Eukaryota > Metazoa > Chordata > Actinopteri > Centrarchiformes > Centrarchidae > Micropterus > Micropterus salmoides. Next base: position 38,273,431 of record NW_024044348.1, on the reverse strand, counting down.
CAAAGGTTGGTCAATTAGCAAAGGCATGCTGTAGAGTAAGAAGCCTTGGGGTGACTTTTTGTGTAAGAGGCAGGGCTGAAAGGTCTGCATGTGTGTCTGCAAAGTGGTGCGTTTACAATTCAAGTTTTGAAGAGCCTGTCCTTGATCCTACTGCAGAGGTGCATCCTGGAATAGTGAAACAATTCCTTGTAATTTCTGTGAAAACACAAACTTCCATTATTCAGCATGTAGCGGCAAAAATAATGTGGCTGCACCCTCACCCAGACAGGCATTAATTTGGAAAGCCTGTGGAAATTTGGGGTATCCAGGGGATAGAGTCTAACACTGCCTCATCATCCCTCCCTGTTGAGCACATTACAAGCAGATGCGTTCTCAGTACCACAACTGTGCAGTGAAGTTACACTAGGGAGAGAGTATCTGTGGTCATTCCAATGTGTACAGTGGTAGAGATTTAAGCAAAGTTATATCTCTGAAGTGACCATTTGTGAGTGTATAATTATTGTATTGTAATTCTTTTTTGTTTATAAATTTATTGTTTTACATTGTTTATTTTGTAGGTTTTGTGTTGTTTGAGTTCATTTTACACTAAATAAATGTGCATAATCCTAAACAGTATTTCTCCTTTGTTATGAAGACACCAGAGGACACCCAGATGAAAACTGCTTTGTTGTAGATTGATACAATGTAGAGGTACACTGTGATTGAGTGATTTTGATCGTTGCATGGAGAGACATCAATACACACATCTGTGTACACAATGTACAAAGCCGTGTCTGCAGAAATAGCATAAACCCTTCATCAGATCAATCCCAATAAAATAGTTCTAAAGCATTTTCAGCCTAATTACATTTCCTGAATACTAATGAGGGAGGCAGGGGAACGGGGGCAATCTTGAGCTGCCAGTCCCGAAAAAGATTAGCATTTACAAAGCCATTTAAAGTAATTTCACTTTGATATCACTGATGTTGTTATTGCTGGATTGTAAAAATTAACACTGAATAGCGGCTGGATGAAGCACCTCTCCAGAGACGCTGTGCGCATTTACGCAGGAGCAACAGCACCATAAATTAATCTCAGGACAGCCGACAGGATTGGTCAAAATCTAATGTTAATTCATGTTGATTTTAACACTTTTAAAGTGTCTATATGGGTCCACACCAAAGAGTGTTAATTTAACTATTTTTGGTGGCCATAAAGGGATGGACATGGTCAGAAACAATGCTCAGGTAGGCCGTGGCATTTAAACGATGCCCAATTGGCACTAAGGGGCCTAAAGTGTGCCAAGAAAACATCCCCCACACCATTACACCACCACCACCAGCCTGCACAGTGGTAACAAGGCATGATGGATCCATGTTCTCATTCTGTTTACGCCAAATTCTGACTCTACCATCTGAATGTCTCACCAGAAATCGAGACTCATCAGACCAGGCAACATTTTTCCAGTCTTCAACTGTCCAATTTTGGTGAGCTCTTGCAAATTGTAGCCTCTTTTTCCTATTTGTAGTGGAGATGAGTGGTACCCGGTGGGGTCTTCTGCTGTTGTAGCCCATCCGCCTCAAGGTTGTGCTTGTTGTGGCTTCACAAATGCTTTGCTGCATACCTCGGTTGTAACGAGTGGTTATTTCAGTCAAAGTTGCTCTTCTATCAGCTTGAATCAGTCGGCCCATTCTCCTCTGACCTCTAGCATCAACGAGGCATTTTCGCCCACAGGACTGCCGCATACTGGATGTTTTTCCCTTTTCACACCATTCTTTGTAAACCCTAGAAATGGTTGTGCGTGAAATTCCCAGTAACTGAGCAGATTGTGAAATACTCAGACCGGCCCGTCTGGCACCAACAACCATGCCACGCTCAAAATTGCTTAAATGACCTTTCTTTCCCATTCTGACATTCAGTTTGGAGTTCAGGAGATTGTCTTGACCAGGACCACACCCCTAAATGCATTGAAGCAACTGCCATGTGATTGGTTGATTAGATAATTGCATTAATGAGAAATTGAACAGGTGTTCCTAATAATCCTTTAGGTGAGTGTATAAGACACCTGTGTTCCCTTGCTCTCTTTCTGTTTCCTGATCTATCCCCTTCTGTGGTTGTGGTTGGTTTGTTGTCCAGGTATGTGAAAGGAATACTTTCATGCACATCTAACTGGCTAACTGTTTTCTTCGCTTTTCCAGGTTACTCCTTACTTTAGTTCTGCTTTTTTTTTTTTTAATTCTCTTGTCTGTAACTTGTGTCTAGTTTTGCTTTAGCTGTAAATTCTTGAGGGTTTGTGATAGTTTGTCCAGCCAACTAGGTTACTTTATGTTAACTTGTTTGTGATTCTTTGTGTGTTAACATTTTGAGCGGGGTGCCATCTTGTTGGGAGTCTAGGTACCCCGTGGCAAGTTCCCTTCACTTGTCTGCATGTAAGTAACACAAAATGCACAAAATGCACTGCACCATTTTTGCTGTGAGTAATGCTGTGATGTTTGTAGTGCTGCACTTAAGGTAGGTAGTGGTAGCACTCCTGGGTAGTACTGTGTAGTCTGCCTCTCCGTAAGTGACCCTTGCTTAGTTTGTTTTTTGGAGAGCTGGATTTAAAGTTCTTGTATAAAATAATTGTAATAAATTCTTACTTACTGTTTTCATAGTCCTTATTGCTGTTTCGTGTTTCCTTTTCAGCAGTCCCAGTTCTTGCTTCTTAAAATTTAGGTATATTTTGAAACATGCCTCTGCCTAATCAGTAACATTCCTGTGTGCCTCTTCTCTATTCTTTCAAATCAAGATTTAAATATTTCCTGGGATGCAATTCCCTAGGTGACGTAGTTTGGCTTTCATTCAATTTCCCCCCTTCCTGGTCAAACATGCCCCATTTGCGAAAGAAAGATGGTCACGTTTGGTGTTTTGAAACTATAGAGATGGCAGGCACTGGCACCTCCAAAGAATTTGATTACATTAATTGTTAGGGTGGCTAGTAACAGAGTGGCGACATGAGTTTAAGTCATGGTAGTGATGGCTCACCATTGTGAAATGACCGTGTGCCAGTAGAGCAACATAAAATTTGACATTAAAAGATAATACTTCATTTACTTAAACAGGGTTAAAGTTTAGACCCAGGTCAAAAGCAGACCTAGTTTTCCAACAGTCAGAGGAGTGCTTTAGGAAGACTCTCAAAGTGTAAAAGCAAGGATCAGACCATTTCCCTTCTAGGTTTGATTTACTGAAACTTTGTTTTCCAGGTTTGAAACAAACTCCTTATCAACTGGTAACTCTCCCCGTTATCAGTGTTGGGCAATATTACTTTTTCCAGTAACTAGTGTAACAATTACCATTTCCAAAATGGTAATTGATTAGTTGGGCCTACTAATCAAAACATGTTGTGTTACTGGACGCACCATCCTTGACGTGAATGCACGGCAGGTCAGCAGCACCAGAAAGGGAGAAACTCTGGCCGCTGCTGCCAGTGATGCTTGGACTTGTCAGGAAAGAGTAGCGTTAAGCAATGTATGTGTTGTAAAAATACTGAAGGGCCTACTTCTATAAATGTGCAGGAAAAGGTTCACGGTTGTGATTTACTTATTACTTCAGCCGTTGGCATTAAGACGTTTTGTCAAAACCGTAACTTCATTCCTTGCTGCTGTTATGAACGGGATTTAAAAAGTGGGAGAGACTGCTTTGTTTGGGGGGAGGAGGGGTGGTAGTTAAAGTATTACTTTAACGGAACTTGTTACTTTTATCACCCAGTAATAAGTAGGGTAATACTGTTTTTTTGTTTTTTTAACAATTAACTTATTGCAGTTTCTAAGAACTTGCCCAACACTGGCTGCTAAAACACCAAAAATTGAACTCTTCTGTTTGCTGTGCAGTGAGCGACTGGACACTCAGGGATTTCCGCAACTTTGGCCCTGAGCACTGGGGCTCAGACACCCAACACGTGGAGAAGACCTGCAACTTTATGCTGTAGTGGCTCTCCTTCATGCACAGCTAGGCAACGACATGCACTTCAGTATATTGTATTTCTTCTATGAAGAAGCCTTATTCATTACTGTTTAATACTGAAACAGCCTCAGTATGTTTATATTGGTAACAGTATTTTAATAGCAGGCCTGCTGTTAGTCATGGTGTTGTAAGTCCTCTCACTAAACAGTGTTGAGTCTGTGGGGGATATCTGATACTTTTTCATAAGTGTGTTTGCTATTAATAAAGAACAAAGTTATATTAAGTCATTACATATACTAGCCAAATGGCTGCAAGATGGGACTTAAAATATAAACCTGCCATACTTATAGCCTGGGTTCAGAGTACCCATCTACTGCTTGAACAGGAATATATGGTGACTGTTTTAAACTTAAATCTGATCTGACATCCCTGTTGGGGAACATGGGATGCTCTTCTGTCACAGAACCACTCAGTGAATTAGGTCAAAAGAAATTAAGTAAAGAACTTGTCAAACATTATCTGGCTTTCATATTGAAAATGTAATGAAAAGTGAACTGGAGAGGAAATAAAGATGTTTCTCTTCCTCCTCCACCCTTGTCCCTCATATATTCCAGTGGGTCTGTTAGAGAGAGTGCCTCAGAAGAAACTACCTGGCGTCACTGATGGCCAGTTAAAATGTTGGGGACTGGGTCAGGATTAGGTGAGCAGAAGTATCATTCAAAATTAAACAACACTCAAATGTATTGTTAGTTTGTTATAACCTCTCACTTTGTCCCTCAAGTGAAATGCTACTTGGACCTGTACCAAAGTATTTCAACTTTTTGCCCAAACATAAGGCCAACGCCTACAATTGAATTTCTACTTCACTACTAAAACACCCAGGTTCTTCTTTTAGCTCTAGAGAATAAGATTCCAAGAAAGGACATTGTTTTAAATGATAAAGACTATTGAATAGTCTGCTTATTTGACTTGTGGTGCAGTAGTAGACTATATGGGTGTTTGTGTTCTTGTACTGAAATATATGCAATAAACTCTTGCCACCCTGAGAAATTTCTCTTATTTTATTTATTTTTTTTCTAGTTAAAGAAGCTGAAAGGTGTGATTTCTGATCCATCATCATTGAAGAACTTTAAAACATAAAAGTCCAGCAATGCTCTGTGAAATACATTTGAACATAGCCGTTTTTCTTTTGGAGATTGAAATGAAAGCCAGCTGAGTTTAATTAATAATTCAGTCAGTGAAATTAATCATTTAAATGTTAATGACAGCCTTTATTAGGTATAACTGTAAAGTGTAATCTATTCAACATCTTTGTGATAAAATGTATTTGTGTGATGCTTGTAATATGTTTTTTACGCTGAGCTGTTGATTCTACTTTTGAGATGGAGAGTAGATGGTTTCATATTGCATTTAATCTATTTTAATGATTTTTTAAACAATGACATGCACATACTGTACATGAGGAAGACAATGGCAATATTAGAGACGCCTCCAAATATAATGCAGCACCCAAAGGAAAACCCTGTGTTGATTAAATGTGTATTATATTGAACAAGCAATATCCAAGGTGTTATTTAGAAAAATAAAATAACTGAACATGCTTGCATTATTCAAAATGTATGTCTGAAAGATAAATTACAGTTGTACTTCAAATAAAGTATTTGCACAGACTGTGTGCCTGTAACTTGTAAGATAATTACATACATACATTTACATAATTAAATGTTGGTCAATTGATTTATTTTAGAGAAAGAACTGTAACATCTTAGAAACATGAAGTAGGCCTTTCCTTTAGTAAACAGGTGGTTTTCATTCCCAAACCTGCGACTTCAGTTGAGTGGTGAGTGCCAATCAGTAGACACCAGGTGCACTCAATTAACTTCAAACCACCACCTGCTCCATTTCAAGAGGCTACATCTTTGTCTGGGTGTTCAGCAGCTACAGGAGAGCCTTCGCATTGATTCATGGCTGGCGTCAGCGTTGAGCTGCTGGTGGTCCTGACTGCGATTCTGCTGGTTTCAGTAGAGGGATGGGCGCGGATCAAGAAAATTCAACGTACTAATGTTTGAGAGTCTGATCCACGAAGTGTTAACTTGCCAGGTAAACAACCACCAATGACCCAGCACTGACAATGAGCGTGTGGTCACTGAAAGCAGGTTCTTGCAAACCTCTTCTTTCACATAAACTGTATTACTGCATTAAGAACTCCACCATATTAACAAATCTGGGCCTGTTTTTACAGCTGGGCCATTATGTCATTTATGAGGGACAGTAATGCAGACATCACTTTGTAACTGTCAGTTACAGAATTAAGTCACAGACTTTATGATTGTAGTGACCACTCTCTTTTTCCTTTTGTGTGAATCACTCTCAGACTGAGACTTAAGACGCTTGCTTGTAGAAATACATGACCAAAGAAATACAATGTTCAGATGGTGTGTTCCAACATATGTATGAATGTTTATTTACTCCTTGCTTACAGAGGTTGAAAGAAAATGATTGCATGAACTAAACGCTAACTGAGGTATTAAAAGTAACGATACAATCCACACAGTCTAAAGACTGCATGCTCCTTCTTGCCAAATCTCTCGGGGGGGACAATTGTTGCGATGATTGCTAAGGTGACCAGTTCAATGGTCTTGGTCTGCTATAAGACAAGGATTAGGCTACGTACTGTACAGTATTTGTGAACAGCTACATCCTGAAGTTCATTGTCAATATCTACAATGAATGAACAGTCCACAGTTAAGATCAATAGATCTTTAGACCTCTGGATGTAAAGGCAACTACTTTAGCAATAATGGGGGGGGGGGAATGACTCTCACAATCATCTGACTTAACTGTGACACTTAGGAAGAATATAGCACAGGCACTGGGCTGATGTGCAATGAAATTATTTAGTTAATCTTGCGTTGCAGCTAAGGGACCCGTCTCAAGTAATAGGCTACAGTTATGTAGTAATGTCACATGCTGTGTATATGAAGGTGGATCAAACATAACTAATCTTAAATGTTTAATGGGGTACAGAGGAGCACAGTATTTATTTTCATTCTTTAAGTTGCACACATTACACAAGACTAATAAGGTAAGCAGAGTTGTTAAAAAATCCACTTATCCTGTAGATACACAGTATTATTAGGGGTGTGGGCTGTATTAAAGTATCCATTGATCCTGTACTCTATAATCACGCAGTAACGAGCTATGTGCTGTTCTCCCATTCTCACTCTGTATTTACAAACATCAAGGTGTGTAAGGGGAAATATAAAAGGTATATTCTCTCTTTTTGGTTTATTTTCTGTTTCTTTCCTACTACAACTACTTTTTACTCACCCCTGACAAGATGCCGGTGGTGACCACATCATGCTATGCTAACTATCAAGATTAGCTTAGCCTATGGCATTTTACGGAGCATAAATTATCCTAGTGGCTAGCGGACTTTTCCTCTCCTCATAGCTTAACAAATTACATGTAGTATTTATACTGTATCTTACTCACCGCTGACAGTCGCTGCATCTCCCGACATAACACCACAGTCAAATTTTCAGCCTGAACATGCGTTTTAAAACAGCAGCTGCTCGTAGTGAGAGCAACAAGCTGGAGGACTGCAGGGGGGGGGACTACCTTTACATCAAAGTCTGAGAGCGCTCTGCAACCAGACTGAAATAGCACCCACAGAACACGACTTGATGCTGATTGGACAGCGATATTCAGAGACAAACAGTCACAGCTAACTAACAGTGTGGTGGAAAGTGTGGAAAATCTCTTGCCTTTCCCGGCTTGGCGGTGCGTCGCCCTAATGAACAAGCCGCCCCGGGTCAGCTGCGCTGCTAGGCTGCAGCACACTCGCTTATGCCTTTTGGACCTGCAAGGGCATTAGCAAATCATGCAAAAATATCTCGCTATGCAAATTTGCAAACAAATAAATATAAACTATCAAATTGGCTCCTACAATGATCTTCGTTTAAATATTAACATTTACTATTGTCCTGTAATGTTATAGTCTGCTCTACTGCCTGTTTTGAACTTGGCTCAAATGTGTGATATCAAGCATAGATGACCTGAGATGTTTGTGTTTCAGTCCACTCTAGCAACTGCTTATTCATAAAGACTGGAAGAAACTATTTGGCTGGGCTGTCTACATTGATTTGACAGGAAATGGCTGAATTCTTTTTGACTGCAATCTGTGACATTGGTAACAAATACCTCCTCTCCCCTCCAGACGACAGCGGTGAAGATGCAGTTGAGGATTCACTACTTCAAGTTGAAGGCGCCACCACCAGTGGAAACTTGTACAACTTTGCTAACCATGGAGACCAGATTGACGCAGTAGATTCTAGTTAAAGAACATGGCGCAGAGGTACTGATAGTGGTTTCCAGATGGAATTTGAAGATCCCTTCAAAGAGCCAGACCAGCAGTACCAGTCAGCGTCGGACTGGGCTAGATGTAGTCTGCAGTGACGTTGGCTTCCAAATTACTCTGACGGGTTCATTAAGTGAAGTTAAAGTTGTGGGTATGTACTTGACTTTTCTGCTTATTTAAACGCAAGTCTTTTTTGCTGAATGCATGTTGTAAACTTACTAGGCTTTCACTTTGTTCATCAGGCTCAAAGGATCTGCTGGCTGTCATGGATGCTCCAGACTCTTGTGGTTATGAAGTGAACCCTTTGTCTTGGCTGTACCCTTCATCGGGTGCTATGTGAAATGGGTAGGTTTCTGTAAATGTACTGTAAAGTAATTGCCCTGGCTCTAGTCTTTGTAGTATTTCACAAAGAGCTTAGAGAAATTAACTCAGTTCAAGACTACACACACTTTTAAAGAGTGACTGCTACAGCCTGCAGTTGTTGTACGTCAACAAGTTTGATAAGACACAAGATGCGGTAGCAACTTGTGAGAGAAGTTTGACCCAGGCGCGTTTCCTCGCTCCAGTGGCCAATCCAATCCCACATTAAAGCGCATTGACTTCATCCCAGCGCTGCCACAACGGCCTGCATGTCCGCAACAGCCTGCAACACCGGCCCTGCCTTGATCGCCCCAACTCCCGCCGCTGCCTGGATCCCCCCCCCCCAGGGCCTGCAACACCGGCACTGCCTGGATCCCCCCCCCCCCAGGGCCTGCAACACCGGCACTGCCTGGATCTTATTTATGAAGGGTAACCATGACTGAACTCCATGTGTATTAAAACACACCCTCCTCGACCTGTCCGCCTAACCACGAGTCATATTTGTTTTTCCAAATGTGTCCATCCTTAAAATCATTGAATGCAAAAATCGTCACCAGAGGCGGTTCGTGGTTGAAGCCTTCCAGTTTATGGTTCAAAAGACAAATACATTGATGAAGAAGTGGGTAATCAGGAAGCCATTATGGGCCTAAATGGTCAAAGCTGTGCTGTGTACAACCGGTGCAGACTGAGAAGAGCCCTGACACAATATTGTGGTGACTTGTTCATTAAGGAGTCTGTTTTAAAATGGAACAGTAATGTATTCTATTCCGCTATCATGATTGCGAAGAAATGAAATTTACAAAATCATGTGTACTACACCTTGTCTAGCTTTCAAGTGTGAAGTGTCTGCTCCAATTGAATTGTCTTCACTTGAGATTTTGTACTTTAGAGGCAACTGTACCGTAACAGTTATGGGATGTAGAAACTTATTTTTCTGACATGGTGAATGTCTATTTTTTTTATCCCCCCCCCCCCCCCAAGATCTATTTCATGTGCTTTACAGAAGTGTGTTTAGCAGCAGATAGGCCATGTGAACAACGGTGCTTTGATGGAAAGGTGAGTCTGTAAACTATGCCAATGTGCTATCAGCTCAGTGTTTTTAAAAGTCTAATCAATTCTTTTCTTCTAGGCACCATGAGGGTGCTGCAGAAGACTTATGAAGATAAGGGGGAAGAATAAATATACCATGTTTTTAACACGTACACCAGGTCTTGTGGTTTTTGTTAATATGTAGACTTACAAGTCTGTAAATGACTTAAACCACATTTCTCTTGTGAAATGGTGACACTATTCATACAAGGATACTGTTGGTAGAGTGATCTTCAGCCTTTTGATCAAGGTTTGAGCAGAGGAATCTCTACACTGTATATTGTAGATAAGGAGAGGGGAAATGAGAATGCAAATATCCATAGAGGATCAACAGAAACGCCTCAGAATAATGCAGTACTTCAACACCAAAACTACATGCTCCAAAATTGAAAAGTACTTGGATGAGATATGGGTCTAGAGCTGACAGTGTTATTGGGCTGTGAATGGCCTAAGACATGTGGTGTTATATTAAGGTAACATGACAAGGGAAAATGCAGTACGAGGACCAATCTCTTACGTTTTATTAGTGGTTGGACTTTATTGAAGAGACTGCACGAAATGAAAGACTGACTTACGTTCTCAGAATTCAACACATGCAATGTACTTAAGAAGAAACAGACATACAGCTAAACAAGGACAACAAGCTGGACAAAGGGAAAAACAATTACTATGTCCAAATCTATATAACAATGTATGCAAACAGTAAGACAGAGTGACAGCAGTTCTGGCATGCATTTATGAACCCTTTGTAGCTAGTGGTCATTTAAATTTTTACATATGTTTGGAAATTGACCCCTTAAGGCTTGACATACAGCTAAGCAGTAAATGTGTGCTCTGTAGCTGCATTGCTGCCTTTGGAGCCTCAAGTGTAAATGTGATTTAGATGGGTTTTTTTCTGTGGCGCACGACCAGAGGAATTGGTTCAATTATGATATGCCTTGCACTGGGCATGTATGTCTCAAATGGCAGGCTCTGGTCCATTAATGACTAAAAATACCACTGATTACTGCACAAAAGCACAACTTTACTCACTGATTTTGCTGAAACTGGATCATATTTGATGGGAAATATTTCCTGGTTTCAGGCCTGGTGCCAGGATGAAGTGACTGAGGGGGCAAATCTCTGTGTGTGTGGAGAGCAATATATCCATATCAATACACAGGCCCCAATTTTAATGATGTAAGCGCATGCCATGAAGCACATGGTCTATGCGCCGGGTGCATGGTTCAAAAGGGTTGCACTTGGGTGTGTAGAGCATAACATGCAATACGGCAATCGGTGTCATTTCCCATTCCCTTTTAAAGCAGGTGAACTTGTACTTTGGCGCATTGCTATTATAATAGCGTATTGAATGCCACATTATGAAAAACACCAATTGACTGAATTGCAGACTCGCAGCAGAGGATATAGAGAGAAGTGTGGACGTGATATAAAAACCATCTCTGATCATGAAGCCTATGTTACTCTGCAGCTCTGTAGTTTATCAGTGAAGAGTCGGAACTCCAGTCTGTTAACATACAGACGCTGTCTCCTCTAACGTCTGGATCATCACTGTGCTGCGTTAATATAAAATGATGAACCGGTCAAGGGTCACATCTCTCCCTTACATTGGTTTCTTTATTTTGTGCTTTATTGATTTATGAGTGTTTTTAAATTATTTACTTTCATAATTAGAGAGGCTGCTGTCAGTCATTTTAAACGTTATTTGCGCAATAAAGTCACAACAAATGTCGCGGGGTAGCCTATTTGAGCAGCAGAACAAAAAAAAAACTGTAGTTATAAAGTTGACATGACAGGACAGAGGAAACCGAATTCAACTTTTATCTTCTGAAATCATTTAGACGCTCTGATGGAGCTCAGGATTGACCAGGAGGACGGCTGCTTTACTCCAAACAGTTTCACTGTATGAACTTGGACTGTGTGTGAGACCTTTTGGATGTGTAGAAGAACACAGAACATCAATTAACATCCTGACCAATCCTGCCAGCATGTCAGGAGATTTTAATAATCAATGAAGTTACGCTGTAAAATGGCACAGTGAAATACTGTGCCATTGACTTTAGACCTGTTTTTTTTTTCCGTCAATGCAAAAAGGTCAATCCCTTTGCTCCGGGAGCAAGACCGTAGGTTATCAGGCTGCTATGTCAGTTTCTGTATTTGTTTTCATCCTGTGGTGGCAAAATGTCGGTGTTTTCACTATAGATGCGATTACCTACCTTACCCAATATTCTAAACACAGCTGAATTTTATGTAGCATAATTTAGAAAAATGACTGACTATTGTTGTTTTCATAGGTGCTATAATAATAATAATAATGTTGCAGACTACTGTTCTGCTTCTTTTTACAGACTCCATCGAGCATGCAGACCAGTAGTTACACATACAACAGTTTAAAAGTCCAAACAAAAGTATTTATTGGAGAGAAACAATTCTAATCAATTCCAAAATTCAAAGTAGATTTTTACCCAACGGGAAAAAATGTTTTCTTGCTGAACAATAGCCTACATGGCGGTGTAAAACTATTCTTCACAGATAAAAAAAACACAGGAGGGAGCCACACGCTCTTTTCAAGCGACCACAAAACACCCCTGTAGCCTAGCAGGGAAAGACGACTTTGCACTAAGTCTATTTCATAGGCTACATGTTTATAGCCATACCACTTTTCATGTTAGGCCTATTGGCATATGTTTTACATCTCAGAATAATTTCAAGCCATAATTTAGGGCTGAATACAGCGTTTGTGCATGTTTACTCTGTACAAGTGGATCGCTGTCAGATGATGAATGAATCCAAGACACATCACTCACTCCTAACCTCCCCACCATCGGCCTGTCCTTCACTCACTGCGATGAGTGAGTCTGCATGCCTGTTTAGTAGTAGACTAAAGGTGTTGCCAGTAGCAACACAGAATGTGGATTTAACGTGAGAAATGAATAGCGCGAAAATGACTGCATTCTCTATAGAGAAAATTTTTTGCCTGCTGGGGCAGAAAATATAACTGAGGGGGCAAAGCCTCCTCTTGCCCCCTCGTGGCGCCGGGCCTGCCTGGTTTTCTCTGATTTTCCCCAGCTGCTCTGCCTCAACCACTGCGCGAAAAGAGCTGTAATGTAAAACTCCTGAGCACTCCTGTGTACTCCACAGATAAACGTTTGCTGAGTTTGCTGTCCCATCACACAATCCCGAATACTCCTGGATATGTACCAAGTTTGGGGCACAGCAGGGAGCCACTAAGAGCCATCAGTTACCATAGTGAATAATCCCCGGGTGGGGGTCATTGCAAGGGAATATTAGCATTTCACAACTTTGGGCCACAAGGCAGTGGCCTCCATCAATTGGTCAGAGGTCTTGCATTAGATTGGTTGCTCAATGCCTTGTCCCTCCTCTAACCCCCCACACTATTGGTCCACTGTATGGCCTCATTTGGGTTTATTATTACTCATTATTAATATTTATTATCATTGGTGTTCATGGTTATAATGTAAAGGTAATCAGATAGACAAAGTTGAGTTTGTTATTTTTTTTATTTGTAAATGACACTGGGCACATGACATATATTTACACACACACAGTCAAAATTCTATAAATCAAAATATATTAGCACAGAATACACTATACTATTATTAGAGATTTATATTTATTTATACTTACTCTTCTCTTTCTGTGTCTCATGCACGGAATGATCCTGCTGTCCTCCATCTTGTCTTTGTTCTCATCTTGGGCCATCCTGTAACCCCTTCTAACAGTTTCAAAATACGTCTTGCAGGATGCTAGAGAGAGAGGGAGATAGTGAGGGGGGAGAATGTGTTTATTTATAACTAACTAATCTATACAGTTAAATAGTTGTAGCCTTGGGACATTCTCTTGTGACTTACCTTTAACAACAGCAGGATCTACGTCCGGTACAGCCATGGAGACGCCATTAAAAAGATAGGTTGTGACCTCGAGGTTTTGGGGAGGATAGACTGTGGAGCAGTAATTAAAGAAGGTTGATTAAAAATATAATTTAGAAGAAAGGGCTGTTATGAAACAATAGTTTTAAAGATATACCTTCTCTGTGGGTCATATTTGTGTATGTTGTTTCCCCCATTGTGCAATCTCTGTACGGCTTCCTGTAAAAATCCAACATAGTATGAGGGCTCAATTCAAATACATTAATAAATAAAGCATACAAAGTTATGTGGACACAGCCGAATGTTTGTGACAGTCAGAAAATAACTTACCGCAACAGAATTGTTCCCAGCGGTCTTTAATTTCTTTGAAGCAGGCTCCTCTTTTGCCTCTTTGAGCTCATTGATGTCAGCCTCCATCTTATCCGACTTCTTGTCCATGGTCTCTCCAGCTTTTCAAATATCCTCTTCAAACTCGCACTTTCCATATGCATCAGTCTGTTTTCGTTCGGACTCGGCGTTTGAATAGTCACATTGTACCGACGTAAAGGCGTAACGAAGGTTACGATATGGTAACCCTAGTTTTATTAGCACAGGCGGAGCCCTCTACTGGACTCTATGGGTACTACCTCTCCTCCTATCACTCGCCCACTGAAATTTTGCATACTGTAAGTAGCCGACCAATTGGATGTCGCTACTGTACGTGCGTACCGTATAAATAGCCTTGTCCTCACTGCTCAGCATCCAACCAACCCTTCAGCAGACGGTGGTGGAGCGGCAGGGCTCCATCGTAGAGGGCTCCGCCTGTGCTAATAGAACTAGGGTTATCATATCGTAACCTTCATTCTATCTCACACAGGCTCCGCCCTCTACTGGACTCTATGGGTACAGTGGGTGGAGCCCGATGACTGTCTGCCCAGCCCCGAGCCCCCGAGCCACAGCTCACCTCACCGACACGATCGGCCACAGGTCACCAGCCACAGGCCCTAAGCTGCCTCCATCTTAAGCGATGGGGCAGTGGGCCACCCGTCAGAAAGGTCACTAGACTGCTAGGGGTTTGGCATGACCAAGAGGGATCTGATCCAGCCAGAACCAACACCTGAACTGTCCTGACCCCTTACAGGGACATCAGAGTCAGTGTAAAAATGTTTTCTATGTAGTCTATGGTAGACACCAGTCTCCTTCTTCACAGATCCTGAGTCGCACCTGCGAGCACAGATCCTGAGAACACATTGCCCGACACATCCAAGAGGTAAAAACGCACAAATGGACATGGTGAAGACCACGATGCCGTTGTGCAAATCTCCTCAACGCTCACCCCGTTGAAGAGGGCCGTTGACACAGCCACACCCCGTGGCGTCTTGGATAGAGCTTTACCGATCGCACCATCACCAAAGCAAACAAGCAGTTGATCAGTGCATCGAATGGGGGCCGTGCGCTTCATATAATGTGTTAGGGCGCGCACAGGACACAGCAGGTGCAGCCTCGCCTCCCTAGGCCCAGGGTGAGGCGGAGGGCGGAAGGCATCCAAATGTATGGTCCTCGACCTGAACGAGCTTCTTATGTTCTTAGGAACAAAGGAGGGGTTTGGTCTTAACACTGCTGCACTGTGGTCACCATGAAGCAGCATGCAGCTGGGATGAGCCGACAGCCTTGTTACTGGCTCTCACCTCTGCCAAGAGGGTGAGTGAGCTGTGCGCCCTGTCTTGAGAGATAGCATCTTCAAGGAGGACTGTTCCAGGGGCTCGTAGGGGTTTGACCTCAGAGCCTCTAGTACCAGTGGCAGGTCCCACTGGGGTGCAGAGACACGAAGCACCGGTCGTTGTCTCCTCACACCCTGTAGAAAACACTTCACGAGGGGGTGGGTGAAGACAGGTCTGTCGCCAAACCCCTCATGACAAGATGAGATAGCTGCCACATACACCTTAATGGTTGAGTTTGACAATCCCTTCTCCATTAGGCCCTGTAAAAAGGAAAGGATGGATCCCACTGAGCAGGTTATGGGATCCATTTCCTTCTCAATGCACCAGCGCTGAAAGCCCAGCCACTTAGCTTTGTAGCGGGAAGTGGTAGAGCCTGCCCTCGCTGCCTGGATGGTATGTACCACCTCTGCGGACAGCCCAGCCTGTCTCAACCTCCCCTTTCAGGAGCCAAACCTGGAGAGGTTGGCCGAGCACCGGCAGCGTGCCTATGGTGCCTGACTCCTGTGACAGAGCCCCCCAGACTTGAGGCACAGGCCAGGGCTCCGTCACTGCCAGCTGCGTCACCTCTGAGTACCATCCTGCCGATCTGCGGCTGGGGGCTACCAGGATGACTGACAACCCTTCCTTCTCACCCTCTCCAGCAGGGGGGGATGAGATGGAGTAGAAGGAAAGCATACAGCAGCCCTTTTGGCCACGGCGCGTGTGCAAACGCTAAGGCCAAACGAGACGGTGGGGTGGCTCGGGCATCCACAGTGCTACGCCGCCTGAGCTGCGACACACTCCGCTCGCAGAGGCAACGAGCGATTTTCTCTGCCTCGCTATGACGGGAGAGACTTGGCTAGTGGCAGCATCTCTCCGGCAATAGCTACCACGGTTACTCCGTTATGCGCTGCGACCTCTCGTTGGAGCAGTTGTCGGCAGCGTAGCGTGTATGTCTTTGTGGCACGAAAACACTACCGGTGAGCTAGCAGCACGCCCCGAGCGGGTTCACGTAAGCGCGCTCGGAATGCAGGCTAGGATCAGATAGCTGCATTGTGCCGCTTCTAGGGCAAGAGCGGCTCGTTTCTCGGCCGACATGACGCGGAAGCGGAGTGTGTCGCAGCACTGTGATGCCCGGGCCACACCACCGTCTCATTCGGCCTTAGCCGGGAGAGCGGTGTGGGCCACGGGGCAAGACGTTAGCTTAGCATCGGTGAACGCGCCGTGTTGAAGTGCCGTGTTCTGCATAACACTTTGCTGGGAAGGGGTTCGTGGGGAGGAATTAGCTCTTTGAGGAATGTAGGTTGTTTTAATCAAAACATTTGGTACATTCACACCCTTCACAAGCAGCACACAACGGATAAACACAGTGGCTTGGACATGAGACGGATCCACGGACATCTGTGAAGACAGCGGTGATCTGGCTTGGCGGGAGCACGTCGTCAGAGAGTGGCATTACAACGGCGAGGCTTGCCGCCCTTGCCGTGAGCCAGCGGCAGGTGGCGATTGAGCTGCGCCATCTCCTCCTCCAACCTTCTGAAGCGCTGAGTAGCGGAGGATATGAAGCCAAAGAGGCCGTTGGATGAGATGGGGGCACCCAACAGCTCTTCCCGGTCCTTCCCACGGAGAGCGGTAAGTGTCAACCACACGTGGCGAGAACCTACTGTGGCCAGAGACATCACGTGCCCAGCAGCGGTGGCCACACCCTGAACCCGGTTATTCATCTGACCGATGGCTCGGGGCAGGAAATCTACCTGGTCCGATGAGGGGTGGGGGATCACGGTCTCGGATGCCGCCGCCCAGCACACCCAGATTGTTGGCCGCTTTGGCCAGCTGCGCGCCCAGTTAACGTCAACGTCCCCCTATCCTGCGCCAGCGCCGGGCGGGGCCTCCTTCCCGCTGACCAGCCAGCAGAGTGAGGAAGAAGGTGGGCAGCGAGGGCCTCTTCCAGCACGCGCAGGAAATCAATCTGCACCCGGGGCACAACAGGCAAAGGCGAGCTTCAAGGAGCGGCGACTCCATCAAGGTCAGTGGGTGGTTCGCCATCTGTCTGAAGAAAAAAGGATGCTGAGCAGTGAGGACACCGCTATTTATACGGTACGCACGTACAGTAGTGAGGTCCAATTGGTCTTACAGTATGCAAAATTTCAGTGGGCAAGTACGTGCGTGTGATAGGAGGAGAGGTAGTACCCATAGAGTCCAGTAGAGGGCGGAGCCTGTGTGAGATAGAACATCTCAACTCTGCTCTCCGTAAAACTCCAGCGATCTTTTGCAAGCCATCTTCTCGTTGTAAACAGGATACGACGTACTTTTACTAACTTTAACGTCCTTTTGTTTTATACACATGTAACACCCATCCACAAACAAAATGTTGCGCCGCTACAGTTACAGGTAATGCTATTGGTTACTTTCACTCTACACAAAACATAAACTGATTCCGTTGATTGGAACTGGATGACTTCATTGTAGTTATCATCCATTTGCAAGTTTGGAAAGCAGAAATACGGAAATAAAGCGCTGTAGCAAAATAAATACAGGTTAAATTCAGTCATCCCTCCGTTTATCAGAAACATTGTAAACTAATAGGTCGATAAATTTAAAAAAAGAAGAAGAACGGACCGGATGGCTAACCCCTACTTATTACAGAAGCAAAATGGAAAAAAACCTGTTTGCTTTCAGGCCATGGAGGGAACAAGGAAACGGAAGAGACAGTTTTGTGGTCATCGTAACGATTTCATTTCACACACGCTTTTTTATTCGCACAAGAAAACATATTTTTCTAAATGGAGTTTGGATAAAAGACGCTACCGATAGGCCTACTCTGCGAGTTTGTTTAGCACGCAACCAGAGGACAACGAACATGGACAACAACCAGAAAATGATGTGGACGACACTCTGCAAGGTACGACTGTCTAGGTTATTTTCAGTAATTATAATTACGCCCTTTTCATTTCAGGCCAGGCTGGCTGCACCGTGCACAATATTTTCATCTGTAGCTGCTAACGTTAGTTAGTGCTATTTGAAAGCTATACTACCATGCTGTAGTTTCAGTCATTATTTTGCTCTGAACAAAGACATACGGAGGCATAAATGCGTAAGGTAACCATGCAACGTTAGCAGACTTGAAACCAGCTGACCACCTACCTCTTAACAAATCATGAACGCATAAATATATCCAAAGTAACATTACAAGTAATTATTTTTCACTCAAAATCTACTCAAGTAAAAGTACAAATATGATGCATTCAAACTTACTAAGTTACTTGTGGGATACCACAAACGTTTGACTAAAGTCACTGGAGAGCATTTTTTTATTTGTTACATTTTGTGGAAATATTGTGCGAGTAAAATAGCTCTTGTTTTTCTGTTATAGAGAACTTTGAGTATGAAAATCTCAAGCTTCCCCTGGGTGCCAGTGACTCTTCAGATACTGCCAGTGCTCCACAGTTGCCATCAGCAGTGTTTTGTATGCAACAAGGGGACAAACAGACTGATATACAAGACCAAGAACTGTATGAGGACTGCACTTTGCATGGTAAGATTGTGTGCCTAATAATGTCAAATGTCTCAAAGCCTGTAGCTTACAAACTACTGTAATTCTTTGGAGACTGTTACTGTGCTAAAGTACCCAGAGAAATCTGTCCTACTTCTTTTGTATTTACAATAGTTTGAATGTAGAATTACATTGTCCTGACCTGTCCTCCTTGGTGATGATTTTGTGTCTGTGGTTTTAAAATTGGTGTTGGCATGAAGATACTGACATTTTTGGAGAGGAATATACGGATGCAGATGGGGGTGAGGGTCACAGAAGACAGCCCTGAACATTTGATGTTGAAACTGCTTGCATTTATGCCTTTGGCATGGCAAGCTGTTTTCAAAATATCAGACCGTGCAATTTTTGCACTTTTGCAGTGCATAAGACAATTAATTTGGCTCATGGGACATATTCTGTGCGTGAAACACACTGTGGGCTGGCTGGAAAGATCCCTAAGACTTTATATTGACTAAGGAAATGGACTAACATCTGCAGAGACAGCTTTTGCCAGTTTGTGGTATGTCCAAAGTGTATGGCAACATACACAATTGAGGAATCATACACCACCACTAGATCCGGTACAAAAATCATTAACACTTGTGCTTATAGGCCTTTCCACCAACACCCACAGAAGAAATTAAGAAGCAAATGTGGGACTCCTTTGATGAGGAAGCTTATTAGCTCAAGTGGTAAAGAATACCTGTATCCCATACATGTCTACTGTTACAAAAAGGTCAGTCAGTCTTTGGAGACTTTGGTGAGAAGGTCTGGATTTTTGGAGAAATGTGAGCAATGGAGAAACCGCAGCATGCCTGACTCTGTCATGGGGGATGTATATGATGGGAAAATCTGGCAGGACTTTCAAAATGTAAATGGTCAATCATTTCTATCAGAACCTAATAATTTTGCACTGATGACGAATGTTGACTGGTACCAACCGTATAAGCACTCCCCATATTCAGTCGGTGTTATATATCTTGTTGTCTTAGATTTGCCGAGAGAGGGACGCTTCAAAGATGAAAACATGATTTTAGTTGGAGTAATATCACGGAAACTTGAGAGGAATTGGCGTTCCACCAAAGTGGAAAATTCTCGTTTAATTTGGCAAGATAGTCTTAAAACTTATAGGAAGGCCCTCCGTAATGCCAGAGCAGCGTACTACTCGTCATTAATAGAGGAAAATAGGAATAACCCCAGGTTTCTTTTCAGCACTGTAGCCAGGCTGACAGAGAGTCACAGCTCTATTGAGCCAAGTATTCCCATAGCTCTCAGTAGTTACGATTTCATGAGCTTCTTTAATGATAAAATTCTAGCTATTAGAGACAAAATTCACCAAGACCTGCCCTCAATTGGCACCGACTTATCTCTTAACTCAGGAACCTTAGAAACAGCTGTAGAACCAGATACATGTTTAGACTGTTTTGCTTCCCTCAATCTTTACCAACTAACTTCAATAATTTCTTCATCTAAACCATCAACCTGCCTCTTAGACCCCATCCCGACTAGGCTGCTTAAAGATGTTTTACCCTTAGTCAGCACCTCTATACTAGATATGATCAATCTATCTTTATCAACAGGCTATGTACCACAGTACTTTAAAGTAGCTGTAATTAAACCTCTTCTGAAAAAGCCCAAACTTGATCCGGATGTTTTATCAAACTATAGACCTATATCTAACCTTCCATTTCTCTCTAAGGTTCTGGAGAAAGCAGTTGCTAAACAGCTGTGTGACTTTCTACAGAGCAATAGTTTATTTGAGGATTTTCAGTCAGGATTTAGAGCTCATCATAGCACAGAGACAGCACTGGTGAAAATTACTAATGACCTCCTTATTGCATCAGACAAAGGACTTGTCTCTGTACTGGTTTTATTAGATCTTAGTGCTGCATTTGATACCATTGACCATCAGATCCTATTGCAGAGACTGGAATATTTCATTGGCATTAAAGGAACCGCTCTAAGCTGGTTTAAGTCCTATTTATCAGATCGATTTCAGTTTGTACATGTTAACGATGAGTCCTCCATGCACGCCAAAGTTACTCATGGAGTTCCTCAAGGATCTGTCCTTGGACCAATCCTCTTCACTTTATATATGCTTCCTTTAGGCAATATTATCAGGAAACATTCCATAAGCTTTCATTGTTATGCAGATGATACTCAGTTATATCTATCGATCAAGCCAGATGAAACTCATCAGTTAGCTAAACTTCAAATGTGCCTTCAGGATGTTAAAACCTGGATGAGCTGTAATTTTCTTATGTTAAACTCAGATAAAACTGAAGTTATTGTTCTAGGGCCTAAGCACCTCCGTGACGCATTATCTAAAGATATAGTTTCCCTGGATGGCATCGCCTTGGCCTCCAGCACCACTGTGAGGAATCTTGGAGTTATCTTTGATCAGGACATGTCGTTTAAGTCCCACATTAAGCAAATTTCAAGGACCGCCTTTTTTCACCTACGTAATATTGCGAAAATCAGGAACATCCTGTCTAAAAATGATGCAGAAAAACTAGTCCATGCATTTGTTACTTCTAGGCTGGATTACTGCAATTCCTTATTATCAGGCTGCTCGAAAAAGTCCATTAAGACTCTTCAGCTGATCCAGAATGCTGCAGCACGTGTTCTGACAGGAACCAGGAAAAGAGATCACATTTCTCCTGTTTTAGCTTCTTTGCATTGGCTTCCAGTAAAATCCAGAATAGAATTTAAAATCATTCTTCTTACCTACAAAGCTCTTAATGGTCAGGCACCATCTTATCTTAAAGAGCTCATAGTACCTTACTACCCCACCAGAGCACTGCGCTCCCAGAATGCAGGGTTACTTGTGGTTCCTAGAGTCTCCAAAAGTAGACTAGGAGCCAGAGCGTTCAGCTATCAAGCTCCTCTCCTGTGGAACCAGGTTCCAGTTTGGTTTCAGGAGGCAGACACCATCTCCACATTTAAGAGTAGGCTTAAGACTTTCCTCTTTGATAAAGCTTATAGTTAGGGCTGGCTCAGGTAGTCCTGAACCATCCCTTAGTTATGCTGCTATAGGCTTAGACTGCCGGGGGATTTCCCATGATGCACTGAGCTCCTCTCTCCTCTACTTTCTCTCCCTCTGTATGCAACCTTATCCCATTATTGCATGTTACTAACACAACTTCTCCCCTTTCTGGTAGTCTTGTGCTTTCTCGTCCCTCTCCTCTCTCCTCCACTTCCTGCAGGTTTTCTGGCTCTGGAGCTGTGGAGTCTGGATCTGTGGCTGCGGGTCGCCTGCTGCCCCCGTGTTCCTGCTTGACACCCTCTACTGCAACGACTATTGTTGCTAGTCTTATTGTTATTATAATCATTAACATTACGATGGTTACCATTAACACTATTATAAATATCTGTACCATTTTTCATTTAGTTTATAGCAACATTACCTTCGCTGTCTGTACCTCTGTGTGTATATTGTGTAGGCTGCCTCCCTCCCCTCTCTCTCTCCTTACATCCCTCTCTCTCTCTCTCTCTCTCTCTCTTTCTCTCTCTCTCTCTTTCACTCTCTTTTTCTCTCTCTTTCTCTCTCTCTCTCTCTCTCACCCCAACCGGTCGAGGCAGATGGCCGCCCACCCTGAGCCATGGTTCTGCTCGAGGTTTCTGCCTCTTAAAAGGAAGTTTTTCCTTGCCTCTGTCGCCTAGTGCTTGCTCTTGGTGGGAACTGTTGGGCTTCTGTAAATATCATCACAGAGTACGGTCTAGACCTGCTCTTTTATGAAAAGCGCTGTGAGATAACTGTTGTTGTGATTTGGCGCTATATAAATAAAATTGAATTGAATTGAATTAATACCAGAACCCAAAGAACCCCAACTCAACATGTACGCATACCTTGAGCCCTTGGTTGATGACCTCCGAGAATTGTGGGAAGGAGTTGTTCTAATGGACTCTTCACCCTTTGGATGCCAGGTTTACAGAGCAGCTTTACTCCATGGAGCACTAAGAGGTAAAATCTGATTTATTATGCTATTTTTTGCACTATTGTTCAGCTTTTTCCTATTGTGTGCAATATATCCAACATTAAAACAATTATTGTCTTTTCTGGATGTAACAAGTGAAATTTGACAGATCAACTTGGACTCTGCGCACCTCTGAGGAACACAAAAGATTTGCAAAGATGACAGAGAAGGCTACAACAAAGGCAGCCCAGAAGAAACTGGAGCCAGCTGAACTGTTCTTCGTGCCATACTATGATGCCATCCGGTTTGTTGTCATTGATCCCATGCACAATTTACTCCTCGGAACTGCTAGACATGTTTTCAAACTCTGGATTGAACGTGGGGTATTAAGTATCCAGAAGCTTGAAGAACGAAAAGAATGGACTCACTCATTATGCCACAGGATGTTGGAAGGATTCCTCTCAGAATTGCATCAGGGTTTAGTGGGTTTACAGCAAATCAGTGGAAAAACTGGACAACCATCTATTCATTGTTTTGTTGAAAAGGCTTGATTGAGGATCCAGATTATGATATGTGGTTTGATTTTGTGCAAGCCTGCATTATTATGTGTTCAAGGGTCATCTCACATGATAGGCTTGAAGTAGCTGACTACTTGCAAGTTTGTTGAACTGTATGGATCTCTTCATTGCACACCTGACATGCACTTACATTTATATTTTAAAAAAATGCCTGTGAGATTATGGCCCCGTCTGTGCCTTTTGGTGTTTCTCATTTGAGCGGTTAAATGGAATGTTGGGACAGTATCATAATAACAACAGAAATATTGAGGTTCAGGTCATGAGGAATTTCCAACATCAACAGCTCCAGATGCCACTGCAAAGTGCCTATATGCAACGGAATTCATCAAAATATGTGCGTTCCTTGTCAATCTATGACACCACTGATGTAATGTACATTTGGGGCGGCTGTGGCTCAGAAGGTAGAGCGGGTTGGCCGTTAATCGGAAGGTCGGAGGTTTGATCCCTGGCTCCCCCTGGTTGCGTGTCGAAGTGTCCTTGGGCAAGATACTGAACCCCGAATTGCCCCTGGCGACTATTCCGCCAGTGTATGAGTGAGTGTGAATGTTAGTTTCTGTTTGAGCACTTAGGCTCAGTGTATGAATGTGTGTGACTGGTGAATGCAGATGTAGTGTAAAAGCGCTTTGAGTGGTCAAAAAGACTAGAAAGGCGCTATACAAGTACAGAGCATTTACATAAAACAGTATTCATTTATGTCATCCGCAACACTTGTTTTTCCAGATGTGGCGATTGTTAAAGCATTACCCTACGTTAAGAATGTAGTATTAACAGATTCAGAGAGACAAGCTTTGTTGTCAGTGTACACAAATGTATATCCTAACAGCTCTGTCTCAAAGGTTGGTCAGTTAGCAAAGGCATGCTGTAGAGTAAGAAGCCTTGGGGTGACTTTTTGTGTAAGAGGCAGGGCTGAAAGGTCTGCATGTGTGTCTGCGTTTACAAGTGGTGCGTTTACAATTCAAGTTTTGAAGAGCCTGTCCTTGATCCTACTGCAGAGGTGCATCCTGGAATAGTGAAACAATTCCTTCTAATTTCTGTGAAAACACAAACACATTCCATTATTCAGCATGTAGTGGCAAAAATAATGTGGCTGCACCCTCACCCAGACAGGCATTAATTTGGAAAGCCTGTGGAAATTTGGGGTATCCTGGGCCCAGTTTTTCAAAAAATGTAATCTGGATCAAATTGATCCGGATTTGGAAATCCCATGTTTTGCTATCCAGGATCACCTGATCCATTTTACTTTTATGCCAGTTTTTTAAAGGAACATTGGATTGGATCACTGTGATCCAAATACCAAATTTCAGGATGACTCTTGATGACAATTTTGATGGACCTGAGCCTGATGTAGAACCAGAACAGCCGCCAATTCTTACCTAATGAAGGACACACTGGACATGCAATTAGAGATGCAATTGTGAGGAATTACTTTTAACTAGGCTACTGAATGACTACTGAGTATATTTGTTGTTGTCATTGCCATTAATATACTTTGGAATTAGAGAGCTGTGAGCAACAGTGACATTTATTTGACAGCTGATAGCTTTGAGATTTTAGATTTTTTTGTTTTTGTTTACCATATCTCATTAGATGTGACATGCTTCATATATGCTTCAAATATGAAGAAATGTATATATCATCAGTAAACATTGATTTTGTGATCATTCACTTAAATAAAAAACTCGTGGTTCGAGAAATGACAACTGAATCAGGATAATCCTGTTTTTTTGGATCAAATAGATCCCAAACCGAGTTCAAAGTTTTGAAAAACCCAAAGGACAGGTTTGATCCAGATCAAATGTAAGATCGGATTACATGCTCTGATCTTAGTTCGGAATCCATCTTTTGCTTTTGAAAAACCCATTTCCAAGATTTGATCCAATCCGTGATCTGAAATCCCACTGGATTACTTTTGAAGAACTGGGCCCAGGGGATAGAGTCTAACACTGCCTCATCATTCCTCCCTGTGCATTACAAGCATATGCGTTCTCAGTACCACAACTGTGCAGTTAAGTAAACACCTTTTAGTTTACATTGTTTGAAAATGTATTGTTTTACATTGTTTATTTTGTAGGTTTTGTGTTGTTTGAGTTCATTTTACACTAAATAAATGTGCATAATCCTAAATAGTATTTCTCCTTTGTTATGAAGACACCAGAGGACACCCAGATGAAAACTGCTTTTCAGTTTCTACCGTCTTTGTTATAGATTGACACAATATAGAGGTATTATTTCAAACACTGTTATTGAATGATTTTGATCGTTGCATGGGGAGACATCAATACACACATCTGTGTATTGCGCACATCTGTGTACACAACGTACATTGCCTGTCTGCAGAAATAGCATAAACCCTTCATCAGATCAATCCCAATAAAATAGTTCTAAAGCACTTATCAGCCCAATCACCTTTCCTAAATACTAGGGGGGAATAGAGGCAATCTTGAGCTGCCAGTCCCAAAAAAGATTAGCATTTACAAAGCCAAGCCGTCAACTAACAGCATGTGGTCAGATAAGTTCCTTTTTTTGCGGGCATTTACAGGTACGCATAAGAAAGTTCCAAAGATCCCTGCCAAACAGCACATTTAGCGGGCGTATTCATTGTCCGAATTCTCCCATATACACCCCTTTTCACGCAGTGTGATTAGGTAGTTAGTTAGTTTGGAAAGTACTTGCCATACATTTGAGGGTAGGCAGCTGTCGGACTACCCTGGGAGCTGAGTCCTGTCATACATATACATAATTAAACTATATATAAATAGATACTTCAGAATCACTCATGACTTAGTTGATGTTATCTGTCATAGCATATTTGTGTATAAAGAGCCCGTTCTCATCTCAGGGTGTCATATACCGACGATCTGAGAAAGAGTGACAAAGCGTAGTTATGTGTGAGACGCACCGGTTGCGTCTCTATGAGACACTCTGGGGCGTCCCGTACAGACCGGAAGTGATAAAGGTTCGTGATAAAGGTGTTGACAGCCCCCCGAATGCCCTACCCTTACCACAACCATCAGAAATGTTAGAACCTAAACCTAAGTCACTGAATGTATGCATGTCGACCGGCTAACCCTACAGCTTACAGGTAGGGTTAGCCTCCCTTGTGTTGCTGCAACGTAAGAAACGGGGGCATTTCATACGGACAAGCGTACCTTTAGTGTAAAATCCTTACGCTTAGTCACGCTGTCTGAAAGCGTCAGTTATGACGCATTGAGATGAGAATGTGTTGGTGTAAACTGTGTTACAAAACATATACCAATATATTATATTAACTATATACACATCTAAAGTTAAGATCACATGTTTAAAACTTTGTAACTCTGCGACTGGCTGCCTGGGATCAACAAAAGGACAGCTGTGTGCGTTAACAGAAGTGTGTGTGTGTGTCTGTATGCCAGCTGAGAGAGAGGAAGCACTGCAAGACAGCTTATCTCTGCATGGCGAGGCTGCAAGGAAGGTGAGGCAACGCACAGCCATGCTGGGAGCTCTGTCCTCAGTATAGCCATATATATATATATATATATATATATATATATATATATGTTAAGGATTTACATAGTCGAATCAGAATTGTCAAATTCTGCCTGTAGTTGACTGATCATGTATGTTTCTGTGCACAGCGATCACGAGGAGAAGCTAAAATGAGGCTTATTGATGACCATTTTCTCTCTCTCTCGCCTGCCATTCACCATTAAAATCAGACGTTGAGCACCCACATATCGCCAGAATGGCATGATCCTTGTCTCGCTGCGAAGCTTCAACTGTGAGATTGACAGTCAAATCAGGCTCCGCCCATCGAAGCATCGAATCTTTCTATTTGACTATTTTGGCGATATGTGGATGCTCAACGTCTGATTTTAATGGTGAATGGCAGGCGAGAGAGAGAGAGAGAGAAAATGGTCATCAATAAGCCTCATTTTAGCTTCTCCTCGTGATCGCTGTGCACAGAAACATACATGATCAGTCAACTACAGGCAGAATTTGACAATTCTGATTCGACTATGTAAATCCTTAACATTATATATATATAGATTAATTTTCTCTTTTCAAGAAAAAAAGTCCATTCCTGCACACATTTATCAACTCTGCAGTGTTTTATTGGAAAAAGCAGTTGACATTCCTAATAATAGTATACATTCTCTGTGTAATATTATTGCCAAAGTGTGGTAAAAATCACATATTTATGCTTATCTATTGTAAAACCATTTTATGACTACATTTGCACATCCTATATGGCTAATCCTAACAATGTCCACACTGGAAGACTCCATTAATAATTCTCTCTAGCATTGCAAAGCAGTGGCTTTATGACTGAAAGAAACAGTTGTATACTTACCTAATTTACTACCTTCTTAGGACATATATGAAAAGAAATATTTGCTGGAGTCGTAAAATAGGAATGCTGTACATACTTTGTAGGGAGGTGATGGCGGTGATGTTTCTCCCCAAAATCAACAGACATTGCTGAAGTCCCACAATCCACTCCTACCAAGACTCACCGCATAGCAAATTCAGGGACTATTTCAATCAACTGGGCCTAGTCTCTCCTCTTGCTTTACACTTCTTTCAAGTCCACTTCAGACCCTTCACTATCTGGGCTGTACCTTGCACTGCCTCCTACATGGGCAAAATCTGAGGTAGGCGTAGCAGTGCTGACCCCTTTTCTGAGCAATTCAATAGTAAGCAATCAGCTCTAAAATTACTGGACTGACACTCAGAGTATATTGTTTTTGTGTGTACAAGGATCAGATTGGTTACGCATCAGCCACAACTTTGACTGTCCAGCAGACAGCCACTGAAGACATACCACAAGTGAGTTGATTGGCTTATCTTGAGATTCAAAGATTCAAAATACAGTATGTGCTGTCCCTATCAGGACATTATTTTACTTTAATGTATGTTTTCTCCTCCTGCTGGCAGTAGTTTGTAAAACATGAGTGTATGACTTTATTAATCACAGGGCAGCTTCATGGTTCTTGTCTTCATTTGCCTCATACAATCTGCTTCAATCGTCTAGATTCCATGTCTTTGGTAGCATTCTCGGTACGTAAAATGTATGCTGACATACCGTTCTTGCGTCTCTGTTGATTATTAAGTTTGATGTGCAATATGAGTATTTTGATGATGATTGATAGCTGATAGGATGGCACCATGTTAGTATGTTTCAGTAAGCTAGTAAGCTACTTATACCTTAGGTTGTGCCACATGTAAGTCAATTTCAGTTCATTAAGATAAGAGATATAGTTCGTCTTGCATACACTTTATAACATTGAGTTACCTTATTGCCTTTATGTTAGCTACAGTAATACTATAGCATTATCGCTGTGTGTTTATGTAGTGGTTATATTTTCTGTTATTTCTTTAGTGGTGGAGTTGACCCCCACATGTGACACATCCACCAATGTGTTGAGCAAGACACTTAACCCCTTGTTGCTCCAGAGGCGTGCGACCTCTGATATAATAAGCAATTGTATGTTGCTTTGGATAAAAGCGTCAGCTAAATTAGTAAATGTAAATGTAATTATCATTGTATGGTGTATGTGACTAATCGATATTCACTTTTTATTAACTATTAACTTTGGTAATTGTGTTTCATTTCTCAGTTTCACCCTTAAGCCTAGTTCACACTACACTACTTTAGCCCAATTTGCCACTCGGTGTGCTCGGTGACCTGGTTCTACATCAGGCTCAGGTCCATCAAAATTGTCATCAAGAGTCATCCTGAAATTTGTTATTTGGATCTCAGTGATCCAATCCAATGTTCCTTTAAAAAACTGGCATAAAAGTAAAATGGATCAGGTGATCCTGGATAGCAAAACATGGGAAAAACTGGGCCCAGGATACCCCAAATTTCCACAGGCTTTCCAAATTAATGCCTGTCTGGGTGAGGGTGCAGCCACATTATTTTTGCCACTACATGCTGAATAATGGAAGTTTGTGTTTTCACAGAAATTACAAGGAATTATTTCACTATTCCAGGATGCACCTCTGCAGTAGGATCAAGGACAGGCTCTTCAAAACTTGAATTGAAACATAATGGTTCATTATGTAAGGTCTTTATACCCCACTGAAAACAGTTATGAATCTTATATTGTATTTCTGTCGATAGATCCTCTTATTACACACTGGACCTTTAAGTTGTTCATTTTAATTTATTTTAAAAAATGAGTAAATTAAGATTTGACAAAATAACTATTACATTGAAGTTTGTGGGGTTTATTCATTTTACAGATTAAATGTAAGTCAAATAGCCTACAATTTAGTAATTAATCAGTAAACTGTAGGCTTCAACAAACAAACTATTAATATTGAACACATTTAAATCATTATATTAGGCGAATTGTAGAAGAAGAACACTAAGTATCCTACAAGTTAAAAGTAAATTTTGGATAATAACGTGTTGTATTCGTCTCGTCATGACAGGGCCCCTGCCTGGCTAAATTAGTCCTGGATTCTGCTCTGCCCCTGCTCTGCACAGCTATCTGCCAGCCTGGTTCTCTACACATCTAGTCTTCCACTCTGCTTTGCTCTACCCCGGCTCAATATCCCATCTCTTCTACCCTGCAATAAATATTCATCATTTATCGTACTCCAGTCTACTCGATTCTTTTAGGTTACGTTCGGACTGCAGGCGTTAATGCTTAATTCCGATTGTTTGACAGTTCACATTATTGCTTAAATGTGACTCATATCAGAGTTCAGTGTGAATTAGCTCATACTAGCCAACCCTCCCGATGTCATGGGAGACTACTGTTTTTCATCGTCCTCTCACGGTTCACGTTTCTCCCGAATTATAACAAGTGTTCACAACTTTCTGTCCTTTCATTACGGTTTCTGGAGCTGTACAACACAACTGCCCCACAACTCACTCTGTCTCTCTCTCTCGCTCCGCTATGTCAGCACGGACACAAGTAGCGTGCACGTAACTCAGAAGACAGCTTGCGGGATTTCAGGTGTTAGAAAGGGAATTTGTGAGCAGATCAAAGCAAGGTAGAGAAAAAAGAGAACCACATGTTTAGAATGGCTTTTGAGAAGCTTTTTCGTTCACCGCGGCTCCGTCTTCAGCTTCGGATTTGGACTACATTTGAAAGTGGCCCAAATCTGAACTGGAAAAGATCAGATTCCATGTGACTTGGCCTATTCACACTGTTGGGACCAGGACAGTCTAGTAGAACAAAGGCTGGGCCTCCTGCCAGCCTAAAGGCCTGTCCTCGGCCTGTTGAATTTCCAAAAGCCTGAGTCGGAGTTAGTTTCAAACAAAGGACAGTAAGGCGGCAAGGCCCATTTCACACCTAGGTGCGAAATAGTGAGTCAGACCTAAAAACAGAGCCACTATTGGCTGCGCTTGTAATCCTACAGGTCGCCCTGGTAGCGCAGCCGGCGCGCCCCCCTCAGGTATAAGTAGACCTGAGCGCAGCCAGCACATTGTCTTTCCACAACTGCGTGAGCAGTGATAGGAGGCGCGACACTCTCAACGTTGATGATTTGTTTTTTTTCCTTTCTCTTTTGTTCCTGAACACAGACTCAAACTCGCTGGTCGAGCGCTGCTCTGTTACCCCGTTTCTAGTTTTGTTGCTGTTGTTGTTCTCTTTGTGTGTGCGCAAACACACATTTGCCTTTTTGGATCCTAAGGTTCCTTGTTGTTTAACGAAGGACCATTACCTGCAGAAGAAGTCGGATAACTAAAACTCCGTGCTTAATAGGGAAGAAGACAACCTCGCTTCCTCCCTTCCAAAATTTTAGTTGATTGGACTGTTTCAACCCGCTGCTGCCGCTGGAACAGTCGCTGTGAACCTGCTACCGAACGTTGTAATTCACCGTGAAAAATAAACTCACAGACGTTATCTTGTATGATATCACTGTTTTCCCTCATCACTGTGTCGGGCAACCCCCCACACACGTGGGTACACCCTCCTCGCCCCTCTCTCTCTTCCCCTTTCCAGTCACACACACATACACACACACACACACACACACTCATCTCAACACACTCCCCTCTCATTTGTTGATTGTCATATGTCTGATTGTATGACTTAGATTAAATAATAGTGTTTATTTGCAATAGTGAATAAATCCTGTTATACGTTTAAGAAGTCATTGTTTGTGGTTATTGTATTGAATATTGTGACATCAGTTGGTTATGACGGGCAGTGTACGGACTCACTCTTCAAACTCCCCTATCATTGAATGATAATGTTTGATTATTGACAATTTATAGGTGAATAAATCCTTTTTAGACTGATTTTATATTTGGTTATTGGTCCCTGATTCCAGGGTGGTGCCCTGCATTTATTAATAACAATTAATACATTTTGATATTAATAATTTTATTAATATTTCTAGAATATCTCTGATATTCAGCCAATAACCAAGCCTGATCCTACGTGACCACAACAACACTATCATAAAAAGATCAGATCTGAGTCCCATATGGGCAAAGAAATCACTTTGGCCTGCAGTCTGAACACAGTCTTGCACTTGGTCTTTTTTTTATTTATTATAAAGCAGCTTTAGTCATGTGAAATGTCTGTTTGATAAATACAGCAGTTCCTTTGCACACACTATCATAAATGAGGCCCCAGATGAAAGATCACTGTTGTACATAACCCATCTTTGTTTGATCATAATTGTATTTAGCCCTTGCAATTTCACTTTCTTCCTTGTTATTGAGCTTCTCATCTATCTATATGCTGAGGGGAAGAGACAGAGTGGCAGGTTTTATCAGTTGCCTGTGTCCCAGCTGATACAGGTTTTAACATTTCAGCATTTCAAGGTAAGACCTGTTTCATTAAAATGCCAAAAGTCTCTCTACAATCTCTCTCCTAAATCTCAGCTGCAATAAAACACCTCTATTAGACTCTCCTTTGGAAAAAAAGAGCCAATTAATAGTGCCTTTAAAACTTTCAAATTACAATTCAGATTAATAGATTCTTCATTTTCAGCTCGGCTGCCCCTGCAGCTCTGCCATTATCATCAATTAGAGGGTTCACTCACTAACACAAACACAGCCTGTTCTCTATGAGCAATCTTAGTGTGCTGCGTATTAAACAGCATGTCCCAGGAGTGCATTGTTCTGCTGCTGAGCTGGACAGTGTTTGATTGCATATGAGAAATCCTCTGTATCATCTATCATATTAGAATGCTAGTTTTGACTGAACATCCTGAAAGGATGAGGTGTGACCTGTCAGTGAAATGTCTAAAGGGGCTAAAATCAGTTGTGTTGAAAAGCTTCACTGCCAAGATTATTGACAGTTATTAAATATTTCAGTGCGAGTGTCTCTCTTTATCTTTGCATTACTTCCTTGCAGAGACTACATTTGACTTGTATTATATTGCTTTCATTGTTTGTGGTTACTCTTTTAGTTGTATTTGAGTTATACACTGCTGAAAGAAGTAACACTTAAATCACACATCAGATCTCAATGAACAAAATAGTTCAAAGTTCCAAATCTTTACAACAAAACGACGTAACAATGGTCAATGGAAACCAAAATCAACAACCAACTGAGGGCTGGATTAAAAATCAAACAGGCTGATCCAACTTGCGTGACTTTCATCATGGCAACTCAGTAGTGTATTTGGCCCCCACGTGCCTGAATGCACACCCAACAATGTCTGGGCGTGCTCCTGATGAGATGGCGGATAGTGTCCTGGGGTATCTCCTCACAGACCTGGATCAAGGCATCAGTAAGCTTTTGGACAGTTACTGGTGAGCGCTACTTGGCCGCGTCGTATGCACTATACATAAAGTCACACGATATTAAGGATTAACAGTGTTTCTGTAAAGCTGAGTAGGTCTCTATTCACTCTTACATAAATAAAATGCAAAAGCAGTAGGTTTAGATAATTACGTTTGATACATTCAGTAGTAATTTTGCTAGCGTTACCTTAATAACATTATATTAGGAACAATTCACTGCCTACATTTTTCTGGATTTGTTTTAGGTTTTGGAAAGGGAATAAATCATACTTCTCTTTTCAACCACTCTGGGTAGCGACTGTTACTCTTGTGCCCCAGAAACAGCGTTTGACCATCATTTGGAAAAAGTCACCAAAAAAAGCTAGAAAACAACTCCTTTTGCATACGAGTCAGTGTAGCACCGCCATGAAAGTGTCGGACCACAGTTAGAGCTTCCAAACTTCCAGTTCATAAATGGAATGGTTCTACTTTATTAATCTAAATGTTCATGAAGCAGACATTTGTTGAAGTTTAATATTGCAATACTAATTTATCTATATATTGGTGAATTTTGTCAGATGGGGTCTAACATGGCCTTTCTTAAAGTTAGGGTATAGTCTAATCTTTTTTTCATTGCCCCATGTAGATAATCTTAGGAAATACATACATAGTTACATTCAATACCACTAGCAAGCCAGCTAGACATCAGAACCTATGACTTTTCACAGGTCTGCATTTCCAACTTTAAAAGGTGCATGTGCTTGTGTATGTGGGTAGTATATGTAGTGTATGTGCCTCTGCTGGTTGAGCTTCCACATAACTATATTAAATAATAATAACTACATTTCACACCAACTAGTTAACCCTTATCTGAATCTGAAGTTACTGGCCACCAATATGTTCTTACATTTGCAAAATGCTTTGTTCTCCCCAACAACCAGCAACTATGATAACCTTGCTAACAACATAGGCCTTCTTTACTTTATACCTCACCGCTTCCTGCCTGTCCACTGTTGTCCTGACCAAAAAATGAATAGACTTAATAGAAGTGACTTCTGCTTTTGGTTTCAAAACTAAATTACAATTTGACAGAGATACACAGACCTCTTTATTCTTCAATTCAAAAGGAATAATGATAAAAAAGAATTGACAAAACCCCAAAATGGACCATTTTTTATTCAGAACCAAAAACTATGCTGATGTTTCGCAAACAGTGTTTACAATGTTCAACATCTCGTTTTGGCCTGTTAACTTGCTAACATTTGCTAATTCGCAGAGTGACACGTCCCAGAGTGACACTTCCCAGAGCAACGTCCCATAAGCACCACAACACTCACATATACATACACGCATGTACATGTAATTTAGAGCATTCTAAAGGACTGCTTATGTGTTATCTGTTACGCCCTTGGCCGTGTCCCCTGTGTTCTCCTGTGTTACCCTATCCCTGTGTTTCAGCATTCCCCTGTCTGTCTCTCTCTCTGTCCTTGTGTGTGTGTGTGTCGTCATGGTTACCTCCTCTGGCTCTGCGGGCTCACGCACCTGGTTGCCTGGTAGCTATACGCTGGCTCAGATTAACTTAAATTCTCAAGATTCCTAACTTTCTGTGTCTCTGACACTAAATAACTTTTTTTCCGTGCCCCAGGACCTCTTCACCAGCCGTGCAACCTGCTCGCCTGTCTGCCTCCTGTTCACTGCCCCACCGACCCACGGCTCCTGTCAATCATCCTCGCTCATCTTCCATCTGTACAAATAAAGTCCCCCTTACCAGCAACTCCCTGGTCTGTGTCCCGCACTTGTGTCCCCAGTGATTTTCTACTGTTTAGTGTTAATCACCATTCTGCCAGTTAAGAGCTACATTTAGCCTTATATGTTATATTAATATATAGTCCCTGGAGCACAGGTTTTATCAGCTGGCAATTTTCAATGCACATTTAAGAGTGCAAGTTTATTGGCATTCCCAGTGTAAGTGACACCTATGCTTACACACACACCAGGTAACGTCACCATAGCATCAGCCCCATCTGGCTCGTTTTCTGTACCACTTAGTTCCTGTAACTTTAGAGTTCATGTCATCTGCTGGAGCTGCAGTGTCACCCAGAGCGGCAGGAGCTTCAGGAGCAGGCTTACGAAAATACTGAAAACGTATAGTTTGAGTTTGCTTTCGTGCATATCTCCTTTTGTGATCCACATTAGTTAATTTCAAACTTGAGCCGAGTGACCTGCGTATCACGCAGAATACACCACTGCTAAGACTGAACTCCTGGTCATCCTAGCCAAGCAACCTATCCACCATATCATCAAACTAAAAATCTACCTAAAACCGAGCTACACATCACAATACAAGCTTACATTCCTTCTTAGGCCACTCCGCTCCTCAAACAAACGCTGTCTGGCTCTGCAATCTAAGTCTGTTCTCATCTGCGACACGACGATGGTGGAACGAGCTACCACATGCCGTCAGAGCAGGGGTGTGTCTCTAACTTCAAGAAGCTCTTGAAAACTCATCTCTTCCAAGAATACTTCCTCTTGTAACACCTCTAAACCCTAACCTCTAACATGCACTTCCTGTGCTCTTCTTCTTTGATCTCCGTACAATTTTCTTGTACAGGGCCATGCAGAGACCTTTGGAAGAGCAGTTGCTCAAAGTATAAAAGGGGCACATGGAACAAGGATTTAAACAGGGCTGTTCTCCAAATATGTATATATATATACAGAAATACATTGTTATGTATTCCTTGCTGATATACAGGGGGGTTAAAGATCAACTTCAACAGACTGCTAAAGAGACCCCAACAGAAATGGGGTGGAAAAGTTGCATTCTCTAAGTGCTGATCATAAAACTGGCCTCTCCAGGTAACACCCTAAGAGTTCGACCAGCGCAACAGGCCTTTGTTCGCTGGAAGCTACACACGCGAAGTGCGGTGACATCGATTTGTCCCTCGTTTAACAGCAACTTTATTTTGTTTTATTTTCTTTCTGTCTTTTGTTTTGTTAAAGTTATCAGTCCGTTAAGTTACACTGGTCTAATTCAGGAACGACCAAGTTGCCCTCTTAAGCCTTTTTGTCGAGCTAAGCCCACGGAGGTCGGACGACGCCACGTGGCTCGCCAGCAACCACCAAGGACGACTTAAACCTGACCCGAGACGGGGTCGGGAAGGCCCCCACTGCAAGTTTCTTCCATAAGCCTTCCAGAGACGGACCCCGGAGAAATTCCCTGGCAGAGAAAGCGGCTGGCCGACAGCTTTATGTTGTCCCAACCGAGAACGCACGGACTCTGCCGGTGTGAGGCCGTTTACCAGCAACCCGGCGGAAGAAACACAAGCAGTAAGACCCAACAAACATTCTGTGGTCAGGGATGTCCCGTAATGTTAATATATTGTCTTTTAACTCCTAAACTCATAGCTTACTTTCATTAGTTCTCCTCTGCCGTATGAGTCAAATGCTTCCCACAATCGAACCTCCATTTCTCATTGTTCATCCATTGTTTATTTTCCCTGTATTTAACCACCCTTTTATATCATTAGTTAGTTAATAAATTCATTGTAATCAAGAACTGTGTGTGTTGCCTATTTCCACGTCCCTGCCAAGAGAATTGACCCTTTAGATATGAGACTGACTGACTGATTTAGGATTATTAGCGATCATTAACTAACTGATCACTAGTAATAATTGTATAATTATTAAAAGCTACCTACAGGTCCGGAGACTCTAGGATTATAGAGAGCTTTTATGGATTTTTGATATTTTCTGAATATTGAAATTCATAACTGGGTATTAATTCTCATAAATGTATTAAAATTCATAGCTAATTTAGCCATGCTACAGATGCTTCTGTATCAATACATCAGCAAATGCTGTGACGCTGTTTTGAAACACAGGGAGTACTCAGCTCTAGCTTTAAAACACTGTGTGCTGACATAACTTACAGGGAACAGTTGCTGCTGAGGGGGTTGCTGGGGATGTTGCTGCTGTTGTTGCTGCTGCTGATACTACTGGAGGTGATCTGTGACTAGAGATATTAAAACAAACATAGGATATATATTAGTTGATTAAACAATTATGTGACCATGACAAGGTGTAAAGATTGTTGAGTGTTTGGAATTGGCTCACAGTGACTGACCTGCTGTAGTGTTGCAGCCGCTGCCAAGGCTGACTGCTACGAGAAAATAAAAGGGAGAAGCTCACAGAGACTGCTGCACACCGAGAGCTGCGGGTGGGTTTAACCTGAGAAGGAAACATTAACGGGGGAAAAGATGAGGGTGGCCATGGCAGGGGTAAGAGTGAGACAAACAAATCTATAGACAGAGGTGTGTGTGTCTGTGCGTTGTTCGCTTGTCTACAGTATGCAATATTGTGATAATGATTTTATATATTGCATTGTGAATCTGAGATATATTTGGATTTTTATTGACTATATGTCTAATCATAAATCTGAATAAATAAACTAGCATTAATCTTTCACATTAACAATCTAATAGGCCCCTTTCTCTCTTCACTCTAAACTTTGATGTCAGGAATATTATTTATTTTACATTGGCACTGACATTTTTATATGTATTTCCAGTTATTGAGTTTTTATAGTACTTTTGCTGTTGTACAAAGTACAAGGTTGTTTAGTAGTCATTATACAGCACAAGGCTGCATAACAAAATTAAATTTGTAGTTCCTTCATGCTACACACACAACATACAACGCAGCGCACCCCCCTCTGCACGTGTCTGTTCTTGTATTAATTGTATTAACTATTAGTTAACTCTTACTTCTTTCCCTTTCAGAATGACCTAAAGCAGTGGACAGACAGAGGCAGACCTAGCCACACTGCTAACAGTAACATCAATAACAACATCTTAATATTGCATGCTTGGGGTTGGTGTGCATGACCTTTGTAGTAATTGTTGCCATGTCTCATGACTGAATTGAAGAGTGGACTGCGCAGCTGCTGATTTTACATCTGTAAACTATAAAACAAGCATAATGTTTACGGTGGCCATTGCTTTGGCAGATGTGTGCTATTACTGAGCATTTCTTTAACATCCAATATGTTGTCGTCACACTCAAAAATATCCACCAGCGTTTCGAGACTTGGAGGACACACAAGCAGCCCTAACTGACCAATCACGGCTCCTGTGATCCCCATGTAGTATCCCTCTTGCCACCAACCTGTCGTTACATTTTTGAGACATAGCTACAAAGGTTTCAAAGCTACAACGTAATCCCTTAAAATACAACAACAAACCCTCTTGAGTCCGAGGACAAACAGCAAAGCTCAAAGCTATATGACCTTGTTTGCACCTTCTATGCATAATTTAGCTATAGACATGACTGATTTCCTCTAAATGAACAGCGTGTTCAGCCTAGATTTTTTCATTTATTGCTTTGCACATCAGCACATTTCAGCAAAATACAAATGTGGTAAAACAGAACTATGAAAAAAGAAAACAAGCTTGGCTCCGTTTGCTTCCTAGCCTCTGCCCTCAGATCAGTGTCTGGGCCAGCAGGAGGCCAGAAGGTAATCGCTCCTTCTGTAATCTCCCAAATGGAAGGAGAAAAAGAATCACTTTCCTAAATAGAAGATATCAGGTGGAAGCCAGGCCACATGATCCATGAGATGAACAGACAGCTTCATCTCATGGATCATTGTCCTTTGGCCTCCCTCAATTGTCCCACTCTGCCCCCTAACAATAACCTACTCACCAAGCCAGCCTAGTGCTAGCTAGTAGTTCCATTTATATGAGGAATAGTATTGGAGGGAGACTAAGAGATAAAGCAGTGAGAGAGAAGAAAAAGGAGGGTACGAGGCGGAGTGGACCCAAAGGAGGTGAGGAATCAATAGCAACATAGAGTTCAGGTTTTGAAAGCATGTCTATAATACTGTCATATGTCACTGTAGCAAAACTGGCACTGATTGTAATTGTGTGTGTGCATCAGTAGATATGCCTCTATGTGGGGGTGTGTGATGCCAGGCGGCAGATGAACAAACATATTTAGGAGGTGTGTCTGCCTGCAGGGTGTTCCGTCAGCTGATGTAAATTGAACATGTCTTCCTATCTCTCTAAGGAGAGGGAATGGAAATGAAATGCTTTCAGAGAGCTGAGATGAATGGTCCTTACTT
Organism: Micropterus salmoides; assembly: GCF_014851395.1. NCBI lineage: Eukaryota > Metazoa > Chordata > Actinopteri > Centrarchiformes > Centrarchidae > Micropterus > Micropterus salmoides. The sequence continues at coordinate 38,234,314 of NW_024044348.1, read as the reverse complement.
GGTGTGCAGCCCCACACACTTCCCTCAGTGCCATCATGTTTAAGTACAGAAGACTCATGATGGCTGCTGGAAACATGTGTAAACTATGTGTTCTCCTCAGATTCCACAGGCTGTGCTGCAGTTTTGTTACGTCCTCTGTGCAGCATCAAATCCAACCAGAAGCATTTCAGGATTGTTGACTTGTTAAATTCTCCTTTTTGTGCTTCTACAACTGGGCTACGTCTCTCTGCAACCCGGTTTGGTTATGTCTTCTGCACTACTTCAAACCCCACAGGAAACATTTCAGAATCAGAGCGTTTCACCTGCCTGATTTTGCTGACGTGTCCAGATTTTGTTGATTTGGTAATTTGTCCTTGATTTTTATGCTTCTCCCATGGTTAAGTAGGCTCAGGCATAGTAACATGGTTTCTGTTGTCTGTTTGTCTGTTACGCCCTTCTATGCCTGACTTCCTGTGTGGTTTTATCTGCCCTGTGCTGCTAGATGCAGCTTCCGTCTAAATAGACTCGCTGTGTATTCTTCACAGAGCAGAGTGGAGAGCTGATTCTGGGCTGCATCTGGTGGAATCACAAGCAATGTCTTGAATATCAGTTCCAGCTGCTGCGGTGCAGCTGTACCCTGTGGAAGTTGCCAGTTACCTTGTCGCATCAGGATTGACTGAAAGTGCATTTCTGTTTGCCAGAGGTCAACATACTTTAAACCAACAGATCAGAGGTGCACATTTTAGTGTCAAATGACACTAACAGGTACAGAAAGTTTTGGAATCTGTGCATTAGATGGTTTTAGCCGGCAGTTGCGAACCAGCTGCATCTTATTCCTTCTGGGTAACTGCGCCTGTCAAAATTACATCCACAAAAAGTGCTTCTTTTTGCCAGGATTCTAACATCATGATGGAGAGGATCCCAACGAGTGACTCCAGGTGACACCCTTTGTTTTAGGAAATGGAATTCTCGCTCAAGGACAATTCTGACTCTGTATGTTGTGGCAGACGAGTTGTTGCAGGAAACACTGGTGGAAATGAGGGAGAGGAGTCTGTTTTGTACATAGAGGACTGCGAGCAAGACTTAATTTCCTAACATTACTCCAACACAACAAACTACTCTCTCCAGCTCTGACTCACTGTCGTCTTCCTGCAACAACTCGCCTTTCACAAGATTTCAGAACATAGGGTGTCACTGGGAGTCACTCTCAGGGATCCTTTGTATTACGTTATATATTTTAACCCCTTAACGCAGATTGTCGCAAATTCGCATCACACCGCTTCCATTCAGACTGCAGCCGAGAGAGTGTATGTATTCCCCCAATGCCTGTTTTCGCGTATTCAATACGTACATAGAAACCTTTTGCAAGCACTGGTTTATCCTGTTGTCGCTAATTTGTGTCGTAACTACATCATACCTGAATTTATATCTATATCTGTTCTATAGGTACAAATTACAAATACAAATTATCTCCACTTAATTTAGCATCAGCTTGAAAGCAAATGAAAGCAAAAATAATACATTTTCAAATATAATTGTAAATAAATCCAGGCGTCAAGGAGTTAAGATATTCCTTAGGTGGCTTAATTGAGGTAACAAGGAAAGACAGGTCAAGCTTGGAGTCATTAGCTGACCCTACAAGTGTTCACTGATCTTAAGATAAGTTAGAGACAGCAGCTCAGGCGTCAGGCTAGCAGATATCAGTGCTCTCTGGGAATCTGGCAAAGTTGAGTCTTATTAATGTCAACAATGTTTACAAGAACTCACTGACTCCACAGATTAGAGTACAACTCATGGATAATAGTAGATTCCAGTATGACGTAGCATTGGAGTCTAAACATCAGACAGATTTTCTGTTCTAGGTTAAGGCCAGCTAAAGATGACCTAATAGGGAAAGCTACAGGAACTAGGGGGGAGACAGAAACATAAAAGAGACCAAAAGATGTTATCCTTCATATTTAGTGTTGGCATTTCACGTGTTCACGTGTTGGATGCTGGTACTTCCTCGGCCGGGCTCAATAAACCACGACATGTTAAGTCTTCATCAGTCTCCGAAACTTCTTCATCACATCTGAACCTGGTACCTCGTGGAACAGTCTGAGCCTGTTGGTGGCAAAAAGAAGTGGATGTAATTTTGACAGGCGTAACTGCCCCTAAGGAATACATTGCAGCCACTGCAGCTGAAGCCACCTACTGAAAGTCCAAAACTTTATGTACCTGCTAATCATTTTGACACCAATATATGTGAAAAGAAGTCCCAGGTTTAAAAACACCCAAATTATGCTTTAAGTTTTGATTTAAAGGCTCCCCAAAGAGTCACACTGTCTGATGTCAACAGGGAGGTTATTCCAGGGGGAGGGGGCATGACGGGGACGGCCCTGCAGACAGCTGACTTCTTTTTAACTGTCTCTTAGACAGGATATAAAGTTTAAGGAGGTCAAAAAGGTATGAAGGGGTGAGCCCATTTACAATTTTGTAAGTCATCACAAGCCCCTTAAAGCCTGATCTGACAGGGATAGGGAGCTAATGAAGGGAAGCTAAAGTTGGCGTGAAATGATTACATTTTCTGGTTTTAGTTTAGATTCTAGCTGCAGCATTCTGAACCATTTGTGACCTTTTAGTACTAGCGTGCAGCAGACTTGACAACAAAACATTAATCAAATCTGGATGAAACAAGGCATGAATTAGGATGTCTGCATCAGCCAAGGACAGAAAATAGCTAATTTTAGATGAATGTTGCGTAGGTGGAAAAAAGCTGTCTTGGTGATTTTGTGCTGATCAAGAGAGGAAAGGAACAAACTTAATACCAAGATTTCTGGCTTTCAAACATTGAGAAATCACAAGGTTGAACAGCGAGGATGATTTCAGTCAAGTCAACTTCCTGCAGCTTTTCATTTCAACCCCTCTGATTTAGGTAGGCAGTCTGAATTCAGCACATGAATGGCGTACGAAAAACAAAATCTGTTGTTTACACTGATTGTGAGGTCTGGAATCATTTGATATGAATGTAATTTCCAGCGATACTGGCATATAGTAGATAGCAGTTGTCTAGATATATTGATCTGCACTGAGTGATGGCCCCTCATTAAGTATTCAAGTGTTCTCTATGTCTTGTTCTGAAGAAATGTGTGTCACAACCCTGCACACTTTTTTGTGGTTTTAGCATTTTGGTCCTATCAGCCCCATTATTTATACCAACATTGCACAACACCACTAAGCAATGTAAATGGCTATGCATTCCACAGACCCATTCATCATTGTTTCTGTTTAGTGGCCTATCTCTTCTAAGCGCTGATGCTTTAGTACCAAAAACATCAATTAGAAATCTATGTTTACTAAACTTAATGCAACACACACACACAATCAACAGAATACCAATGCAATAGAATATAAGAAAAGTTGGCTGTAACCTCCACAAAACCTCTGATAAACTTCTTTCATATTTAAAGACTAAAACATAAAGCACAGCTAGCAGCTGAAATGTTGACGAAAACCCAAATACAACAATCTTGGCAATAACTGGTCAGATTCTTGGAGTCATGGTTTGTCCTGGTGGTAGAGCTGGAGGAAAGGCCGTAAGGTGATGATATTAAAAATGAGAAGTTGTGTTTTTAAAGTTCACATTTTGCCTGGAGGGTGAGAATAGAGGGAGGGTCACTGAATTTCCACAATTGAAAGACTTCACCCCCTGTAGACCATGAATATCTTGCATGCATATATTAAATGTAAATCTGTTCGTTTCCAGGATGTATTGTAATGGACCAAAGCTTTGGTCGAAGGGTTTATGAACCAGTCTAGAAAGATTAGGACTCTGGGCTCAGCAAATATCCACACCAAATGTCACAGGCAAAGCAAATATATTATATACCACCTAGAGGCAACTGAAAGTGGTAAAAATAAGACATTGGAACAACATATAGAAGAACAAAACTTAGTAAATTAAAATACATACAAAAAATGATAGACGAGAAATGTACAGTTTGTGCTTATGCATGCAGAACATAGAAGCAGAACACTCACCAATGCAATACAATAATTTTTGTTATTTGATTTGAATGTGGCATGGAAAACTCATGTCACAATGGAAAAACAAAGTTCACTTAAGGAAGGACAGGAAAATGTGTATTGTGCTGCACTTTATTTTTTTGATTACATTTTTTTGATAGGCATTAAATCAATGCATTGCAGCCACTTCATGTTTGCATGTTAAATGGGGATGTCAATCTAAGACACAAACATGAATGCTATACAGACCATATGGAGAACCCTGGAATGAATCTCATTTTCCATCACAGAAACACATCTACTATACAATAATTTATAATCAGCTGTTAACAGTCAGGTGTCATTTTCAAATGTACAGCCAGGGGAAAGTGGATGATAAAAAGCTCATTTGTTGATTATGTTTAAAGTAAGACTGGAGAACAGTCTGTTTCGCTGTGCTGTGTTTTAGTGTCATCTGAAATACACTTCTGGTCTGATCAGGCCAGATGTGACTCTCCACAGCTGCTCCACATATCTGATGCTGAGGCCTATACCATGTAATAATGTCCAGGTTCACAACATTTCTGGAACATTTGTCAAAAGTCCCCCCCTACCCTTCCCCATCTTTGCAGTCAGAAAAAGATAATTCTATTCAAGAGCAACGTGATGCAACAATTACAGTAATAAAACAACTCTGAACACAAACAAAGAAAAAGAAGTCATCAGCCCTTCAGCAATATTTTGCCCTGACGTTCACTCTGAAACTGCCTACTGTAGCAGTGAAGGCAATGTGACATCAGGTTTAATGATCCTGTCGTCTGTCGTGGCATGGCAGTGATGCACAGTTTAGAGAGAGTTTAAACCTTAAAAAATGTGTGGAATCTGACTCTCTGTAGAAAAGAGAGGAACTAGACTATATTGTCGTGCTTTCAATGTATACCGATGTATTTTTGAAACACCGCTGAAGTTGAGCAGTTTTCCAGGGGTGCATACAACAGCCTCAATCAATAATTGGGATGAACAATAATCGAAATCGTATAAAGATCTTATTAAGGCAAAATGTGTGTGGTCCTGCAGAGATGTCCTGACCCACACATTATATTCTGCAGACTTAAGAAAACATCTTAGTTTGGTACAGATTGGAGAACAACTGATATGGGATTTTTAAGACCAATACCGATTTTGATATTTGAGGATTTTAAAATTCGATATGCCGACATATCAGCCGATATTCTTTTTCCAGCTTCTTTTTAGAAACACATTACACAAACAAAGATTATCCCTAACATTTGTTGTTATTAGACCTCACCAAGATAACAAAATGCTGAACAAAAGTACAACAAAATATATTAAAGTTTTGATTAAAAAAAGAGTCAAAAAAGTACAAAAAAGATTCAAAGATCCATTATAAACTATAGAGTAGTACTACTAATGAACATTAAAGGAAAGAGTGTATGTAGAGTCTATTGTGTTGGGCTGTCAAACAGAAACTATAAATAAAAATAATACTAATGTACTACTATTAGTACTAGCAATAATAATTATACCATATATGACTCAAAGGCATTATATTTTTTGTTATGCAGTAGTTATTACCTTACACATAATCTGCCACAATAACTATTTTCAACATAGCATATTCACATCTAGTTTATCCCCTTTACCAGCTGTTTTTAATTCTATCCAAAGCAAAGAATTATTCAACCACCATCTATGATACAGTGACCCAGAGGAAACACTGCTGTTGAATGTATCATACTACATGACTGTCTACAATGAGGACCTGCAACGTTTCACATTTGAAAGAGGAGCTATAACTTTGTTTAGCAGGAAGCCATGTTAGATACTTATATATACAGTGTTGGGCAAGCTACTTGGAAAATGTAGTGAGCTAAGCTACAGCAACGTGGCAAAAAAATTAAAAGTTGCTTAGTTACATCTAAGCTCCAGCTGACATCGGGCGAAAGACACCCTGGACAGGTCGCCAATCCATCGCAGGGCCACACATAGACAAACAACCACTCACACTCACACCTAAGGACAATTTTAGGGTCACCAATTATAGTGTGTTTGTGCGAGAGCTAAATCAGACACACAGAAACTCTCCTACTTAGTTCCGTATCATTGCAGCTAAATGTATTTCCTCATGCAACAAATTGAGAACCATTGTTGTTTGTATAAAGTAACTTAATTATCACATTCTTAATTAATTATATATTTTTTTGTTGTTTATATGTGAATTTGTTCTCTAGCAACATTGCAACCTAAACAACCTAAACATTCATGGAATGACACTGATCCTTCTTACAAGAGGTGTTACAATAACTATCACAATAGAAAGTAAACTGAATCGCGTGTCTTTATTCCCCTGCAGCAAAGTCGCAGACATCAGCCCAAGGATCGGTACGTGATGTATATATATGTAATATTTACTGTTTATATGTTCACTTTTATTAGTAGTTATCTTTAAAACATTATTTCTCTCCATAAAACCACGTTCCAAATAACATAAAGCTTCCAAAACATTGAAATATTGATAAAAACAGTCAATATTCCTGTGACCTAAAGCACTCCCATGCATTATAGTTTTTCTTCGTATTGAAGAAACAAATTAATTGCTATATTGCATGTCTGTGTAGCTCCTACGAGTCACCAGCAGAGGCCGATAAAGACCGCCTCCGCCAAAGCAAGCTCTTCTTCTCTCCCTCAATCTGATGACAGAAAAAAAACTTATCAGCTCACCGACCTCAACAAGATGGCGGCCCGCGAGGACGGTCTTTATTGACACAAACGACCGCTGTTTTTGGACTGGAAACAGCTGGAACTGGAAACCCACTGTAACATTTAACATTCTGCAGGAATCCGGGAGAAGTCAATGAGACAGAAGGGTTAGCATGTATGGTCATTAATGTTTTCAGGAGAGGAGAAGTGATGGGGGCTATTTTTATTATTAGTTAAGTCATTAACGTGACAAATGACAAACTCACCGGTAACACAGCTACTCTCCGTTCCAGTTTCTGCATGCTGTACTCCGGGCAGCTGATTCTTTTGTTTTGTGGTGGGCAGTGCTATCACTGAGTGGGCAAACCATGCACTCATGAAATGAGTGAAGCAGCCCTATTCATTTGTCAGCCCGCACAGGAAGCCTTGAGTTTGGCCAGTAGGGCGCCGCCATGTTGAGTTTTTGCAGCCAGCAGCAACCGGACGTGACCATATTTGGACGAGACGGTGGAGCTAACGATCATGTGTGGCGCTAGCTAGCTTGCATAGCCAGGTGCATCTGTAATTCACGTTAAATGTCATTTTAACAGAGCTGACAATTTTGTCTAGCGAATAACAGTCTTAAAACTAAATGTACTCACCAGAGAAAGTGAAAAGCCAACTAATAAGCTTTTTCATCGGCGCTGGTTAAATTTACACAGTGCCGTGGGTACGAGTCACTCTAGCCTGATTGACAGGTCGCCATAGTAATGACTTGTCAATCATAGATAATCCTGCCCTGAAACATACTCTGCTTTATGGTCTATTTTAAAATAAATGGCTCATAATTTACTAAATGAACATCATGCTGTGTTGAAGAAGACATGAAACTAGTGACTGAGACCATAAACTCTTCAGGAAAGTGTTTACTGAGGTAATAGATCAGCTGAGAAGTAGGGTCATTTTACTATTTTAACAGAACCGGACTTCTTTTTGCAATTCGAACAGTCGCCCCTGCTGGCTGTTCAATAAAATGCAGGTTTCTGGGACTTGCATTGGCATCATTTTTTAATCAGCTCAGGAATATGATTTATTTTTCTGACATTTTAGATTTGTTTTCCAGTGAGATATTAGTGACATTGCTGTGAAAAATCCTGTTGCTGCTCTAGAAACAACATTTAGTTATGATAAATAATTAAATTTTTTTTAGATAATATATAAGGCTTTTGTTTTAGTAATGAAAACGAACTGATAAGAGTATTGATAAAGAACTGAACCAATAAGATGTATCAATAAGAGTGTATCAATAAAATTCTAATGATACCCATCCCAACCGGTGAGAAAATGTCCGGCCCATCTACATGTCCTGATCCCAATTGAATTTGTAATTGAATAGCCCTGGAGTAAAGGATCCGACTCTCCGTTTCTATCTATATCTGCATAACGATGAATCAGTCGGGCTCTAGTACAGATCCCTGCAAAAATCAAACAATAATCATTAAAATGTTTTTCAGTGAAAATGAGAATAATTGTGTAAAAATGATCATTCCCTCGTTCTCAAAACAATTGCAATTACATTTGTTTTTAAGTTGTTCTGCCCTAATACACAACTATTATATGTAGTTTCCTGATAAGGTGCATTAATCTGTGCCTTGTTATGTGAACATGTACAGCGAATGCATAATAATGTTGAAAAGAAAGAGAAATATCTGTGCAGCATGAACAACAGAAGATTCAAACTTTGTTCACTATGAAATTTGAGAAATCTACACACTTTTTATGAACAACTACTGAAAATGTTTTTCTGCAGAAGAGCTATGTTTAACTCATAGTTAAACTGCCCAGAATAGCAGGAAACATTTGATTTGCTCATCAGCCATCCGATGATGGGCAGCTGTGGTTCAGCAGGTGGAATGAGTCAGTAATCACAGGGTTGGTGGTTCGATCCCCAGGCCTGTGACTTACATGGTAACTGTAGATGTAAATCCTCATTCCACAAAAATATTTTTCAGTGCACACAAATTATCATTGTATTCATATGGAAAAACAAATCCTTATCCTTATAAACCACATATGGTTTACAAATGTATTTCTGATGCACACACACACATATTTCTTGTTAGAATTAAATGTAAGTAAAAGTATTTTCATTTATATACAGATTGATGAGCCGGCATTTACAAACTGTTTGTCATTTGTGTAATTGGACAGCCAGACAGCCCAATTTAATCTGGGGAAGACCAAATCCACCTTCACTCTTACCTTTACTTAAATACGTCCTAGAAACTCTACTTTACCAGACCAATTAAAAGATGAAATAACAGCGTCAAGCTTAAGTAGGATTGAGGGATGCTTACTGGAATTGACTGAAAGATGTATGAAAACCTAACACTTTTATGGCAAAGATGCATCCCACCATTACAATAGGCAAGGTGTTCCAAAAATCAATGATTTTATCCAATTGTTTAATTTTCTTGTCCCAATTATGCTGCAATAACTGGCCCAGTTTTCTTTTAAACTATATAAACCAAACTTGTGAATTTATCTGAGACAATTTTAAATGGGATGGTCTTCAGGAATGCCATATCCACCAGTTGTGATAAGGGCATTAGTTCACGCTTTACCCAATTTATCCTGTACTCTGAGAATGAGCCAGATTTGTTTATCTAGCAGGGGCACAACAGAGGTTTTAGGAGCCAAAATGAATAAAATTACATAATTGGCGTAGGCCGAGATCCTACCCCAATGAGTTATTGGATGTATCACATGGCTTAAGCATACAGGTGAAGCCAGGGGTTCCAGCGCTGAGGCGAAGATAAACAGCGAAAAAGGATCACCCTGCTGTGTACCTCTATATACACTGCTCAAAAAAAATAAAGGGAACACTAAAATAACACATCCTAGATCTGAATGAATGAAATAATCTCATTAAATACTCCTTTCTTTACATAGCTGAATGTGCTGACAACAAAATCACACAATCAATGGAAATTAAATTTATCAACCCATGGAGGTCTGGATTTGGAGTCACACTCAAAATCAAAGTGGAAAACCACACTACAGGCCGATCCAACTTTGATGTAATGTCCTTAAAACATTGTCCTTAAAACTGTGGTGCAACGTGGCGTTGGTGGATGGAGCGAGACATGATGTCCCAGATGTGTTCAATTGGATTCAGGTCTGGGGAACAGGCGGGCCGGTCCATAGCATCAATGCCTTCCTCTTGCAGGGACTGCTGACACACTCTGAGGTCTGGCATTGTCTTTCATTAGGAGGAACCCAGGGCCAACCGCACCAGCATATGGTCTCACAAGGGGTCTGAGGATCTCATCTCGGTACCTAATGGCAGTCAGGCTACCTCTGGCGAGCACATCGAGGGCTGTGCGGCCCCCCAAAGAAACGCCACCCCACACCATTACTGACCCACCGCCAAACCGGTCATGCTGGAGGATGTTGCAGGCAGCAGAACGTTCTCCACGGCATCTCCAGACTCTGTCACGTCTGTCACATGTGCTCAGTGTGAACCTGCTTTCATATGTGAAGAGCACAGGGCGCCAGTGGCGAATTTGCCAATCTTGGTGTTCTCTGGCAAATAACAAACGTCCTGCACGGTGTTGGGCTGTAAGCACAACCCCCACCTGTGGACGTCGGGCCCTCATACCACCCTCATGGAGTCTGTTTCTGACCGTTTGAGCAGACACATGGAGGTCATTTTGCAGGGCTCTGGCAGTGCTCCTCCTGCTCCTCCTTGCACAAAGGAGTGTGATTGACTTGGAGTTACATTGTGTTGTTTAAGTGTTCCCTTTATTTTTTTGAGCAGTGTAGTTCAAGGGGATTTGATATGTTTTGGGTTGGAATAACAAAGGCAGTAGTTTTTTTTTATAAATTACCCTTATCCAATTAATGAATAGCTGAAACCAAATGTAGCTAAGACTCCCAGCTTTGTTGGTTTTGGGCTTGGTCAGTGTCTTGTCTGTATCTTGATGAGTGGTATGAATGATGAAAATCTACAAAATTAGCTGAGGTTAGAGTGGAGCCACTCGAAAACAGGGCAACAACTTATTTTTTTGTCACATTGCTTTTAAGGCATAAACACAGTAGAGAAAACAATTTAGATTAGATGGGAACTTTCTCACTTCCCCCTCAGGGCTCTGTATTAAGCTCTGTAATTTTCAAAAGCTGTTTTCATGCGAAAACGACTTGCATCCGCATTAACAGTGTTTCCAGGCAATTTTAATAGAGATGTGTGTCCACAGTGAAACACCTGAACAACATAAAAACAGTTCTATTTCTTTTTTGTTCTCTTTTCAGTTAACAAATAACAAAACTGCCTCACAGCTAGATTTGGTACATGACAAATTCTAAAGCCAATTGCTGGCTAGCAAATGCCACCGGCAAAGAAACCTGAAACCTCCAGTACAGAGCGAACTTGTCGGTGAGTGTGAGCTTTGTCAAAGTTTTTACAGCAAACAGATTGTGCAGTTTTTGGATGTAAACCCAACCATGGAGCTTGCTTCCACTACTACATAATAACAATGTGACATTGTCAAGGCACTGTAACATCATAGCAGGTATTGCATGTTTCATAGCCACAAATGGTGCGTTCCATTTATCTCGGAAGTTGTGCGGGAGTGTTCCCGTGAAACTGTCACGGTGGTGCTCGTCTCACACACACACGCCTACCCGCTGCCAGATTTGAATTGTCTTGAACTTTTTGGATGCGACGCGCAGCTCAAATCAATGATCCTCGCTGTTTGTGAGTTTCCATAATCTATCACTGTTTACTAAATAGTTTTCAGGACATAAACAGGAGGGAATTCACATGGCAGAGCCTCCCCGCAAAACTGAATGTACAAGGTAACGTTATGTAAAATTTTAAAGAGGTGGTATTCTGCTTTTTGGCTTTTTCCCCTCTCCTTTATTGAGGTATATATCTTTTTTGTGCATGTACTATGTTTGCAGTGAAAAAGCCCAAACTCCCATCTCCCACAGAAAGCACTGCTCTGAACTGCCTGAAAACAGCTCGTTTGTAGTCCAGCCTTTACTTCCCTTACATGTGATGTCACAATGAAAATACGTGTCATAATGCTCGCTGAGCGGCTACTCCGAAACGCCCCCAAAAACACTGGTGGAAAAACAGTGAGCTGCCGCACACAGCTCTCCTCTGCCTTCCAAACACCAGCTACCCTCCAAGCAGTCAGTGGACATAAAGTTGTTACTGTGATGTAGAGACAGACCTCAGTTAAAACTTTATGGATGAAAGATGCTTTTGTTACAGATTAATAACTCACCACTCTGAAACTCTTGCTCCAGTCCAAATTGCCAACCTGGTCGGCAACATGTAGCCTACAGCTGAATCGAAGCGGTTTACGCCTTTTCGCTGACCCGCCTTTCTCTGCTTCTGATTGGCTAGTAGTCCTTAACTAGGAACTGCGCAACTCCCAACAAAGATCATTTAGAGACAGGATGTATCACTCCATAGCTAAAACGAAGCCTTCAACACAGGGTGAAAAGAGGAGCTGTCAAACCAATAAACATCGTTGACAGCTAGCTAACCAATTTATCATGTAATTTATTTAGAACTTACAGTGGGTATGTTTCTCTGTGTCTGATTGTTGGTTTGTCTTTCTAGTTTAGTTAGCTAAGTTGTAGTTTGCCAGGTGTGGTTAGCTAGCATAATTATTGCAGAAAGTTAGCTAACAGAGGGTCTTCATTTTATTTTTTAGTTTCCTCTAGTTTTTTAGTTTTCATTATGCCATTTGTGCGTGCGGTGTTGGAGGACAGATGACAGAAAACGCCTCACACTTTCACCTGCCACCGTCTTATACAGTCTGCAACATGCATTTTACTGACCGCTGTTTTACCAATGCATCTGCGGAGGCAATGGTATCAGAAGTCTTTACATACAGTTCAACAGAGTAATAGACCCCGACCCCCGCAGTAAAGTAAGCACACCATAAAACGTTGTGGTAATTATCGTGTGCAGTGCGTAGGACCATCAACTGTATGATTGATAACAGCTGATACTATACATTAGTTTCTAGCATGGGTAAGTAATAGCTACTCCTGCCAGACAGTAAAGTGTACTAAACTTTACAGTGTTCTGATGTTAACACAGCATATCGTTAGCGAACACTCCTGCCGATCAGTTTTTGGTTGTCGTGGTAATGTATTACGTCCGACTATTAACCACACCCCCATTCTCTGTTTGAGAAAGAACGTTCACCAAAAACAGGAGTTAAAACTGGCTGGAGGGGGGCTTTAAGTTTAATAAGCTGCAGCTGTTTGCAGAAAAGCCGTTGCCACGGTTACTAAGCGCCTGCCGTTTACTCACGGAGCGCTTGTTACCCTGTCCGTTCACTTGAGAAGCGCAGAGCTGTGTCACTTCCTGTGTGAAAAGACCTTAACACTGTGTCAGCCACTGCCAGTTACAAGCTAACAAACATTATAGATGCATGCAACACACACAAGATGCCAAGTACACTTACCATTCTGATGCATCTGATAGTCACTGATTTTGGTGCACAAAGTTACAAAGTTTCCTCTAATGCTAGTCATTCTTGATGCCACCACCCTTTTCCAGGTGGGCATTCATAGATCCAGAATGTCTTGATGAGGGAGAAAAGATGTGCTTCCAGCACCTTTTCATTTTTTTTTTTTCTTTTTTACTTTTTATGTGGGAAAACCAACAAACTGAAAAAGGATCTTGGATGAGAGGCATCCACTAGTTGATTTAAGTTGCCCTTGATTTAATCTTACTTGGATAATTATGACCTGAATATATATATATTTTTTTACATATTTACAAAATGTGTCTGGATGGGAACTTTAAGGGAAAAATAAAGCTTGTATGCACTATTTAACAATTTAGAAAATGCTTTTAAAACTACAGCAGCAGATTTAATCTGAGCTTTTTTTTGAAAGCGTTAGCACAAAGATGCATTAGAAAGACTACCTGAGGTGAAAACGCCTTCAGGGATCTCAACTCCAGTTGCCCGACTTCTTGGATGTACCATCACCTGATGACTGAGAATCCTCACAGACATTAGAAAAAAAAAATAAACACAACAGAAGTTTTCTGTTTTGTCTGTGTGCATATTACAATGTGGTGGAAATTGAATCACCTGGTGGGAAAATATTAATTCCAGTTCTATTTGCACATTGTGGAAATTGCCTATTTCAATTTAAAACAACTGTTATTAGTGCACAAGTAAATGCACATTTTGCAAATACATTAGCAATCAACAGATTTTTGTCCACTGAAACAACAGTGTACAACACCATTTCTAACCTTAAAGCAAAACATGACATCAGTAACAAACTCTCAGGTTTAATTTAAGGCTTTGTTCTACTCACAGTACTTCCTGACCTGACAAGTTCATTTCAGGTAAGCATGTTTCTGTTGGAAAGATCAAATTCACTATGTACAGTTGACTGACTATGAGTTTTGTGCTTCACATGTTTACTGTGAATTTCAGAACAATAGACCTTCAGTAGAAACATGAGTGATGTTTAAGTCACATGCTCCATGTACATCATGTAGATTTGTTTGTTTTTCATGTTGTTTTTTTGAAACACTGTAATTTGATGTTGCTACAACTGGGAAGAAAACAAGTTCAAATGTTTTTCAAACTGTTCAAACTGAATATTCTGCCATGTTTAAAGCTGAAACTGAGACTTTTGTGATTTAAATTTTTAATTTTCATCTACACATATCTAGAGTATCTTTTCCTGATACTTGAGAGCACTATTGGTCTTTCGTGGCATATGTAGCTTTTAAAGTCTTCTCATTGTAAAATTCTTGCAACTATCCCTGTGTTTTCAAACTCCAAAGGATCCTTGTCTTCTCAAAGCCTGTGTCTAATTAGAAGAACTCAATCATCTGTAAGAAAAAAACAATGGCATGACTGTAACAGGTTCAGTGACTCCTTTATCTGGAAGATGTCTGCATAACGAACCTGTGATTTTACAGGTTTGAGTTTAATTCACATCTGCATACTTTCATCCTCCTTGTCAGACTGTGTGTGTGTGTGGGGGGGGGGGGGTTGTAGCTATGATGAATCAGAATAACATGGCTGTGAGTCTCACGAAGCAGATTGCTTCTGCCAGAATCCATATAAAGATATTTTATCACTGTAGCGCCGTAGAAGATCCTCCTCAGCTCTCTCTCTCTCTCTCTCAACCACACACACACACACACACTCACAAACTCACAGAAAGAGAGAGAGAGAGAGCTTCCCTCCACATGAGCCAGGTGCAGGGTTTCTGAGCAGCAGACACACAACAAAGCTACATGTTCGTCTCCTCTTCACACCTGTCAGCCCTTTGCTATGATTGATCACCTCTATACTGTGTCCATGTGTGTGTGTGGGACTGGGGGACCAGGCCAGGGCATGTTGGTTTCAATAGAGCAGAACAGTGTTGGGCCAGGTCTGATGACCCATTTCCATCAGGGCCATAGATGTGTCTCCCAGGAAATGCTCACTAAAAATACTCTGCAGGCTCCATGAGTTCACGGCACAGAGGTACCAGCCACATTACCACTCTTTCTGATCCCCATAAAACATTGATTTGAGTTTGAATTTGTATTTATGGTGACGTGAAAGGGAACAGCAATCATCTATTTTTTATATCTCTTCTTTTTTTTTAGCAAAATTGCCTATTTGAGCATGCATTGGGTGGAAGGCCTAAACCAATCACATGTCTAATGTGAGTACAGTATGACCTGTTTCTGACTTGCAAATACCATCCATATCAAAATTTAATTCTGACTGGGCGTTGTATATTTTGAATGACTCACATTAGTCAGTCAATTTATGTATCTAAACTAGTGGTCTAACGGTACACAAAAGTCAGGGTTCAGTATGTACCTTGGTTTTAGGGTGATGGTTTGATTCTTTTTAGATACAGCAGGAAAGACAAAATGTGATACATAACATTTGTCATTGATATTGAAAAAAATTAAGCATTCAGCAGGGCCTCATTGGCCATAATTCTTTCTGTATCAGTTAAGGTACCTAAATACTGGTATATTATCAATAAGAACACATAAAACGAAAATAAATACCGCAAATGTCCGTAGCGCTCCATGGTAAGACTCTGACCTGTTGATAATTCCTGAACAGCTGCAGCTTGCGTAGTGTAGTGTAGTTTATACAGGCAGCACAATATGACTAACATGCACACACGAAGGCACATTGTAACAGGGCTCAAGCACTTTTACCATATGCTTACATCCTGTATATTCTATGAACAAATATGGTTTCATATCTTGTCATAAAACTTGTGCTCCAGAATTTCTGTTCCCCGTGTGCAAGTAGTAGACATAAACAGACTATTTGTTACTGAACTGAACACATTATGCACACACAAGCAGTGACAGAAAGTCAAATCAATCTGTGCTGCATGCCTGTTGGACAAAAACACATGGACAACATTCAAACTGGACTTGGACAGGATCATGGCACTGCTGATCTAGTGGATCTAGTGACTGTTCCTTTGTATGTATGTTTAGTCTTCAGCCAGACTTGTCAACAGGACAGCAGTGTCTCAAGATAAACCCTGCCCTGTGGTGAAAGAAGTACTCAGTTATTTTACTTAAAGGGGCATTATGGAGTTTCCAGCGGCCACTAGAGGTGCGGTTTTAAGATTGCTACCAGACGTGTGCTCGTACGCGTGAGCGAGCATAATCCGAAACACAACCACTCTCATTCAGAATTCCTGCAATAAACGCAGGAACACCAGCTTGCAGGCTGTGGCCTTTCACTCAGACATGTTCAGGCTCTGTTACTTCAACGTTCCCATCTCAGAGGCAGATCAACACCGGCTCCGTAACGTTACTTCATTCAGCGCCGCGAGCCGCATATCGGCACAATCCTCCCGGAAAAAGACAGAGGGACAGCGGCTATAGACAGGCAGAGAGACAGTTTCAGACAATATACTGGAAACTCAGGTAAACCCCTACTGCAACGGTACAGTAATAGTTTTATCAGCTGCAGGTTGCTCGTTACATGATCACGGTACATTTACTGCGTTTAGCTGACGTGCTACAGCGTTAGCTCGCCTGCTGCTTTCAGTAACTATCTGTGTATCTTTCACTGGAGGCTCAGCAATGTCAGCACAGCTAAATGTATTGGATGATAAGGCAACGGGTAGTGAGCTGGAATGAATATTATAATGAGATTGTGTCACACTTTATAATAATAAGACCGCAGTGAGTAACTTTACTGTAGTGTTAGTGCATGGCTCTTCCTCTGGGTTATTGTCGCTGTGAAGTTGCAGAGTTGTATATTATGTGGGTCACATTAGTTGCAGCGACGGAGAGGTGGAGAAGCTGTGTACCTGAGTTTTGGGAAAACCACAATAAACCTAAACAGAACGTTATGAAGAAAACAGCGGCAGGTCCGAGCTACTGTAGCGTTAGCTTGCTGCTCCTGGCTGCATCACTATAGGCTAACGTTAGTAAACAAATCGCTCCACATTTGCTTTTTGCCGTTACATCCTTTCTTGCAGGCTAAATCAACAGTGCTACAGTACACAGGATAGTAACATGGGTCGCATTAATTGGTGAAGTAATGTGGAAAGCGATATAACTTTGCACCAGATAACATTAGCAACTGCTCGGTGTTAGCTGGCGAGCTAACGTGACTTTCTCTGTTTCTCCAGCTTTATTAATGCTCGCCTTGTTCTTACTCGACATCATCTGAACCCCTTTGGTCTGATGGGCTTCAGCACATAAACCTTTATTGTTTTGTATCCTTACATGGACCCTGTGTTTTGCTGTGAGGGCTGTTTAGGGCTCTTTTGCTGCTGTCTGGTAATTTTTTCCTCAAAGAGTATTGTTTCAGGGATCTGGTGTGATCATAGAGCCATGGAGATGTGGATAGCTTTTCTGATCATCATTGGAGCGAAATTATCAAGAAGGGAGAGACAGTGACTGTTAAAAAGGGGTTAATAATTAATCCAGATTTTGTGGAATTGGTGTTGCAATGGGAATTAAACTATTTGAAAAGTCAGTTAATCTGACTGCAGAGTCAGCAGTAAGGATGCGAGACCATGTGATGGGGTGAGGTTCAAAAATAATGAAGAGGGTAAAGGAGCTTTAAAAAAACAAACATTTTGTGGTCTGATATAAAAACATGTACTAGGTCAACATTCTCACGGGAGATAGAAAAGTGCCAAATGAGGATATGACCTTTGGAATGTGTAGATAGGTAATAGGAGAGTTTATAAGGTAATGAGAGGGTCCTGGCTCCACATGAGGAATGGAAGAGAAAGGTAGGTACTGTACCAATCAGACTGGTGCCAGGCCCCTGGGGACGTCATAGAGAACCAGGAAACATGTTTTTTTTAAGCCTATTGTGATGATAGGTTGAGAGTTGATGTGGGCGCGGTCCTGTCTTGGATCTGGTAAACTTGGTTGGTGATTGTCGGTGCAGTTCACTAAACCAGATGCTGCAGGCTGAGGAGTTCCACTTGTGTGGTAAATACCAGAATCTCTCTTTAAAACTGGGTTATCTGAATAAAATGAACAGCCAGTCACTGAATGACTTGTAAAATATGAAGGAGACTCTTATTGTACTGTAAAATCTTGTATTGTAAAATCCACTTATCCACTTATTTATAAACAGCAAAAAATAACTTTTTACAAAAAGGATGAAAGCATTGCTTTAATCAGTGTAACATGATCCTGCAAATCAAACAGCCACAGCATGCCTTGTGTCCGTATCCATATCCACAACTGTTTCATAATCAGACTAACATCAAAGCAACTGGATGTTTGCCAACATACCACAGAAATGGATTGCTGCTTTTTCTCTACTTTTGCACAGGCACCCTAATGCATCATCATTGAAGAAGCTTCACTACAGTCACTGCTGTCAACTGTATCACCAGCAGTAAAGTCATTTTTTTAGAAAATAAACTCTGTGATGGATTACCTACCTGTATTTGTCCGCAGGAAAGTACCAAAAATGCATTCATCCATCTCAAAGTCTGTGGCGTTGGGAAAATGTTTGGCATGGGTTGCCAAAATGCTGCATTTAATGAAAGGGCTGGATCATTTGAAGGGCACCGCTCACAAAGATGGGTGCTGTGGAAGACGTGCAGGCCTCTTCTAACATGTTGTAGACTCACAGTGAACTTTATAATAATAGTGATTTTAGGCTCATCTACTTTCATATCAACAGCCTCTAATGGCTCACAAAGTGGTAAATGGTAGTTATAAAACCAGGAAAGGGTTATGGTCAAACTTCAATTTGTCATCTCTTAGATCAACATCTCGAGGCTGCTATCAAGAAGTGAGCAGTGTAACAAAACTCTCTATTAGTGACCTTTATCTAAAACAGGCTTATATAACACTGCTACAGGAAACTGCTATGTTTAATTTAATTTGAGTAAGAATCCTCTCTGTTTTATGACCCACTCCCATTTAAATTTGCTGGTAAAGCAAACTCAAATTTCCTCCAAAATTGTCCACAAAGCACGTGCTGCTCCATGTAAAGCTCAGATGAGCTTAAAATTTTTATCAGCTCCTCTTTTTCTCATTTGGATTTTGGTGGCTGGTCCGCAAAACTGGGCAGACACTGTACGGATATGACTGACTTTTGCTCATGAATTCAGTTGTCATTTGATTTTCAGTTTCAGGTCATGGCATTTAATTAATCATTAAAGTTGGAGGTTCTGGCCGTGCAGAAAGTATGATTAAAACATGTAGTGTGCAGGACTAATAAAAACATACAGTGTCGGCTCAGTTTAAGAGAACACCGAGATACATACAGGCCGATACATGCAAGCTTAAACTCGATTTAAAAAAATGAAAGCTCAGTGCTCAGGCAGAGCAGGGCAGACACCAGCTGACGGCACCTGCTTTCACACTGTCTTTCAAATCAACTCTTACCTCTCTTTATTACCAAGAGAGTCTGAACCCTAAAACAATTAACAACATTTCCTAATTCTGTTATAGAAAAAATTATCTGGATAATCATGGTCTGCATTATGTTGCCATAAAAATATATTTGCTTGTTGTAATTGTTAGGAAATAGGGCTTTGTCTTTGTCTAGGGTATTGTCTTGTCTTTGTTTTTGGTTTGTTTGTTTGAAGCAGTCAGAGTTGGATCATTATCTGCTCATCGTTTGCTTGATTGTCTTTTAACAAACTACTTGTATCCACTTGGATCCAGACGTAGGTCAACAATATCTACACATTCCCAGTTACCAAAACAACAAGAGTAGAGGATTGTGGAAGTGCTGTGGACTCGTCTATACATATTCATATTAAGCTTTTATCTCTCCTATCCTCCCACACTGGTCCATGTTACCATATCTATTTTATATTTTAAGTTTCTATCTTGTGTGCTAATAATGTTAAAATGAGTGAATAACGCAGATCAGTCCACAGTTACATCCAGTCACCAACACATATGGCGCTATTAATCAGCTCTGTCCATTTACCTGTCAGTTATGTATGTGATATAAATGCCATGTATCTTCGGTCGCAGATACTGATGATCCTCTCAAATGATAAGTTATACACAGTAGAGCGGTGAGCGAGGGTGGTGAGAGCTGATTTTGGTGCACTGATGAGCAGCAACTTTCTTCCTGTTCTGACATGTTTCTGCTCCTGCGAAGGGTTATACCATGAGAGGGAAGTTAATTCTGCCGATAGAAGTCCTGATTATTATCTCTTTAATAATATTGATCCAGGCCCACTCACACACTGCTAACATGGAAGCAAACGATTCCAGAGATGCATAGAAGAGTGACTGCTAGTCAGTTCTTCACCTCTACATAAGCAGATATAATAAGTTAAATGAGACAACACTTTGAAGAAGATTCACAACAAGATCATTGAACCCAACTCCTCTCATTCATCTGCTTTATTTGTTCACAGACGAGGACTCTTCGGTGATCCAGTGAACACTGAGCTCAGAGCTGTCTCTCATTGGTTTAGCCACACTCAGAAACACTGATGAGAAATAAGGACTCACGGTATAAAAGCAATATGATTTCAGACCTCACTGGGGAACAAATGCCAGTTTAAGATGAACTGAATTATTTTCCTGTTTATATTGTGTTCACACAAGAGAGGAGATGCTCCTGTAATGAATGATACAGTTAGTGCAAAACAGTAGCACAAGAAATGTGATGCTGCAAGCAGCAATAAAACAATAAGCCACCTGGGGAAAATAAGGACTTTTGGCAAAAAGATATTAGTTTGAGATTACAAGGACAAATGGAGGGAAACAAGAAGAAAAGGCTAGAATAAAGGAGAGAAACAAGGGAGGAAGAGGAACAAGGAACAGCTGTAGGGCATTAGTGTTTACCTGCCAATTCCAGATACATATCTGTGACTAAATGTGTGTCTGTGATTTGTATCATCTTGAAATTTATAATCAAGCTTTCTGTGTCTGTTTAAGGGAATACAGTCTGTCATGATGATTGGTACTGATGCCACACACATACAGCCGAGTAGGGAAAGAGAACTAGGAGAGTCACTCCTCTCCTGAATGCTTTGCGTCTGAGGTCTAATAAAGAGCCCAGTGTCACACACACACACCTTTCTGATGTCGAAATTTAGGGGGCTGCGTCCTACAACTGAACTTTAAGAGTGCCTACATGTGGGCTAGATTGCATGCACCTTTATTTGACACTCACCCATATGTACCAGCTTTGCAGGTCATGCATTCTGGTTCACACGGATCCTGTTTGATAGGTGCTAATATTAGTGTATTCATTATAATTTCAGATAATACTGTGCTATATAGCTTACCACCAGTATAATATTAATTCCAGTTAGAGCAGTTTCATTATGGTACGTTATTCTCATTCATTAAATCATTGTTAGATGAAAAACTCTGCTTTGTTAACTAAGTGCTAACTTGTCAGTAATCAGAAACATTCATGCAGAACGAGTTCAACATTTTGAAAGTTTGCTGTAGCAGCATGTCAACCTTTTTTTTTGATGTCCCGCCCCATCCAGGCTGTGATAGGTCAGTTCACAAAAAGTGACATTGATGAGCAACTTAATGCACATGCTTGGGGAAAAAAAACAAAAAAAACCCCAATCTCCGCCGGTGGAGAGGGCAGAAAAGAGTACCGGCAGCTTGTGAGAAGTGCCGCAAGTGTACGCAAGACAAAGTCCAGGTAAGTCAAAGAGTCCACTTCAAGCACTGCGTTTGGGAAATTTGCTGCGCTGTTCAGGCACCATGTGCCACTGGTGACAGGCAAGCTGCTGCTCTGTGTCTTGGCTGTGGTGCTGAGGGTAATGATTGAAATGCAGTTTGATCAGTGTTTTTGTGAAGGATGATAGGCCTACATGACCAACCAATGGTGGCGTGCGAGAAGGTGGTACCTAAAGAGAAAGGTCAAAGCAATGCAAAAATGCACACAATAAATGGTGACATTTTGGGCGATTCTGAAATCCTGGCCAGACGCATTTTTTAGGTCCCAAAAAGAGGACATGATTGGGAAAAATAAGTCATCTGGTCAACCTGTTTTAACCCCATGTTAAAGAGTCAGAAATGCTGTTTTTGGCCACCTGGGGCGGCACATCACATTGCAATCACATCAGAAGGCACTGGCAAACAGTTGCTTATTTCCACATCCAGAGCAACATGAACATTCATGCGGAGTGATGTTTTTGTCACCTGATGAATGTGAGTCCAATAGTCTCTCTTTTAACTCTGGGAAATATCTGGTTCCACGATGTCACATTACTGCTCTTGGATAGATTGGTATTTGTAAAAAAAAACAAAAAAAACAAAACACAAACGTGCCACTGAATTGAGGAGACAACTGAAGACTGTCAGTTACTAAACAGTTTACAAGAGACCACAGAGGTACTTAGGCTACTCAATGAGACATGACTCAGTATGGCAGTGAAGTTTCCTTTTGTAAGAGCTGCATGTAAAGCCCACCATATCCTCCATAAACTCCATGAAAACATTTTTTAAAATACTTTGCTGAGAAGCTGACGTGACAGCTGATCTTTAGCCGCCACAGTGTGACAGGGGGACACTGCACACAATTACATACTTAATGAAGTGAAATTATGGGCATATTCCTCCTCTTGCCCACCCCCACATCCCACAGACAGCAAACATGTCCTAAAACCAAAGAACAAATCTGTCTCCGTCCATCCAATTCACAGCAAATCAGCCAACAAGCTTGTATCAGTAAAATGTTACTCTGCACTGCCTGACAGCAGTTGTGTGAGCATGCAGATCTACAGTGCAACGGACCACATGCGTGCAAACAGCGGCTGTAATGACCTTTTCAGGCCAAATGTCCTTCTGATAGCTGAAGTGTCGCTCTGCTGTGACCTTAACCCTTACCCTTGCATATGGACAACGAAATGCCCCTCTTTCATTTACACCCCTGTCTGTGCGCTTCATGCTTCATATGTCAATAAATGATGAAAATGAGCTAACTAAAAGGAATATCCAGGTAATCTATAGTCTTTGGTGTAGAGCATTCGACGTGGTTCTGCGAATCCCACATGAATAGAAACATGAACACACAGCAGAAGAAAATGAAGCCTGCAGGAGCATGACAGTTCACTGAACAATGTTCTCAGCCTGGGAGGTTATGAAACATTGATAACAGAGGCTGAACAAAACACGTCAACCCACCGACCAATGAGCATCACTAAGCTTGCATGCACAGAGATGAGGAAACATATCAGCCATCCCTCCCCTCCATCGCCCCTCTATAATTCATTGCTTCACCCCCACACACCCCCTTGTCCCTTAAGCACACACACACACACATTCAGACGGGCAGTAGCATTACAGCAAACCAATGCAAAGGGCTACGTTGGTGTGGGTGGGTCGCTACAGGGTGAAATACAAAGATGAAATACAAGCCAGCAAGTTCAGCTTGACGGTTTATTAAACACCAATGCACAGTGCTTTTTAGTCCTTTCAGGTCTGGAGGGGTATCACAGCAGCAGTGATTTTCTCCTCTGTCTCAATGTAGTAGTCAAACCGTAAATTAGCACAATGCTAAAAGTTATGTGCTACAAAGTGTTCTTGTTCTTGGACTCACTGTTTCCAGACTGCCCTGTGTTTTTTGCCAAAGCTTCTACTGGTTGCACACACTCCGAATGAGGAGCCATGTTTATGATTATTGGGACCCTAACTACTCACAATCTACCTATCATAGTTCTCTCCCACACCAGCTTCTGTTTTAACATAAATTCCTGCTGTTTTCCATCCACCAGATTTTCTTTCCCCTTCATGCCAGCAAGCAAATGACAAATTCTGATTTCAATTTTCCATTTGATCTTAAAATGAATATTTAAAATACCCAAGTTAATGATTGATTTGTGAATAATTATGTAATTTGTTGTTAATTGTTGTGCTCCTATGAGTGAGTCTGACTATCATGCAAACCCAGCTGTGTGATTCGCTGTCGAAAGATTGGTTCCTCTGGAACTGCTACTACTTCCTGGTTGCTGGTCGCTGGCGTCTGTGATTGGTGTGGGTGGGATCCGACCAAACCTACCAATCTGGACTCTGCAAGCAACGCCAGCCTGACTATAAATAGCGTAAATAAAATTTGCCCACAGTTCAGCGACTGAGCCAGTGATCAGTTTGTCTTGCTGTTGGTTGCATACTCTGTTAGTTTAGTGTGTTTGTCTGAGTGGCTTCAGTCAGTAGTTTGAATCATTGTAAATCACACAGTGTTAGCACCAAGTGTTGGGCACTCTTTTGTTTGAGCATTCTAAGTTGCAGAATAACTGCTCATTTGTTTACTTTGTACTTTTGTTAGCTTATAGGTTCTGACCTCCTTTTGTTCTTTAGTGTGTGTTTTTTGAGCTGAGTAATTGTCTTAGGACAAGATCACCTTCTGTTTGTTTTGTGTATTTGTCAGCACCTGTATAGCTTCTTTTGTTGTATTTTCTTGTGCAAGCACAGTAATTAAACCCTTGACTTTAACCGGAATATTTGAGTTGTCCGATTCCACCTCATTTCAATCCCAATCACTTGTTGCTGCCCTGCCTTAACGAGCTGGCTCATAACAGCCCACACTGTCTTGAAAAGCTTTTATCAGGCTACCTGAGTGCAGCTTATACTGTATGTGCCCCTTTTATATTTTGAGCATTGCCCTTCCAAAGGTCTCTGCACGGCCCTACTCAACATCAATGTAGTGGTCTATCAGCTATACAGGACTGGTATGGCACATTATTTATGGCGCTTTCAACAGATCACAGTGGAAATTGTTTAATCAAGGTCACTTCAATCTAATGTGTTAGCTTTTATTCATGTCATGAAACGGATCAACAGTAACAGTAGTTTTGCTGGAAATGTACCGTGTTAAAGTGAGTTACACCCATCATGATTACACCTTCTCACCCTAATTCAAAATATACGGTTAAAAAAAATTGAGGGGAACGTTAAATCATACATCAGATCTTGATGAATGAAAGTGTTTTAAGTTCAGAATCTTACATTGTATAATACATTGAGAACAAAATGACGGAACAACAGTCAATGGAAACCAAAATCACCAACCGATTTGAGGGCTAGATTCAAGAAGTAAACAAGTAAAGAAATTTAAGTCCCAGACTGATCCAACTTGTGTGACTTTCATCACAGCAACTCATAATGTGACTCAGTAGTGTGTATGGCCCCCACATGCATGGCATGTACAGGCATGTTCCTGATGAGATGACGGATGGTGTCCTGGGGGATCTCCCCTCAGACCTGGATCAGGACATCAGTGAGCTCCTGGACAGTGGC
Source organism: Micropterus salmoides (assembly GCF_014851395.1). Taxonomy (NCBI): domain Eukaryota; kingdom Metazoa; phylum Chordata; class Actinopteri; order Centrarchiformes; family Centrarchidae; genus Micropterus; species Micropterus salmoides. The sequence goes on along the minus strand of NW_024044348.1, from coordinate 38,208,909 downwards.
ACAACTTCCGTCAGACGCACGATACTTTACGTCCCAGTGGTCAGTTGGATTCGGCTGGGCAACAGGCACCAGGAGGAACCCGGGGCCCACTGCACCATCTTAGAGTGTGACAATCTGAAGATTTAATCCCAGTGCCTAACAGCAGTCAGGGTACCATTGGCCAGCACGTAGAGGTCTGTGCGACCTCTAGGCCTCCCCCCAGACCATCAGTGACCCGCCGCTCTTTCACGTCACATGAGCTCAGTGTAAACCTTCTCTCATCTGTGAAGAGAACCGGGCACCATTTCTGGTGTTCTTTGGCGAACGCCAATCATACGGCACGGTGCTGGGCTGTGAGCAAAGATCTCACTAGAGGACGTCAGGCCCTCATGCCACCCTGTTGGCTATGCTACCAGTAGTGACAAGGGCACTAGCAAAACACAAAACAAGAGGACGATACGTCAGGAAGGATAAGGAGAAAACAACTGTCTGTGGTTCCCACTGCAAAAACATTCTGTTTTGGGGGTTGCCTTGCTCTTGCCTCTTCACTGCACCTGTTGTCACTTTCATTGAACCATAACAAGTGTCACTGATTCACAATCGCTTATGCTTCCTAACTAGACAGATTGCTATTGGTGCTGAGCAGGTAGTGTACAGTGTCTTCATCATTTACAGTTCCACTGTTACACACTGGTGACACCCTGTACAAGATAACTGTTAATGTAATTACATTATCAGGAAAATATATTAAATTAAATCTGAAACAATTCATCACAATGACATGTTTCATTACCTTTGTATCTAATTTGGAAGGACAGTTTATTAGATTTTGAAAAGTTATTCCATCATAATCGACTTATTCGATCACTTGCTTCGTGTGTATGACGTGCATGTCCTTGTGTCCGTGTGAGTGGGGGCGACTAAAACACCTATGTAAGAGGAAAGGTGAAAATAAAAGCAGTCTAATCCCAATTTTTTCCTCTCTCTCTCTCTCTCTCTCTGCCTCTATGTGCTATTTAATGAGCGGTGAGGGTGATGATTTGACATTTCCATAACTAGACTGTGGTGCAGAAAGAGGAGCGAGACAAATGTGGCAGTTTTAAGTGAGGACCTTGGGGCTTGTTGTGATATTTGGCTGGCATCACTGTCATCCTTTGCTTCCATAATGCCTTGCTGTACATGTGTTTATGATTCATCCCCTGCTTGTTAAAGCTTCTCGGGATCAGAAATGACACAGTGCATGATGGTTGTTCAGGATACAGGGGTCGAGGCTGCTTTCACATCTGTATTTCAGTCCATTTGGTCCGGAGCAAATTCATAGTTGCCTTTCAAGTCTGGTTCGGTTCATGTTCACACTGACTTTTTACAAAAAACCAAAAGGTGGGAACATAAAGTCACACAGACTGACAGGTAAGTCAGTGATTTGAAAGTTGTGGTGCTGCATCATCAGGACCCATGTGGGGAAATCAAATTCAGGTGACCGACACCTGACTGACAAAGTGCTCACAGACGAATAACTCATTTTAAGCTTAATTAGTATTATTAGACTTTAAATGTTATGAAAAATGACAAACAGGAGGAAAAACAGACCTCTTGTACAGAAATATTATTATATTATATAGTTAATATTATATAACACATTCTGAGCATTAACGTGGGATCCCTCAGAGAGTAAGACAGAGTAAGATACAGAAAAACTGCTGCTCACTGTCTGTTTTCAGTGTAAATCCTTTCGAGACCTGAGATCGCTAACCCAAGATCTTAACACCTGACGAACCGAGCAAATGCATGTTTGAACTGAACTCAACAGCTTAGAGGTGAATGCAGCCCAAGCTGAATGTCTCAAAATGAGTCATATTAAATGATGTTACATTATTTATGTAAAGTGCATCTGTTTAGAAGATCTACAGACATGATGTGCTTCACACAGATCAGGTATTAAAATTATGTGAATCATATGTTCACATGGTCTTCACAAGCACCAGATCTCAACCAGACTGAACACCTACTGTATGAGAGCTTGTGGTCACCATCATGGTCAAAATACTAAATGAGGGACTATGCTTTTGAAACAGGTTTACAGAGATTGGGATAATCTATAAGGTGGGTTTTCCTATTTTTTATTTTGTCATACCTGATGACTGATGTCAAATAGTAGGATGTCATTGCAGATTTACATTTCCCCCCGCCTGTTAATTCAGCCTCCCTCTGCCTGCCTCCAGCTAGCTTGCAAACAAACACTGCGAGGTCATTTCTCCGATGTGATTAGGCAGATTGTCATCGACCAAGCTTATTAAGTGGATCGGGTTTCTGCCAGACGTGACCAATCCACATTAAATAAAAAAAAATTTGTGAATGTCAGCACAATTCTATGTTTCTGCTATCAGTTACATTCATTCAGTCAAAGCAAACCGCCACAGCTCAGCTTTGAGTGCCACATCATCTCTGGCCTCAAGTTATTTAAAAACATATTTTCACCATCAGCTGATTACCATGAGTGATTGAGTCCTACAAGTTCTAGGTAACAACAGTTTTGGTTACTTCACAGGAAAGCAGGGTTCCCGCGGCTCCTTAAAAAGTATTAAAAAGGTCTTAAATTGAATTCAGGAAAATGAAGGTTTTATTAAATTTGCCGATGGTGCGTTTAAGGCTGGTGGGGAAATTGTCACGCACAGTCGCCTAAAAAAACCTAATTAGTGTGTATTTGTATGGTTTTCTTTTAGTAATTTACTATGTGAGATCCGGCCATTAAAATAACTCATATGTTACGTTGACGTCTGGCTGCCTGTCATTTTGTCAGTCGTGGCTGCAAGATTGGGAGACGCAAGTTAAAGCGGTTGGAGGAATATCCGATCGTTCTGTCTAGCTCAAACTGTAGCCTACATCACGTCCTCCTCATTTGCGCAAGTCCAAAAATTATCTACAACTGCAGGTTAAAATAACTTTCTAAAGTATGTCTTTCACCGTGATTTGTTTTCCTCCATGGATTATTTACCTCTCTTCAGCGGCGTGCCTGCGTATTAGCTCGGCCGGAAAGTGAAACTTAAGTTTGGTCCAGTATCGTCTTGCTACCTTTCTTTATAATGTGTAAGTTGCTCTTTTTTGTTATTTTAGTAGTTTATATTGAGTTTAACACAGCAGTATATGATTAAGGGCTGGACGATATGGACAAAAATAGAACAATCATTATTTAATCATTATTTTTATTATTATAAGTTTAAAGGCAGATTTTTTGCTCCTGAAGAAACCAGATGGTTAATTGTGCTTTTAAACTTTTCTTTATGGTCAGAACTTGACATACACTTGATTCCAAAAAGCAGCCTGGTAACAAACAGAGGATCACTTCACAGAGCTGAGGTAAAACATTAAAAAAAAACACAACACAACACTCCTCAACACAATAAACATCTTAATAGAAAAAAAAGCGCTAATTTGTTTGTGATTCAAATTAATTAAATCAACTATTTATTGAACATTTGTATATTGTTATTGAGGAAGATTGTATCATGATAATTACCATTATTGTTTTATTGCCCAGCCCTAGTTCACGTTCACAAACGGATACGATAAGTTCACCAAAAACCTGAGCATGATTAATAATTGGCACTGTTTGAGCACGTTTATGCATAACACTAAATGGACACACTGTCTAGGTGCCTGTCTGCGCTGTCAGACTTTTGTATTTTATTTGCAAAAGACTGTGACCAGTACATATTTCCACCCAAGTAGTTTTATGTGGGTAGACAACACATTTGCATGCATGTGGTCATGGTGTCCCTGCCAACTCCAGAGGTCGTTTTGCTGATTGGATCACAATCTGTCCTCAATGCGTCTCGGGTGCATTTACACACGTAGGCCTACTTATGACTACTCATGTGGTCAAGTGCTACCCGATCAGAATCTGATCACCCAAAATACATTTTAATGCCAGGTGTAAACAGCCTCGATGTTTCGATTCGGAATATGCAAAGTCATTCACCTGTGGTGAATGCCAAATATGGCGTAGCATCGTTCATTAAGAGATCAAACGTGCGTCTATTTTCTATCAAAAAAATTGTTGTCTTAAATTTATATTTGTAGAGCTCAGGTGTAAGAAGTGGAGGTCATGTACTTCTGTGAACCAGTTGGAGTTTAGTAACATCTGCTAGCATTGTCAGCATTGTTACTCAAATGTGATGAAACCACAGCAACATGGGATGAAGCAGATTGGTTTGACTATTAATACATTCTAACTAAAAAATTTTCAAAACTGTAATTTAATTGATGCTTAAGTCTAACACTGTCAAACAACAATAACATCAGCATGCATTGACAAATCTAATTTTGGTCATGGTTAAAAGAGAAAGCGCACATAATTTGGAAAGCATCCTGGGATGGCATTTTTTCAAGAGCAATTCTAAATGACGCTCAGTGGAAGTTTCTCTCACTCTCACTCACACACACACACACACACACACACACACACACTATGGGCGTACCAACCAGATTTTGCCACGCTCTCCATCAGCCAACTTCACTGAAAAGCTCTGACTCATTCCAGAGCTCGCCAAGACATCAGAGGCTACCAACCTGGCTCCGCCGGCTGGAAGTGCTTGCAGGTAGCATTAAGACATAAACAAAGGTGGGGGGAATGACGAGGGCCATTGAACTAATGGGGTGCTAACTCCTCGGGGCAGATAGAGCAGCACATGACTCTGGTAAGACCAGAGGTGGGTCACTGTGCATTTATGTAAAAACTCTTGGTGCACAGACACTGCTGTAATAGAAGCTGTTCTGCTAACCTAGAATATCTAATGTAAAGTTTGTTTAGCGTTGCACCTTTCACAGAGCAATGTCACAAAGTGCTTTACAAAAGTCAAATTGTTCAAAATAAAACCATTAAAACAGTAAAAAGAACAAACAACATAAAACATAAGCAACATCAGACCTTACACACAAGATTACAGACGCTAGACAGCATGAGGGAATACAAAGGCCAGTTTGGATAAATTATTTTTAGCTGCCTTTTAAAGGTTCAGTGTGTAAGATTTAGTGGTATCTAGCGGTGAGGTTGCAAATTGGAACCAACTGTCTAGTCCACCACTGCCCCCTCCCCTTTCAAGGAGCGTAGGATAGCTACGGCGGCTGACAACCCTGTACCTTGATATATTAAGAAATTATATTTACTTAATTATTCAGTAAAACCATATGTTATTGCGACTTGTAAGCCAAGAGTGTGAAACACTGCTTCTGCACCCACAGTCCATTATAAACCACATAATACATAAAGTTTGTACAAACATTGACAATGGGAACACTTTTATTCTCTGTGATTATGGACCCTCACCAAAACTTTGATAGCAGCAATAAATAAAAAAATAAAAAATTCTTTGATAGGGTGCTGAAATAGATCTCAGTCATGACAGCAACAGTTACTCACATAATGACTTCCTCTTTAGTGGCTTTGACTACAAAATAAAAGTGTGGGAATGTTTTTGCTGCAATGCTTTCTTTTGAGTTGAATTGAGAGCTTTTACTTTGAAAGATTTGACATTAAAAGAGTCTGTAGCCTGCTTGACACCTCTGAAAGAGATCAAACTCACAACCCTTTGGGTGAGAGTCGAACCAGAGAGTTGAACCAACTGAGCTAACTGAAGACCATAATAACTACCTCAAATATTATGCCTTATATCCTCACCCACCATCTAATTGATAAAAAATTGCTCCAATGCAAAACTCATTTGCCGACCCCTGCTGTATATTATATGTACGTATTCAACATAGTGATGAGCGTCTACACTGCTAGAATTCCACAAGAAGAAGAACGTAGTGACGAAACTCGCTCTGAAGAGCTGTTTGTTTTGGACTAATGTAGAAACATGGCTGCGCAACATGGCGATGTTCATGGAAGGTGAAATGTATGTAGTGTATGTATAAATGGCGCATTCTAAGGTAATAAAAACAATGGTTTATTATGTAAGGTCTTTACACACCACTGAAAACATAATTATGGATCTTATATTGCATTTCTGTCGATAGATCCTCAAATATTACACACTGAACCTTTAAGAATGAAAATTGAGTACTTCTTCCACAACTGGTAAGCGTGTTGGTAGTTGCTTGTCAAACTGTCAAGAGAAATAGCATTGTACCTGGTCAAAGTTCATTGAGGGAACCATGAATGCCAACATGTACTGTGACATACTGAAGCAGAGCATGATCCCCTTCCCTTCGGAGACTGGGCCGCAGGGCAGCATTCCAACATGATAACGACCCCAAACCACACAAGCTGAGGGTAAAGGTGATGGACTGGCCAAGCATGTCTCCAGACCTGAACCCTTTTGAGCATCTGTGGGGAATCCTCAAACAGAAGGTGGAGGAGCACAAGGTCTTTAACATCCACCAGCTCCATGATGTCGTCATGGAGGAGTGGAAGAGGACTCCAGTGGCAACCTGTGAAGCTGTGGTGAACTCCAGGCCCACGAGGGTTAAAGCAGTGCTGGAATATAATCGTGGTCACACAAAATATTGACACTGGGCCAATTTGGACCTTTTCAAGTAGGCGTGTTCCCACTTTTGTTTAGACATGAATGCTGTGTGATGTGTTATTTTGAGGGGACAGCAAATTTACACTGTTATACAAGCTGCACACTCACTGCTTTACATTGTAGCAAAGTGTCATTTCTTCAGTGTTGTCACTTGACAAGATGGAATCAGATATTTACAAAAATGTGAGGGGTGTTCTCACTTTTGTGAGATACTGTATAATGTATTACATTTTGGAAGTAACTTGCCCAACACTGAACAAAACTACACTTTTTCCTTCACATGCTTTAAATCCTGAACGACATACTGTGCAAATATCTTTTTGAATGACCCCGAAGTGTCTTTCTGACCTTGAAACTGAATCTTTTGGATTGAAATTGAAATAAGAGAAGCCAATTTGAATTGAGAGAACTGAAAGTGAAACTATATAACTAAACTAACTAACTAACTAACACTATTCTGCCGTATCAGAAAATTTACCAAATATTTGAGCTAAAACAGTTTGTCTCAGGAAACCTGGAAAGGGTCAAAAAACATTAAAAACCCAACTATGCTAAAAAACCAGAGACGCAACTTTCATGGACATGGATCGAGCCTGGCTCAAAGCTCATCCTATTTCAAAAGCAGACAAATCATTCTCGATCGAAAAACTTGCAGGTGCAACAACAATGTCCATAAAATAAATGTGAGAGTAGTCCACAAGAAAGAAGAAACTAAACAGGAGACTACACTGGAGACATTCAATGAACTGGCAAGGAGTGACAGACAGACAACCACTTAAATACGCAGGTGAGGGAGAAACTAATTACACATAAGTGGGACAACTAAGACAATCAAGTACAAGCGCACGCACACACCCACACACCAGAGAAGAGCAAAGACAAGGGCAGGGAATGAACAGAGAAAACAAATATAAAACACACCTAATAAACCCAAACATCTTCCTCTTTCACACTCCCAGTTTCACTTAAAACCAAAACAAGTACTTTTTCTTCAACCTTTCCCAAATGTCCAAGTCTGTCTCCTAGAAATCACATTTACATACTACTAATTTGTTTTGCCAAATACATAAAACAATTTCTGCCTGTATTACATTTACTGGCAAAGTGTTCTTGTATTATACAGTCGGAGGTGGTCGGGGTGGGTAGTGAAGAACAGGGTTCTCGTCTTGAGTCCTGCATCTGATTAGGCTCAGGCTAATAAAACATTGTGGGTAAGGTTAGAGACAAATGGTACTTCAAATCACTGTTGAAAACTTTTGTAAAAACATTTCCTCATTTTCATAAAAAACAAAGTACAAAAAGTATTTCTAGTATTTCATAAGGTATACTTTAACTCTTTAGCCACCCTGTGACAGCAACTAGTGGACAGTGGAAGAATACTCCAGTGGAGAAAGGTTCGGTTCCTGGAACAATCAGACAAAGTCGTCGCAGATCACTACAATCCCCTCAGCATACAACCTCGCTAATTGAAACTCAGCTCTGGGTGCTGCAGATACGTCTTGAAATCAATTCTGGAGGCACAGTGGGAGAATTCACATTCTCACCTGTTTTACCCTTTTTTTTTTTAAAGTAAATCACCTCTTCACAATCCTCAAAGCCCTGGATAGATCTGTCCTCCTCGGCTGCTGATAATTGAATTGGATTTGTTGGATGAGCTGATACAGTAGCAGCATTGAGGTATTGATTCTTGCTCACAGTGTCCATTCCCTTTTAAAGATACTTTTATCTGCAGAAATAAGAGGGTAATCGTTTTTCATATAGTCTTTCATGAGGGTATTTGACAAATGCATTTGTTTTAAGAAGAAATTGGCTTTAGCATGGCCATCCATCCATCCATTCATCGTCAACCGCTTATCCTGCGTACAGGGTCTTGGGGGGGCTGGAGCCAATCCCAGCTGAAATCGGGCGCAATGCAGCGTACACCCTGGACAGGTCGCCAGTACTTTAGCATAGCATTATTAATTATTATGAGGTTATCATGGAGAATACAGTAGACTGAAGTCTAACAGCATAGCATGAGCTGATAATTATGTTGTCATTATTGAAATTGCAAGTAGATTAATTATTATACAGCATATGTAATAGAATGATTTCAAGATGCACCTACTTTCATGGCAATCCTGCCACTGTTTGCCAGGATTAATTGAATATTTTATCTGAATTCCGGTTGCGATTACTCTTCAATTAATTGTCTAGCCCTAGCCAATAACCTGACCAACGCAGTGATGAGAGATAACTGGCCCATTGAAACATTTGCGCAAGTGTTCATATAATAGTGGCACTGAATTGTTTATTAGACCTCATCCAAAGGCTTCTTCAGTCCTCCTGAGTTCCAGCAATAAAATGTAATTTGGGCCCTTAAAGTGTTTATGGTACCTGATTGTCACTGACATAACATGCGAGTCCATTGGTCCCATGGCGGTCTCACACACGCCATCATCAACATCAGTGAATGTCCATCTTCTACTTTTATTTATGTGTTTTTCTTTTAGTTCAAGGTTAGATTGTTAACCAAGACATCTTAACATTACAAGCTACATGAGTGTCTGCCGTGGAGAGACAAGCCCATGTATGCATCCCCATGAGGTTAAGAATTAAGCAAAGTCATGTATTCCTGTCATGGACCACGTGCAAGAGTTCAGTTTCAAAGCTGACACAGACACTGGTGTGTGCTAGTTCATCTCAGGTACTTGCTCTGTTGTATGCATTATTAAAATGGAACAGAGCAACAGTGAATATACACATGCATGCACATGTCTGATCTCAACACCGACTAGCATCTCACTGGGTCTGTGCTTCTATCTCCATAGATGCAGTCACAGACAATTTGTAAGTGTTAAAGGGTAATTTCAGTATCTTTAAACCTGGGGTCTGTTTTCACATATTTCAGGGTCAACATATCTTGTAGGTGCAAAAAGTTTTGGAATACTTGCAGTAAGTGTTGTTTTGCAACTCAAGTTCAGTCTTGCACACAGAAATAGAGTTGGTTAATGTCAGGATGTGTGTGGTTGGAAAGGTTGGTGGACCCAAATGCAGGACACTTGAGCGGAGCAGGTACAGTTCAGAGGATTTATTTAAATGACAAAAAAGCGGCTGAATACAAGGTAAACCAAAAATAAACAGATTCCAAATTAAACAAGGTAATCCAACAGAAATACAAAAAGGGTGATAATCCAGACCACAGGGAAACAGGATGACACAACAAGCAAGACCATCTAAACACTATCACACGAGACAGCGCGTATACACACTACAATGACCAGACACCAACTGAGGAAACAAGCAAGCATATATACACATGGGCTAACGAGCTGTGAGGGGATACACAGGTGAAAGACATGAGGGACTAATCAAGCACACCGACAGGGGGAAAACAGACAGATACTAACAGATGCAAAACACAAGACCATACACTAACTGGAACTCAAAGTACTTAGCGGACAAGCAGGCAGAGGAATTACTGGGGGAACAGACACAGGCAAATCTAAATGCAGAAAATACACTAAACATAGTAAGGCAAAACTAAAACAGGATAGACAGACAAACTGAATAATCAACTGAATAAAGAGGACAGACTGAAGCAGAACAATCAAAATCAGAATAATAATGAAACTAAACAGATCAGAAATACACAAACAGACCCCCCAACAAGACACACAGACAACATCAGACCAACAAGCACAAACACACAGTGTAAACTAGACACAAGACAACAGACAGGATTGAACCCCAAAACAGAGACAAAATAACAGATACAGAAAATACTAAAACATAACCAAACTGACGAAGAACTAACTAAACAGAGCAGACACGCCCACAGTGTGACAGTTAAACAGGCTATTTAATGAAATAATATACTAAGATGACATAGTGGACACTTTGTTATTTTAAGAGTGTGGAGCGAGTTCAGTTTTTTAAAGGTGTGATGTGTAAGATATGGCCAGCGTTTTTATTTAACACAGTCAACTAACATTATCAATAGAATGTGAAGAAGTAATAGTTCTGACATCATGTCAAAGATGTCTTTGCATCGTGTTGCAGAGATATGTACTGAAGCTGGAATGCTAAACAGCTAGCCCCGGCCCATCCTGTTTGATACCGCTTTGTACCTCGAGAGGCAACAGTCTCATAATATTGCTCAGGCCTCCTCCTGTAGTTTCAGCTGGAAGATGTGTACAAGGGCAGAGTTTGCTTAGTTACACATGCTCTCTTATCTTTTTTAGTCTAAAATAAACTCACTAAAATGTCAGTATTGTCAATATAACTTCCTTATCAAACTGATAAATACAACCATGCACCTTCTGAATTCAAATCTGTCTTTCACCAAACTGCCTTGTTGGTAACCATCTTTAGTTAGTCTTTCCACTGTTCCAACAATTATATTGTATTATATTATTATATACATATACATATTAAATCTCCGACTCTGGTTTGGTGGAAATAAACCATTAATTCACAGAGTTAGATGTGAACATATTCTGGCTGTACACGCTGTTTGTGTCTGTGTCTACCTCTGGGGTGCTTTCACACTTGTCGTTAAATTCATTTGGTCAGGACCAAAGGACAAAATTATATTGTTGCTTTTTAGTTCTGGTTCACATTGAATTTTTACAAACAAACCGAGAGGCAGTGTTGGGCAAGTTACTTCCAAAATGTAATACATTATAGATTACTAGTTACTGTCATTTGAGAGTAATTAGTTATATTACAATATAACTGTCTCTGAATTGTAATGCCTTACACAACTTTTGAGTAACTTTCACTACTATTTAAAGTAGTATTTAAATAGTAAATATGTGCTGCATAGGTGGGTTCTAGTGATGTGCACTTATGTCCGAGGATCGGGTGGGTCTTTGTCATAAAAATTTACCTTCTGATTAATAGCAGGGGAGGGGGGGATGAGTAAAATAGCATGAATCATTTCCCCATTAAGAAAGACGGTGTGCAGATTTATGCACGAGGTACAGCAGCATAACGTCATTGATTATTTGAATCCCCTGACACTCCGACAGGATTGTTCAGGATGAACTGACAGCAGCCTCTCTGATCATGTAATTTGTTAAAGCACAAACAAACAGCCTATAGAAATCTATTAATGCATGATCCATCAGGGGAACTAAGTCTTGTAAGGGGGAGCTGAGCTCTCCCGTAGCACCCTGCCTGCAATCTCGACCATCGGATTCATAGATTTGTTTTTCTGGTGCTGAAATGTTTCTGAATGTTGGTGAATTATTAAAAAACACCACTGAATTACGGGTTAAAATGCGTTGCAAAGGACACGGATGACTGATTGTAATGGGTTTAATATTACCGATTTTTTTTAGTAATGCGTTATATTACTGCATTACAGCAAAAAGCAATCCATTACTGTAATTGCGTTACTTTTGCAACGCGGTACTCCCAACACGAGAGCAATAAACATGAAGACCATAGACTGGAAGTGTCTGCATGTTATGAATAATGTTGTAGAAGCTGGACAAACATAAGCCGTCTTGTACAGTAATGATTCACAGACATAGTAATGGACTTCATGAACTAATAACAAAGGATCAGGCACAGCATTTTGAACAGTTTTTGAGCTATTAATCAGGGGAAATACCTGTGCTTGCGTGCATACGATACAATACGATATACTGTCGTATTGTCCCCATGAGGGAATTCGTTTTGGGCTCAGTGATGCTGCCTACAGTACAAGCAATAAATAATTTACAATCTACAAACAAACAGACACCTTCAAATAAACATTTTACCCAGTTCCCAACATTGCACACAGCCACATATTGCAGATGGCACAGTATTTCCATTGCACTCCTAACAGTATTCCACAGGAAGGTAGCAGTATATTGCACATGGTCTCTTTTGGGGTCTGTAACAGACTTTTATTGACATGGCTGATGTACAAATGACTGTTGTAGCCATTATGACATCAGATATATTGTTACAAAATATGTCAATGGACACACAATGTACATGATAACCAATTATTAATATCTGGGCACCAAGATTTATAACCACCTGAAATTTGATAATAATACTGAAATGTTGTAAGAAGGGCCAGAAATGAAAACTTGTCCCCTATTGCCACAAAAAAACAGGTACAAGAATTCCTTCATCCCTGTCGCCATTCAAACCTTGAATGCTAATGGCAGGTGGAGGTAACTGCTGCTGTTGACAAGCCCATTACCTTAGTGATGGTGATGATGGTGGGAATCGGGATGGTGAGGAAGAGGATTCCCTGAACCGTTCAAATCTTTGTGATGGTTACTGGGCATTTGTAGATTTGGACCAAGGGACATGACACCATCATGTTACCACCCAGGGCATCAAAACAAATGTTTATCTCAGTCCAATATTATTTCACATGTTTCTATTAATTGATGTGTCTATTGAAGATTCTTGCCATCCCCTTGTTGACTGTTTGACTCCATTATAACTGCAGTAGTTATCTTACCAACACAGCCGCTGTCCTCCAGAGTAGTTTAGTATATGAAACAGCTGGGCATTTCTAAAGTGAAAGGTCTGATCCAAGTCCTGTCATGAATGTAAACATGGCATCATCAGTGCCTCTGCTGCTCATACTTGATCACCTTAGGTGACAGAATCTGGGCTTTAACTTATTTGTGTTGTATTATGCATCAATATTACTCTCCTCCCCTAATAGGCCCTCAGAAAGTAATTACTGGCCAGCAGCACCTCTTTGTCTCTCTCCCTCCCTGTGGTAGTATCTAACCATTTCAGCAGTAACAGTTGGACCACAACTGGGCTGTAGCAAAGCAGACATGACAGTCATCCTGACTTCTATCACACCAGTATTTTTAGTAACAAGCTGACTTGAGCATTTTTACCGTTCTGTATTCCTTGTATTTGACACACAGCATACTAGGATATCACTGTCTTTATTTGGAAATCCTATGTAGCAGCCTGTCAGGCCTTCTCCCTAAACAAACAGTAGGTCTGGCATCTTCTTAATTCAAAGAGGCACTTTATTCCACTTGACTGCACATGTAGATAACAGATACTTTACCAAACCTGTTGTAAAATCTATACAGTTTTGGTTTCTGCACAAGCTCTGGTGCTGCTCAGAACAACTATTGAGACTCATCTATAGAGGCTAGTCCGGAAGGAACGTCAGCACACTGGCAATAATTAACAGCAATTCAAAAGAAAATAACTCACTGACAACAACTGACAACATACAATTCAACAATACAAATTGATTATGTAAGCTGAGTACTTTGAAGAGCAAGAGCAAGTTCAATTGAATTGAACTGAGCTAAGAAGACATTTCAACATACCCAGGATATATTTTAATTATCTGGCTCCACTGACCCTACCAGCGGTGATCATGCTAAGCCGTCACACGATGCTGGTTATCATCTTGTAAGTCAACCCAGGGTTTTCCTATCCAGCCACAACCACGTTCTCATAAAAGGGGCAGTGTTTGCAGCATAAGACCAGTCAAAACAAGTCTACTGGCAGCAGAGTGCCTTCCATCATCCCAGCAGTATATGAACCTTGGTTATTCATCCACTCTTCGACAGATCATTGTTTCAGCCAGCATCATCTCTCTCGGCTTCTTATTGTATGAGTTATTTTCTTTGTGTTTTTGTCTGTGACTAACGCCTGCTTTTTGTGCCTCAGAATCATTGATTGTATCCTGCCAGCTTATCTGCCTCACTTTCGATAATTTATTAATATTTCTAAAATATATTTGACATTTAACTAATAACCAAACCTGCTCCTCCAACAGATAGCTATACATTATTTCTGGTCATCTTCAAAGGTCAAGGATTTTTAAGACGTGTGACAAATCATTTATTATTCATTTAGGCAGGAAAATAATTTATTTCATCATGAACTAATGCCATATAATAAAACCCTTACTGGACACATGCATGTTTTACATTTGCTTTTTCACTTGTTCTTCTGTTGTTATTGCATTCATGCTCTCAGAATACTCAATCATCAAGATTAACAGCCACTGCAGAGCTGAAGACAGTAGCTAAGAAAAGTAACAATGGCTCAGTCCACTCATTACGCCCCATGTGCCTGTGATAATCACATTAGATTAGCAGCAAATTGGATCAAATGAAACAGCACTGATCAGGTTTTTCATGTAAATTTAGTCACTTGCATGCATGCAGTGCTTTGTGTCCTGTGAATCCTCTCTCGTTTTCCTCCAGGGTGTAGAGGGCCATTCTACGTCATTCAGCTGACTCGCCATGGGCGGCTACCTATAGCCCCTCATTATGACCCCATTCATTCAGCCCAGCTTCCTGCCAGCACCAATTCCATTTCCTCTGCTCACAGAACCAGAAAAGAACCACAGCATCTCCTAATCATAGCTGCTTAGCTGTTTCTGCAATCTGATTATGCCTTTCAAACGAGAGAGGAAAAACCTGCAGAACTGTGTGTCTAAAGAGACACCAGAGAGTAAAAATAAGAACCTGAGCAACAAAACCACAAAGTAAAAAGTACTGTCAGCAAAATGAAATGTTTGAGAATATTTCTGAGCTCTGAGAATGAAAAGAGTGGAAGAAAGATTCAAACCCTTCACCCAAGTGAAAAATTTTATGATTATTATTTACATTAGTAACTATTTTATATCAATGCAGAAATACTAAACTAAAGAAACATTTTAAACTCCTATTAGCTGTAAATGAGTGAGATTAAACTAAATACAGGAACACCAAGTAACCGTAAACTAAACCATTTACATTTACTCATTTGGCAGACGCTTTTATCCAAAGCAACTTACATTTGAGTAAGCATCAATAAAGCATCAAACCAGCTTTTAATTTATAAAAATAATACTTTGCAGGCATGACAGTGAAAAAGCTGCATACAACTGGCATAATACATCTTTGGACATGGTAAAATTCAGTGGCTGTGTTTGAAATCGCCCTCTATATGTACATTTAAGAATTTACAATCCACTGTCTGGAGTAAACTGAGGATACTTGGGTATTATCTTGTCCCCTGAAGAGCATGAACAATTTAAATTGTCCTTAAGATGAAGCAGTATTAAAATATGTTATGGAAGAAAAATGGTGAACACCTTATGGGAAAAATGTATACCTGAGCATGTAAATGTGCAGATTTTTCTCAACTATATCCCCAAGGTGTTTACCAAGTAGCTGCCAAGTGGTCCATGGACAAGAAGAAGATCAGTCAGTATCACAAACAGGATGGTGCTACACACACACTGCTGCCATGTAGAAAACAGGAGAGTTTGGCATTACCAGCTTAGCTCAAATGTTTAGGAGAAAGCAATAAAGGCAACTACTCACTGAATTCTACCTTGTCTCTTAACTGCACTCTACTGTGTCTGTTTACTGCACTCTACTGTGTCTTTACTGCACTCTACTGTGTCTTTACTGCACTCTACTGTGTCTTTACTTCACTCTACTGTGTATCTTTACTGCAGTCTACTGTGTCTTTACTGCACTCTACTTCACTCTACTGTGTATCTTTACTGCAGTCTACTGTGTCTTTACTGCACTCTACTGTGTATCTTTACTGCATTCTACTGTGTTTCTTTACTGCACTCTACTGTGTCTTTACTGCACTCTACTTCACTCTACTGTGTATCTTTACTGCAGTCTACTGTGTTTCTTTACTGCACTCTACTGTGTCTTTACTGCACTCTACTTCACTCTACTGTGTATCTTTACTGCAGTCTACTGTGTCTTTACTGCACTCTACTTCACTCTACTGTGTATCTTTACTGCAGTCTACTGTGTCTTTACTGCACTCTACTGTGTATCTTTACTGCAGTCTACTGTGTCTTTACTGCACTCTACTTCACTCTACTGTGTCTTTACTGCACTCTACTTCACTCTACTGTGTATCTTTACTGCAGTCTACTGTGTATCTTTACTGCATTCTACTGTGTTACCATACTGCACTCTATAATGTGTTTCTTTACTGATATGAATGTCAGTGCTACATGTTTATGTAGGATGTGTTTACCAGCTTACGCAAAAGCCTGCACTTCCCCAAATGATTCTAATTCACAGCTCGTCTACAGCGGTGTTTGGCTCCACAGCTGTTGAACGGATGCATACTGTGCATTATTACCATGATGTGCAGTGGGATGGAATGTGTGCAGAACCTTTTACAGACTGGGGTTATGAGGATATGGCACAGAACTGATATTTAGCTTTCATCTTTTTTTGAGCTTCATCACATCTGTTTGTTTCTTTTTTATGACACTGTGTATCATGTTTATAAAATTCTCAGCCCGTAACTGTGCACATCATATCCAAGAGCAGGTAAATCTACATTCACTGGGCTTACTGCAAAGCAACATATTGTTTAAACTAGTAAACATACCAAACCTTATGTTGGTGTATATTTTCTGTATGTTTATGAAATGATTAATAACTGATAATCATAATAGAATGGATCTCTACAGTGTATCAGTTTCTTTTAAATGTTGTTTGGTTGCTTGACTGTTGATTTGACCTCTAACTTTCCCCTACATCCTAATCTTACCATATGGTCATATTTGTATTTGAAATATTTGTGTTTTATAGAAACTGTAGAAATGTATTTGATTCATCCGCTGAAAGCTAATGTTTTCTAAAGCCTTACAGTAGGATGTCCTGATAATTTTTTTTTAATCAAATCTAAATCCTTTGATGAGTATATGCTAATACAGAGTCTGATGTTTTTGTCCATGTTACAGCTGCTCTGTACAACAGCCTGAAGTGAGCTGATTCTACTGTGTAAAACAACTTAAAATGAAAAGACATCTTGTGTCATTGTTGGTTAGATATACAGTATGACTTGCTCTATTCCCCTAGCAACGCTAGCTCTCAAATGCCAGGAAACTGCTGCCATGGAAATGTCCAATCAAAGGCTCAAGGCTGAGACGCTCTCCGTCAAAATTAAACCAACATGATGCCTGACACTTGCAGCCATGCGCACTACTTTTTTTTGCTTTTTGCAAAGATACATGGGAAGTTTCCCTTCATTTGAGTGGTGAATGATTTCTGGACATATAATGGAGGCTTTGAGAAAAAGATCAACTCTTATTTCAGAATACATAATATTTTTCCTCTCACCCCTATCTCTCCCTTTTGTTTGTATAAACACTGTGCTTTTAATACCTCCCCCCCCCACAATTACTAACACTTTGACAAAGAAATACGATGCACAAAGTACCCTTCAGCATCTGTATGAAACACTAACCAAGATATGGTTAATGTTGTGAAATGGTCACATTTTGGCTAGGTTTAGACACCAAAACGACTTGGTCAGGTTTAGGAAAAGATCATGGTTTGGGTTGAAATAAGTGTCATAAGTCTCATTTGTAACATTATGTAACTTAAAACTTTAAATGACTCAACTTACTACTACTACGTCACCTGACACGGATGGATTACATAGGAGTTACTTGAAAGCATTTCATACGGACGCTAAAGGGTAACTTGTGGTCAAATAGCCTTTTTGTCAAGCGCAGGTATTTAACTCTTTGGAATAAGAATGGGCTGGCTAAAATGTTTATTGCAACTTCGAGATGTTTCCACATGTTATAATGTTGACAGGCATGTTACTGGATTGTGAAGATATGATCTGTAGCCTTTATGAATTGGTGCAGATAGTAAGTCTGCACATCTGACAGAGATCATAGTAACAAAACAAGGGATGGATAATGCAGCGGTGCCAGACATCATATTTAATTCATGACGCTTTAAAATGACAGCTCCGAAATCGTCTCTCAGACGGGAGCTGTCTACCATCAGTTTCCAGGTTCAATAATATGTTTCCTCGAAAAGGTGTACAACAGTGCACAACGGTCTTTGAAGTATGTTTTCCCCCATTTGGTGAAGCAGAGAAGTGCAGTGCGCTGACGTATACAGCAAGGTGTTCAAGGCACCACTGTTTCTGTTTGAATATTGCTACGTTTTGTCTGGGCTGAATTCGGCAACCTGGCACCAATCTACTCAGGAAGATCCTGGTTTAATATACTTCTGGGCCCTGTTTCAAAAAGCAGCCTTAACAAACTCTGAGCTTATCCCTGAGCTCTGAGTTGACTGAGCCTGAGAGGGGAAAGTCCGAGTTTTCGGTTCCAGAACAGCTGATCCTAATTAGTTCAATCAACTCTGATTATGTTGAACCCAAAAGAAGCGCTTGCGTGGGGATGAAAAAATGGGGCTCCGATACTCCGATTCACCATTTCAATCCAGTTTTTTTATATCACAGTAATGTTAGGTTAATATGCAGCTGCTCTGAATCTCTCTGTCTGTCCTGCTAACCAGCTGAGCAGCACATCTCTTGTCTGTGTCTTGGGTGTTAGCCAAACTGTGACTGAACAATGTTAGAGTGAAATACAACTATTTATTACGTTTGATAAATGCCGACAGGCCACGGCTCGGAAAAGATAACCACGTCAGTATGAGCACAGCCAGAGATGTACAGCCAGCATCAGATAAAAGCAGCTCAGTCCCTAATTTAACAGTTGCTGCTCCACCAAATGACCCAGCAGATTGGCCCTCAGTCTTATCTGACTTCATGAGGACTGAGTTAGTACACAGAGGTCTGTTCAAACTAGCACTGGATTTTTCTAGAAGAGGTTTCCATTCAGGCTTGTTAAAGGGAGAGGTTTATTTGCTCTCGGTCTCTGAAACAGAAAACCCAGAGTTTCCCTCATCTCAGGCTTAACACACTCATGCTTTGTGAAACGGGGCCCTAGTTTCCTGTGACTCCTAGCCAGATTGTTGCTAACCTCCAGTGATAGTGTACCTACAACCATTATCTCTAGTGTTTTTCCTGTAACCAAACATGAAAACAGTCTCAAAAAGTGATTTGCCCATCTATAAATGGCAATATATAAACACTGTTTTAGATTAATAGAGTAGACAGTGAAGGATGAATCTGAGCGCTGACTGTCACAACCAGCTGTTATTACAATGCAATACACACATAATCACAGACAAGTGCTCCTTACAATATATTCTATTCTAAGCACAACAAAAGCATACAACAATCAGCAAGCACATGACCTAAGTGACTGTGGGTGTTTGTGTCTAGGCATGAGACAATAGTAAAAGTGTTTAGTGTTATGGCGGACGGCCTCGCGAAGCTTAAGCAAGGAGTCAGGGACCACAATAGCAGTCCTCACCAAGATGGCGGGGAGCACACACAGTCCAGACTACATGCTGTGGGTTCCAGATGTGTGTGTGGATGCACGTAAAGCGTGTAGGTTAGTTTGGGAGGAGAGAGAGAAAAAAAGGCATACAAAGCAAACTATATAAGATCTTGGTTACTGTGGCTAGATAAAGTGTTACTTCCACTTTATCACACAGTATCCAGCAGCAAACTTTATTTCGGCAAACATTACAGTGTCAGGAACAACCCGAATTAAGGCCTGGCAGCATGGTACCAATACAAAAATGAAATGTGCTTGGCATGAAATCACACAGCAACAGTGGTCCATTATATCCTATAGAAATCACCAGAAAGAAGCTCAGGTTACATTAGCACAGTTATAAACCTATCCCTTCCCAGACACAAGCCTCTTCCTTGAAATTGTTTTTGGTAGTGATGTACGCGTCAGTCCATTTAGGTAATCCGATGGAGTCCTTCTTGGCATGGATCCTGATGACAGACGCAGAGCTGCACTGTTGCACTTGAAGAAATATCATGTTGAACTTCTCAAAGAGAGAAAATCTGTCATCTACCCCATGGCATCCACATTACAACGTAAGAAGAATTGATAAACTGTACTACTACCACCCCGTTGCTAGTCATTGTACTTACGCAAACCCAAACTCATTCAATTAATGAGCCGTTCGGATGAGATTACAATCTACTATGTACCATGGTGGTCCTGAGGAGGACCTCCTGTCCCCAGCTCAGTTTAAAATTCATCATGAGCCCAGAGATTCACCAGAAAACACCAGTCCATTCTCCAAGATTCAGGAAAATGGAGGATGTCCAGGACCCTTTGTTGTTTCTAGACAAATGTAACAGCATTCTAGCACTGCACCCCCTTTTGATACTGAGCTCATTGCCACGCTTGCAATGTGCTGCAAAGCACCACTCGTGACTGGTGGAGTGAGGCAAGGCTCAGAACACTGGTCATGACATGCTATTCTATCTCCACCTGAAAAGTAAAGTAACATGTGAACTGATTGACCCCTTTAACAGTGGCTGACATGAAAGAAAATTAAAGATATGAAGGCAGAGAAAGAAAGCGAGTGATGTGACATTTGAGTATGTCTCCTTTCTGTCCTTGCCCCTCCTGCCTTCACTTCACATGGCCTTTCAGCAGAGAAACAAAGCCAAGGCAGCTTTTTATGCAAATAGGAACAGTGTGACCATAGACGCTTATTTTGAATTATATCACAGCTCAGACTGTCTGCCATTAACTGGTTCCTCAGCTCCTGCTTCCAGCCTGGATGTATCGATGCAACCCAGGAAATGTACACAATTCTGTCAAGCCCAGCCATCTGAGGAGATGTGATATCTACTTTAAATCCTCTGCTGACTGAGGCCCTGGCCCAGCTCTCTGTAACAAGCTGCCGTTAATGATGGCAGAGGAAATCAATTGCCAAATCCCTTTCTGAAGTTCTGATCTCTTAAACCTTGCATATTGAAAATGCAAATGTTGCTCAGAGAATGTAGGGTAGAGAGGATGAGCTGCATTGACTGTACTGTACATGCCACGACAGGTAAATAACACCAGAGGTGAAAAGGAACATTTAGTAAAGTCTTCTGCTTAACCATTGAAAAGTACAAGTACATATACACTTTATTTTCATTTTATGTGATTTTATTTTTTTCATTTGACTCCATTTCAGAAAAACTTGTTTCATTTTGGGCTGGGTGACACATATATATACAGTATAAGCACTGATCACAATAGAAAATCTCCTTGATGAGAAAATGAGAAACTTGATACACTGTTGAAAAGTTTTATTGCTTCCTAACGCTTTAACAACAAATCAAATGTTTCCAGACCTGCCAAACAGCATGCATTTTGTGTAGCAGTTATGCATGTTGACATCAAAGTACAAATGTAAAATTTGCCACTCTAAAGTAGCAAGTCATCAGATAGGTCATTCCAGAGGCTCTATCTCCTCTAGTTTTCAGCCTGGACTCAGGGATGCACAGAAGACCCCTGCCGGAGGATCTCAGGCTGCGTAAAGGATCGTAAGGGGTTAAAAGGTCATGGATATATTCTGGAGCCAGGCCATTAAGAGCTTTAAAAGTAATCAATAGGAACTCAATCAAAAATCAATCCTAAAACAGACAGGGAGCCAATGTAAAGAGAAATCGGAGTGATGTGGTCGTAGTTCCTAGTTTAGGTTAATAACCTAGCAGCTGAGTTCTGCACTAATTGTAGGCAGAACTCAGCTGCTAGGCAGTTTTTTTATTCAAACATGAGAACAATAGTTGCAATAGTCTAGGCTAGATGAAATAAAAGCATTTATAACAGTTTCTGCATCTTGGCATTTCAGATATTTCTAAGGTGATAGAAGCATGACTTGACAAGCTTAGCGATGTGTTGTGAACCAAAGATTATCATAACAGGCATAATGTGGGTAAACAGGTGACAGATAGAGGGCATAATATGTTTAGTAGTAGGATTTCTATTTTGCTGGACTGGAGTTGTAGAAAGTTTATTGACATCCAGTCTTTTATGTCAGCCAGGCACACAGCACACTGAAGTCTTCACCGGAGGTATAGTTGAGTATTGTCCGCATAGCAATGGAAGGGACTACCATATTGGTGGATAATGTCACCCCCGCGACCCTGTAAGCGGCTGACGATGGATGGATGAATGGATGGATAATGTCACCCAGGGGGAGCGTGTAAATGGAAAACAAAATAGGTCAGAGGATTGATCCTATGTATCGTCACTTCTGGTTCCATAAAGCTAAGATGGCGACGGCCAAAATGCCAAAACTCCAAAATTGTAGTCCAATGGGTGATGTCATTGTGGCTATGTCCACTTCTTTTATACAGTCTATGTGTAGTACTCAAGTCTAACAGCAAGAGACAGCAGTAATACACCAATGAGCTTCCAGACCAATCAAAGCACCAGATTTGTGCGAGGATTCGTGCAGATGACATGTTAAGGGGACCAAACATGAGAAAATGTAAGAGCGTAAGAGCAAACGTAAGAGCGTAAGTCTGTAAGATCAACACCGTCCAACACAGTACAACAGAAGGTTCCTAACCAGATATTTTACTTAATACTACAGAATGACGTTCAGACAAGTGAGTACAATAACAAACTCACTGATAATTGTCTCCCTTTCTAGAGAGTGTCAGCAAATCACTTCATTGCCTAGCATTTTTGTATAATACGGTATGTACAGACTGCAAAGTTCCTCTATAGAAATGGAAGTTATTGGTGGTTTGGACATCAGGGCTTGTTGGTGTGATGCTGTTCCATTAGTGTATATTGCATTTGGTGTCAACTAAATAACTAACTAATTTATTTTGTGGCCTAAAGGTGTTTTAAGGGCAAAGTCTGTCTTTACACACAGTGCTAAATACTAAATCACATGCTCAGTCCTCACACACCTCATGAGTCATGTTTCAATGCATATAGAAACATACAGACCAGTGATTAATACATGTTTGTTATTATTTGAACATTAACGTTAAACTTAAATGCATGGTTTTTTTTTCAAACATTCCTACATACCTCAGGTCTTCAGCGACCTGTCTCATATAATGGTCATTCAGCCATATTACAACACATTAAAATCATATTGCTTGGAAGGTACAAGTTAGATTTATTTATCATTCTACAACCCTGTGTTGTAGAATGATAAATACATAGACATAGACATAGTTTCTTTCTTTACTCACAAAAACAAATGCTTTATACAAAAATGCTTTATAGTAGATGGATGGTGAGGAGATATTTGTTGAATTTGACATGTATTGGATTAGAATTGCAAACCCCACTTGTAACCTGGTGGGCAGTATTGAAACATCACTGCTAATGACTTAAGCACCAGTGAAATGTATGGTTGAAAGAGATACAAGGCACATGAAATGTCTTGTTTTGATTACTGTTAAAATACTATAATGTAGTGAGCGTCTGTTACAGCAGTGAAAACTGTTGTTTAATATGCCTTCTATCATTACAGTGTCATTGTAGCTTACTGTATTTTAGATCATTCAACTGAATTAAATTTTTTATTTTTTTTAATTTTAAATTTCTTACTCTAACATCTGCATAAACTGAAAGGTTTGTTTTTTGTTGTTATAAGTGTAAACTTGAGAAAATGACAGTTTCAGACTGTCTTGATTAGAATTACTGTTTGACATCCTTGGCATCCATTTTATTTTAAATTGCAACAATTATTAAAAATCACTGATTAACATACTGTGTTGTGATTACTGATTGATGGTGTCCAGTACATTATTTGATACAGATGTTTTTATTTTGTGTCTTATTTGAGATAAATGACAACACAATGAACCGTGACAACGTGGAATCAAAGGCAGGAAAACTGAGACAAAGTAGATGTAAAATACTTAACACTTTAACTTACAGTGACGGTGAAGCAGACCAAAACCAAACCAAAATAAGGCTAGCCTAAGGCACAACTGTGCAGTACCCATGCTGTCTGATTAGCATCTTGATATGCCACACCTGTGAGTTGGATGGATTATCTCGGCAAAGGAGAAGTTCTCACTAACACAGATTTTGACAGATTTGTGAACAATATTTGAGAGAAACAGGCCTTTTGTGTACACAGAGAAAGTCTTAGATCTTTGAGTTCAGCTCATGATATTCACTGCTCTAAAAAAAAAAAAAACACATCCTAGATCTGAATGAATGAAATAATCTTATTAAATCTTTACATAGTTGAATGTGCTGACAACAAAATCACACAAAAATTATCAATGGAAATCAAATTTATCAACCCATGGAGGTCTGGATTTGGAGTCACACTCAAAATCAAAGTGGAAAACCACACTACAGGCCGATCCAACTTTGATGTAATGTCCTTGAAACGAGTCAAAATGAGGCTCAGTAGTGTGTGTGGCCTCCACGTGCCTGTATGACCTCCCTACAACGCCTGGGCATGCTCCTGATGAGGTGGCGGATGGTCTCCTGAGGGATCTCCTCCCAGACCTGGACTAAAGCATCCGCCAACTCCTGGACAGTCTGTGGTGCAACGTGGCATTGGTGGATGGAGCGAGACATGATGTCCCAGATGTGTTCAATTGGATTCAGGTCTGGGGAACGGGCGGGCAGACAGACGGTTAAAGAAAACCAGAACACTAGGGCAGAACAAAACTATAACGTTACACAGAATACAACTACTAACACACCCAACCAACCCAAACTGGAGACATCTTCAACTGGTGACTTTGTAGACGGAATATTTCTCTACATTGAATCATGGATTGTGCCTTTAATAAACAATTTTAGACTATGTCTGTTATGCCTGCTTAAGCCAATAGAAAACAGTAACACTGTGAAGTGAAGTGGTTTGATATCATGCTGTAGGTCACAAGATAAAAGCAGGATGAAAACAGATGAGAAAATGAATATCTTAATTAATAACTCAACATGATGCAAGCAGTGTATCTCAAACTGTAAAGGCACGTCTCTATCCTCATGTTCTTGGCAAGTTTGTTGAGTGCAACTTGAACATTTTCTCCAAGGACACTGCTATATTTTCTCTGTTGGTGGATAAGATTTTCACCTTTGAGTAAAACGTCAGCCTCCCTTCCTCTCCGTTTCATCTCTTCAGCATTCAGTGCTCTCAGACACTTTCTCATTTGGGCATGCTAATAAAGTGCAGGGTCCCTGGTGTGCGAGGGGCTTTGTTGCCCCACAGAGCCACAAGAACACATGAATGCATACATTCGCATCCTGTGTATGTTTGTGTGTCTGTGTCTCTTTCCAGCTGTCCTGCCGAGCTCAATAAAGTAATCCCATCTTGCTCTGGCACTTCAGACTTTCTGCTTGCTGTGACAATACTCCGACCCCCTAGGTCCCAATTTCTCTACCCTTCTTAATCCTCTTCACCTTCATCCACACACATCCAGATGAATCCAATCAACAAACCCTTCCTGTCTGTTGAACTCTGCAACATGTTGATGCAAGTAAAGGCTCGTGCACACTACACGACTTTCAGCGTCGGCCGATGGCCGTGCTCTTCACACGACACAACTTGCCGTCTTGTGATGGGACTCTTGAAGTCGTTGTGGCATTCACACTCCGTGACTGATTGGTGACAGGGGGTCACACACTATGCGAGCTGACAGCAGCTGTGTCACCCGATGCTGGTCTCCAAACCAAGTTTTGTCAAGAAAACACAAGTGAAATGTAAAACGGGAAGTGACACAAACCTACACATGAAACAGCTGTTGTTTGTTATTATAAAGATAGCAATTATAAAAACAAAGAATATGGGTGAAAGAATAGATTACCACATGCAGGTTGCAGGGATTGTCTGAGCTACAGAGAGAGCCTGAGGTGAGTTAAGTGTTTTGCAGTGAAAAAGTAGCTGCCTGCTCCACCAAATATTTGGCACGCTAGATATCTGGCAGGCGTCAGCAATGAGCCAGTGATGTGTTGGGGATCCGTTTTGATGCGTTGTGGTGTAGTATTCAATATATTTTTCTTTTTGCTTGTTGATAATTTGGTTTGGTCTGCTTGAGTTGCTGTTGCGGTCCTAAGTAGAGAGCTGCATTTGGATTTGGGTCCTGTGGGACCCAATCTAAATTGCGCAGGAGCGGGCAGTTTTAACTGTGCTGCAGGCGGTTAAAAAATCGAGCATATGCGACTGCTCACATGAACATACTTCACGGACCTGACTCGAATCAGCAATCTCGGGTACTGGAGGCGCTGACGAGGGAGTTAAACCCTGTGGCCACTGACATCAGTCGCCAGTACGTCTCCTAAGGTGTCGGGAGTTAGGTTTACTCACTACACAACCTTGCTGGTTTCCGTCACACTGGCGTTTAGCATAGCCCAAACATTTGTATCCTTTTTTTACTCTGCATGACACAATGTTTGCGGGTGCAGGCGGGAGTGGATACACATGTTGCGGGAATGGGCGGTGGAGTAACACACGTTGCGGGAGCAGGATCAAGAAAACAGTCCTGCGCAGGTATCTAGTCCTGAGGCTGTTGGGAACTTGTTACTGCAGAGAGCCTCAGGACCAGCTGGCTGAGGGGACTCTTCTCTGGTTTCAGCTCCTGTAATGTTAGGGCTTTGTGATGGCATGTCTGGGGGTTAGCTGATTTCAAGTGATTGTAAAATTTAATTGATCTTTTCTGTATTTTTAGTAAGAGGGGGTATTGGCTGAGCTCTGCTCTGCACAGATTATGTGGTGTTTTTCTCTGCAACTGCAGGATGCTCTTCCAGAACTCAGTGTGGAAAGATTATATAGACATATAAGAAAGACATATAGAATTATTTATTCTACTACACTGTAAAAAGGGTATTTTCCCTGGAGTTAACCGCCATTTTCTTGGGACTGTGTGGTAAGACGGTAAGTTTAATGCAATACGAAATTATATTGTGCTCAAATAATGTATTTTATTTAATATGAATGAATTACCCACATGAATTAGTCAAATTAAGTTGTTTAACTTTTGAAAAGTCCCTCAGCCAAATCAATCTTAATTAGTAACTTTAATGTTAGGCTAAGTCTTTCTAATGTTTACAATTTTACAATTAGCTTAATGTTTTACATTTAACGTTAGCTGGTTAAGTGTTAGAGCTTTATTTTCAGTCCGACGTGAAGCGTTCATACGTTTGCTGACCCATATGGTGATAAATAAAGTGGACTGCAATACGAGGAGTGAGTTTGAATGTTGTTCTCGAGAACGCGCGGTGTGTCCGGCGGCTATGGCCTTCCATACCCGGCTGCTGACAACGCGCCCCGTACATGGCTGTGTGAGAGACACTGAAAACAGCGGCCCAATCCCAATGTCCACCCTCACAGACTTTGAGGTGCGTTCCCGGGAAGTCCGTGAGGGCTTAGGGCCGTCCCACTGTCAAATCGTCAAGTGCGCGAGGGCTTTTGAGCCCTTTATAGACCCTTTTCGTAAGTCTGCATCTCTGCAGACTTTGGCTGAGGGAATTGCCCACAGTTCATAGCGGTATGACGTGAAACACGGGGGTTACCAGGGGAAGCCCGGAAGCGAGAGAAGTAACATGGCAAATCCACGTTATAAGAGAAGAAGAAAACAGTAAACAAACAAGGATCTACACCAACGCTGATTTTAAAATTGTTGAAAGTTTTCTTAACTTAAGATTGTGCGAACACATGAAGTCAGAGGAATGCAATCACCTCATTACACACTTAGTTTATTCAACTATTTATTTTAGTTTTTGCTTGATGATGCTGTTTGACCAACAATAGTGTACTGATTATTGACAAATATATATTGACATTTACCTCTCCTCCACTCTGTAGGGCGAGAGCCTGCAGGACTTAAAACCAGGCAAAAACATAAAATAAAACGTGTGTAACGTGTTTCAGCATCGTCATGGTGATAAAGTGGCAAAGTGCTGTCCCGTTCCTGTTTACAGAATTTTGAGCCCATGCAGCCTCTTAGTTAAAGTCTGTGAGGGTTCAGGGCTCAGGGCTTAGGGGGGGACATTGGGATTAGGCCAGCTTGCCGTGCCGCCGCCCGGCCTAGGGTGGCATGGCGGCCTTGGTATTTACGTCGGAAAGCAGGTGGGCGACTATAATAAATGTTCGCTGTGTGTAAACACCACAGTCTCCCTTTCAGCTGTTTTCGTTGAGCTCAGCAGTTTGCTACAACAACAAGTGAAAAGCCCCCTCCGCTAATGGCCTTTTTCTTTTATTTATGTTTTTCCCCGACGGATGATGAAATTCAGGCCTGGACAAAGCAAAACTCATTGGACAAGTGCTATTGACACTGCTTAATTATGTCTGTATGTAAAGGACACTGCATTTTAAAATAAATAAACAGTTGGCACATACAACAGTGTCAATCAAGGTGAAGCTCTGTGATGTGGCTAACATGACTGTTGTTACAATCTTTAGTGTTACAAAAATTAAAAACATACAAATTATTTACAAAACAGTGTTTCCTGTACCTGAGGTATCCATGGGTACAATACCCAGGTAGATACAATTTGTTGTGGTGGCAGCCCAGCTGACGGTGAGTGTCCTGGTTATTTCTCCTTTTTTTCTTTGTGATTCTGTTTTTCCTGTTCTATGCCTGCCTCCCTGTGTCTCCTCCCCTGTGTGTGCTCCCTCTCTCTCTCCCTCCGCTCCTGAGCCCAGCCAACGACCCGCACCTGCACCTGCACCTCGTCAGCCACCTCCTCTGCCTGCCACACCTGCCAGCAATCAGCCTCATCTCAGACAGTACTTCTACCCCGGTTCTCCAGTCAACCCCTACTTGATCGTCGTTGCTCCTAACCCGGTGTCACTTGATCCCTCAAGCTCTTGCGTAACCTGTGTGATCTGTCTCACTGTTCTTGGGTTTTCCAGAGTCACTAACCCTGTCTGTCTGTCTGTCTCTCCCCAGGTTCACTCACCCTCGTCCTCTGTCAAGTCGGCTGGGCTCGCTCACCTGCCCTCTCCCCTTAGACTTCCCCCACAGCGTCCTCCCGGCTCTCCCTCGTGCCTCCCTAGTCAGCCTTCCACCACACTCCTCCACCAACCCCCCTGATCAGTTCTCCCGTGCCTCCTCTCTTCCCCGGCCCCCAGTGTCCCTCGGCTCTCTGGTCTCAGTCTCCTCGGTTCCCCCTGCCTGTGTTTCCCCGGCATCCACCTCTCCCTCAACTCCAGTCCCTCAAACCCATTTTTATAATAATAATAATAATAATAATAATTCTCCTGTTAATCTTGAGCGTTGCATTTGGGTCCACTCTGTCCGTTTCACAACACAATTAGAACTTTTCCAAACAAGATGCGTAACTGTCACCTCATAATGCACGCAGTCAAACATTTTTTGACTACTTTATTTTTGAACTTAGGTCATGTCCCTCCTCACACAACACACCATCACCCACCGGGCCACCTGTCATGACCATTACAAGTAAACCTTTGCAGTCTCAGTTTGACAAATCATGTTGATGAGAATGGGGCATGTTGATTTTCTACCTCTCCTATCCAACTTTTCGACTTGTAGCCACCAACTTTCTAAATTGTTCACACCAGCACTTTTTTTCTGATGCCTGAAATTAAAATTTTCACTGCCTGTCACGTATGTTTCATTTACCTTCTGCTTTTGAAATCTATCCTGTACATGAAGCAGCAACCTAAATCATTTTGACATCTTTTAATGTAAAAAATGTTGTCATATGTATGTATTTACACTGCTTCTCTTTATCTCTGAGATATGTCATAGTAAAGCCCATCTATTTGTTTTCCAGTTTTAAGTTGCATGTGGAAATGCAGAGACTGTGTGGCGGGAGGGCAGTTACAAGAAGATCTGAACTCCAGAAGCACTACAAACTGCATCATCGTCAGCATTACGGACGGGGTCAGATCCATACATTTGTTTTTGTGTGCCTGGTTTTTAAAACAATAAATAGTTTAGGCCTGAATTTTAAAAGGGATAGTTTGATTTGATGTGGGGTTGGATGGGGTGCTTGCCCCTAGTAAGTGTATTACCTGCAGTAGATGATAGTCAGCTGTGGGTGTGAGTGGTTGTTTGTCTATGTGTGGCCCTACATAACCGCAAAAAGTATGCGATTTAATAAAACAAAAAAAGGTGTGTGTGTGTGTGACGCTCTCTTCTGTGTGCGCTGCAGTCTGCTCATTATCCCGCCCACACCGGGCTCTCACATGTGCCCCTAAAAGCAGATAAGCCTACGTGCAATAAGAAAAATGTTTTACAAGCAGTGTGCCAGTAACTTTTAAGACAACAATCTACCGTAACCCCCCTCCCCTTTCCGCCCTGGTGCTAATCGTTCAAAACATATTCGGACTCGTCACCAGAGCAACGACAGAAATGGTGCTCCGGTTGCTCTGTGATAGAGACAGAGAGACGTCGTCAGAAGCTGAAGCAGTAAGAAGTTAGTTGATTGTACAAGTTTAATAGTTCTGATAAATCAGTTTTCTTGGATGATCAGATTGATACCACACTTCTGCTGGTTATGGTGTGTGGTGACATGAAGTGAAGAAATAGTCCAGTACATAAACACACACACTGTCACATCAACCAAATGACCCTTTACCAAATCAATATAATCTTTTTTTTAAGCATAATTGAGTGAATTGTAGTCATGACTATGTCACCATAATCTCAAATATTCTGCAATCTACGCAAAAACCTTTTATAAATCACAGTGATAAATTTTAATCTTTGATTAAGATGAGGCATTGGAATAATCAGTGAGGTTTAACAGAGTAGGAGTCGGACCAGTGAAATGTTTGCCCCATAGTTAGTGCATAGTTACTACCAGTGAACAGTGAAAGTTGATGCATTGATGTTTGTGTTATATATCCTTATACAGGACTCTAGATAACAGGACAGGACTAAGGGAGAAAGAACTGGAGCAGCTCACTATGGCAGTGTTTGTCATCCGAAAGGAGGGGGAAGGACTGCAGGAGCCACCTGAAGACATTGGCATCGTCATTGAGAACACGGAAGTGTTGCATGAACTGACCTCAGTCGCCTCAGCTTGTGCCCTGCTACTCGGTTTGATTTGTACTAAACCTAGCTTACCCAAAACCCCTTCGGTTCACTTTTGAAGTTCTCCAAAAGATCATCATGCAACTTGAGCAACACAAGATGTCCCCTAAAGTCCTAAATCTGTATGGCAAACCTCAAAGCTCACGGTGACGATACACATCCATGGATTGCTCCTCTGGGCCAAAAATGGACTAGTGCCATGATATGGAAGGACAGTGGTGATAATGGAGCTGTGCATTGTTTTAATGTTCAGTGTGCTGTAGAGCAAACCCTTTTTAGTTTTGAGTCCTTTTTAGAAGGACTTTTTTCTTCTCTTGAATGTTCATTTACATTGTTGCAGAAGATTCAATGGCTCTAGCTGTTTAAAGGGGATTCTGAATGGGAAAGATATTGCCTCCTCTGTTTTGCACTTTTTCATACTAGTGTGATAATGTCAAACAGTGTGTTGAGACTGTTATGCTTACTTGAATAATACTCAGCACTTTGTTGACAACTTGTGCCACTGTCATAGTCATTTTGGTCCTGATACTTGTGCGTTTAGGCACAAAAGGACATTAATGATACAACTTCATTGTGCATTTAAAGAGGTGGTATTATGCTTTTTGGCTTTTTCCCTCTCCTTTATTGAGTTATCTCTTTTGTGCATGTAACAGGTTTGCAAAGTGAAAAAGCCCAAAGTCCAGCCCAAGGGGAGTTCCCATCTCCCACAGAAAACTCTGCTCTGAACTGCCTGAAAACAGCTCGTTTCTAGTCCAGCCCTTCACTTCCTTTACTTGTGATGTCACAATGAAAACACGTCATAAAGCTTGCTAAGCGGCTAGCGGGGTCAGGCACGCCCTCAAACCAAGCTAGTCTGAGCGGAGGCCCATTGGCTTCATTCACCTTTGTTTGGTTTTGCATTGTAGAAATGTTGTACCTGCTTCCAGGTACTTTTTTTCGTATCACATCACCTCCGTCGAGGTTCCAAGCGAGCTTAGGGATACTAAAATGTAACGTGAAAACACAATGAGAGAATATTCACTATTCACTGCATCATCATTGTGTGCACCAGACAGAGGCCAGCAAGAGAAAGTTTTATATTTTACAGTTTCCGTATGGAATTTCATCACTAAATCCACTTCTAATTAGTTTTGAGGTGAGAAATCAGCTGTGTAGATTTCGAATATTGACAGTTTTACAAGAAGTGATGGCGGAACAAAACTGTGCTTGAATATTTCCAGAGTTGAGGAGCTCCGCAAGTGGCTGCGGGGGAAGCCTGCGCCAACCCGCGGGAGGAGCGTGTGAGGCCGGCCAGCCGCCCGCTCACAGAGCCCTCTGCTCCCGCCGTCACACAGACTGCTGCAGCAACAACGGCAGAGGAAAACACAGCTGGAAGGTTTTCATACCGCTTATCTGTCTTTACATTCTGAGGAATGTTGAAATGTTTTAACCGTAGATATATTTTAAGAGCTGGTGTGTGTGTCGCATTGAATATTACGTCGTGGCAGTTGTGTGTGGCGTCGCTATGACAACAAGCTACGTACTATCTCTGGGTACTGTCTGCAATGGAAAACGGAGCAGGGCCGAGTAGAGTCGAGTCTATCGATTTGCGCTATGTTAGCATTTTTTGGCAAGGCAGCATAGATCGTCAGAACACCGGCAACAGTTCAACGTTTAGTCCTGATGGTAAGATGTGGAACAATGATGTTGTGTGGTTGTGGACTTGTGAGTAACTTATACCATCTGCTAGGTTAAGGTCACAGTCCGAAGCAGCTTTGATTTGGATCACACTACCTTGTTTCTTACAGCCCGCCCTTCTCTGCTTCTGATTGGCTAGTAGTCCTTACGTGGGAACTGTGCGTGTGCAACTCCCAACAAAGATTTTGTACAAGTAAGATGCATCACTCTGTAGCTCAAGAGCGGAGCGTACAACACACTGGGTGAAAAGAGGAGCTGCAGCAATGTGCAGGATGAGAAAAATATGGTGTTTTTTGAAAATTAAACCATGTAAACCTGTTCTGGTACAACCCCTAATTAAGATTTTGATACATATGTGTTGGTAAACTTAAACTGTTTAAACCTTTGTGTCTATATAATAAAGTCTCAAGAAACGCATCAGATTTGTGTCTGTTTTTCCCCAACCAACTTAAATTTTTCAGCTAAGGTAAGTTAAAAAATGACATGACCTTAAACCATAGAAATAGATTGTAATGAAGCAGTCTTTTACTTAATGTTGAAGCAAACAAATTGAGTTGGAAAGACAGAAAACTTTATGTTAACTTATACTAAATTTAAGTTGCATTAATGAAAACTGTTGATTTGAAAGCACTCAGGTTATTAAATACATCTGACTTAAAGTTTTTGTATAAATGAACTTGTTAATTTAATTTGGAAAAACTTAATTTATTTGTGTTTTACCAAGTTGGACCACATTGCATTATGGTCTAAAAACCATGCATCCTTTTTGTTCTTTGTTCTTTACACCCTAAATTGACTATAAATAGAATATTTTTATTTGGGGTTTGGGAGAAATGTTAATAGTTAACACATACCGATTACAAGCAAAACAAGAGAAACTGATAATTTTGCAGTGTTCTTTTAATTTTTACACTTAGGGAACTATCTTTGGAGCTTGCAGTCATCTCTCCAAAACTGCTCTCTTCAACAGCAGATGTAAAAGGCTAGCAAATCCACCGTTATGAATAAGTGTGAAAAGAGCTTTTGTATTTGTAGGATAGGAATTAATTTTTCGCTAAACAAAAAGTGACAGGTGATAAATTAAAGGAGAAACCTGAATAAATGAGCAGAGAAATATACCAAATGCAGGTGCTTCAGGGCATACAGGCTCCCTGAACTCATATGCTATGACCTTCATAGTTGCCACATATCAGCCCAACGTAACACCTATGACATGGTGGCAGTGTTCACCACCACCATCAGCAGTAAGAGTACTGGTTTTGTCCCTGTGACTGATATCTGAGTCTATCTGAAATTATTAGATTAATGGCCAAACAGAAGGTTAACAGGTATGATAGTTCTTAGAGAAGATAAGTACCACGGACAACTTGACCCAAAGAGGAGGAAGAGGGTCACAGTGACGGAAAAGAAAATCACCTTTATGAAACACTGCTCAGATGGGGGAGAACTTGGATGATGTTTACACTGAAGGAGGAAAAATCTCATCAACTTCCTTTAGTAGACTCCCTGTGCTCTGAAGGGGAAAAATCAGAATCAGGGGGAGCTTTATTGCCAAGTAGTGTTTTACACACACGAGGAATTTGCTGTAGTGATAAGGTGCTACACGTAGACAAACACACAGTCAACGTAAATAAATAAATGTGGAAATATATAAATAAGCGGAAGGAGTCCACAGTGGTGACCGAGGCGCACAGGATGATGGGGGAGGGTGGGGCTGGGCTCTTTCTGAAGTCCACGACAATCTCCACTGTCTTCAGGGTGTTGAGCTCCAGACTGTTCTGGCTGCACCAGGTCTCCAGATGGTCGATCTCCCACCTGTAGGTGGATTCATCCCCACCAGAGATGAGCCCAATGAGGGTGGTGTCATCTGCAAACTTCAGGAGCTTGACAGACTGGTGACTGGAGGTGCAGCTGTTGGTGTACAGGGAGAAGAGCAGAGGGGAAAGAACGCAGCGTTGAGGGGAACCGGTGCTGATGGTCCTGGAGTCAGAATCATGTTTTCCCAGCTTCACGTGCTGCTTCCTGTCCGTGAAGTCAGTGATCCACCTGCAGGTGGAGTCAGGCACGTTCAGCTGAGAGAGCTTCTGCTGCAGATGATGGTGTTAAAAGCAGAGCTGAAATCCACAAACAGGATCCTGGCATAGGTTCCTGAGGAGTCCGGGTGCTGGAGGATATAGTGAAGGGCCATGTTTACTGCATCATCTACAGACAGGAAATGGCAGGAAGAGAGCTGGCTTGGAAAAAGACATGAAAGAGGTGAAGGCAGAGTGGGTCACTAAGATGAAGTAGGTAAAAAGGAGGTGACAAAGGAAGGAGAGGCAGCTTGAAGAGACAGTGAATGGAAGAGAGAGAGATCAGCGATTCACAAGAAGGGGAAAATGTGCATGTGCAGACCTGCTGACTGTACAGAGACAAAGCAACACAGTTCTGGAAATCAAATTGAGAAGATCACGCTCAAGTGCTGAAATGGAAGAAGAAAAACTAGATTGTTCTGTTGACACTGAGGACGACTCAATAATACAGCTCATCACAAATAAAATGTACTGCAATCTAATGCTAGAACAGTGACGTTTATTTGTCCCAGAGGGGAGATTAATTTTATTGCTACTGTGGCAAAACTAGACAAAATATGGCAATGACAGCAACAAAAATTAGCAATGCAGGGTGAGACATATGGATTTATAAGAACATGAAAAAAAAAATCCAAAATAAAAAGTTCAAAGCTGCCTTATGTGCAGTTTTTATCTATTCGAGATGAGCAGAGACATAATGGAGGATATGAAGGAGAATTTACATCTATTAGTTTTGACTGGTGGTTGACTGAAGCGGGAACCAGAAGGCAACATCTTAAATTCTGCATGCAGGGGGTGAGCAGTATACTGACTCATTAAAACATTTATAAAACAGTGTCATCAGGGATCTGTCCACTTTGGGGTGGATGATTTTTGTGATGCGAATACTTGTTGATTTGTTTCCATAAGTTTAGGACTCCCTATTGCCATAGTGACAAATAATAATATGATATAAAATGAAGCCTCATTGGTCTGCACAATGGATCAGCATGTGGCTGCCAGTATTGTGAGGGCCAGGACTTGTGCGAACTTACAATTGACCCTTTGCAAAGCCCCGCCCCCCTTAGTTACTGCTAAGTCCGACAAACTGTCAGCACTGCCACAGTCTGTTATTACTGCACTCACCGGAGAAATATTGTCAAAAGTGCTGGAAAAAGCGATCTCTGAAAGAAGCACACAGTTTTGCAGTTGCATTATAGATATGAAGGTTGTGGTCTCAAACGGACGTGACAAAAATGAAAGCTAGAAGCTAAAGCCTACCGATCACACAGTACAAGTGAACCACAGCATCCCCCGACGATTGAGACAAAAGACAGCGATATTAAGGATCAACACTGTTCCTGTACAGCTGGGTAGGCCTCTGTTCATTATTACAATCATTAAAAAGCAGAACAGTAGGGCTTTATTACGTTACATTCCGTAGGAAGTTAGCTAGTTTTAGCTAACTAACATCACATCAGGATCAAACCACAGGTTTTGGCAAGAGAATAAATCGTACTTCTCCTTTCAACCTCTCTGGGTAGCGACTGTAACTATTACAAGTGCCCCAGCCAAAAAAAGCTAGAAAACGACTCTTTTTGCATTAGAGTCAATGGAACGCAGCCATGAAAGTGGGACCTGAGTTAGAGTGAGTCCTATAGTGCGCCGTGATTGGCCAGTCAGTTCTTAAGTGTTCACGACATTGTGTCATTGGGTCCAACAATGTTCTGTCCACAACACTTGCTAAGCCTATGTTGTTATTGCTCAGTTGTCTTTCGCCTTTGTCTTTATAACCCAGTTTACACATCTTTATTTTCCGTTTGATCTCCTTCTGTAAGCAATTTAATTCTGAGGTTGTCCAGTTTGAAAGCACATCTTTTCCCTACTTAATAAGATTTTTAGATGTTTGCTCACCCAGGATTTGATGTTATGGTAGATCTTAATTGTCCAAAATTACAGTGTCTTACATTTCGAGATCCAGAAGCTGAAAACAGTAGTGAGCTCATCCCCTTCTGTGCAATACACAGGAATAAGATATACACAGTTGTGGTCGGCTGTATTAGTGGGGGGGGGCAGTATGGATTTATAGGTCCTTTTTAACTGAGCCATAGCATTGATTTAGTGTCTTGCCATTTCTGGTAAGGCAAGATATATATTTATAAAAGCCTCTTAAAGTTTTGTTCAGTGAGCAGTGATTAAAATCGACCAGGATTACAATGGGAGCGTCAGGAGACAGTGACTGTAACTTCTGTACAGTCTGCAGTATCAATTCTGTGGCGAAGCTCTCATTTGCCAATGGATGAAAATAAAAAACAGTTACAAAAATTTGTGAGGATTTCTGAGGTCAGTAGGGTGGATGCATCAACACGGAAAGCAGTTCAATGTCCTTGGTGCATAATGACTAAGTAGAGAGGTTTTGTGCCAGCATTCATTTATTTAGTATGTACAAACAAACCGGCCCACCCATGCGACTTACTGTGACCAGCCTCTCGGTCTGTGCACAGTGGTGCACCAAACTCATTTACTGCTGTCCAGGTCTTTCTCCCTAGGCCAAGTTTGCGTCAGCACCAGGATGCAGGCTTCCTTGAACTAGTGCTGAAACTGGACACGGGCCTGGAGATCATCATTTTCTTGCAGAGGGAACGGCCACTGGCAATAAAGATGGAAGGCAGGTGTTGGCGTCTCTCTCGATCCTGGATTTCTCCTCTCTGACCAAGCTTCCTC
Source organism: Micropterus salmoides (assembly GCF_014851395.1). Taxonomy (NCBI): domain Eukaryota; kingdom Metazoa; phylum Chordata; class Actinopteri; order Centrarchiformes; family Centrarchidae; genus Micropterus; species Micropterus salmoides. Next base: position 38,171,333 of record NW_024044348.1, on the reverse strand, counting down.
ACTTTGCTGAGAGAAGAAACAAGTATGGACTCTCTTCCCCAAGCCTTGCTCAAGCTCCTGCAGGTTATGAAAGATCTAGTCAGAAGGTGCACTGGTTTTTGTTTTCCAAGCAGAAAGTGTCTGGTGTACTGGATCTTGTTTGTTGGGCGTTGATGTGGACCAGAGGGCTGTTTCACAAAACCAGGATAGCGGATTAAGCTGGGATTTTCCAGATATCCTGGTTGAATTAAGCCTTGACTCAGTTTCACGAAAGTAGTAGCTTCCATGGCGATTTATTCTGTGCAGCTAGCCTGCTCCAGGCAAGGCTAACAGCCAGGCTTAGTTAATCCTGGTGCCTTATCTGTTCAGTCAGCGGTCACACTGATCACAAACCAAAGTGTTTTTTTCAGTCATTCCATGTTCTTATGTAGGCCTATGTGTTTTGCATATTTTTCAGTAGTATACTCTGCACACAATGAGCATCAGCGAGTAGGTTTATGTGAAATAAAAGAACTTAATAATAAAGAAAAAGTAACACTACATACCGTAATAAACCAGCAAAAGAAAGTGTGGCAGCCTATAGCGGACCAACTGAATGTGTGAGAAGCTAAAAATATCACAGCTCTTAACTGAAACTGTCATAATTATAATGTTATATTGTGCCTTAAAAGTGTGCATCGTACATTATATGTCACTCAAGAACTGTGTGGCACACACATAATGTAGGATTCCTGTGTCATTTTATAATACTCTCAAATTATAGTCCCTCTTCAATAAGGAGGCGATATTGTACACGGTTTATTCAGGAAACAACAGGGAGAGGACAGCACAATGTTTTTCTTTCCCTGGGATCATCTGCTGCGAGTTTGGGAGAGAAAACAATGATTAATACATCGTGCTACAGTCATGCTTACAGTGTGCTTTGCAATGATCACCTCTCTTTGTAGCAGTGTATGTGTATATACATTGGCAGACTGGCTGTCAGACTGTAGGACTACAGCCTCGGTGTCAAGTTACAGATATCACAGTCTTTTGTATGAGCACGACATCACTGACTTATTATCTATTATCCATACTGACTAAACAAGTACACCATTTTCACACTGACATACCTCCAGCCTCTCTGCTAAGCATCTATATATATATATATATATATATATATATATATATATATATATATATATATATATATATACAGTGGGTACGGAAAGTATTCAGACCCCTTTAAATTTTTCACTCTTTGTTTCATTGCAGCCATTTTCCAAAAATCAAAAAAGTTCATTTTATTTCTCAGTAATGTACACTCAGCACCCCATCTTGACAGAAAAAAACAGAAATGTAGAAATTTTTGCAAATTTATTAAAAAAGAAAAACTGAAATATCACATGGTCATAAGTATTCAGACCCTTTGCCGTGACACTCATATTTAACTCAGGTGCTGTCTATTTCTTCTGATCATCCTTGAGATGGTTCTACACCTTCATTTGAGTCCAGCTGTGTTTGATTATACTGATTGGACTTGATTAGGAAAGCCACACACCTGTCTATATAAGACCTTACAGCTCACAGTGCATGTCAGAGCAAATGAGAATCATGAGGTCAAAGGAACTGCCTGAAGAGCTCAGAGACAGAATTGTGGCAAGGCACAGATCTGGCCAAGGTTACAAAAAAAATTCTGCTGCACTTAAGGTTCCTAAGAGCACAGTGGCCTCCATAATCCTCAAATGGAAGACGTTTGGGACGACCAGAACCCCTCCTAGAGCTGGCCGTCCGGCCAAACTGAGCTATCGGGGGAGAAGAGCCTTGGTGAGAGAGGTAAAAAAGAACTCAAAGGTCACTGTGGCGGAGCTCCAGAGATGCAGTCGGGAGATGGGAGAAAGTTGTAGTAAGTCAACCATCACTGCAGCAATCCACCAGTCGGGGCTTTATGGCAGAGCGGCCCGACGGAAGCCTCTCCTCAGTGCAAGACACATGAAAGCCCGCATGGAGTTTGCTAAAAAACACCTGAAGGACTCCAAGATGGTGATAAATAAGATCCTCTGGTCTGATGAGACCAAGATAGAACTTTTTGGCCTTAATTCTAAGCGGTATGTGTGGAGAACACCAGGCACTGTTCATCACCTGTCCAATACAGTCTCAACAGTGAAGCATGGTGGTGGCAGCATCATGCTGTGGGGGTGTTTTTCAGCTGCAGGGACAGGACGACTGGTTGCAATCGAGGTAAAGATGAATGCGGCCAAGTACAGGGATATCCTGGACGAAAACCTTTTCCAGAGTGCTCTGGACCTCAGACTGGGCCGAAGGTTTACCTTCCAACAAGACAATGACCCTAAGCACACCGCTAAAATAACGAAGGAGTGGCTTCACAACAACTCCGTGGCTGTTCTTGAATGGCCCAGCCAGAGCCCTGACTTAAACCCAATTGAGCATCTCTGGAGAGACCTGAAAATGGCTGTCCACCAACGTTTACCATCCAACCTGACAGAACTGGAGAGGATCTGCAAGGAGGAATGGCAGAGGATACCCAAATCCAGATGTGAAAAACTTGTTGCATCTTTCCCAAAACGACTCATGGCTGTATTAGATCAAAAGGGTGCTTCTACTAAATACTGAGCAAAGGGTCTGAATACTTATGACCATGTGATATTTCAGTTTTTCTTTTTTAATAAATTTGCAAAAATTTCTACATTTCTGTTTTTTTTTCTGTCAAGATGGGGTGCTGAGTGTACATTACTGAGAAATAAAATGAACTTTTTTGATTTTTGGAAAATGGCTGCAATGAAACAAAGAGTGAAAAATTTAAAGGGGTCTGAATACTTTCCGTACCCACTGTATATATATATTTCTTTACTTATTTTTTATTATTATTATGTGTATTTTCCATCAAAGACCTTCTTTACACACAGTGAGTAACAGTGAATAAAGTATGCTGCACACGTCTTTTCCATTTCAGCATCAATGAATCTGTGTTCGACCGTGTGGTCTCTTGAAGAAAGCTGTTGACGCCCATTTATCTAAATTACTTACACCTGATTGACATAGTCGCACCTTCTGAGCCTGGTTTGGCCTTTGTGAAACTGATAAAGCCACGATCCACTGATCACAATAGGTCAAGCCTAGCTTTATCTCTTATCCTGGGTTTCTAAATTCTGCTTTTGTGAAACAGCCCTCTGGTAGGACACAGACAGCAACAACACCAGTGCCAATCACTCCATGCCAGTTATATGTAACATGACTTATGTGGCTTGTGGAGACCAGTCCACCAAATGTTACAGAATGTTTATATTTTGTAAATATTATTTATTAATTATTTACTGAACTTACTAAAACTGAATGGTTAATTTTTAAACATTGTATTATACAGTATATGCATTAACCAAAAATCCCAAATAGGCCATGAACAAATAGTAATCTAACATTAACCTTAAAAAGCATCATAGAGTACAAGAGCATGATAGCAACGCAGTGTTTGCCAGGTTGAGTGCTTTGTGGGGCAGATAGGCCATCGAGGGGGAACAGTGTGTGGACCTATTCAACTCTATCAGGAGATGATTATTAAACCAAAAGTGAGTAAGAAAAGTATAAACAAAATGTAATTTGTTAAGGTATGAGGAAAAGTCAGCTAGCCGCAGGGCTAATTTATTCGGTGTAACGTGCCATAGGCCTAAACTAAAAATGGTAATTAGCTTGCAGAGGTTTTCAAAGTCTCAGACTATGGGTCTCCCCTCAGACAAAGCTTGGAAAAAGGTGCCCCTCAGGCCAAAACCTCAGGCCCTCGTGGCTCGGGTTAAACTAAACATGCCACTGCCTGGCTGAGAGTGAGCTTTTCAGGGAGGGGAGAGAGCGCGTGTTCTAAAGGAAAGGGGTGCTCGACAGTGCACTTTGAAGTACCTTCTCATTGTGTACATGTATTCTGGCTTGAAGACTGATATAGTCTTTTATTAGTATTTATTAGTATTAGTATTTTATAAGTCAAATCAAGACCGGAGTGCCTTTGTTTGGTAAGTGGTCCATCTCACCATGTTTAACATGTGGATCTCTGTCATGAAGTGTTGCTCGATTATTTTCAAGAGCATTGTTTGACTTTCTTATGCTAATCCTCCATGCTTTTATACTTTTTTTGAGGAAAATCCGACAACCAACACAATGCATTGACTCAGCAGTAGTTAAGTACTCCTGCCACATATTTTCAGTGAACTATTGTTCTTGTTCATATCCATTCTGTGCTATAGAGGATGTGTTAACGTGACAAAGAGAATACTTTCCGTAGCTGTCCCTGCACATGACTCTGCTCTGGACAAATTGGAATCTTTGCTAGTCTGTGATGGGTTCTACTGTATCGGGTAGCAGTGCATTTTCCTCATCGTCCTCAATACTATGAGCAATTATAGACCCAAATCAAATCTCCAATTTGAGTAAAATCATTGAAAAAGCTATTTTTTAACAGCTTAGTGCTTTCTTGGCACTAAAAAACTGTTTTGATGTCTTCCAGGCAGGATTTCGACCACACCACAGCACTGAGATGGCTGTTGTTACACAAACAGTGGTTGAATTTCAGTCTTAGTATTACTGGATTTCAGTGCAGAATGTTTCAAAAAATGTAAGTATGTCAGGTGGAAAAGCAGCAGCTTCCCTCTGTTCCCTTGTGCTTGGTTCATCACAGGCATCTCCTTCATCAGACAAGCAATTCTGCCTGTCTTCCTCTTAAGTTGCCTCAGTCAGGTCAGTGTCACATTCAATTCAATTCAGTTTTATTTATATAGCACCAATTCATAAGAAAAGTTCTCATAGCACTTAGAGAGTATAGAGTAGACAGAGTAGGTCTACATGCTACAAAGAATGTACTGACTTTCTGAAGGCTGTATAGCACTGCACAGTCACTGACCTGGGCCTGCTAAACACATTGTTAAAGATGCATTGTCTTTGTGTTGTGGGCATAACATTTCATGGCTCCATAAGCACATTTTTAATGTATAGTTAATGGAAAGAGTTGTGTACTTACATTATACTAAATGTTTCCAACAAAGTGTGGAGAAATATGAAATTTTAATAAAGTAATGGTGTGTTTCATTTGGTCGCCTACCAATGGCTGATGGTAGTCATCTGCCAGCAGTTGACAAATTGACTTTGTACCCACTGTATAGTCACACCTTTTAGATATTGGTTGTTTTTAGCCATATATAATAAGATGAAGGATTTTAGTCATCGGATGTCTGGAAGCAGCAGCTATGGCTCGCAGCATCCTACTGTATGTCTGCCAATCAGCAATGGAGAAACACTTTTTTTTGTGAAATTGCTTTATTTAGTGTTTTAATCACTGGATCAGTTTGTTTTGGAGAGAAGGAGAGCCCAGATCCCAGGAAAACGAGACACTGCGTTCTGCAGTCTGACCCACTCGAAAATAGATGTTTGTGTTTATTGCTAAACAACTATTAGCATGCTAACACACGAAACTTAGATGCTAAATGTAAGCATTTGCATTACCATTGTGAGCACATTGACAAACTGGTCCAGTTTTGAGTTACTGCACTGCAGGTGGAGGCACTTAAACAGAGCTGCAACGTAATCCTTGTGAGCAATTGTGTCCTATCAGATAATAATTGTTGTGATCAAACCAGTGTGGATTTGTTCATGTTCAATTTGGAGATCCCAAAGTCTTTCTCTCTCCCTGAAAGAAAGAAAGAAAGGAGGGGGTTTGAGATATCAACCCTCAACAGATAGCTGAAGCGACCAAAGAGGAGATGAAAGGTTTGCTTTCCCTAAGTGCTGTTTCTGGGCAGTTTGATTGTAAAACTTGCCACCTCTACTGCTGCAGCCAGATAAAGCTCGGTGCCTGACTGTTAAAATGACAAAGAAACACTAACCAGAAATTAACTTTCTCCTGAACAGCCTATCAGAACTCTTTAAGAGAGGGCAGGAAACCCTAAACTGCCCCCCACACATGTAACCATGGCAACTGACTTCCCTCTTTAATTCCCTCACGTCAAAGGATATTCTCCTCTTCACGCCTAGACGGGAATTCGTGAGATACTCCAGAACACCAGAGGAGGACAGCCCTGAATTCCTTTGTGTAAACAAGAAGTACCGTCTCCTAAACTCAAAGAAAAACCTTGTTTAATTAAATAATCTTTAAGTTACTTAACAGGTCTCTCCACTCCATTAGAGTAGTTATGTTACTATGTTGTTAATATTGTTGCTGAAAAGAATCTAAAATCATTTAATTTTGCAGCGTTTTAATTTTCAGCAACAAAACCTGACATTTCTTCATTTTGTTGTGCCATTTAATGTATAAATGTCACTCTGTATTTACCTGTTCATAATCTGATGCCATTCGTGTAGCTTGCTTATATTCTCTAAGTAAGAATGTGTAACAACCAATATTATCCAGGAAGCTAGTTAAGTTCCTCATCTGATGTGATTCCTAGGAAATGCTAACCTTTAAAGGTTTAACTACTGATAATGGTTTTCCTTTTTATCAAAGGCTTAACTAAGAACGGTACAACCGTTTGACAATTAAGGTTTGATTGTTGGATGATATGATAATACGCGCAAATAGATTTTTGAATAGACATTAAAAGTTAAAGAAACCGGAAATAAGCCCCCTGGGAACCACGCCCCACCAAACAAAAGCAGCGACACATGGTCAGCAAGCTCCTTCTCCTAGCAACACCCTAAGAACGTCGACACGGCGTGCCGCGAAAGCTCTTTGTTCGTTTCAAGCCACACACGCAAAGCGCCACGACTTTTCCCTTGTTTCCAGCAACTTACTAGCTTTTTATTTTCTTTGGTTTTGTTATGTTAAAAGTTATCAGACCGTTAAGTTACACTAGTTTAATTCAAGAACGACAAAGTTCTTTAAGCTTTATTCGTCAAGCTAACTTACACTGATCCCACCGACGCCCGGACCCACCCACATGGCCCCGCCAGCAGTAACAAAGGACGACCAAACCTACAACCCAAACCAGGGTTGTGAAGACCCCCACTGCAAGTTTCTTCAATAAACCGACCAAGACGGACTTCCGGAGCGATTCCCTAGCAGAGAAAGCGACCGGCTGACGGCTCCCCTAAAGAGAACCCAATTTACATAGAACTCCACATTCTTGTTGTTTGCCTCAAGTTTGTTAGCCATTGCTTATTTCTTTAAACCAAGTGTATTCACAACAGCATCGTCCATGTAAATCCATGGGAAAAAATCATGCAGTCAAACAAAGCAACAGAAAACATAATCCAACGGGAAAAATCCAAATATCCACATAAACAGGCAGGACACAACACAAGACACAGCACAACAAGCAACAAAGGGTAAAGGGCAGGGAAGGAATACACAGGTGAGACACATGAGGAGCAATCAAGACAGGACACAAGCTGTATAACAGATGTAGACAACCTTACTGAGACACGGACCAAACTGTAGACAGAAAGGAGGAACACCTGTGGCCTGTACTACAAAGCGAGGCAACTGGCTTATCCAGGTAACTTCAGGAGTAACTTTGTGATCCGGTGTAATTTCCTGATTAACCAGTACTATTGGGGGGGAAAGAGGGGGGTGCCCCGGGGTTCTGGACCCCCCCCCATGCACACCAGATACTGACTGGTTGCCAGACCCCCCCCGGACAACCCCAATACAGCACATTTGTGGCCAGCCTAAGGCACACCTGTGCAATACCCATGCTGTCAGGATTTGTGGTGTAGAAGGGTGGTGTGTTCGGCCGTGCAGGCAGAGTTTTCGCAAAGGTGCATGCTCCATATTTCTCCAGATGAATGCACGTTGGGAGTGTCAGGAAAGCTAAACGGCTAAATCTAATATCGTGGCGGGTGACAAATCCAGGGAGGCTTGTTGGTATTGCATTGAGTAGGCCTAAATGATTAATAAATTTATGGGCTCTTTTATGTGTAATATGATTAAGATGTAAAAATGGTACATCTGCACATAAGGCCCATTGTAATAGAAAAAGAAAAAAGGCGCCAGTGGCGGGGGCTAATAATCCAAGACAGAATTTAATGTCCAAGGTTAAAAAAACTCGAATATTCTCTTCACATTAGTCACATTTGAGAGAAACTTCACTTTGCAAGGCTGCAACATCATACACGTCTGCTGTGTATTATGCATGCACTGGAAAGTTATATTTAACATTGCAATCGGATTTAGCAGTGAGGAAATACTACTGAGTTTAGCCCACAATTACTACCATGCACCAAAGAGACTTTTCCTTGGATTGGGTGTATTAAGAAGAAAACAGTGATTTATTTATTTATATTTTATTTTTTTTCCCCATTGATTTCAGGGAGTCTCCAATTTTTCCTTCTTGTAAATTTCACTTTCATCTAAGATTTTTTCTTCCTCAGTTATTAACCCCGACCCTGGCTCCCTATTTTTTGGATACATAAAATAATCTAAATATGTGAAAACACTTTTTGGAGAATTCAATTATAGACTACAGATGGGCTACATCTAAAAAACTATCCCATTAAAAAATGAAGATTCCTCTCTAAAATCACCGAGGCTGCAGGTCTCGCTGTCTGAACGTAATGCTGTTATGTTCAGAAATTCATTGTAAACGCAGTGGAGCAAATCAGCATGAAATCTAAATGTATTTTATGAAGTAGTGAGTATTAATATCCTACAGGGTAACCTCAAGTTAACCACGAACAAAACCTGCTTGGAGCAGTTTAGAGATAAAATTGCCATGGCAACACACCCCGGGTAACACCTACCCACCTTTCATAGTACAGGTTAACCGGGAAGTTACACCCGACTTCACCCCTGAAGTTACCTGGATAAGCCAGTTACCTCACTTCGTAGTACAGGTCGGGTTCAGGCAAGTAAGACAAACTGCAGTGACTGAACAGAAACAGCAAACATTTAACACCAGGGACTAACGAGCAGGCGGGAGAAACACAGTTGGGAGGAATCAGGACTGACGAGACAGGCAGGCAGATTACTAGGAGAGCAGACAACACATGTTACAAAATACCAGACAAGAATCTAACTTCAGACAATAACAGAAACCCATGTAAACAGACAAACACCGACCAACTATAACACAGGGATCATAACAGACAACAAACACAGAATACACAGCAGACTAAACTAAAATAATGCAGACAAAGAACTAGAAGTAAATACCAAGACATGAACTAAGACACAGGACTAGGAACAAAGACATGGAACCAAAACACAGACTAAATAACAGATACTGAACTGACAATACAATACACTCAGAGAAACTCAGGACAGGATCGTAACACATGCTGTCTGATCAGCATCAGCATTTGACAGATACAACAATATTTGAGAGAAACAGAAGGCCTTTCTGTGTACATAGAGAAAGTCTTAGATCTTTGAGTTCAGCTCATGATGAATGGGGGAAAAAACAAAAGGGTTGCGTTTATAATTTTGTTCAGTGTAATTTTTCACTGCATGCATGGCTTCTTTTATATCTTACTCTCATGCCTCTACTGTGTGTATTTTGCTACAATTCTAGATATTTTTTTAATTGATTTATTTAGAACTGCCACTTACAAGATGATTTTTTTGCCACTCTGTTCTCTGCAAAATTCACTTGAAACCCACACTCGTACATTAATAATGACAAACACTGACTTAGTAGTAGTACTGCATGATTCAGTCACTGGTTTTCTACAGTACTTGAATACTCAATGTGTGTCAGGCTTTTAAAGCAAATCATTACTACCACTCTACAAAAAGATCAGTACTTTGCATGAATGAGGAGGTTTGATGAAAAGACCCATCACAGCCTGTTCTGTGATAGCCCATTCCCTGAATCTGATGACATATGGGTTCAGGTACCTTTATTTATTAAAATAAACCATTAATGTAAAAATGCATCACTTCCTGTTTTTCCATTTGAGTGTGCCTAGAGAATGACTCACCAGACTCTTACAGGTGCTAGCAACAGCAAATGTAAAAGCCTTCTTAAAATAGCAGCGGGATGAATCACTATTGTGACATACTGTATAACTTGGAGATAAGAGGAAAAATATCACTATTATATATTGATGATATTCCTTATTGCTTTAGTCATCATTATTTACTTGTTCTTGTCCCCTTTGTTTTTATTGAAAGGACACATTGAGATATTTAGACAGAAACTGAAGAAGACAGGTGTGGATGCATGGATGGGTCAGAGTCACATGTTTGCAAGTGGATGTTGTGTTGGCTGGTGAGCATATTCAGCAGGTCAGAGTGACAGTGGGATAATCCAAGCTGACAGGGCAGCAGAGCGACGGAGAACCACCATGCCAGCCTATTATGCAACACAAGGCAGCTTTGCACCAGCAGCTACTTCAAAGTGACATGATTATACAACGTCTGGCACTTTGCATTTCTCTCTCGCTCTCTTCAGTGTGAGAGAGAGAGAGGGGGGGGGGGGGAGACATATTCAGAAAAATAATTTTTAAAGGGTGTAATTAGAATTTGTTTTGACGTTATCGTCTGATGTACTTCACCATACATGTTTGTATTTCATTCAGGAACAGTGTCTAGGGGGTGAACCAAAGTGGTGATGATATTAGCTGATTCTAATCTGAGCTTCAAACGCTGCGCTGTGCTTTCAACATAGACTATTAGAGGCACAACTTCAAGTTGTTCAAAGGAGAAAAAGTTTCCTTATCAAAATGCTCTGTGCTAAAAATAACTGCAGAAACACGAGTCAAGTATTTCACAAGCTCCCCTGCAAACATGATGTAATGACAAAGGGATATTTCCATGGATTTATAGATTCTCTGTAGTCAGTGTGTTTATTTTGAGTCTGCTGAGTCAGATTTTCCTCCACTGGTGGTGAGGACTGAAGATGGCAACATCAGTCCAATGTTTATGAAAGGTGCTTTGGATGTTCATGAAATGTTTATAATGACCTCTTGACCTTTCTTCAGTGTCCCTATTAAGCCAAAACACTCATTCAATCAAAGGTCAAAATCTTTTAGCCCGAATTCACACCTATTCCCAGAAGGATTCAATCTGCGGAACATGAAATAACACGAAATACCCAACTTCAAACTGCTGTGTAGAAATCACAATTATTGTCCATGCAGATTCCTCCCTAAATGCTCTTTTACTCAGTTTTTTTGGTCACTTGTTTAGAGCAGAAACAAGCTGTAAGGAGGATCTATTGACACAAATGCAATATAATACACAAAACAATGTTTTCAGTGGTGTATAAAGACCTTACATAATGAACGTTATGTTTTAATTGCCTTAGAATGCAATACCGTCCGGCTGCTGACTGTAGCTCTCGCTCAGGCCACATCCCTAACTCATGCTGCGCCCCTTTGCAGTAAAGTCTGTAATGATTGGCTGTAGCCACACCACCTATGTGTATGGTCTGTTCTGCACATGTGCATACTTATGCCAGGAATCCACTGACTCCGGCAATGGCACGTTACGGCTGTGCCACGGTTTTGATGCGTCCGTAGCCCGGCGTCAAAGTCCACTGGAAGCGTCTCAGCAGCGTTTCAGCAGCAGAGCGTGCAGCCTCCTCCACTTTATTTACTTGTTATTAATTTGTCCTTTTTGTGCTTCTACTACCATCTTCTTCTTCTTCTATGTGACCCCGTTTCGTTCCGTCCACTTCAGGCTGCGTGTCCCACAAGAAGCATTTCAGAATCTGAGCATTTTGCCTGCTTGATTTTGCTGACATGTTTAGATTTTGTTGATTTGGTAATAAGAGTTTGCTCTTTGTGTTTCTACTGTGATTAAGTAGGCTACATAGTTAAATCATTTCTATTTGTGTCTGTTTCAACCGTGTTTATTGTTGTTTTATGATTGGGAGTCTCCACAGGGTGTTTTATTTTGAAAATTGACTGCATTCTCTGTGCCGTTCTGTGTCTGACTTCCTGTCTGATTTGATCTGCTCAGTGCTGTTAGACGCGGCTTGTGTCAGAAATAGACCTGCTAACTATTCTCTGCAGAGCGGAGAGCCGCTTCTGAGACGCGCTGCAGCCGCGTCTGGTGGACTCAAAAGCAGCCATAACGCGCTGTAGCAGACACAGTGGATTTTAGAGGTTATTCCTGCCCTTCTCATTTCCACAACCGAAGTGTTAAAGTGATCTGGGAATGTATAAAAAGCAATTCTAGAATAGCCTATAATTATATTGCAACTCCGATCTTTGAATGCATGTTTCCACCGCTTTCTCATGTCAGTGCGACGCTTTCAGACAGCGTGACAAAGCGTAATTATTTGACGCTAAAGGTACCCTTCAGCATCCGTATAAAACACCTCCGTTTGCTACGTCACAGCAACACAAAGGAGGCTAACCCTACAGCTGTGCGCTCGACATGCATAAAGTCTGACTTAGGTTTAGGTACTAACATTTCTGATGGTTATGGTAAGGGTAGGGGGCTTCAAGGGGCTAGCCACAGATGCTAAAGGGTACCTTTAGCGTCAAATAACTACGATTTGTCTTTTTCTGAAAGCGTAGGTATTGGATACCCTGAGATGAGAACGGTCTGGTTAGTCCCATTGCAAGTTGTCATAGTAAGCAAGCACAAATAGAAAACAATAATACAACCAGCATAATTGATGCATCTGTTTATTGAGGATATTCACAAATGTTGCATATAAAATGAATGAAACAGAATAAAATACCACTATACAATAAAATAAGATAAAAAAAACACTGAACAATAAAAAAAAAATGTTAATAGAAACATAAATATAAATAAAATGCTTATTTTTAAAGATTATAAGATAATTTGATTACCAATCTAAAACAGTTGCAGTGAATAACTTTTATTTAAAAAATAATTGTACTTATTTGTCCAATAAGATCGTACGTTCAACTTTTGCTGCACTGAGCCGTGATTACCTATCTGCTGCTTTGCTGCGTCGTTTTCTGTGTAAGCCTATGTTGGTGACATCAGCGTGTTGAAAAGCAGAAATTTGGTCTTGTGGCTTCCTGCATTGGCACATGCCAGCCTTTCTACCCCGACTTCACTTCTACATATTTATAACACATCAGCTTACATACATACTACCTACATTTTGTCTATATGACATGTCATGTGTGTTTTTGTGGGCGTCAACAGACACACATTAAATGATCAAACACTCTGTCATAGTGTCACTGTGTGTTGAACTTTACAGACTTGTTAAAGGAACTGTCCAACATTTTAGATACGATTCCTGATCACTAAACTTTTGATCCAAAAGTTTAAATACAACCATCAGTCCATCAGTGTCTAGTCACTGTATTTGGTACACAAATTGTGAACAGGACAAGGATATACATCCTTTAAAAAAAACATAATTCAGGAAATAATATTACAGGCGTGAGAATGCATCAGACAGAACATCATCACAACACTTCTTTGTTAACGTTGGGATACCATTTCTGACTGCAGTCTGGATGTTGTCCATCAAGGTCAGCCCCAACACCGGCTGGTCAAAGCATGACAAATAACCACAAGTGAGTCTGTTCCAAAGCAGACTGGCAGGAGTCAGTTACACCATTAAAAGTATATCATTGAGTTTAGTAAGCTACACAGTGTCCTAGATTTATTCATAAATGACCTTTATGTACAACTCTTTTTTAACATCAAATACTTTCAGAAGGAAACATAATGCCGATTTTCTATTTTTCTATCTGTCAGGTCACTAAATGTATCAGTAAAATGTTCACTGACAACACATTTCATTAATTCTGATCTTACAAACCAATATCAGCTGGTGCTCCCTCCAGTATGGTCTGGTTTCATACAGAAAAAGTCTTCAGTGACTTGGGAGGCAGTGATCTGTTTATAACCATTTAATTGAAACCACCATCCTTTGCCAACATTAACCACAGACAGGACTCAGGATGTGAAGCTGCTCTGTTGTGTACGGTGTACGTTCAACTTCCATACATTATTGTTGCTTCATTCACTCTAAAGAATGTTCCCTCTGAACATAATCCAGGCAGAGATTATGTTTGTCACCACTATGTAATCGAGGAGACTATTTAGTATTATCTAAAGGTCATTTCTAGGAGACAGGGTTGTTAGCAAGTCAGTTAAAGCGTGGATCTGTTTGTGGATCAGGTTTGATCATTGATAGTGACTGTTAGATAACTGGTTGCACCTAAATAAAAGAGAGCAAACATGCCATGTGCGTTACTAAGATTATAATCAAATCAATATACAGGTCTTACCTGAATAAAGACAATGTTAGAAGCAAACAAACATGTTAGCAGATAAAGTGTTTCCCATTAATTAACGAGACCATGGCGGCCCACCACAGTCTAATTTGTTCCGCCGTAGTTTCAAAATGAACCGAAAATATTTTTACACATCTCATAACAACATTTCAGACCTCTAACGTTGTGTTTTGTCGGCTTCGTGCAGCTGTAAGCTCGCACGCTCACACACTTTGGCATACGACTCGAGACAACCACTATTCTTTTGAGGTAACAACGATCTGTTTCTGTCACTCTTTGTGAGAAGGCGATTAAGCTAGCCGCACTTAAATTTTGAGTGCACACGTATTAAAGCCTTAATGGTAAATCCACTGAAACAGACCAGAGCGAGCTGACAGGCTGGTTAGCGACATTATCCTGTCAGTTTGGAGTGTTGCAGTATGAGAGTCCTACTGAAGAGAGGCTGTGAAGTCTTCATGTTACACAGTACGAGAACCACATACAACATTATTTATCAAACTGGGTCGGACTTGATGAATTTAGCGTGAGGATACACATGTGACGTCTGGTTTTCAAAATAAAGTTCCTATACAGGATGGAAATAAGATTAATTGGATTATATTCACAGAAAGTATAAAACATATTACATGTGTCTATTAAAAATAAAAAAACAGCAATAAAATGTTAAAGAAATTACTTATTCTATCTTAAGTTTGTTGACTTTTGTTGCACCCTGTGATGGATCGGCGACCTGTCCAGGGTGTATCCCGCCTTTCACCCGATGTCAGCTGTACAGGGTCGCGGGGGGGGCCCGCGACCCTGTACACAGGATAAGCGGTTAACGATGGATGGATAGATGGATGGACTTTTGTTGCTGTTTTATCACCATTTATATCTATACAATGGGTTTATGATCAAATAGTTTACTAGAGCACAACATTGTTTACAAGAATGCAAAGTTCTTCATAGATAGCCTCTTAATTTTGCACCAAATAAATGCATTTAACTGTGAAGAAAAAAAAATCTGAGGGAGTGAGACAGTCCAAGGCCCACCCACCATAGTCTCTTAAAATCCTGTGGGAAACGCTTTATAATAAATTATATTCACCATGATGAAAAAAGAACAAAAGGACACAATCAAACAATCTCACCAGAAGAAGGGCATCTGGCAGTTGTGGCCCAAAGGTTAGAGAAGTGAGCTTGTGAGCTTGTGTGTGGAGGTCGCTGGTTCAAGCCTCAGACGTGCAGGATAAAATCTGGGTGTGGAAAGTAAAACAAGCAGTGCAAGGCCCATAATCCAGTGGAACTGCGGTTGTCCTGGGCAGCTTCCAGGTGTGAAAGTGTAGCAGTGCAAATGTGATCAAGGCCTTCCTGCAAATGAGAGATTGCTCTCAGTAACGCTCTGTGAATAAATGAAGGTGAAAAAAAAGAGCTCTGTGTACTGTTTCTGCTCCTTTTTATTATGTGTCCATCAATCATCCTGTTACACACAGATGCAGGTAAAGGTTAACCCTTTCTGTGCCACTCTTCACAAAAGTATACATACTTGTGAGGTGCTCTTAAAGGTTTACAGGCTTGGAGCCGAGAGCCACAGACAGGAAGTCATAAAGCAGTGAAGGTTAACTAACACAATGTTTGGTTTGGGAATTGTCATGGGGTTTGTTGACAATAAGAAAGAATAGAATGTGGCCAATCTTATACTTTCACCTGGGGCAGCAGTCTGGCAAACACTGACCACACTGATAACGAAATATTGAGAACGGCTTCATTCTCTTGGCTCAGGACTGGCTACCAGCCATGCTTGTCTTGTTGTTCCCAACAGGGCTGAGCAATATTGTTCACAGAAATGTCATCATATTCATAATTAATAATACTAATATTTTTCAGAAGTTGATCACACTATAGCAAAGGTATGGCAAAAAGCAGTGTTAAATTAACACATGATGTGTGTTCCATTAGCATGCATTACATCACACCAGACTCTTCACAAAAACTTCACTAAATCATCAATTTGAACAACACAATTCAGTAAAAACAGCCGAGCTGTAATACTGAAGCATCACTCTGACAACCTCTCCAGTGAAGGAAAACTAAAGCTTTAGTGTAACACCGTATTTTATGAGGAACTCAGGATTAAAACACAATTACTTAACAACAAAGTTGTAACAAGACTGACTGATTGCTTCTGTAGTAACATATAGCTCTTTTACAGTGTGGTAGCTCATTGTTATTCTAATTCACACCATTAAAATGTTATGGCCAGACATCAAAGTCCCTGCAGGGAAATAAATGTGAAATGTATGCACTATGTACATTGCATCATTATTCCTACGAGGATTTAGAGTCCAGCTGCCTGTGGTTTTTAATGCACACTCATATCTTCTCTGCTAGAATAAGTGTCAGTGACCCTTTTTGCTAATTAGGATTACATAATTACACAAGGCCTTCCACATCTCCAGTCAGGGTCCTTTCCGCTCTCTTTGAGAGGCTCAACGTTGTAAATTAATTTGTATTCAGTGCTGCTCTCCACCAGCCTCAATCTGCTGCAGGCCCTGATCAATCAAGCGGCTACATGTTGGAAGAGGATCAATGGATTATATGTTTGTGTTAATAGAAATCAAGAAATTGATCAGGCATAACTGTAATGCACTCTCAATAATAAATGCTTTGCCCCATGGAAAACATCTTAGTAGGTGGTATTGACTTCAGTGATAGCTCCCTCCAGACCAAGAGTAAAAATAGATAAGGAGCGGCAGGTTGAGGAGTAGCACAATGAGAAATGTGGAGAGTGAAATGAGAGTGTGAATGGTAATGAAAGTGCTGGCTCTCAGACAGGCCATCTTACTTCCATCATTGCCAATTTATTTGCTGCTATTTCATCATTGTCTAATGCAGGGAGTTCAATCACAGCTCCGACATACTGAACCTCAACTAACACTCATTTAAGCTCATACATCTTTTCAAGGGAACATAATTTGTTCTAAATCATTTTGAAAATGATCAAACATTGTCAGCTGCTGTCCGGAAGCAAAGGTAGTTTAAAATAAGGAATCTCTTGGCTTTGCTCTTAAAACATTAAGACACAATTACTCTGGCCATTATTTTTGATGCACGCCATTTTACACACTGTACCTTTTGTCTCTATAGCACACTGCGTCATTCTCAACGGATCAAAGACAAGCTGTCGTGAGGGAAATAAAATGAAGTAAGTGCAAACACATCGCTCGTTCAAATAAAACATGTGGTTTGGTTGGTGATGCCCATCCTTGTGACCGTGTTCATTTCAAGTAGTCAGGGAACTGACGCACCAATCTGCGCCATATTTCTGTCTTTCTTATTTCAATTTATGATGGAAATGTTGAAAAGAAGTTGTTAAAGTTACTGAATGGTGCAAGCACATTTTTGGGTCATATCAGTAGCTTGTTTTATCTTACTTAAATAAATGCAATAAACCTTTCTCAAAGCACTTTCTTTTGTTATTTACCTTTTTTTTTGTTGCAAAGTGATGGTGACATGTCGCCAGTGTGTAATGACACACATGCTGATACGTTTTATCCTGTTGATCTTAGCCTACATTTCATGTAGCCTACTGTGGCTGCTGCCACTGCTCTCCATGAACAATTAGTTTAGGTAACATTATTGGTTAATAACAGTGGGCAAAGTTATGAAATTGGCAACATTACTGTATCTGACAGGATGGTTAATATTCATAAGATATAACTGTATTAATCCCCTGTAGGGGAAATAGAACATTCCACTTTGATGTATAAATATATAGACACTGAAAGCACACTATATGCGATCAATATACAAATAACATTCTACGTATGTACACTATACAATCAATAATAATGTATTTACTACCAGATAAAATGTCGGTCAATTTGGTGCTGTGGTGTTGTGGTGGCTGATTGCACAAATGAGCTTCCAAAGCTCTTTGAGGCTCAGGGCTGGATGAGTCTGTGGCTGAAGGAGCTCCTGAGCTGCCTCAGCTCAGCATAGAGAGGATGAGAGGGGTTGTCTATGATGGTTTTCAGCTTTTCTCTCAACTGCCTCTCAGTCACTGGCTCCACACTGTCCACTTCCATCCCCACCACCGAGCTGGCCTTACTCACCAGTTGTAAAGTAGCTTAATTCTCTCTTACATCCAACGGGCATTTTGTACAGCAGTTCGGTGTGTTCAGACTCCACATTGTAGCGGCCCTAATCTGCCTAATTGACTGTTGGGTTGAGGCACTAGGGATGATGATTGGTTAGGCACAGCCAATTGTAAAGTTGCAAAGCTCATGCTAGAGTGGACTTGGTAGACCAGCAAAACCAGAATATTGCGTGTTCAACAGTAAACCATGTGTATTACACATGCAAATGCAATTTGCCCCTAACCCTACTTAATTAAAGTGTTCTTTGAACATGGAAAGTTCCACCAGTACATCATTTAACTGCTGTTATTTAAAATCATAATGGAGGTGCAAACTAGTTTCTATAAGGGTTCAGTCAACATTTAGGAACCGTAAACGGCCAGTCACTCTTATTCAGAGTGAAGGATGTGAGATCATTCACTACTTTCTGTGCCTCTCTAAACACAGACGTCTCAAATGGAAACTGAAGAGAAATGTGTTAAATTGTATGAAAGGTCTGTGCTTAGAGAGGCAGTATATCCCTGTCCTGCAGCACAGCAAAAGAACAAGCAACCAATGTGCAGTCATTGTAAGGGTCATCCCCCTTGCTCTACCATGATTCCAAAATGTCTACTTGTACATGATAATTAACAATCTAATGGACAGACATGAAATGAATTGTCCTCAGAACATTCCTGAGAGGGGAAACCCTTTTCATTTCCTTTTGGAAATGTCAACTTGGCACACAAGATAATTTGTCCTTAAAAAGGATAAAGCTCATTCCTGCATTAGACTTTGGTATGTCTTTACTTTTGCTCCAAAACCTTTTATGTCTGAGGGCACAGCGGCCTTATGTAATGGAGCTCTTTTAATGCAATATGTGTAGTTTCTGATTTATCTGTGTGTAATGATTTAATGTTGTTTTTCCACAGAGAAAATGTTGGCTCATTATTTATATTTTGTTGGTGTACTCATGCAGAGATAATAGCAGTCACGCTTTGCGTACAATCAAAACGTGAGGAAATGAACTGTTGTCTAGAAGTTATGTACCGTTATCTATTGTAATTGCAAACAAACGCTGTAATAAAAGTAGAAATACCAAGCTAGTTTGAATATTACCTCAATATAAGTCTCCTGCCACACAAACAGGCTTGTGTCCTTGTATAAACAGCCTTTGTTTTTTCACCTTTATTTATTCAGGGAGGTTTCACTTAGAGCTCTGCCCTGACCTCACAATTACACACATTCCCTGCTAGACGATGCCCAGTAGAACCAGAGTCTGATGGGGGGGGCAGCTTTGGAAAAGACCCAGTGCACATTTATGTTGAAAGGAGCTAGTTGGAGTGGTGGGGGACCTGATTAGCACGCCTCCCTGTAGAGGTGTTTCGGGACCCTGGGGCAGACCCAGAACGGAAAGCAGGGGGGTTTACATATCCCATCTTTCCATCTGTCTTGGGAATACCTCCGGATCTCCCAGGAAGAGCTGAATAATGTGGCAGGCAGAGGGATGTCTGGCCTGCTGTCACCATGACCTGAACAGATGGATGTCTGTTAAACTTCCACGTGTGTTCTGTGGCCCAGGTCAGTTTGGCCCAGATGCCTCTACGGGGAAGCGATAGGAGGTATAAAGCTCAGATCCTGGTTCTCCTGAACACAAAGGTGCAGCTATTCAACACAGAGCACATGTCATGTGCATCTTATGCACCCCACGTTTAGTTTGTGACTATGGGTTTGTTGGAGATTATCCCTCTTCACCATGAACAGCTGTTCAGTCATTTCAATTTCAATATAAAAGCAAATTAAGGGAGAAGAGGGTTGAGTGTAAAGTATTATAAGTCTCGGCCATGTGTTTTGCCCTTATCTAAAATACAGTGTCATTTGAAATCAAAGCTTTAATGGGAAGCTGAGGGTCACCAATGTGTAATCTCAACTACTCTGTTTCTCTGATTTGGAGTACACAACCATGATTATCACTTTCCTCTTAGGTTGACCTCATTCAGCTGAAGGATACGTACTAAAGGACACTGAATCAATAATGGACCAGAAGCAATTATAAACCAGCTAATTGCAGATGCATTTTGTAAGTCAATTGACTAAGTAGCCTTCAATAAAAACAGCTCTTGCCAAGGAAATTATGCGTGCAAGTTGATTGGCTGAGTTAATGCTGGTGAATAGCTTCTTAAAGGCAAATGTCTCGAGGTGATGACTGAGAATGAAATACTTTTACTTTACTACGTCAGACTTTTATATGTGCTGTCTCTCAGTCTTAGTGGTCTCTCTATCTGCCAACAGCTTTAAGACTCACTGCTGGACGTCCACACAGTTTAGGTGGACCTCGGGGCTAGGTGACATAACAGAAAGACTACATGTTACATTAGATCCCCTCTCAGTGTCAAAATGCTCAGAAAGTTGTATAACTTGGAATATTCATCAGGAGTGTGGAAAATTGGCTCAATGACACCCCTAACAATTTTAAAAACAAAAGCCCACTTAGATTTGCCAATTTTGGATGGCACATGCATCATTTTCAGACTTACAAAAAGCCTCTTGGAGCAATGCTCTAAGGCTGAATTTACTGTGCATTTTTTGCCATTTACAGGCTTTATACTTTAACTCCTCCTTCAAGAGAATTAAAGCCTCTTGGAGCCATATCCTAAATCCAACAGGAAGTCAGCCATTTTGAATTAAAGATACAGTATTAGAGTATTGTTGGTATTTAGTACTTTAACGGACGTTTGCGTTGTTAATTTATGAAGCTTTTGAGTTTCCTTTGAACGGCCTGTCCATGGCATGGCGTTGAATTTGTCAGATCTTTTACAAATTTCACATTTGACAATCTAATAATATAATAATAATAATAATAATAATCTTTATTTGTAGAGCACTTTTCAAAAACAAGTTACAAAGTGCTTTAACAAGTGTAAAGACAATAATACCCAAAAGACAATAATACAAAAACAATACAATCTACATGCCAATTTGGGATTGATGAAGAAAAAATTCTGAACTCGGTCAGCCAAAACCTTCTTCACCTAAATCTTTGCTAAAATAGACAGCAACTTGAAATCCAAAAAACTTAATGGATTCAGTCAAAAATCGATTCTAAAATCTCAGTAACATCTTGGCAGGCTGTGCAAGTACTTTGTTACTATAATCTTACTTTTTATACACTGAAATTAGCCGTGCTAGAAGCAGAACTTTACCACAATTGTGTTTATATATGTTTGGATGATTTAGTCTCTATTTTCACCATTAGAACTTCATAAAGATGAATTATATATTTTTTAAAAGATAACTTACCTAAAATGACACCATTAAAATTGAAAAAATTGAAATATTAAAACATTTTCTGATTCTGTAAATATTGTAATTTAACCACTCAATGCTCAAAAACACAGCATGTTATACAATACACTATACACAATTAGGCGGTTTCACTCAGTGGAGTCTCCAGGACTTTCAGGCTGCAACTGGCTCAAAATGGTTTTCTTGGCACTAATCACTCATTTTTTCACTTTCCTCAGCAATGTTTTTGCTGACACTCCCTTCTACATTTGTTTACATTTGTGCTGACACAATCCCACTTTTCTGTTCATGCCAAGGCCCAAACTGCCTTCCCCCCCCCCCCCCCCCCCCCCCCGGATGTAAGCTCATCATCAAGAGGCTCACAAAGAGAGAAAAAATCATTGTCATTGTATAGAGAAAAAAATCATTATACAGAGAGAGTGGCCTAAGTCTTAAAACATATTAAAACTCATGTCTATAAATGGTTTCGTATAATCAAACGTAATATAGCGTAACATAGTGTATAATGTCACCCATCCCCAGTCTCCTCTACCCATTGTTAATACCAAGCTATTACCTGATTATTACTTTGGTAATTACATGGTATTACTTCATTATTAACTTTTATTATAATAGTATTTCCAATATTATTACTGAGCTGTAATGTAGCTACCATTTCATCTTCAATGGCAAAATAGGTCATTTGTCAATGCCTCCCAAAATGCCTTTGGAAAGTACCAGTCCAGCGACAGGTGTAGCGGAACTTAAGTACCTTTCGTAAATCATAAGACGTAAGTCACATGATGTTAAACACGTGGTTGTGAAATGGTCTCAGATTAGTTAAGGCAACAAAACCACTTGGTTAGCTTTAGGAAAAAATCAACTTAACTCATGTAACGTAAGTCAGTAATGCTATTTACCGGAGATTGGGGCGGCACGGTATCAGCTGGGATTGGCTCCAGCGACCCAGTACGCAGGTTAAGCAGTTAACAATGGATGGGGACTCGATTGGTTGTGCTCTGTAAGTGAAAAACAGGTTACAGTTACAGAATCCCTTATAGCTATGCAGTGTTCTAAGCAGCCTGTTTTGAAAGCAGCAGGTGATACAACACTCATTATAACCACGAGTGATTTGAGACCTGACTTGCACTCGAGTTCAGAGACTTGAGACTTGACTTGGACTCTAGCTCAAAGACTTGTGAGCATCTCTGCTATTTACTTAAAACTCTAAATAGATCAACATTTGGACTCGAACACCTGTGTGAAAGTCAAATGCAGGTTTGACCCGTCCATCTCATCCTTACGCTGACTTTCTCGCTCTTTATACTACATCACCTGACTTCCTTTGCTACTGTCACACAGCCACTAGAGGTCGCAACCACAATTAATATAAATGCACGCTGTAATAAGCTGCTGTACAATTCGCCTATACAGCTGTTTTTCTGGTGAGGACAGGCTGCGCATGCAGGAAGGAAGACAGTGATACAAAGTTGTCAGTGAGGGAGAAGTACAGACAGATTTCATTTGTGTGCTATAATCAGACTCAAAAGAAAAAGATTACTTAACGCAATATTCAAAGGGTTCATACAATTTCAGGGCAATTGTATCACCATCTTCAATGCTCTGGATGAAATCTTGCAAGAAGTTCAGAATCTCTGATTCCCTCCAGCGTCTCAGGAAACCCAGAGATGTGGACAGAGAATTCAGCTTCTGGCGGTGAGAGAAAAACACAAAATGCTTTATGCACAATATTACATAGCTTAGCTTTTTTTTTTAGTTATGGTTTTGTTTATTTTCACAATGGCATTAGTGCATGTGATAAACGGATGCAATTGCAGTGGATTACACAAAGTCCAAGCTTTGGGCGGTTGGATTTTTCATTTTCATCTGCAATGCACATTTTACTAAAGACTGTTTCAGCAATACAACCGCAGATGAAATCAGCTATTAGAGATAGATAACAGTGAACTTAAAAAGGAAAGTCTCACGAGGTGTGGACAACTCGGCACAACACCAGCGTCTCTTCAGCAAGTGTTCCTCTTCTGCCACACACCACACTTACACATGCGCACTGACGATCCAGAGTTAGGGTTACAATTTTGGATTTATTTGCGCACTTTTTGCACGAAAAATATTTTTTGAAAGTTTTTTTCTTTTTACATGTTTATTTACAGCATTAAACGTTGAAATGTGTATTGTAATAGGCTGTATATTAAGTCATTGGGAGAAAACTGGTAGTTCTATGTAAAATCAGACATTGAGCTCCCCCATATTGCCAAAATGGCGTGATCCTCATTTTCCCTGCGAAGCTTCGACTGTGAGATTGACAGTCGAATCAGGCTCCGCCCACCGAAGCATCGAATCTTCAACTATTCGGTGTCAGCCCTAATGGGATGTAAACAAATTCATTCAAAATTGTTTATTTAATTGTGTGTGCTAGCTGTTCAAGTATGCCTTTAGCCTTGGTGTTTCTTCCGAGACTGAACCTTAAACCCCAATACACTTCACTCCCCATTTGCACACCACTGAAAAGATCATGCTTAGGCTACTCCAGAGGATTCCAGCTTTGCTCCTGATGACAACATGACAGCACAAGATCAGAAGATTTTTATCTCTAATGTCTTTCTGCTTGTGTCTTAAACATTCTTTATCAGCGTAAACGTATCCTAAATTTAAATTCATGATTGAATCCAACCATGGGCCTTTCTGTGTCGAATTTGCATGTTCTCCCTGTGTTTCAAGGTATAATGTGATATTTGTAAATGTGTACTGATTTTTGTAGATTTAATCAGTTTCATAAATATTAGTTTTATAAGCAATTTATTGTCAAAGGCCCACTAATTTCAAACTGAAGGGTACACCACCAATGTAAGGGACGGGGCTTGGGAAGGATGAAGGATATATACTGCCAAGTTGATAGCCTGAGCTCTGGATGCCAGCACTGATAACCTATAGCATTAATGTTTTTGTCTGGTGGGAGCCGGGAGGGTAATCGAGTGACATTCAATTGGTAACAAAGGTTTTGATTGAGCAGTAAAACCTAAACTTTTACATGAACTTTAAACGTTACTTTTTAACTTTTAATCAGCTCTGGGGCAAGGTTCTGCTGATTACGGGAATACACACACACTCAAAGGCCACTTTGCTCACGCATCATGTGTGAAAGAAGCCTCGTCTCGTGCATGGTTACAGGCTATGAGTTAACAATAACAACCAGCAGTGTTCCAGCCCCCCACTCCCCCTGGAGCTTTGCTGCAGTGGTGCAGGGATCTGGTACTTTGCAGCAACAAGTGTGCACGATAAAACACAACAGAGGCATTCACAAAGTATGTCAATTCAGCCACTTTAACCCTTTTTTAAGAGATCCTTACGGGGATATTTCTGGGTGAGGTCGAAATAAAGTCCAGGGTTCCCTCTCAGAGTCAGTGTAATAATGTTCCACTGCCAGCATGGTCACAGCACCGCCTGTGTTTCCCTCCACTTCACAGCCACGCGCTTCAGACTGTGAAGGGTGCGGTGGGTTCCATCTCCACTGCAGGGTCTCCAGGGCGCGTCAGCATTCAATACAAAAAAGCAGAGTAGTGCCCTGACCAGCAAGATATAATGACCCACTCACTCATATTGACTCATAAATATATCCCCCCCTTCAGCAACAGGTTTGAGAGCGCTGAACACAGAGCTGGCAGCAGCAATGGGGAAATGCAGCCACTCATCCAGAAAGGCTGCAACACACACGGATCACCACCTCATGTCTCTGTGCCAATGCGATTCCCCTCTCACCCATTTCATACCTTCCTTTTTAAGGATTATCTCAATTTAACAGGGTATTAGCCTTGAAATGCACTGTCATGTTTCAATACGTGACTGGTGTTACAGAGGGTCAATAGTGCAATGTTTTTCTTGCCAACATTTCAGGAAGAACAGGCATTTTTCAGAAGCTTACAGGTGTTCACCTCTGATGTGTTTTTTTAATCTTGGTTTATATCCATCGTCAACCGCTTATCCTGCGTACAGGGTCGCGAGGGGCTGGAGCCAATCCCAGCTGACATAGGGCGAAAGGCGGGGTACACATCGCAGGGCCACACACAGGCACAATTTAGACGGTGGGAGAGCCATCTAAAGAGAATATGTGAACTCCGCACAGAAAGGCCGGAACGACCGGGATTCGAACCCACAACCTTCTTACTGTGAGTGCTAACCACTGCAGCACCACATCACCCATCTTGGTTTATATGTACCATTTAAATTACTGTGGTGTATTGCAGGACTGTCAGTAATACTGCTAATGTGGTAGCTTTTTATTTGTGAAATTTATATCAACGCTAGCTAATTATTGTGTACGCAATAATCTTGCTGACATGACCGGGATTATTACGGTGTAGTTATTTGCAGTGATGTTTGAAATAAAATGTCCTTTTCAAAGACATCTCATGTGTAGAAAAGCACAGTGGCTCATGTATATCCAGGATCTTCTTGTTGGAAGATTTATGTATGAAACAACGTACACACTGACCTGTCTTTGATTCTCTGTAGCACACACTGTATGATATCAAATAAAAGAAATGTGCCTCCTTCAGTCTACAAGCAGTTTTGTGTCTTTGTTTCAGATTGAGTGCAGACCTTGCTGAGTGGTCACATAGAGCTCAGGATGTTTTGCTCTTTGTAGTGTGGAGCGCTTGGTTTCTGATCTTTTCTAATTTAAAGAGCAAAGTCTGAATTATTTTGCATCTAGTGTGGTTAAATGTGCTGGATTTCAGAATTCATTAATGTGGTCAATGTTGGATAGACAAACTTCAACAAGAGCTAATAAACCCACAGATATTTATAAGGATAGATACTTTTTTGTTGATTTGGGTGAACCGAAAGCTCACCAGCTTGACATACATGTTGACTTAGTAATATGAGAGCAGCTGGTAAATATTTGAAATATGAGTTATTATATAAGTGTTGGAGCTACATTATACTAACCCTGCCTGCGTCAAGAATTGTTAAGCCCATTTGACAGAGGGTCTCTGGAGAATGAGGACACACAACAGACAGATGTTGCAGCAATGATGACAAGTGAAGCTGCTGTATGTTTGTTTAAAAATGGTCATATTGTCAGATGTTCTGCAACATATGCTGCACATAAGCTGACTTTGGCATTTAAAATAACAGATAAAGGGTTTAAAAGTTCCATGAAGTTATACTTTTTATACTTACAATTTTTAAACACTTAATACACACAATAACACACAATTGTTTTGGTAGAGTAATTAAATGATTAAAATTGGATTAATACCTTTATTAATTAAAAGTCCCCACAGTGTTGCATGACAGGGAAAGATACTGTTACCACCCCAACCCCCCAAATGATGCCGTTTGATTTTGATTTTTTTAACTGTAATTTGTCAGTCTGTTCAGCTGTTATAACCCTAAACTAACCTTCTATTTGCATTATAAAGGGGGAAGGGGCTTCCATCCTCTTTCCTTATTACGCTTGTTTTTTCTCTTTATGCAGGACTCATCTGCCACCAGAAACTGTACTAAGTTACTGTATTGATCGGCCCTGATCAGCCTGAATTTCACTTCACATTGCTTATATAGCACAACTTAAACAGTTCTTCACAGAACAATATTTGTGTAAAACCTTTACTATCCCCAAGGGTAATTGTTAATTAATAAGTAGCTTCTAACCATATCAAAAGGGATGAACTGAAAACCAAAGTGAAGGAGGAAGGAAGGTATTGTGTGGGAGGAACATCAACAGTCACAGAAAATATGAGGAATTTAGTGTCAAATGTGCGACAGAAGCGTTAGGTGTGTCTCATGTCATGTGCAACCTGGAGTGGTGCAATATCCAAATGCTACACGTAGAGGCTGTAAGTCACATTTTCAGTTTTAGCAGTTTGATCAATATGAACCCAGCTCTGTGTGTCTGATGTTGGGCGCGGTGTCACTTGCTTTAGGAGTTTCTTGGATGACAACCTTTGCTTTTACAAGCACATGGATTGTGATTAGTTGAAGAGTAAAGTCATTTCAGTGACGACATATGATAAGGAAGGAAGAAAAATGATGACAAGTAAAGGCCCCACCTGCCCCGCCCTGCTAAGGAACAGGCTTAACTGGCCCCAGTTTGTGTCTCATATGTGTTAGCGGCACAGAGCTAAACATCAGTGAGCCATTCAAACATTTCACTTTCATCCCAATAAAACATGTTTTCTACGAGTTATCAAAGAGAGATTTGGGAGCGATTTGAATGATGATGTACTGCAGGCAAGCACATATTACCAAAAAAAAAACCACAAACACATGTCACTGGTTTTTATCTGCAGAGCTCACAGCGGATTATAATATATAAGCATTTATATATACAAAAAAAGGTGCAATGCACATGCTGTCAGTGGTGCTTTTGCAATGTACTAAAGCGTCATCATTTCATTTCATGTTTTGATTCAAGGTTATGGTCACATCCAGCATAGAAGAAGTAAATGAAAAAAGATGGTAAATTAAGCAACAGCTGTGTAAATTAAAGAAGTCAATTAAAAATGCTGTAACTCATTGTTCCTGGGCATCAAATAGAAAGGCTGTTAATAAATGCCTCTGGGGTAAAAACTGTCTCTAGATCAGGGCAGTGTGTGTCTTATAAAAAAATCACATTTAATCATCATTGTTGATAGTTTTATTCTAAATGAAGGAAAAAGGGGTCTCTGGGGAAATAACTGAAACATTCCTTTGGTCTCAGCCAGCTGTCTTTGATTGATTGTTTGTTGCTTTGAGTTTTGGCTGTCTGACTTAATTTACACAAGTTGTTTCCTGTATGTCGGCTGTGTGGCTAGGTTTTCATTCTCAGGTCTTAAAAGATCTTAATCTCAATGTGACTGAATGTGACCTAACATGAATGTGACCTAACATGAATTTGAATTTCTTTCAACAGAAAATGAGTAAAATATCTGTATACATATACTTTTAGCACTTTTTTAAAGCCATCTAAATTATATTGATATCAATATTGAATAACTGAGTAACAACCAACTGTCTTTGAAGAATTTATTGATAAAAAGAGAATGAGAGAGAAGTACTAAAACAGAAAATGAGCTGGCCCAGAGATCTGCTGCCTAGGGCATTTGGCCCAGAGCAAAGGGATGCATAATCATATACACAGTCTAGGTTTCTAAATTTTGGGGAACAGAGATCTTAATTAATAAGTAGCTTCCAACCATATCAAAAGGGATGAACTGAAAACCAAAGTATTGGAGGGAGGAACAGCAAGAAAGGAAAACACTAAACAAGCTCACAGCTCTGACCCAAACCCTACATCTGTGGACAGACTAATGTAAAGAGTTAAACAAAAGGTTAGAGAGTTAGAAAAGGTTAATGATAAAAACAATATTTATAAATAATATATAAACAGTAAGAGGAATAATACAACATGCATAAAAAATTAGATGAGGGAGAAGCAATTTTCTGCCATTCCAGTCTCTTCTGGTTTTTAGCCTCACCTTGAGAATTACTAATAAAGACCTGCAGAGGATCTCAGGCAGCACTCTCCCTAACATGTCAAAGGAAAATAAAAAATTACATTTTGTAAGGATCGTTCACTTGGTGATCAAAATGAAGCCTGTTATTAAATGTAATACCGAGATTTCTGTAATGAGGTTTATTGTTGGAAGGAAGTGTGAGGGATACTAAATAGTCTGAATTATGAGTTAACTGAAGGAAGTTCTGAGAAAACAAGGTTTCTACTTCAGTAAGACAGATCTACTTCTCCTTCAATTCCAATAATATGATGCAACTGAGAAACCTACAGGTCTGAGAATAAAAGGATTACTGTAATACTGTGGTTGAAAATACAAATTTATTTTGTCAGGAGACTTTTGCGTGCGACAGCAAAACACCCAGATCTCCAGTACAAAGACGTCTCAAGGAATGAGGAATATTAACAGTCCAGAACACAGCCTTTCAGTTTGCAGCTTTTAGACTGCTTGCTGACACTTCCTGTCTCTGTTTAACTGGTTTCTACATTTAGCTCAGCAACACTCACATGACATGACACTGACTTTTAATAGTTGTATTGTATTGAAATGAGCTCTTTCTATGTGTCATTGGGCATTTGAGGAGGTGGGGATTAGACATCACTGATCGACCACCCTCCTGGGAGCCTTTTTTGTTGCTCTCTCCAGGTTTCCTCCTGGGGTCACAATTCTTCCATGTTTCACCTGATGTATGACAAATGTTCACACGTTTTTGTCCCTTTCATTGCCGCAACCGGTTTCTGGTACTGTACAGCATGCATTAGCCTTACAACGCTCTCTCTCTCTTTCTCTCTCTACTGTTTCCAGGCAACAATACAGCTATGCAAAATGTTATTTCCTAGCCTGCCTGCCCCCTCCCCCCACAAAACGCTGTCGAGTTTTGAGGTCTCGAGTTTGGCAAGTATGCTGATTGATGTGTAAACACGTCCCCCTCCGTTCTGCGAGGTGAAGGTGTGTGGCTGTGGTTGTTGCAGTTGTCCGTCGCGGTGTGAGCTCTTTCTGTCGGTCCAGCCAATCACAGCTCTGCCAGTGTGACAGTGTGATTGATTCTGTTGTGTTAAAGGCTGATAGATTTTCTGCTGATCCGGCACCATCACGTGCTGCAGCTGAGCCTGGCTCATATTTTTGGTTGGGCACAATGGGAGAAAGGCTTCAGAGCTGTCCAAACTATAACAGCAGGAATGATTTGCATTGCTGTTGCATTTTGTCAGGCAGGGTCGAGTGCATATCAACTGTGCAATTCAAGGAGCAGGAATTATACTCAACTTCTGCATATCATAAATATTCAAATGACCAAAGCAAGGGTCAAGTGTCTGCTGCTAAATGTGAAATATCCTTGCCGCCATAAACAAGACATGGTGATGCCATACCGCATTTAATATTAACTTACTTTAAAGCCCTTATGACGAACATAACATCCCTGTACACACTAGAGCAAATGCAATTGTTTTTTATGTTATTCAGTCAGGTGTTAAAAGTCTGCTGCCATCTGCAACCTTTGTTCCTTCTGTCACAACACAGATGAAACTATGACTCATCTTTTTGGAGGATGTGTACCTTTTTGAACACATCCATTTAATTAAAAATCTGGTCTAGGTCTTGGTAGGTGAAAAACTTTGAAGCAAACCAGCTCTTTTGGCTCCCAAACAGTGTCACCGCTGCTGGTCGCTGTCTCAGTTACATTCTTATTTGTTGCAATAGATATAATGTATGTAATATGCAAGCATCTTCTTTAGCAATGCATTAAAATATTCTGTCATATTGATGGTTAAAAAGCAGGGTATGTCAAGAATAACTATACCCAGCTGTATATACACAAATACATATATACAGACACACAGTATATTTCAATTAAATTAGTATGAAAAAAAATATTTCTGCTCGGATCAAAAGTATGTATATGGCTGGGTCTGTGTGGCAGCACTTATCACAGACACATTGCTCATTGGAATAACATGAGATCCAGTAATGTAAATGTGTCAGGTGGAGATTCTCCTTTGTGCATTTGGATAGTATTGTAAAGTGTGCACCCAGGGCACACTGAGCATTGTATTTTTACACATTTTGAAGAAAGGCCTCCTCTTTCAGCCAATAGAAAACTTGGTTCAGTGGAGCTCTGGTCTCAGTTGCTTACGGTCATTAGAGAGCTTAGAGACACACAGTACTGTTTTGAGAAATTCTTTTTTTACACAGAAGGCTTTTTCTGTTTTTATAAAATGGCAAATCATGGCATTTACCAGCAAAGAAGCCCTTGAACTTATTTTTAGGCCGGGCGTAACATATAGTGCCAAATCAAAACAAAAGTTGTCTCATTGCACTGCATATGTATATCGCAGGTCCACACTGTACTCTTGGCAGGGCTCGACAATTACGGTGGCCCAATGGCCCGGGGCCACTAAAAAGTAACGTCGGGATCGTCGATCGTCAGTAAACACTTTCATAATGAGTTTATGGTCTCAGTCGCTAGTTTCATGTCTTCTTTAACACAGCATGATGTTCATTTAGTAAATTATGGTCCCATTTAGGGGGAAATAAACCAGAAAGGAGCGTGTGCTTTAGGGCGGGACTACCTTGTGATTGACATGTCGCTACTATGGCAACCTGTCAATCAGGATAGAGGCGACTGCTCTGTGTAAATTTTTTTATAAGTTTAAGTTTCACGTTGCTGTGCTGCTTTAGAAGAAGAAGAATTGTTCGAGGTTGAAAGTTGTTTGCTGGTCGCACAAAGTTTACAATGGACTACTAGTTTCTGGGAAAAGCAATTTCATCACCCACTGGACATCACTGTAGCATACATATTCTGATAGCCCAGGTTGCCCTGAAAAAAAGATGTATACAACTTGACAACTGAAATAAGAATAATAGAAAAACAGCTTAGACCCCAGTGAAGTATAACAGTTGTTTGTTTCCAGTTCATTGTCTTTGTATAAGAAAGCTAAATGTTAAGTGGTCCCAGAAACACCCTATGACAGTGATAGTGTGACCCAGAAAATATCTGGATCTCCACAGTTATGTGGCTCTTTTCAGAGCACACTGTGCTACTTAGCAAAGTGTGAGCTCAGCAGCAGAAGTTAGAAAAATGGTTTAGTGCTAATCAGGCCAGGCACACCAACTGACCCCACGTTCATCTGCCTGCACACCTGCTTTCCAGCCATGACAGAGAATATAGCACTATTCCAAGGATCTTACTGACTCTAACTTAGTTTGCCTAAAAAATGCTTGTGTTTGAAGAAAGAGAAAGAGAAAATGAGCATTTATACTATATCAGTAAATCAGGACATTAATTGTCTTAGAATGGCTTTAACAGAAAATACAAAAAAAAGTATTACTTTTTAGACAAAACATTACTCTCAGGTTAGAGGAATAACACCCTCAGCTGAAAAGTGACTACTGATATTTTAGTCAACAAAAGGTGCCGTTACAAATGCTAAACTACAAGATTTTCTTTGTTACTCTAAAATGATACTCTAAATACAGTAGTACTAAAGCCCGTATTTTCGGGATGCATTTTTGTTTAATATGTCATCTGATAGAAATCGTTACGCACAAAAACCTGCACACTGGCCCTTGGAGGTGGTGCAAGTCAGACCTGCCAGGCCCTGTTTCAGAAAGCAGGTTTAAAGAAACTCTGAGTTTGTTAACTTTGAGACGAGTGAAACTACTTTCATATACATTTCCACAAAGAACCTAAACTCTGGGTCAGTTACTGTGGTTGTCCTAAGCCTCAGTTACCATAGTAATTGACTCCGTGAAGTTAACCTGTCGGCTGGCAGGTTATCTTGGACAAACTCAGAGTTTCTCTCTGTCTCCTTTATTTAACAAAAATATCCTGCCCACATAAAAACAGTCGTGGGAGTGTTGGATTATGTGACCTATGTAGCACTTTCTGATGCCTCTGTTCCTCAGTGTAGAGTTGTACATGGTAGTGTAAACATATTAAACGTTCTGATAGTAAGGTTAGAACGAGCACTGTTTTTGCCAGATCTGTAATTGCACAAAATGTGGCCCCATGTAAGAAAAGGAGATAACAGCACAAATTCTGACGTCAAAAGCCCAAAACCTCCTTGTCCCTGTCTACACTCCAAACAGAGTTTCTGTAAA
The DNA here is from genome assembly GCF_014851395.1 of Micropterus salmoides. Taxonomy (NCBI): domain Eukaryota; kingdom Metazoa; phylum Chordata; class Actinopteri; order Centrarchiformes; family Centrarchidae; genus Micropterus; species Micropterus salmoides. Next base: position 38,138,203 of record NW_024044348.1, on the reverse strand, counting down.
TCTTTACCCTGGAAGGAGTTTTCAAAAAAAGTGGCTAAAAGCTAAAATGCAGTTTGCATGTGGATGTAAGCCAAAACGCATAGAAAAAGTTAAGTGAGTGTTTTAATTGGGCTGTGGCCGGGAAACTACTGGCCTAAATTTAATGTTAATCATATAGACCTATGTGGAGATATGACATCACCTCCTTAGCATGAGTACAAGTTCTTTCTCAATAACGTTTGCATTTTTGGAGTATCATTAGAGTCAGGTTCCAGGTGCAAAGTTTCTCAGTATAGGAAGAGTTAGAGAAAGTAGGTTTAGCATTTTTCATGATTTTGCTATAAAAGCGCCACCTGGTGGCCGATTGGCACCAAACGTCTTGCAAAACCTCAGCATGAGGATGGAAAAGGTCGTGTCTAGGTGGTTTTACCCATCCCCCCAGGTGGTTATGATGTGCATATGAATGTGACTCATGATGTCTTCTCTTCTTCCCTCAGGTGTATCACTTCTGGTCTGACTGAGGGAAGAGCCAATAAAAATTGGGAACCTTGGCACTCTCGCTTGTCCACCATTTGTCCACCAGTTTTCATGGCTTTATTTCTGTTTGGTTAGATTTAGTTTAATGTTGGTTTAGGGTAGAGGGAAGACTCCAGGGGTCTGTACCAAAGCAGGATTTGGTAACTCATGTTGAACAGCTAACCTGTGGCCTGTACTACAAAGCGAGGTAACTGGCTTATCCAGGTAACTTCAGGAGTAACTTCCTGATTAACCCGTACTATGAAAGGTGGATAAGTGTTACCCTGTATACATGAGTCACATACCACATCTGTACTCAGTGTTAATGATAAGAAGTTGGATATTAATACACACCACTTGATAAAACATGTTTAGATTTCATCCTGACTCATTCCACTGCGGCTGCAGCTGAAATTAAGTTATTCTTAACACAACAGCATAGCAAACACTGCAGCCTCTGTGATTTTAGGGAGGAGATCTTAATTAATTAAGGGGACAGTTTGTGTAGCCCATCTGTGGACTTATCATATATTTACATTGACTATTTTACGCGTCCAAAAAATACGGAGCCAGGGTGAGGGTTAATAAACTGAGAAACAAAAATCCTAGATGAAAGTGTCAACTTACAAAAGTCGGAAATTCCCTGAAATTAATATCACAAAAATCTAAATCACTGTGTTGTTTTCTTCTGAATATGCCCGATCCAAAGTCTCTAAGGTGCATGGTAACATAGTGATTGTGGGCTAAACTCACCTATTTCCTCACTGCTAGATCCAATTGTGAAGTCTAATATAATTTCCCCACCGCATGCATAATAGACATACACGACAGACGAGTGTGTGTGATGTTGCAGCCTTGCAAAGTGAAGTTTCTCTCATAAATGTGTGACTATAATGTCAGAGAAAATTCAAGTGTTTTACTTGTAGATTAATTCCCCCTCTCCACTGGCTCCTTTTTTTCTATTACAATGGATCTTATGTACAGTTGTCCCTTTACATCTTAATCATATTACACATAAAAGAAGAGCTCATAAAATACATAGCCTACAATAAGAACACTGGGAAGATAATTAGTCTACAAATTTACTCAATGTGATGCCAACAAGCCTCCCTGGCCTCGTATCCTGACACAATCAACGTGCATTATACTGGGGAAATACGGAGCATGCGCGGCCGAACACACCCCTTTTATGCGAACGCGACCCAATTCCAATTAAGTTAACACGGACTCAACTAACCAACATCTTATCCACTGTCATAGTACCGTTTAACTCCAGTGTAGGCGGTCAGTGTTTGTCAACCCTCAGTTTGGGTGATAACCCCAAGCTAACTCTGAGTAGGTTGAACTCCCTTCGTAGTACAGGCCACCCACTGACCAATCAGCTCTCTTGGAAAATGACATCAACATCCGTAGGAGATCCCACAGACTAATTTATAGGCTGCTTATATATTTGCTGCTGTGAAACTTTTGTATAGCAATATAATCCTACAGAGACAGACTGAAGTAGGCTACTAAACTTGTAGGTTTTTAAGATATGACAGTAAGCCTACTCACCGCTTTGAAATGTTCTTTATATTTTTTTATTTGCTCCCCAAAGTCCCTATCACACAGCCTGTCGCAGCTGTTAAATGGGTTTAATTTGAGGTTGTGTGAGGCTGAATTATTGTGAGTGTATAGTTTTGTATGCCTATTGAAATTAAGTTTAATATGAATGTGTTAATTTTAGGTTAGTAGCTCTCTTGTATAGACACTGTTCATGTGGCCTACCGCCCCACCTTTTTTTATGTGGGTGCAGATGATGTGGCCTAAAAGTTGAGATTCAGTCTTTTGACCACTATTTGAGCACATTTTATGTTTTATAACATATTTTATTTTTAGTTTAATTGCTTTATGAAGATTGTTTAGAACAATGTTTGGAACATTTTTGAGTGTGTTAATTAAATTAATTCGATTTTTGAAGTGAGGAGAAGTTCTTAAAAGTGAGTTGGAACGACCACTTATTCATCACCTGAGGCTTTTAATGTGAAAACGCCAACACACAGCCAATCAGAAAGGATAGGGCTAAAATTGATTTGTCTACACATCAATGCAACACATTTATATTATGCTCACCTGTTCATTTACTCAGACTGTATCTATTTGTCTAATATTACAGTTTGCTCTTTGTTTGTAAAATATGACGATCTGCTGCCACTACACTTGTCCAGGTTTGCAATTGGTCATCTGCTGCTAACACCACCTCTTGTATGTGAACATGCACATGTCTGGATTGGGAAAGCCCGGGTTAACATACCGACTTGATCCTGATACGAATTATCAGGGTTATTGAAGCCACATAACAAAAAGATATCCTGGTATGTTGAACTTGCTTCATGGTACAGGCCCAAGATCCTACGGCCCTTTGTGGGCTGGTCTGGAGGGCTTCCCTTTCTTTAGTTAATTTCTGCTAGCTCATCAGACTTGTTGTTTTGTTTTGAGTGTTTGGGTTGATTTCTGGCATTTTTCATAGTTTATGAAATAAACTTAATGTTTTTTTGCAACTCTTTGATTATTTGAGCCTTTTGGGGAGTTTTAACAGATGGTAACCTCAGATTTGTGAAAACTCTCACACATGCTCACCTGATTCTCACAGTAGCGCTTCACCGCACATGCTAAGTAATAAAGTACTAGACGCTGTATAAACAGCAGCAAAATCCGAGGTTGTGGGGGATGAACAAACACAGGACTTTCACCCAGGAGACCTGGCTTTGTGTCCTGTGTGAAACCATAAATCAATGCGGTGTTATTTCCATTTTCTAAAAACATATTTTTTATTTTCAGTCACAGTTTGACACACTAAAAACCTGAAGATATTATTTTTAGTCAAATAATGATGCAATTCTATGGCTGGTAAAAATATTTTTGGCTGGTAAATTTTCCCAGTTCTCTCTCTTGAAATCTGTTCTCTCCTCTGCAGCCTGCTGCTCCACCACCCTGGTGGACAGTGGTAGCCTTTGTGTTACACAGCTTTTATCACGATCAGTGCATTTCAAAGGCTGCCTCCAACCACCTCACTGACCAGTGATCAAAAAAGACTAATGTCACAGATTCTAATGGTACCACCAGCCATCCTCAGGAGATGATCAGTCACTTTGGAGAATGATGAAAAATATATTTTGTCTGAATAATACATTCCTTGTGGCTCTGGCTCAGGCCATTAGCGTAATTAGAAAGTCAGCTTGCATTAAATTGATATGGATGTATTGCCTGGGGATGGGGAGGAAAGTGCAAGTGTGTATGCTGTGTGTCGTCAAGTGAGTAAGAGTGAAGATGAAATTTGTAGTCAAATTGTTTAATGAGATGTAAAGTCAGTGTCTATCATGGTATGAAGGTACCAAGGTGATTTATTTATCATTATACAACACAGGGTTGTACAACGAAATGAAACCTGCAGTCCCAATTACAAAACTGGCTTTTATTATTGTGAAGCAATCACAGGAAGCATAATGAGTTTGTCACAGCGCTTAATGCTAACCACGACTGTGCATCAAAACAGCGTCTACCAAACATAAGGACTCATCAGCAGGTGAGTTTTAAATCTGTCAGGGAGTAATGGAAGAGTGAGAGGCAGCCACAGTGAGCTGTTAGATGAGGCGCTGCAGGGGACTGGCTTGTAAACCTCCAACTCCTCAACAACATAACCAACTCATTTCACTGTGTCCTGTTGCGCTGTGAAAATCTACTGACTGTGTGTGCAGCTTGAAATCAGATGGAGGTTGTAATTATTAGGAACTGACGTCTTTACTAAAACAACCCCAGTGTGTTTGGCTGCACTGTGAACAGATACACCAGTTGCTGTTGGATTTCAGACAAAGTACTATTAAACCACACTTGCTGTTACCACGGTAACCGCAGGTGTCTCCAAATCAACCAGGACAGAAATCTGAAGCATTACAAGTTTAATCTGTCCATGGGTTGAAAGTCTGGGGAAAACACCCAAAGGCAAACAACAGATCTCTCAGAAGAAGAACTCAGACTACGGCCAGTGTTGCAGACTTTTGCTGACTGAGGTTAAACACCAGAACAGGTACACACATTCAAATAACAATCTTACAAGGGTAATTGTGGCTTTTGAGAACTGTGGATGCACAATTACATCATCCTCCTAGTTAGAATTTGTGTGTATTTTTTTAATACAATTTTTATTGCTTATAATGTTGTTTGTTGGGAAAATCATGTAATTCAGACACCAGTGGCCTGTACTGCAAAGGGAGTTCAACCTACTCAGAGTTAAATTGGGGTTATCAGGCAAACTCAGGGTTGAAACACTGACCGCCTACACTGGAGTTAAACGGTACTACAACGGTGGATAAGATGTTGGTTAGTTGAGTCCGTGTTAACTTAATTGGAGTCGGTGTGCGTTTGGCCATGCAAGCAGAGTTTTTTCGCAACGGCGCATGCTCCGTATTTCTCCAGAGGAATGGTAGTGTCAGGAAATTATGAATGTAAAGACAAGTTAATGGCTAAATCTAATATCATGGCGGCCAACAAAGCCATGGCGGCTTGTTGGCATCGCACTGAGTAAATTTGTAGCCCAATTATCTTCCGCAGTGTTTTTATTGTAGTTCAAATCTCTATTACGAGATGGGCTGTATTGCCTGGGGATGGGGAGGAAAAGTGCAAGTGTGTATGCTGTGTATGGGCTCTTCTTTTATGTGGAATATGATTAAGATGTAAAGGTACAACTGCACATAAGGTCCACTGTAATAGGAAAAAAAGGAGCCAGCAGAGAGGGGGAATAATCCAAGAAAAAAAAAATATTCCAAGATTAATCTACAAGTAAAAAACTTGAATATTCTCTGAAATTAGTCACACATTTATGGAGGCAAGGCTGCAACATCACACACACACACACACACACACACATGTCTGCCGTGTAGTATGCATGCATTGGAAAGTCATATTAAACTTTGCAATCAGATTTAGCAGTGAGGAAATACTCGGGAGTTTAGCCCACAATCACTATCATGCACCTTAGAGACTTTGCCTTGGATTCGGCTTATTCAGAAGAGATGCAGCGTAAATTGCCATGGCAACAGACCTCAGGTAACACCTATCGTAGTACGGGTTAATCGGGAAGTTACACCCGACGTCAAGAAGTTACTCCTGAAGTTACCTGGACAAGCCAGTTACCTCGCTTCGTAGTACAGGCCACTAATGAAGGACCTCATGTCCTTGACATTTCGTGGGTGTGTGGTCTTTCTCAAAATGTCAAATAAAACTAAATTAAATTAAATTAAATGGTTCAGGACTTTACTCTAATGACAACAATAACATAACAGCTTTCACAGTATCAGTCCAATCCAAGGTCGAAGCATTTCAATACCTCACCCAGTTTCTTTCAGTCCTTCTCTCATTCTGTTCTGTGCTTACAGTCTCTTGTTTTGTCCTTCGTGCTTTCAGCAGGGAACAAATGGCTTTCCTGTATTAAAGTGTGATTGAACTCTTCACAGCAACGACTCCGACTGAGAGCGAAACTATCTGGAGTTTTTTTTATGTGTCACTAAAGTCCCTGTTGCTGGGAAACTAGTAAAGCAACACATAGACAGAGGATGCATAAAGAAAAGCAGGAGATCAATAATAAATGTATAATCAATAAAAATATAGTGTAATGTAAGCTTTAATGTTGAGGTCGCAAATAACTGCCTGTGAGCAACATGCAGCAGATTAAATTTGTTCTTCTATTGAGCGAAACATTTGGTTTCAAAAATTTACTGTAGATTTAACAATATTTATATGTAATATTAAATTTAATAAAATTAATAAAATTGCATGAGCTTACTAACTGTTAATTTAACAAATCATTGTGAGGCTGTCTGGTGGGGAAAGCTCCCAACTCTGAAATGAGGTGTATTAAACACACCAGAGAAATAACAGAAGAGAAATAAAACCACTTAATTTTAATTGAGAAATAACGAATAATAATCATTACTATGGGATCTATTCAGTGAACACAGCAGCCTGACAATGGCCAATCCTTGCAGAGAATTTTTTTTTGTCTATTCTTCCCCTGATCTTGTAAACTATTCTTTGTGAACATGGTGGAGCAGTTAGCAGCTGAAGAGCCAGATATTTCCCCACGAGCTGGCAGAGACCAAAAACTAACCTAAAGAAGAGAGAATATTGGACTCACATTCATCAGGTGACACAAAGACCACGTTATCATGTTGCTCTGTAACTAGTGTTGGGCAGTAATTTGTTAATGTAATAATATTATTTCCCCCAATAACTTGTAGTGCAAGGGATTACCATTTCCAAAAGAGTAATATGATTTTAGTTATTAATCCAAGAAACACTGCGTTACCAGAACGCAATCTTTTATCTTTTTCCCAAACTGCCATCTTGTGGTGACGTGTATGCACGCTTGTGCGGCAGGTCAGACACAGTACAAGTTGGCTGCTATCCAAAAAGCTAAAAGGAAGAACTGAGAATAGGGCAAATAAGCATTCTTTCAACAACTGGAACATGTAGAGCTGTATGGTACAGCATCATCTGATCTGAGAGGCTGCAGTGTTACCAGTTTGGCAGATTATTGACTCCTTAGTTTAATTATTGTTCTACTAAAGTGGTTTCATTACTAAAATGAGTTGCTTAACAAGTTGTCCGTCACTTTTTTGGAGGGGGCGGAACAGTGGGTAGTGAAAGTAATATTGTAATGGAACAAGAAATGTAACTCAATACTTATTACTTTTTTAGGAGTAATAAGCAAAACATTTTGCTGGGCAACAATTAAAAAATGATTAGTTGCATCATTATGCGCAAAATTTATTTTAATTAATTTCTAAAGTAGTGTATTGCGCACATTTATTTAAATGTACTGATATACACAAAAGTGCAATAACATGTGGTTTGCAAACACTTTAAACAAATAAGGTGCTTTTTACCAGCAGTATTCCCTTTACACAGTAGCAATAAAATATTTCTTGTAAATCTTAACTTAAACATTAATGTAATCAAATCAAATATTAAACCAAAGCTATTTGTCACTGCCAGAGCATTACCTTTTATCTAGCTTGTTAAAACAAGTTAGAGTCCAGAGCCACGATCAGGCACCTTCTGAGCAACAGGTTAACATATATAAATCTGTTTTCTGTAGTTTTTTTTCTCAACAGCAGAACCATTTTACTTTTATCAGGGAGCAGCAGGAACAGTCAGAGCTCTGTAGCAAGTGTCCCTGTTAGAGTGAGGTGAAGTGGTCGCCTCACGCACACGCCCCCCCTGCCCAAGTTGAATTGTCTTGAACTTTTTGTACGCAACGCGCAGCACAAATCATTGGAAGAGAGACTGATCCTCGCTGTTTAGGAGTTTCCAGAATCTCTTACTGTTTACTAAATAGGACACCAACAGGAGGGAATTCACATGGCAGAGCATCCCCGCAAAACTAGATGAAGGCCCGTCAGGTAAAGCTATGTAGTCTATAATTTTAACTTAAGTTAAATAGGCTACAGCTGTGTAGCGCACAGAAGCCGTGCCATGGTTACTATCTGTAGAGCGCCTACCGTTTACTCGCGGAGCGCTTGTGTCCTGTTCTCCTGAGGAGCGCAGAAAGGAGGCCAAACGACTACGTTGTGATTTAACGTTCCTAAGACCGACATCTTCCCCAAGACTAATCAGCATGCAGTGTGTAGCTATCCAATTCACTGTGGCATTTGATTGCTTGTCTTGCTTTGTTTATCTACTTCTCCCACACGCTGCATCCAGCTTAGTCTGCAGGCTAATCAACATCCCACCCCTCCTATGACCAGACCAGGCGAAGGTAAGGAGCTAACAGTTAGGCAGACTAGCAAAGCTTTAGCTTGCTTAACCTTTAAATAATGTAACACCGGAGCTGCCAACTCTAAGGCGTTGACCTCTTGACGCCGTTTGTCGCAAATTCGCATCATACCTCTTCCTTGCAGACTGCAAGCCAAAATAGCGCATGGCTTCCCCCAATGCCTGTTGGTGCATATTCGATACGTACCTAGGAACCTTTTGCAAGCCCTGGTTTCTCGTTTATGCCTGTTGTCGCTAATTTGCATCATACTTACACATACCTGAATTTATATCTTTTCTATGTTCTATAGACAAATTAACAATCTGTGCGGCTGGTGTAGCTTTTTCAAATGTTATCGACCAAATGGATCACATTCTGATAGTGAAACGAGTCATTTCGCTCAGGTCAAATATAGTGATCCACCGTGTTACAGCCGCCGTTTTGCTCACTAGTAAAAGTTACTACAAAGCATGGGCACTTCCGGTTGTCTTGGAGGCATTGCGAGGCTGCCAAGCCGACCAATCACAGTGCTTACGGGCCGCGTCAACTCAACATGTAGTTACATTTTTAAGGAGGTGTACGTCAGGCAATGGTGTAGCCTCTGCATACCCCCGTAGCCTACGCTGCCACATACGCCGTCGATTCAATGCAGAAATATAAATTACACTTTAGACTCACTCAATTGACAATTTTCACACGATCTCACGCTACACATCAATTTTCTCATGTAAAAAACAAATGTATATCTTATTATAACGAGTCGGGGCGAGTGAACTCCACCCAGCTGATGCCATGCGATGAGTCGCGGTAAATAACTAAAAGAGTTTTGCAAAATAACATCTAAATCTGAGGCGCAAACCTCCTCTGTTTGGGACTGTGAGCTGCACTTTATCTGAGGTGCTTAAGTGAACACAAGTGAACAAACAGATTTCTGCCAGATCTAAAGTGTTTTCAGTAAGTTTTGTTTATCTACCTCCTCTTATCCAGTAGTACTGTCCCTAATGGTGTCTGCAGGGGCCAATCAGCAGAGCAACACTGCACAGCAGAGTATAGGGCAGGTTCACTGTTAAAAATATTATTAACTCTCATAAATGATTACGTTATTCTTGTAATATTTTTTTCTGGGCCTATCAGAGAACACATATATGGGAGAGATTCTGAATGTGCAGAAAGTTTCTGAAACCTTCTGAAACACACGATCTAAAGTCCGGGAGTTTCTAACTGAATTAAAATTATTATCACTGAGGTGAGTAAAGGTGCCACAGTCATATTTAAAGAAGTTACTTCACCAAACAAAGACAATTTATGTATTCCTTTACGATTAATGTATTGCTCAAGCTTGATAGATGAAGTATGTTTATTTGTTCATTCATAATTCGATTTTAAGATTTAATGCTTTGCTGTAATTTCTTCAGTGTTTGATTTTTAGCATTTGGCGCTACGACTACAAATGAAAATTGGTGTGTGTGTTCGGGCAGAGACAGTTGTCATGTACAGCATGTACAGTAAGTTACAACAACTTCCTGTTTCACGGCGAAGCATGGAACTTCGGCACCCCAAATGGCATGTGGAGTTCCACAAGGCTCCATTCTGGGGCCTCTTTTAACATTTACATTCTTCCACTGGCTCAGATTATGAAAAACAACAAAATGTTACCATAATTATGCAAATGACACACAGATTTAGAACCATATCACCAGGGGACTATGATCCCATATATGCACTGAGCAACTGTATTGAGCAGGTCGGTGACTGGATGTGCCAGAACTTTCTTCAATTGAACAAAGATAAAACTGAAGTTATTGTTTTTGGAGCCAGGGAGGAACGATTGGAAGTCAGCGCTCAGCTTCAGTCTGTAATGTTAAGAACCACAGACCAAGCCAGAAATCTTGGTGTAGTCATGGACTCACACCTGAATCTAAGGAGCCACGTTAAGACAATTACAAAGTCAGCCTACTATCACCTGAAGAATATATCAAGGATTAGAGGACTTAGCAGGACCTGGAAAAAACTTATCTTCAGTCGACTTGACCACTGTAACGGTTTCTTTACAGGGCTCCCTAAGAAATCCAGCAGCTGATTCAGAACGCTGCTGCTTGAGTCCTCACTAAGGCCACATCACTCCAGTTCTGAGGTCTTTACACTGGCTTCCTGTATGCCAAAGAATTGATTTCAAAATCCTGCTGTTAGTTTATAAAGCACTAAATGGTTTAGGGCCAAAATACATTTCTGATCTTCTGCTTCTTTACGAACCATCCAGACCTCTCAGGTCGTCTGGGGCAGGTCTGCTTTCAAAACTAAACAAGGAGAAGCAGCGTTCAGTTATTATGCTCCGTATATCTGGAACAAACTCCCAGATAACTGCAGGTCTGCTGAAACAGTCAGTTCTTTTAAATTAAGACTTTTCTTTTTATCACCGCTTTTAATTAAATTAAATTAAAGCAATCGATTGGTACCTTTCACTGCACTATAATGTCCAGTTTTCATTTTCTTTGTTTTCAGATTTTCAGTGCCCTGATTGTACACTGCACTGTAACTTTTACAGTCCTGTTTAACCCTGTTTTTTATCCTGTTTTTATAATGTGTTATATTTTTTCTCTTTCCCTTTGTTGCTTTTTATGTTTTGTGTAGAGGACATTGAATTGCCTTGTTGCTGAAATGTGCTATACTTGCCTTACCAAGGATATGCCGTTAAAGGAAAACTCACTTTACAACATGACATCATCATCAAGTGTTAAGAGTGTTCTGAGATAGTTTTGAAGTAGAAATAGACAACCTAGGAGAAGTTTGTTAAAGTACAGAGTGTGTAAATCATCCAAAAATGACCGTTAAATTCAAAATGGCCGACTTCCTATTGGATTTAGGGCATCATTTCAAGAGGCTTTTTGGTACATCTGGACATGATCCATTTGCCACAGAAATTTCATACATGTAGGTGAAATGTGCCACGGGGGCTGCTTTGTTAAAAGTCATTTCCTGTTGCCAGCAGGTGGCACTATGACTATGAGTGAATGTTGGCACGACATGTGTTCAGGGCTGGAGTCTTATTAAAGGTGTAAAATTTGGTACAGATGGCGAGGCATGGGACTGCCATGCCACCACCACGCTGTTAACTGAAATCTCAAAAGTTTTACATCATGGCTTAATCAATGTGTTAAGGGTTTTCTGGGACAGTTTTGAAGTTGATACGTCCAACCTGCTAGGAGTAGTACATTACAGCGTAAACGTGTCATTTCCTGGTGCCAGCAGGTGGCGCTATGACTTTGAGTGAACATTGGCAAATGGATGTGTTTAGAGCGGGACTCCTATAATGTATTCTAAATTTAGTGCAGATGTGAGCATGTGTACTGAAGTAATAACTTCCTGTTTCATGGCGATCACTGATTTTCGATTACACGCCGTGGGCAAACTGTGGCCTGTACTACGAAGGGAGTTCAACCTACTCAGAGTTAACTCGGGGTTTTCAGGCTAACTCAGGGTTGACAAACTCTGACCGCCTACACTGGAGTTAAACAGTTCTACGACGGTGGATAAGATGTTGGTTAGTTGAGTCTGTGTTAACTCGGAGTTAACTTTATTTGAGTTGGTGCGCATTCGTATAAAAGAGGTGTGTTCAGCCGTGCAGGCAGAATTTTTTGCAGCGGCACATGCTCCGTATTTCTCCAGAGGAACACACATTGGTAGTGTCAGGAAATTATGAATGTAAAGACAAGTTAACGGCTAAATCTTATATTATGGCGGCCGACAAACCCAAGGAGGCTTGTTGACATTGCATTGAGTAAATTTTTCTTCCCAGTGTTCTTATTGTAGGCTTTTTATGCGCTCTTCTTTTATGTGTAATATGATTAAGATGTAAAGGGACAACTGCACATAAGGTCCATTGTAATAGAAAAAAAGGAGCCAGCGGAGAGGGGGAATAATCCGAGACAGAATTTAATTTCCAGGATTAACCTACAAGTAAAAAACTTGAATATTCTGTGACATTATAGTCACTCATTTATGAGAGAAACTTCACATTAAATCCAAATTGGATCCTGTTGGGTGTGGGGCACCGCTCCAAGAGGCTTTTCTGTGCGTCTGGACATGATACATGTACCACAGAAATTTCATACACGTAGGTGAAACTTCGGCCGGGGGCTGCTCTGTAAGGGCGCTACCGAGCCATTTTGCCACACCCACATGTGGGACCCATAAAATACAAAATGTTTCACCGCGCCTGAATTATGTGCAAAGTTTGGTGAGTTTTTGAGCATGTTTAGGCCCCCAAAACTGAGTTTACATTGCAGAAAGAAAAAAAAAACAATCCCTTCAGTTTCAATAGGGACCTCGCATGGTTTGTGCTCGGGCCCTAATAAAAACCGCCTTAACGTGTGATAAAATAATTGTCTGCGTTAATTAAGGAATGTGTTAATGCGTTAATAATGTGTTAACGTGCCCAGCCCTAGAAAAAATAATACAATTCTGTTGATTCTGTCAACAAACAACTGATTGCTAACATCATATCAATTTAAAGGGTGGTGATGTGTCAATGTTAGGATCACAGCTTGTTTCTGCTGCAAACATAGACATAAAATCAGTTCATAAAAGTTTAATGACACTATTGGGCTACTGCTATTTATTTCCTTACTAATTTAATTTAAAAAAATTATAAACTTTTTTACTGTGTCTGAGCTTCTCTTGCCACTGTCAGGACAAACTTTACATATTTAGTCCAACTGCTGAGCTCTAGAACAGACAGTGTCAGAATGTTTTTTATGAGCACACATCCTGTGGTGGATGTCCCAAACACTGCAGCCTGTAGGGGCTGCTGAATCTGACAAGGTGTGCATGCGCTTAAAGGCTTTAGCCTTTTAGTCTGGTTATTCCCTGGGATTCCATGGAACACTTTACTTTTCCTCCAGTGAGTGCACTGGAAGATGTTTTCAAAATGCTGACACAAATTTAACTGTGGTGTGTGACTTTAAAAGCATGAGCAACACTGGAGAAAAGGCCTCCTGTTCCCCAAAGATTTGAGGCAGACTTACGCCAAAACATTCTCTCACTATATCACAAATGTGTGTGTTTGTGTGTGCGCACATACACACCTTGTCAAACCCAGAACCCCCATGATAACAGGCTGCTGTGCTCTCACAGCTCTCTGTTTGGGATCCAGTAAAAAACTTCTGCACTTTAAAAATTCAGCTCTTAGGTGTTGAGAACAAAATCATCATCCATAAAAGGAAGTACTCTGAGAGGAGATTGGCTTAAACTAAATAAACTGCACACTCACATCCTTTCTTGGTAAACTCCATTTTCACTTGTTACTTGCATGACTGCTCTGCTTATTTTCTGCAGCCTCTGGTACGCTGGTGTTCAAGGCAAGTGAACCGTGTACATTTAAAGGTTCAGAGTGTAATATTTAGGAGGATCTATTGATAGAAATGCAATATACACATACAACTGTGTCTTGTTTTCAGTGGTGTACAAAAACCTTAAATAATGAACCTTTATGTTTATATATATATTTATATGTTTATAACCTTAGAATTAGCCATTTCTATCTACATACACCACAAGTCTCCTTACAAGGAAGTCAACATGTTGCGGCGCCATGTTTCTACAGTAGCCCAAATGGACAAATGGAGCAAATTTCGCCACTACGTTAATACGTACGAAAAAGAACAACAACAAGTAATGTTGGTGGTAGTAGAAGTTGTAGTCGACTGGTTTATTAGGACCGCACGTATTATTTAGCACAAGAGCCACTTAAAAAATGGCCAGCACACACCAGTCCATGCATGAATTTAACAGCCGTTCACCTTCGGCACCTCCGTCACTGTTGCAATTTTATCACCAAAAGCTTGTTTGGTTTCATCTTCTGGTATCATTTAACACTTCTCTGCACATTTTTATTTGCTATTCACATCACTTGACACTGATCAATTGCTGCGTTCCATCACATCAATTAAACACTTTTGTGGTGCAGCAGCGTTCAGCTGATTTTACTCTCAGAGCCTCCGGCTGCAGGTGCGGCTGCTTCAGGTGTAGTTGGTTTGATTGGCTGGACCTTCAGCCTCTCTTTCCCTCTGTTTGCTTCTTTAGAGTCTTTAGTATAGTTTAGTGACTTGTTTAAAGAGACTCTTTACTTGTTTTATACTTGTGACTGTCGTTTTTTGGAGGTTTGCGTCTCACCAATAAAGGAAAAAACACACAAAGATCTTTTAATTCAGTTTACTGATAGAAGGTTAAAAAAATATTTTTCCGTTGTTTACTTTCAACACACTGTCAAAAAGTTGTTAAATTCGTTTCCCACAACTTATTTGGTCATTAAACCATTTCACTCCTCTCTCATTCAAATATAAAAAAAAAATCACAAGCTCTTTCTGTCACAATTCGTGTGTGGTTAAGCAGGTTGTAGGACCCAAACGCAGGACACAGAGCGGAGCAGGTATAGTTCAGTGGTTTTAATTAAACAAAAGGCGAGCACACTTGCAAACAGAGTGGCTGAATCCAAAATCCAAAAATGAACATCCAGACAGAAAATCCAGAAAGAGTGTAATCCAAAATAACAGGAACTAACAGGGAACAGGACACAACGAGACAGAGCATATGCAAACGACAAAACACCGCACACAAGGTGATGATCCGACAAACACTAAACAGAAACACCAGGTATACACACACACACGGACACACACACACACACGGACACACGGACTAACTAGCAGGGTGGGAGCAACACAGGTGAGAGACATGAGACTAACGAGACACAGGCAGGCAGAGAGATAGCACCAACAAAGAAAAACAGACTGAAGCTGAGATTAAAGGGAACACAGAGCAGACAAGGGCAACCATAAACATGGAACAGAACAGCAAATAAGGGAAATACCCAAACACAACAAACTAAATAACAGATACTGGACAAAGGACAACAGATAGAACCGAACCCAAAACTCAACAACTCTAAGACAGATACTGAACAGATCAAAATAACAAACACTGAACAAGTACACGGACCATGAGTAAATACAAAGACATTAACGGACTGGGAACTAAGACATGGAACCAAAACACAGACTACATAACAGATACCAAACCGACGAAGTTAGTAATTAGAATTAACAACTCATAGACTATCAATACCTCAACCTGTCAATCAATCTCAACAAATAAACTATTTAAATGTTACAAATACTCCATTGTGTAACCTGTAAATATATTAATATTATACTAACATTATACTTTGTCTTTGCTAATACACTAATTTGTGTATATGGGGGGGGTACTATTTCCTCCGCTGGAAGGGCAGATTTGAATATTTTATCATATATTTCAAAATCAGTGGAATGGAAACTCCAGGAGAACAGCAGGGAGAGAGAGACAAAGAAATAAAAAGGATCGGTAAGCATGGGACGCATAATCCATCATTTATCATAATCAGATCATTTCTATCAGATATAATATATAATTTACGTTGTTTACAGTATTAGTGTGTTTTGTTG
The DNA here is from genome assembly GCF_014851395.1 of Micropterus salmoides. NCBI lineage: Eukaryota > Metazoa > Chordata > Actinopteri > Centrarchiformes > Centrarchidae > Micropterus > Micropterus salmoides. Next base: position 38,122,435 of record NW_024044348.1, on the reverse strand, counting down.
ACATATTTGCCCGCGTCATGCAGAAAAAATAGAACAGATGGCAAAGCTATCGCTGCAGATCGTGAGCCAGCTGCTGGTGCGCAGTCTGAACAGCCAAATTGGTTAACCTGGAAGGTTCCAAAAGAAGGTGGCATTGTGAAGTGCCCAAAGCGCTTCACAATGCCTCCCCCTCTTGTGTTTCCACTGTCAAAAGTTCCTTCGTCTGTGATGTTTCCCAACAGCTGGAAAAGTGAAGCGGGTTGTCGCATTTTCAGGCGCGTCTGTATTTTTGATGGTATTAAAACCTTCATACCCTCGGGGTTTCTAAATATCATGGTATCCCGTAATACCATTATACCACCCAAGCCTGAAATGCATATTTATTTGCCGCACACCCTGTCACCAAAAAACAGTTTGAGGTTTTGTATAGTAAAGCTTACATGAGGCATCAAATTATTCCAAAATCATTTTTATCATCACCAGACATTATCAGTACACTTGAAGTATATCTATGAAAAACCAAATTCCTGTGTTAGCATTTGTGTTTTACTTTGTAGTACAGGTTTCCAGTTGGTATACAGCTGTATTGTTAAAGCCACAAGCAATTATCCATTATGTAAAAAAAAAGCAGCCCCGGAACTGGAACCTTCCATCACTTCTTCTAATTCACTGTTTAACATACTACAAATTAATGTAAGCTTTGTTCATGTTTGTAATGTTTAAAAACAGAATTAGGAGTTAATAATGATCATTTAAAAAATACAAAATATTTTTTTAAATCTAGAAATCAATGTACCAATTAAGTCAGTGGTTGTATCTGTCATTTCTAGGCAAAACACCAAAAGATGTAAACAAACACAGGCTTAAAAAAAGATTATGGGAACAGATGACCACAGAATGTGTTGGGGGACAGTTGTCTTGTATTTGTCTGAGGTGGGCCCACAGTATCAGGCAGGTCCCTGCTGTAGAGTGACTTTTTTTTGTTGTTGATTGTATTGATTTTATTGTTTTATGTGTATGGTTGTTATTGTTTTTACTTGTATTTTATGCGTCATGTGAGCTATGTATTTACTTTCTTTTATTTATTTTTCTGTACAGCACTTTGTGTCCACTTTGATTTAAAGTGCTCTATAAATAAATTTTGATTGATTGATTAATTGCTAGTAGTAGCATTCATCTATTTTAATTAAAAGCACTGATTACATGTCTCTCATCAAATCAAACAAAATGTTGTATTAGTATAATTGTCCAAAGTATGTAGTAGTAGTATGTCCAAAGATGTACACAGTGCATCATGTCATCATAACAGAGGTTGAAAACAGGGAATGCATCTGTTTTTTAATGGACAATAGCTGCACTGTACACTGAGAAACTGAGCTTTCTGTCTAACCCTCTCCACCATGTGTACATTTGGGAGTTCATAGTCCCATAAGCTGTTACCAGGCTGTGAGAAGATTGCAGAGCACAGGCTGGGCCCAGAGGTAAACTTGACCTATCAGGGGCAGAGAAGGAGCTTCAAGTCTCTGGACTGTTTACTCTCCTCCATGGACATTCAGCTCACGCAATTCCTGACCAACAACAGGCTGTGAGGGTGTAGGAGAGCAGAGCTGAGGGGAGGATGAGTGAGAAAGTGATGACAGTAATGTTTGGGGGGAAAAAGTAGGAGACAGCTGGAGTATCAGGTGTCGATAGAGGTTTCAGTAGAAATAAAGTGTGGACTTCTGTTGGAATGCATCATGGCTGATGCTCCAGTAATGTGGATGGTGTATCCTTCAAAGGTTGTGCTCTGTGTTCATAGTCAAACTGCTATTCTGTCAGGGATGTGCTGTGCGTTACAAAAATTATACTGAACATCTTGGAGCCCTTTTACACCTGCCAATAAAATGTTTCCTCCTGGAGTAGCTACAGGGCTAAGGACCCGCTGCCTCTGGGACAGATATCTCCTTGCTTTTCCACCTTTGGCTCTGTCAGGTGTTCGGCCTCACAGTCTGGTAGAACAAAGACTGGGCCTTCTGATATCCTACAAGGCAGACCCCGACCTGTTGGAATCCTCAAAGCCTGCCAAGCGGCTTGACTACACAAAGGGGGTCAGAGAACAATAGAAAGCCCAGATGGCCCTGTCAGTTAATTCACACCTACCTGTGAACTCTTAACTTTTAAAACCAAACCAAAGGTTTGTATTGGCTAAAGCTTTCAGGGGGCGGAGTAATCCCAGGAAGTACAGCCATTTTGAGGTAAACAAACTTTGCCTTTCTGCAACTGCACCAGCAGCCACACGAGGTATTTTCTTTCAGCGCTGAACTCTCTTTGTTCCTGAATACAGACTTCACTCGCTGGACGAGCAACTCTGTTTTCTTCTTTCTTTTTACTTCTATTATTTTTCTTTGCGTTACCGACACAATTTTGGATCCCTAAAGAAACTGTTATACACAAAATAACATTTCGTGCCTGCAGAAGAAGACGGATAAACTCCGTGCTTAACTGAGAGAAGATCACCTCCGTGTTATACCTTCTCAACCAACGTCAACTTCACTGATTCCTGTCGCTGCCGCCGAAGAATCAGCTGTGCCATGGAACCTACATCGGCACGAACCGGCATCGTCAGAACTGAGCCGAGAGAAACTCCGCCGGATTTCCCAAAAGGACTGACGCATCTACTCGCTATCAAAGCGACACGTAAGAGGCTTTAGTATGTCTGGCCAGCGGATAGTTCTGTAACCTTTTTATTGTAACTTACTTTCTTAATTTCTGTTAAGAAACTCCAAGGGATATCGAAAGACCGCCGTGTCTTGTTTATTGCTTTGTGTTCTCCGTGCTACGCACGTTGTTTGTGTCCGGTACCACCCGCTGGGCCATGACTGCTTTGTTCCTCTTACTGTGTGAAAACGCAACAGTATTTTTATCAAGCCAGGGAACACGGTCGCTGAATGCAAGTTCACTACCGCCCCTCTCTTTGATAAAGTTGTCGCTGGGTGTTTTCAACAGTAATTAGGATTTTTGGTGTTTGTTTCTGTTGTCTGAAAACAGATACAATAGATTCTATCTAATTCAAAGCCAGCAACCACTGCTGAATGAACATTCACTGCTGGTGCCTGTATTGTAGTTTGTGGTATATTGTATGTATATAGCTTTGCTCTGTGCCTTTCTCTCCTCCTTCTGCTTACTAACCCCACATGCACACACCACGTGATCTCTGAAGCTAACCAGACCTGTGAACCACAGCAGGCTAGCATCAGAGTGCGTCCCCATTTTTTTAGTACAGGGGAGAGTGATTTTCAGCCATCTTGATCTTGAAATCACATGGCACCACCCACGTGGTCAGATCCACCCCCCTCTCTTAGTCTCTCCCCCTGTGTGAATGGTGAATGCAGAAGTAGTGTAAAAGCGCTTTGAGTGGTCAAAAAGACTAGAAAGGCGCTGTACAAATACGGAGCATTTACATTTAGAAATAAATCATGCCAATTAAGTATTAACATAAAGCTTTAATTTATGAGCATTATATATGAGTTATGGCTCACCCAGTCCTTTTGGCCTGTTGAAATACAACCAGTAACATGTAGTTGTCCACTTGCCAAAAAGTGGTTGCATGGACTTAAATAAGAAAAAGTAGGCAACAAAAGTCTGTCTGGTCAGTTACTTTCTGGGCAGTGTGGAACCGCATATGGTTTTCATCACATTCTACAGATTGAAACCAACTACTGCCAACTTGAGAATGTTGGTGTTGGTTGGGCACTGTCTGAGCAGTACTGTTCTCAACTGAACGAAACAGCAAGCCAAACTCATTTCTTCAACATCATCTCCAATGAACAGGCCATATGTTGTACTTGTCAATATTAATTTGAGAAAAGGTAAAACTGAAATAAACAAAGTAACACAGGTAAATATTACATAATTGTAGTTGAAATAATGACACTAACAATATTCAGGTATGGTAACTTGTTACTTCTGGTAAGTACATCGACATGCGCTAACCAAATATAGCATAAATTACTAACTCAACTTTCCACCCATTCCATAGGTTCCCAAATTAACTGTACTTACTGGCAATGCCACACTAAGACAGCAGAATAAGTTGTTGTATGAGAGGACTGTCAGGCTCCAACATGTGCTCTTCAGTGTACACAATGTTCACTCAGATAAAGTCTCTCTTGATTGAAATAGTGAAGACATGCACTGCTGTGCAAAGGCAAAGGACCTTAACTTCCATTTTTGGAACATTAAGGATCTGCTTCATAATGTGGACAAATATCTTGAGTCAATTTTGGGTTTTTTTGGAGACAATAGTGTTTTCAGAGAAGCTAAGGCAGAGTAACATCAGTTACGGCTCCCATATGCAATCAGAATCCAAGCAAAGCATGGGAAACAAACAATAACTAGATGGCTTGCCAGCTAGAAGTAAAAATAATGCATTCGCAATGAGCGCGAGTAGCTTGGAGCTCACACAGATAACATTACACAACACTCCCCCTAAGTAGCCTAATCTCTCTCTCGCTAACTCACACACACACACACACGCGCGCTCAGCAGTGACAATTCACAACTAAATAGATGGCCTACCTTTTCTTGTAACCTCAAAAGAAAACTTGCAAATAACATCCTCTGATAGGTTAATTCCATAACATGAGTCATTCTTGAGGATCCTACTCTGGCATCCATTCAGAGAATTTAAGAAGGAAATCTACATTTTTCATTTATTCTTGTCAGCTCATTTTGCATTAAATAATATAAATTTAATAGTTTTTTGTTTCTTTGTTTCAAATCAATACAACAATGCAATTATAAAATAAGTAATGATGTGTGATGTGGTAATGCACTTCTGTGACCTTCAAATAGGACTACACATAATTAATTCGCATTTACATTGTATTAAATTTATATTCTATTAACCCTAATTGTTCCATGATTAGTAGATTTAATGTAGATGTGGCCACTCATTATACTGATTAAATATAGAGATCAGCTACCAAGCGAGTGATGAAGTGGAAGTTAATGCCTTTCGCCTTGGCATGACCCCTTATTATTTAGCAGACAATGCAGTGGTAGAGTGCATTAACTTCCAAATAAGGGTCAAAGGTCATGTTTGAGATCTAGATATTTATGTAGATAAATCACTTTAATGATTTGCCCCACTTACAATTAATTTGACTGGACAACAAAACAACTTTAAAGTCATTTTTCTCAGTTCTACACAGTCTAGGTCTATGTGCATACCATGCTGGCCCATTTTAGAACCTAATCGCTGACCCCTGTAGTCCAGCAAAGCCAATACATATATAACACCAAACTGGTCATACACATTTCATAATATCTAGTCATTTTTAAAAGACATCAATACTGTCATAAGCTATTTCCAATGCAAATAAGAAACTACGGGACAGTGTGGTTGACCTTGTTAAAGGAAGGAAAATAGAGATGTAATTTCTCTTTGCGGCCCCGTAGCCATGCAGTAAGATACAAATTCTTTTCCCCCAGAAAAATCTGCAGGCGTATACTGCAAAGCATTAAAAACCCATAATCCATTAATCACAGCGGCAATAAAAGTTTCCTACCCCTTTGGAGCCATTTTCCTGACCACTCTACTTCCTTCCCTTGGGCACTCTGTACATAGTTTGCAATCCCTGCTGTGGTTCCCCCTCCGACTGCTAACTCAACTCTACATCCCGAGGCTTTCCACGTCTCAGAGGACAGAAGTGCCTTTGACGGTGCCCTTGGCTCTCTAGGGAGAAATGTATTATGAGGCAAATCTATAAAGGCCCTAAAGGATGGAAGAGAAAAAGTCTGCCTGTGTTTCATATCAGCGGGAGGTGATGGCTGTTAGTGGGAGATGAAATCATTTATTCACACTGAGCAATCTCTCAAATTTGTGCCTGTGCTTTGTGAGTAATGCTATCAGGATGACTGAAATTACAGAGCAATGTTTGCTGTCAGTTCATCACAAGGTAAGATAGGTAGGTGGATAGATAAAGTAAGTAGCGGGGTCACATTCTCTACTCATTCTCATCATTCAGAGACAAACTAAAAAATAAATTCACATGGAGAAGCACAACAAATATAATCTCTATAAACATATCTGCATATGAATGCAGAATCTGTAGGCAAGGGAAAAGCTTTTGGTATCAGAAGTGTATGATAAAGATAATGATGATAAATTAGAATGAAGATTGGTTCCATTGTGTTGTTTTTACTTGTGCAGCTGTAGCACAACCCCCCAGTGAGAAGCACACACAGCAAAAGGACAAATGAGTCAGAACAACATTAATGAATGTCACACTCTGTGGTTTAGTTTAAGAGCAGGGGGTCACAACAGACCACATCCTTGAGATCAATACAAACTAATGACAAAACATCTTCTTAAAGGAAAAGACCTTAGGGGTGGGGGAATAAAATCAATGATCCCAGCCTTTTATCCTTAATCATTTTTTTGTGATATAGGTTAGCCTGCAACCCTGTATGCAGGATAAACGGTTGACGATAGATGGATGGATGGATGGATATAGGTTTGATACTTAGTTTAATAGAAACAGGACAGTGTTTTTAACTAAAATGTCATAATTCCACCAAACAAACTACAGTATCTCACAAAATTTGTGTAAATATTTGATTATATCTTTTCATGTGACAACACTGAAGAAATGACCCTTTGCTACTATGTAAAGTAGTGAGTGTTCAGCTTGTATAACAGTGTAAATTTGCTGTCCCCTCAAAATAACACATTATACAGCCAGTAATGTCTAAACCACTGGCAAAAGAAGTGAGTACACCCCTAAGTGAAAATGTTTAAATTGGGCCCAATTAGCCATTTTCCCTCCCCGGTGTCATGTGTCTTGTTAGTGTTACGAAGTCTCAGGTGTGAATGGGGAGCAGGTGTCTTAAATTTATCGCTCTCACACGCCCTCATACTGGTCACTGGAAGTTCAACATGGCACCTCAGGGCAAAGAACTCTCAGAGGATCTGAAAAAAAAATTATTGTTGCTCTACATAAAGATGGCCTAGGCTATCAGAAGACTGCCAAGACCCATGGTCGACCAAAGAAATTGAGTGCACATGCTCAGTGTCATATCCATAGGTTGTCTTTGGGACATAGACGTATGAGTGCTGCCAGCACTGCTGCAGAGGTTGAAGGGGTGGGGGGGTCATCTGTCAGTGCTCAGACCATACGCCGCACACTGGATCAAACTGGTCTGCATGTCTTCCCAGAAGGAAGCCTCTTCTAAAGATGATGCACAAGAAAACCCGCAAACAGTTTGCCGAGGACAAGCAGACTAAGGACGTGGATTACTGGAACCATGTCCTGTCGTCTGATGAGACCAAGATAAACTTGTGTCTTACCTACAGTCAAGCATGGTGATGGGAGTGTCTGGGGCTGCATGGACGCTAGCAGTACTGGGGAGCTACAGTTCACTGAGGGAACCATGAATGCCAACATGTACTGTGACATACTGAAGCAGAGCATGATTCCCTTCCCTTCAGAGACTGGGCCACAGGGCAGCATTCCAACATGATAACGACCCCAAACACACCTCCAAGACGACCACTGCCTTGCTAAAGAAGCTGAGGGTAAAGGTGATGGACTGGCCAAGCATGTCTCCAGACCTGAACCCTTTTGAGCATCTGTGGGGAATCCTCAAACAGAAGGTGGAGGAGCACAAGGTCTTTAACATCCACCAGCTCTGTGATGTCATCATGGAGGAGTGGAAGAGGACTCCAGTGGCAACCTGTGAAGCTGTGGTGAACTCCAGGCCCACGAGGGTTAAAGCAGTGCTGGAATCTAATCGTGGTCACACAAAATATTGACACTGGGCCAATTTGGACCTTTTCAAGTAGGCGTGTACTCACTTTTCTTGCCAACGGTTTAGACATTAGTTGATGATTAGGTGATGTTGGATTGTTAGGGGACAGCAAATTTAGTTATGTTTCTATGCTCGGAAGTTTCAATACATTTCATTTGCTCTGTGAAAAATTTGTTTATATTACAGTAGAGACTGTCCTCCCAAGAAATGTAACACTATCAGTCCGTTCAGCAGGTTTAGGTCCAAGTAATAAAGACCTCTAGCATCTGTTTCATTCATTCATTCATGAGCAATGTAGAAAGCGATGTTTTAAGAGCCACAAAGTCTGCAGGAGGATGTTGCCGTGGGACCAGAGATTGCCGTTTATTTCCCATTTTCTATCAACAGCCAGCTATTTGTTGTTTAACCATGGCCACCATTTATCACTAACCTTAAGGTAGAATGAGTAAGGATTTTCCTTAATAAAAGGTCTAGACTTATACAAAAAGAATCTCTCTCGGTCATTACGTATGACCCCCTAGCAGTGTGTGGTGGTGTCTGTGTCTGGAGAGACGCTGTCCTCTGCCTGTATTTAGGGCTCAAGCACAAAAATGCCAAGCCCTACAGCTGCTGGCCCTGAAAGTGCCAGGAACCAATTGTTTTTGCTAAGATTATTATTCTACCCTTTTAAAGGTTTTTGAGTGGCTTTCTCGCCTGCACCGCGTTACGCCTGCGCCGCAGCTGCCAGTACTGATTGCAGCCATTCTAGTCAGTACTTGTGAGTCTACCCAGAAACAGCTCTTTGCTCCACTCTGCAGTGAGAACATAGGCATCTATTTTTGATGGACGCCGCGTCAAGCAGCACAGAGCAGATCAAACCGGGCAGAACACTCCCAATTATAAATCAACAAGAAACACAATTACAACAGACAAACAATAAACCATTTAACTACACTAAACAAAATTATTAAAGCAACACTTTGGTTTTTGCCCCCATTCATCATGAGCTGAACTCAAAGATCTAAGACTTTCTCTATGTAATGTACGCAAAAAGGCCTATTTCTCTCTGATATTGTTCACAAATCAGAATCAGTTTTATTGCCAGGTACATTTTCACATACAAGGAATTTGTCTTGGTATAAATTGGTGTTTACAGTACACATGAATATAAATAAATATATAAAAAGTAAGGAGATCAAAAAATGTACAAGTATACAAAAATGACTTTAATACAATGCTGACAAGTATGTGCAAGAATTCACAGCGTGAGCATAAAGAACAGTTGAGCGTGAAGTGTGGGGTCTGGAGTGTGTGTGTGTGTGTGTGTGTGTGTGTTTGGGGATGAGTCAGTGACAGTGGGGACCCGGGCCTTGTTGAGGAAGCCCACTGCAATCGGAAAGAAACGTTCTTGTGGCGAGAGGTTTTGGTCCCGATGGACCGCAGCCTCCTGCCAGAGGGGAGTGTCTGAAACAGTTTGTGTCCAGGGTGGGAGGTGTCAGCCACAATCTTTCCTGCACGCCCCAGAGTCCTGGAGGTGTACAGGACCTGAAAAGATGGAAGGTGACAACCAATCACCTTCTCTGCAGGCCAAATGATAAACTGCAGCCTGCCCTTGTTCCTGGCAGTGGAAGCACCAGATGGTACCAAACCGAGACCAAGTCAAGACCAAGACCAGTTCCCCACATTACATGACACACAATAAAATGTGGAACAAAATCATAGGTCTGTGGAAGCGCAGAGGAGGATTGACACCATCGGGGCGCAGTCTGGTGAGCTGCTGAGAGTAACCACTAGTCTGACAATGAAATTAGAAGAAATGTCGAAATCACTACATGAACTGGATGCACGTATGACGCTGAGGATGAGAGCGATTGAAGGACACTGATCCGGATAAATGTTACCGAATCAACCTAAATTTGATTAAAAATTATTGTCTTAGTGATTTGTTCCACTGTGATTGCAATGAAGTTCTGAACACAACAGCATTACGTTCAGACAGCGAGCCCTGCAGCCTAGTGATTGTGAACTAAACTCAGTAGTATTTCCTCACGGCTAAATCCGATTGCAAAGTTTAATATAACTTTCCAATGCATGCATACTACACGGCAGACGTGTGTGTGATGTTGCAGCCTTGCAAAGTGAAGTTTCTCTCAAATGTGTGAGTATAATGTCAGAGAATATTCAAGTTTTTTATTTGTAGATTAATCTTGGAAATTAAATATTCTCTCAGATTATCAGGACTACCCCTCTCCACTGGCTCCTGTTTTTTCTATTACAATCGACATTATGTGCAGTTGTACCTTTACATCTTAATCATATTATACATACATGTTTACTACATCGTCTACAGATCTGTTGGCTCTGTAGGAAAACTGCAGGGGGTCCAGGAGTGGGTCTGTGATAGATTTTAGGTGGGACAACACAAGGTGCTCAAAGGGCTTCATAACCACAGATGTCAGGGCGACGGGTCTGTAGTCGTTTAGTCCTGTGGTCCTTGGTATCTTTGGGGACAGAGAAGATGGTGGAGGCTTTGAAGCAGGCTGGCACATGGCATGTCTCCAGTGAGATATTAAAGCTGATTGGCGCAGTGCACCAGGGTGGATGGAGAGACAGAGCCTGGCCCAGCTGCTTTGCGAGGTTTCTGCCTCCTGAACAGTCTGTTCCTCTCCATGATGGTAAGAGAGGGGGAGATGGTAGGGGATGAAATGATGGACTGTGGCCGATCAGTGGTGTGAAGGGGGATGGTGCCAGGTCTGTGCCATTGTCTTTCAAAGTGACAGTAAAACTGGTTCAACTTGTTGGCAAGGCGTGAGTCGTTCGTGGGGGGATTTAGGTTTGTAGCTGGGGATCTGTCTGAAGCCTCTTCTGTCTGAGCTTAGCTGTGAACCAGGGTGTGTCAGTGTTATAACTCACCCTGGTGCATGATGGTATACAGCTGTCCTCGCAGAACCTGATGTAGGTTGTCACAGCCTCTGTATACTTGTTGTTAGCAGTTGTTAGATTCCCACGTTGGGCGCCACGTGTTAGATCCCGAGTTACTCCTGTTCAGGAGGTACTGGACCAGCTCTCCGTCGTAAAGGGTCCGATCCTCTAGGCCTATGGGTATTACCCTATTAGGTATAACTGAGGACTGTTTAAGCTGGTGTTGCCTAGCTTCTAACTGTCTTCTTCCGAACGCCTACCCTGCTTACTGTACTGTACTGGCACCTGACTGAATAGCCCTAGAGCCAAATACCACCCCAGCCACGCCCGTTAACCACAGCTCTATTCTCATTGATCAGTGCACTTGGTATAGTTGCTAGGATTGTGTTTAGTGGCCAGGAAAATAGGCCCCAAGGATAAGTTAATTTCTTTGGCTAGAGCAACCTATAAGAAACTTAAAGATGTTAAACACACTTTACCTAATTAATTACTGCCTTAGTGAAGAAATAAATTCATTAAACTACTTGTACTTTAAATGCAGTGATTATATATTTTATTGCAAAATTAAACAAGGGCAAGCATACAACTTAAAACTGATTAAAACCTAAATAAAATGATAAAATCTCTAAAATTCAAAACCTGATTGTGATAGCTGAGCTTCAGTATTTATGATGTCTTCTTTTTGGAGAGAAAGGAAGGGGAAGGAGTTGTCCTGCAGTGAAATCCTTCCTCCGCTGCTGGGATGTGGACTCTGGTTGAAACCTGAGGCTTTGTCCAAAGCCCTCAAATTGTCTTCAGAAGTCTTCAGTCTTCGTTGCAGTTTGAGTGAGAGGAAATCTTCAGAGTCCGATGATTCTTCAGTTGGTTTGGTCGTCGTGGTTACCCTCTATGGCTCAATCTCTTGAAGTCCACCGAAGAAAACTCTGAAGTGTTCTCTAGTTGATTGCTGTTCAAATCCCCATCTCTTGTCTTGGGCTCTGGGTCCGGTGCGGTGATGGTCTTGCTCCGAGTCCGATGCCTCTGAGATCTGCTGAGGAATAACCCCGATCTCTCTCTGACTCCTCTTTATATATCCTAGTCCGTAGCTGAGTTTCTTTGTCAAATCAGCCACAACCCTTTTCCTGTCTACGTGACTACTGTCACATAGCTTGACCATTCTTTAATTCAGTTGGGCCAGAGATGTCCTTGTTTGGCCATTTCCTTTCCCCTTGCTGACCCTTCTCTCCCAATGACTCATAGTCATAAGACCGTTACATCCATCTCAGTATTTCACAGTCAACTCAACATGTTTCAAGATGTTCCTTCAGTTCTCTTATTCTTTAAACACAGATATTTTAATCAGTACTAAAAAAAAATCTAGATCTTCTTCATTTCATTTTGTAGTTAATCATATTCTTTTCATTTCTTAGTTGATTACATTACAGTTGTTACATCAATACACTACATGCGGTACTTCTACACAATCAGTTGGAAAGTACCTGACACTCTTTTGGTTATTATACTCATTTGTGTTATGCAGTTGGAAAGTACCTTACAGTTCCATGGCTGTAGTGAGCCATTGTTTGGTTATTAAAGAGCGCTGGGATCTCAACCTATTTCACACAGTCCTGAAAACATCCCAGTCAGTGCAGTCAAAAAACGCCTGTAGGTGCACTACAGCTTCACTGGTCCACTGCTTAGATGTCCTAACTGCAGGTTTACAGAGTTTTAGTTTCTGTCTGTATGCAGGAATCAGGTGGACCATGATGTGGTCAGAGTGTCCCAGTGGAGCGCGGTGGATGGCATGATAGGCACTGCTTACTGTGGTGCAGCAGTGATCCAAAATGTTCTCTTATCTGGCTGGACACTTTATGAACTGTCTGTATTTGGGGAGTTCATGGCTGAGGTTTCCTTTGTTAAAGTCACCAAGAACAATAACTAAGGAGTCTGGTATTGATCCACACAGCCACGTCTTAGTGAAGCACGGAACAGAAGATGGATGAAAGTCTCTGTTTTCCCCACCAGTTGCTGAAGTTCGTCCAGTTTATTGCACATTGGAGAGAAATATTCCCGTTAGTGGCGTGCGGTGTCCTCTTCGGCATAATACCGGACATCCTCCCTCTCCTCCGGTGTCTCACCGCATAAACAACAGAGTGAAGCCATGACCAGAATGTCAAATTCCACTGATGACACGAGCAAAGTTGGAATTAAATCAGCTGGTGTTGTTCCCCTGATGTTTATGACCTCTTCTCTGGTGAAAGTGCTTCGGGTATCACAGCAGAATGCAAAGTTAACAAACATAAACAAAACAAAGAGAGCAACAAACAAAATACCATGGCTACCCTGAGCAGTGCCATCTTGTAAAATCTGTCAAAATCTGTGTTAGTGAGCACTTCTCCTTTGCCGAGATAATCCATCCACCTCACAGGTGTGGCATATCAAGATGCTGATCAGACAGCATGGGTATTGCACAGCTGTGCCTTAGGCTGGCCACAATAAAAGGCCACTCGAAAATGTGCAGTTCCATCACACAGCACAATGCCACAGATGTTGCATTTTTGTAGCAGTTTTGAGCCAGCATTTGGCATGCTGACAGCAGGAATGTCCACCAGAGCTGTTGCCCATAAATTGAATGTTCATTTCTCTACCATAAGCCGTCTCCAAAGGCGTTTCAGAGAATTTGGCAGTACATCCAACCAACCTCACAACACACACATCCAGCATCTTCACCTCCAAGATCGTCTGAGATCAGCCACCCGGACAGCTGCTGCAGCAATCGGTTGCAGAACCAAAGAATTTCTGCACAAACAACTTTTGCAAGATAAAAATCAAGGAAAAAATAAAATACAGGTGAGAGAAGAGGAACTAACACGTGGAGTAAGGAAAGATGACTGGGGTTGGAGATTTGTTGGAGGAAGTTTAGGAATAATAGCAGATAAGATGGTGTGGGCAATAGGAAGTGGGAAGTATTGCCAGCTGTCAGGCACACTTGAGGCTGGGAAGCTGGTGGTGATGCTGAGATACATGAAACAAAGGTTAGTCACAAGGAAAACACTAGGAAGAAAATATCTAAAAAACATTTTCAGAACTGTTTTGCCATGGTGTAGCTACCACTGGTTGAAGATACGTTTGATTTGTTTCTGTCCTTTACTGATGTTCAGTTTGTTTTAAAGAATACTGACTATTAATAATTAGAGACATTAAATTATTTCTTACAGGAAAGACATTCAAATCACAACAACAGTTATCTCACAGCGCTTTTCATAAAAGAGCAGGTCTAGACCATACTCTGTGATGCTATTTACAGAAGCCCAACAATTCCCACCAAGAGCAGCACTAGGTGACAGAGGCAAGGAAAAACTTCCTTTTAAGAGGCAGAAACCTCGAGCAGAACCATGGCTCAGGGTGGGCGGCCATCTGCCTCGACCGGTTGGGGGTGAAGGAGAGAGAGAGAGCAGGAGAGAAACAGAGAGAAAGAGAGAGAGGGATGGAAGGAGAGAGAGAGGGGAGGGAGGCAACCTACACAATATACACACAGAGGTACAGACAGTAAAGGTGATGTTGCTATAGACTAAATAAAAAATGGTACAGATATTTATAGTAGTGTTAATGATAACAATCATAATGTTAATGATTATAATAACAATAATAACAATAGGACTAGTAACAATAGTTGTTGTAGCAGAGGGTGTCGAGCAGGAACACGGGGGCAGCAGGTGACCCGCAACCACAGATCCAGACTCCACAGCTCCAGAGCCAGAAACACCTGCAGGAAGTGATGGGAGGAGAGAGGAGAGGGACGAGAAAGCACAAGACTACGGGAAGGGGAGAATTCGAGTTAGTAACATGCAATAATGGGATGAGGTTGCATACAGAGGGAGAGAAAGAAGAGGAGAGAGGAGCTCAGTGCATCATGGGAAATCCCCCGACAGTCTAGGCCTATAGCAGCATAACTAAGGGATGGTTCAGGACTCACCTGAGCCAGCCCTAACTATAAGCTTTATCAAAGAGGAAAGTCTTAAGCCTACTCTTAAATGTGGAGATGGTGTCTGCCTCCTGAACCCAAACTGGAACCTGGTTCCACAGGAGAGGAGCTTGATAGCTGAACGCTCTGGCTCCTAGTTTTGGAGACTCTGCATTCTGGGAGTGCAGTGCTCTGGTGGGGTAGTAAGGTACTATGAGCTCTTTAAGATAAGATGGTGCCTGACCATTAAGAGCTTTGTAGGTAAGAAGAATGATTTTAAATTCTATTCTGGATTTTACTGGAAGCCAATGCAGAGAAGCTAAGACAGAAATATGTATATATGTAATATGTAAATAACCAGGTGCTCAGTACACTATAACAAAAAGAATTGGTTGCAGTGATTTCCAACTTGGGTGCGAAAGACTAAGAACAAGGCTTTCAAATGAGTTATAGTTTGGTTTAGGTCTAGAGCTGATTAATAGGCTAGAGTCGAAGATAGCTGCAACTCCACCTCCTCGGCCTGTGCCTCGAGGAATGTGAGTATTAATATGATTGGGAGGGGTGGATTCATTTAGGCTAACATATTCTCCATCACCCAGCCAGGTTTCAGTAAGACAAAATAAATCAATATCATAATCTGATATTAGTTCATTTACTAGTACACCTTTAGAAGAGAGAGCTCTGATGTTTAAAATTCCAAATTTAATTTTCCTATTCGTTTGCACTATTGCTCTTGTGGTTTTCATTTTTATGAGGTTTTTATGCACAGCTCCTCTTCTGTTTACCTTTTTAAATAATTTCGATGGTCGGGGGGCAGACACCGTCACTATAGGATTTTCACTAAGTAACTCCTGAAATGGAGGAGCAGAGAAGTGTGTTAGACTGCGACTCTGCGTAAGGTTTTGGGTGGGTAACTGCTGAAAAAGAAGGGCAGAGAAGTGTGTTAGACTGCAACTCTGCCTCCTGGTCTCAACTCTGGATTATCATGGATTTGGTCCACTAATAAACTTGGCCAGATTTCTAGAAATGAGAGCTGCTCCTTCCCAAGTAGGATGGATGCCATCTCTCTGAATCAGACCAGGTCTTCCCCAGAAAGTCTGCCAATGATCTACAAAGCCCACATCGTTTGCTGGACACCACCTCGACAACCAGCGGCGGAATGACGACATGCAGCTATACATCAAGGACTCACAGAGGAGTTTTCTGCTGCTTGTAAAGAGTAATGACACACAATTCCCCGATCCGCTGTGGAAATTACGCCCTTGTGTGACTACATCGAAACAAAATATTGTGATTGTTAATGAAATGTATAATACACATTGACAATATTATAATCAGGAATTAAATCAATCCAGAGTGACACATCAAATCAAATGAACAAACAGAAACCAAAGCTCGAGCACATATACAATAGATTACTGACATGATGCTGTAAACAGTATGTTCCTGAATGAGCACCAGCAGGGCAGTGCAGCCTTTTGGCTCCACGGCATTCAAAAAAAAAGTAGTGGGAGTAGTCCTGGGATAACCCCCCTCACCCTAACATATGGTTCACCATGCTGAAAGTCAGACAGCAGAATATGACAAGTGAAAGGGTCGATACTGTAGGAGAGATGACAAGAGATGTCAGATAAGTAGAAAAATCCCAGAGAAGAAAGGCCAGTCAGCGTGCATATCCCTCTGCCCTGGAGGGAAGCTGTCACTATGGATTCAGGTGAGGAGCTTCCTCTGTCCTCCTCTGTCTTTAAAACAATGTGAGCGTTCAGACCGTGCGCACCCTGCTCCCCTCCAGACAGCTGCTCTCCACAACTCAAGGTTAGGCATGGAGAGTGAGGAAAGGCCACACAGATGGTGTGTCTGCAGTGGTGAGTGCACACCAGCCCTAATGCAATTAAAGGTCAGTTTTATCCCAGGGAAACTGTACCTACAAGCTGTTCCCCGGCTGGTGTGAATTCACTGCAACAAGGTCTGCTTTTCTGCAGCATTACATTACACACAGCAGACATTTCATCTCCTGCAGCGTGGGCAGTGGCGTTCCCACTCTGGTGTTTTCATGATGTTGTCAGGATTTTTGGGTTTGCCATTAGCTGCCCTCGAATGGCTAAGAGGCTAAGTGAGAAATTTGTATCACACTCTGTTATTTTAAGGATTATATTTCTGCATTTTTGCATTCTGTTAAATTTGACAGGACAACAGGAGAAACTGGGGAAGAGGGGGGTGGGGGGCAAATTATTTGTCATAATGCTACTCAGAATCTACCAAATCATGCTGTGAAGAGTTGAATTGGACTATAGCTTACATGATGAAAACAAAGGGCTGGTACAGGAACTAGTTGCATTGGAACACTTTATTATTGTTCACTTTAACATATGCACATAAAGATATCCACATCAGTTCTATGTATTTATATACTGTTCCAACCTGGCAGCCCACACTGGACACTCCACACACACTCCACACTGCAGCACAGGCCTGTCAATTTTCCTTCAGCTTCAAGCCCTGAATATTTAGATCATGGTTGAAGCATAGACTGTAAAAGAAGTGGACGTATTCATTGTGACGTCACCCATTAGTTTTGAAGACTCGAGTTTGGCCGAAAAGGCGCCTCCATGTTGATTTTTTGCAAACGGTGGCTCCGGATGTGACTATATATATATATATATATATATATATATATATATATATATATATATATATATAATTAGCTAGGTGCATCTGTAATTCACGTTAACTGTCATTTTAACAGGGCTGACAACTTTGTCTAGCGTCTTAAAACTATAAGTACTCACCAGAGAAAGTGAACAGCCAACTCCTAATAAGCTTTTTCAACGGTGCTGGTTAAATTTACACAGCGCCATGGGTACGAGTCACTCTAGCCTGATAACGACTTGTGAATCACAGATAATCCCGCCCTGAAGCATACTCTATTTATAGTCTATTTTCCTCAAATGGGACCATAATTTACTAAGTGAACATCATGTTGTATTGAAGAAGACCTGAAACTAGAGACTAAGATCATAAACTCATTTTGAAAGTGTTTACTGAGTACTGACTACATAAATCAGCTGAGAAGTAGCCTCACTTTTTTTTGCAACTGGAAGAGTCATCCACTGCTCACCGTTCGATAGAATGCAGTTTTAAGGGACTTCGCATCTGTCTCAGTTCTTTGACCGGAAGCTTCCTGCTTGAGTTGAAGACTTGTATGTCAGGAATGTGCCAGGCACTACTTGCTAGTTCAAGTGCAGAAATCAAAATTCTGTCCATAATTTAATAAAGTAATTTTTTTTAAATAAAAATGAATTAATCACTGTTTAGATTTGTCACATATCACAAATTTGTTACTCAACCTTTTTCAATTGTAGTGTCATGAGATAGAAAGGGAGACAAGACTACAATCAAAATGCTTCCAGTGGTTTGACCAGAAGGCTGGAAGGGTGACTGCGTCAAACATCCGCGCAGCCTGCCACGCTGACCCAGACTAACCAGCTACCTCCCTACTGAAGAAACTGTGTTATTCTGTGGCCTGTATGGACCCATATAATGCACCACATTCTCTTAGGTATTCACATCCACTTTACACTGGATGAAAGCAGGACACAAAAAGTTGAAATCCGGATTCCCAAATAGGCAAAAAGCAGCCACAAAAGTGGAGAAACCACAGTAATGTGCAATATATATATTAATGCACCCTTAAAATACTCCTTTCACTGCATTGTAGGCTTATACAAACACACAAAGCCTAAATCTACATGCAGACTTGCTTGCACAGCAACACATTTCGAGTTGCAAAGATTGCTGCTTGTAAAAGAGTGCAACTCGATACACACTGCTATGCAAGTGGGCTGCATGTAGATTTAAAGCATTGCGTTTTCTTGCCATCCACCTGGAGCCTTATGTGTAGATGGTGCACATGTACTAAAAGGTTGCATATGCTGTTTTTCCGGACATGTTGGTTGTATAAAAATGAAAGTGACATGAGAATCCTGCTAACTTTTGTCTGGCTGTCAGTAAGCCCAAAAGTACTGAATCTCACCAAATGGTTCCACTCCAATTACTGTGCTATGTCTATGAAGAAGTCTATGAAAAACATAATTATGTCTGCTGATACACCATAATAGCTTGATCATTTAACCCTCTGGAAACGGAGCTCCCGCAGACGGCCTCAAACGGTGACAGTCAAAATAGGAAATGATGTCATATCCCCACATGACATAGGTCAGTCTGATTAACACAAAACGTGGGACATTACCTTCCAATGCTCCACCGAGGCTCTACAAAGAATAGGTGGCTAGGTGGCAAAAAGAAGCAGGTGGTGCTGTAATCGAGGTAAGTGCGTCTTGGCTTGTTGTTGCACATTCAATCACCTTACATTAGTGCTTCCCAAAGTGGGGGGGCGAGCCAAAGCTTTTTCAGGGGGGCTAGCATAAGATTGAGACGTTTGTGAGAGGGCTCCCATCTATCTACACATAAAGCAGAGGGGTGTACACTGACTCAAGTTATGCATTGTGTGAGGCAATGGGCTCCGACCACACAGTTGTTTTGTTCCATAGCGAGGACTGATGTCATGAGGGAAGGTTTTATCCAGGATCTTTGAACTGCGAGATGAGATAAAGACCTTCCTAATGAAAGTTGCATACCTCAGTGACATATTTCAGAAACTCAACAAACTAAATCTGCAGAAACATGAGCAAAAATCACATAATTCACAAGAAAACTGGAGATGTGGGAGCAGCAGTTTAAGGAGGGAAATAACAGATTCATTTCAGAACCTGAAATCATTCTTCGAGGTCAACAAGCTTCAGAACACAATAATCCTATGCATGAAAGCTCACATCTCTGCCCTACAAAAAAAACATTTCCAGACTTATTTTTCAGTGCAGGATGCTTAACAATATGACTGGATCCAAGACCGCACCAGTGCAACACAAAGTTTTGGAAGCACTGCCTGACATACCAGGGCTGTCACAATCTCAGAAATGTGGTAGTCGATACCAATACCAGTGAAATGCCATGATTCTCAAAACCCAATTTGATACCACGTTAAAAAAAAAAAACCCATGTACTTTAACATACACTGCTTTAATAAATTAGCAGTTATAGCTAAAAAAAAACAACAACCAGAGGCTACACACACACACACACCTTAATTCAGAGTGCAAGCAGTAGTAGTTTAAATTTACTGACATTTTACAGGTTACAGACCATTAGTTCAGAAATATTTATTTAAAACACTAACAACATTATGACAGATGACACAGACTGAACGGTAAGGCTGGGAGCCTAAAGCTACGAGCTATGGTTACTTTACGTTAGCCTAAACACAGTAGGCCAGGTGTCACAGCAATGCCAGCTGTCTCAAACAAAAGTAATGTTAACATGTATTTGAGGATTACAACATAACAAGGTTAACACTTTGGATACGTTGTTAATGTAACATGAACTGAGACTCACTCACCTTGAAGTCTATAAATAAATCGGAATATCTGTCTTTGAGGTGCTTTTCTAAGTTGGAAGTGTTTCCTTCTTTAGTCTGAAAAGCACTGTGTCACCATATGCATACTGGTTTTGTGAATGTTTTATTACTCCCTGATCAACCGTCTATAACTACTTCCGAGAACTTGCTGTAGGTACGGTCAAAGTGATGCATATCTCCACATGGGTCAGTTTGATTAACATGATAGCTGGACCAGCATTGTCCCTGGCCAAAAGGAAGCTCTGTACAAAATCACCCACTAGGTGGAGCTTTTGTTTCAAAATTATCAAATATACTAAAATAACAACATGTAAAGGTAACAGGTAGTGGTTTAATTAAAGGACTGTGTTAATGGTACCTGCTGTAAATAAACTATTATTAAACCTACCAAATATTTAATTAAGAGATTAGCTATCATTATGAAAAAATTCTTAAAACAATACGTACGGCTACTAGTGGTACAAGTAAGTAGTAAATAGTAAGTTCAAGTCCTACTTGCTACAGGGGAGAGCGGTAAATGGACTGCACTTCGCTCGTACAGACCAACTTCTAGTCTTCAACAATTTGGGGTTCAGTATCTTGCCCAAGGACGCTTCGACATGCAGACTGTAGGAGCGAACTGCCGACCTTATGATTAGTGGGCGACCCATTTACACTAGGGTGAATGAAGATATACAATAGACCATGAATAGAACCCAGACGTTTACTCAGTCATTAGACTCGTGTTATACTGGGAGGCATGTGCTGACAGTTTTCTGTTCTGCAGTGATGTGATGCTGAGGGATGATGGTGTTTCTGCAGGAGGAAAGAAGTCATACATGTTCTAGAGCTCCTTTTATTCTCCTAAAAAAAAAAAAAAAACTGACAAAACACTGTGTATGTGTAGAAATTACACACACGGGATGACAGGAGCATTTTTCAGTTGGATGGCGTTGACCAGAGCACCTTGTAGCCTCAAGTGGCAGTATGGATCTGAGGAGCAGGTGAGAGACGCCCACACCTGCCCTAAAAGCTTTCTGAAATAGATTTTTCCTCTTCAAGGTGACACCCTCACCCCATCTGAGGTGGATGTCTATGTCAGTGTGTCTCTGTACAGTTATTGTCAGATGAGTCTTTATGAACTGGTTTACATACAATTATGTGTAAATCAACTGAATCTGAATAATTCAATGGCTAAGTATGTTAAACTACAGAGAAGCATGCATATGTAACAACTAAATATAAGTTGTTACTATAGAGGTGTAATATTCATCACTCTGTATATAAAGATTATCATTACACTACACAGTGTTGGGTGGAGAAGACAACATACTGACAGTTACCTGGTCTTTGAACTTGTACTGAGGGTTGGACTCAAAATAGGTTCATATTATGGAGAGCAGGAATGTGATCAGAATATTCCACAACAATCTGCTCATCAGATTGTGGGAGACAGTACGTTGTCTGCAAAGTTAATAGCCTTAGGGTGGCTGCAAAGGAGTGTCCAAGTAGAAAAGGTTCAAAGTGTAAAGTTAAATGTGTCATGAATTTCAATGCACACCACAATTTCATATGGTCCTCAAAGATAATTCCAGTTTATTACAACTTAGATGTTATTTTAGTAGTTTTGAATATTACAGTTGTAGGAGAAACGTTACTTTAACAAACACTTGTTATCGGGGCACCACTGAATTAATAACATGGAAATGAAACCAAATTAAAAGTTGATTATTCTTTTGATCAGTCTCTCAAGAAGGAATTTAATTATGATAAATTGACCTGGTCTCCTAAATGGGAATTTATCTATTTTATTCAACATCAACTTATATCTCTTATATCACAGCAAAAAAAAAAAAAAAAAAAAACACGAGATGCTTCCACTGGTGTTGGAGGTGCAGTTACGCTCCCTGGTGATTCCTGTAGAGCAGCTGGTCCGGCAGTCTCGTTTCAGGGTCGAGATCCAAGCCAAGACTTTGCAGGCACAGTTCTCAGGAAGATGCAGGATTCAATGTTTCTTCTGTTCTAACCTTCATTGCAGTCGAACACAAAACAAGTTACTTTCCAGAAAGTTAACAACTTTCAAAGCTGGCTAAGAGACACTTAGCTAGCGAGACATCACGATAAGCAATATTAGGTTCATGAGAACGAGACGAAAAGATCCTAAAACAGTGTTTTAAAGATATCATCAATGGCGTGATATATGAGTGGGGGGTCTGGGGGGACCTCCTCCATGAAATTTTGATCTTTAATTCATTTGCTGCATTCTGGTGAAGGTTTCTGCACTAATTTATGATGGAAATGTTTATACTTATGTAAAAGGAAACAAAATTCAGGTAGCACGTGACATTTCAAAATATATAAACATAACAGAATATGAGTGCAGCTCTTAGTCATTCTGTGTTGGTTTCAGATCCATTTCTCCTGTAGATCTTCTCATAATATCATCCCTGCTGAGGCAGCACATATTTACTGTAGGCATGATTTAGTTTTCCATCCTCCTTTCACAGGGAGAGAACGGAAAACTTGGCCAAAAAGAAACTGTGGCAAGAAGTTGTTAAAGTTACTGATTGGTGCATGCATGTTTTTGGGTCATTTTATAATCAGTAGCTTGTTTTTTTTTTAGCTTAAGTTACTTTTTTTGGACAATGCACATTTGTTTCTTCTATATTTTAATTGCAATGCATGTTTTCTTATTGTGCAAATAAACCTTTCAAAAGGCATTTTCATTTGTCATTTAACTGCAAGCTATACAGGTGCTGGTCATAATTAGAATATCATCAAAAAGTTGTTTATTTCAGTAATTCCATTCAAAAAGTGAAACTTGTATAATGTATACATTCATTCCACACAGACTGATATATTTCAAGTGTTCATTCCTTTTAATTTTGATGATTATAACTGACAACTAATGAAAACCCCAAAATCAGTATCTCAGAAAATTTGAATATTGTGAAAAAGTTCAATATTGAAGACACCTGGTGCCACACTCTAATCAGCTAATTAACTCAAAACACCTGCAAAGGCCTTTAAATGGTCTCTCAGTCTACACAATCATGGGGAAGACTGCTGACTTGACAGCTGTCCAAAAGATGACCATTGACACCTTGCACAAGGAGGGCAAGACACAAAAGGTCATTGCTAAAGAGGCTGGCTGTTCACAGAGCTCTGTGTCCAAGCACATTAATAGAGAGGCCAAGGGAAGGAAAAGATGTGGTAGAAAAAAGTGTACAAGCAATAGGGAAAACCGCACCCTGGAGAGGATTGTGAAACAAAACCCATTCAAAAATGTGGGGGAGATTCACAAAGAGTGGACTGCAGCTGGAGTCGGTGCTTCAAGAACCACCACGCACAGACGTATGCAAGACATGGGTTTCAGCTGTCGCATTCCTTGTGTCAAGCCACTCTTGAACAAGATACAGCGTCAGAAGCGTCTCACCTGGGCTAAAGACAAAAAGGACTGGACTGCTGCTGAGTGGTCCAAAGTTATGTTCTCTGATGAAAGTAAATTTTGCATTTCCTTTGGAAATCAAGGTCCCAGAGTCTGGAGGAACAGAGAAGAGGCACAGAATCCACGTTGCTTGAAGTCCAGTGTAAAGTTTCCACAGTCAGTGATGGTTTGGGGTGCCATGTCATCTGCTGGTGTTGGTCCACTCTGTTTTCTGAGGTCCAAGGTCAACGCAGCCGTCTACCAGGAAGTTTTAGAGCACTTCATGCTTCTGACCAGCTTTATGGAGATGCAGATTTCATTTTCCAACAGGACTTGGCACCTGCACACAGTGCCAAAGCTACCAGTACCTGGTTTAAGGACCATGGTATCCCTTTTCTTAACTGGCCAGCAAACTGGCTTGACCTTAACCCTATAGAAAATCTATGGGGTATTGTGAAGAGGAAGATGCGATACGCCAGACCCAACAATGCAGAAGAGCTGAAGGCCACTATCAGACCAACCTGGGCTCTCATAACACCTGAGCAGTGCCACAGACTGATTGACTCCATGCCACGCCGCATTGCTGCAGTAATTCAGGCAAAAGGAGCCCCAACTAAGTATTGAGTGCTGTACATGCTCATACTTTTCATGTTCATACTTCTCAGTTGGCCAACATTTCTACTGTAATATTCAAATTTTCGGAGATACTGAATTTGGGATTTTCATTAGTTGTCAGTTTTAGTCATCACAATTAAATGAAACAAACATTTGAAATATATCAGTCTGTGTGTAATGAATGAATATAATATCCAAGTTTCACTTTTTGAATGGAATTACTGAAATAAATCAGCTTTTTGATGATATTCTAATTATATGACCAGCACCTGTATTTCAGAATTTTTTTTTTTTAAACAAATTATGCTTTAAAAAGTGATGGGGACAAAATTAGCCATTTCATAAAGTGGTGTGGACATGTCCCCAGTGTAAATGACACCTATGCGCGCAGCTACAGCTGTGGTTACGCTAGGAGAACAAGTACACGGTTACAAGTTTGATATGTCAAATAAAATATATTTGGCACTAACTTCAACTAGTCTAATTGTTACGTTGGTCAGATAAAGTTAAGAAATGGCATGCTATCTGTCACGATCGTGGTGTGGAAGCAGGTTAGAGGACCCAAACGCAGGACACAGAGCGGAGCAGGTATAGTTCAACGAAGGGTTTTAATATAACCAAAAGCGAGCACACTTACTGGTGAGTGGCTGAATAACAGAAATCCAAAAGACAAGCAAGGCTGGTTACAGGCAGGCAGAGAGTACACACACGACAGACTGGGGGGTAAAATGAACAATGACCAGACAAGGACAAGACAGAAACACCAGGTATATATACACAGGGACTAACGAGCAGGGCGGGAGCAACACAGGTGACAGACATGAGACTAACGAGGCAGAGAGAGAGAGCAGAGGAAAACAGAGAGACTTGACATGACAAGCAGACTATATAGCAGATACTGGACACTAGACAGGATAGAACCCAAAACTCAACATACTAAGGCAGATACTAAACTCAAAAGTGCAACACAAAGGATGGCCACCTGGCAGAGCGTGACACTATCACCTTGCAAGACAAAAATAAAACAGAACAACTTTTCCAGTTTAATACTTTCATTCAGAGGCTTGTTGAGAAAATATTTTAAATTTGTTTAGGTAAGGCACAAAACTTCAAGAAAGACAAAAACAAGATGTGAGCTCAAAGAGGGCTGAGGTCCAGCCTAAAACTTAAAAGGCAGTGCAGTTAGCCAGAGGAGGAGGACTTTTGGGGTGAAACTTTTGTCTAAAGAGACATGTGGTCACCCTACTAATACTTGTATGCGCTACATAATATAATATTATGATAGTTACAATTTTACAAAGATTGCTAATGGTGATTGTTACAGAGATTTGTCCATTGGTCCCAAAACGGCAGTGTTGTCAGATGGTAAACAAGAGGTTAATTCTGTGAATTAATAACTTACTCATTTTATGTTATACAAAAATCTAAGTTCAGTTGAACATCAAGACAACCTGTGTATAGAAAGGTTAGCTGGATTTCTTATTGTTAGATAGCTGAGTATCCTTAATTCAGACCTGTCTCAAAAACCTTATCTCAGACCACATGTTGGATGAGAAGAAAGTATTTTACAGGCTACATCACCACCTGGAACTACACCGCCCTCAACCATAAGGCTCTACAGAGGAGCTGCCATCCATGGAGGAACTCTACACCACATGAAGGAAAAAGGTCAATGGTATCATCAGAGACCCCAATCACCCCAGCCACAGACTGTTCTGCCGTCCTGTAGACCACGGCATCCGGTCCTGCTCCTCCAGGCTCAGGGACAGCTGTCTACATCACAGATTATTAATTTTATTATTACTGTACACCTACCTACCACAGTATGACATTTCCGTCATGTTACCAGTACCACATGTGCTGTGAAGAAAACACAACACCAAACAGTTCAACACAGTTCACCAGACAGGCATCAAACATAATGATGCCATCAAGGATCACTGTGGAATATGTGGGAATCAGTGAGTAGTTCTATAGTCAGCTTATCACCTTAATTTTCAACATAGGGGGCAGCACAATACTGATATGTCATTACCTTTAATGTTGATATTGCAAACAGTTAGCAGGTGTCTGCCTGATGAATGAATGTGATTTCTCTCTTTTAGCTCTGTTTTTGTTCTCCACCAGCTCCTGAGGGAAGTAGCTGTCTTTGTAGCTGCTAACTGCTCCACTGTGTTCACTAACTAGTCTCTAACTGTGTCTGTTTGCTGTTTGCTGCTGAGCAGGCAGTGAACAGTAGCTTTTTCCAGGCTTTTCTCTGAAAGCAGCTGCTGCTGGATGATGAGAGAGATGAGCAGAGTAAATTACCCCCAGACATTGTGTAGCTCATAACTGAAGTGTGTAATGTTTGTGCTATTTGTGCTAGAAATTTGTTTCATGGTTTTTCTTTTTGTTGTTTCCTTTACACATAGAGCCTAATTTTGAAAGGAGGTAAGACATATGCAACAAAGCTTGATGCAAAAAAGGTAGCAGGAAAGGTAAACAGTATGATAACACAAAGTGCTTATGGAGATTCATAATTAATAAGGCTGAATGGGGAGAGTGTCATTTTAGGTTAGCTCCAGTCAACTGATATGTTAAATGCATTTATAGTGAGTACACCCCTCACATTTGTGTAAATATTTGATTGTATCTTTTCATGTGACAACACTGAAGAAATGACACTTTGCTACAATGTAAAGTAGTGAGTGTTCAGCTTGTATAACAGTGTAAATTTGCTGTCCCCTCAAAATAACACATCACACAGCCATTAATGTCTAAACCGCTAGCAACAAAAGTGAGAACACCCCTAAGTGAAAATGTCCAGATTGGTGCTCAATTAGTCATTTTCCCTCCCCGGTGTCATTTGACTCGTTAGTGTTACAAGGTCTCAGGTGTGAATGGGGAGCAGGTGTGTTAAATTTGGTGTTATCGCTACTGGTCTCTGGAAGTTCAACATGGCACCTTATGGCAAAGAACTCTGAGGATCTGAAAAAAAGAATTGTTGCGCTACTTTGTCACAGCCCGGCTCTTTGGCTGCGACAAAGATGGGAGACTATACGGGCTTGCATGTAAAAAGTAACAATTTATTTTACAATAACGTGTAAATCAGGATCAGTCATGTCAGTGTGTGGGTGTGGAATGTCAGTACGAACACAAATGCAATCAACAGCTGCACTCATGCCGCTGACGATGACCTCCCAGAACCACATAAACGGGGTTCCCACCGGGAATTCCGGCAGACTACAACCAAGTAAACAAACAGAATAAGTAATTACATTTGAAACCTTACTACTTTTAATCCTAATACTATTTTTAATACTGACCAATCCTGTAGTGTCACCCCCAGTCTGTCAATCTCCACCCTGCAACCCAGCAACTCTGGCGCCTGGAGAAGCATTTAAGAGCTAAAGTGAGGAGAGATAGACAGCCAGAGATATTAGGTGGTAGAGTACAAAATTTATGAGCAAGGTGCTCTTGACAAAGCATCTGCCACGATGTTCTCAGCCATTAATGTGGCGGATATCCAAACAATAGGACTGTAAAAACAAAATCCATTGCATCAACCTGCGGTTTGGGCAATGCAAAGAATGCAATAAGGTTCTTGGATTGTGGTCATCATAGCACAGAGACAGCACTGGTGAAAATTACTAATGACCTCCTTATTGCATCAGACAAAGGACTTGTCTCTGTACTGGTTTTATTAGATCTTAGTGCTGCATTTGATACCATTGACCATCAGATCCTATTGCAGAGACTGGAATATTTCATTGGCATTAAAGGAACCGCTCTAAGCTGGTTTAAGTCCTATTTATCAGATCGATTTCAGTTTGTACATGTTAACGATGAGTCCTCCATGCACGCCAAAGTTACTCATGGAGTTCCTCAAGGATCTGTCCTTGGACCAATCCTCTTCACTTTATATATGCTTCCTTTAGGCAATATTATCAGGAAACATTCCATAAGCTTTCATTGTTATGCAGATGATACTCAGTTATATCTATCGATCAAGCCAGATGAAACTCATCAGTTAGCTAAACTTCAAATGTGCCTTCAGGATGTTAAAACCTGGATGAGCTGTAATTTTCTTATGTTAAACTCAGATAAAACTGAAGTTATTGTTCTGGGGCCTAAGCACCTCCGTGACGCATTATCTAAAGATATAGTTTCCCTGGATGGCATCGCCTTGGCCTCCAGCACCACTGTGAGGAATCTTGGAGTTATCTTTGATCAGGACATGTCGTTTAAGTCCCACATTAAGCAAATTTCAAGGACCGCCTTTTTTCACCTACGTAATATTGCGAAAATCAGGAACATCCTGTCTAAAAATGATGCAGAAAAACTAGTCCATGCATTTGTTACTTCTAGGCTGGATTACTGCAATTCCTTATTATCAGGCTGCTCGAAAAAGTCCATTAAGACTCTTCAGCTGATCCAGAATGCTGCAGCACGTGTTCTGACAGGAACCAGAAAAAGAGATCACATTTCTCCTGTTTTAGCTTCTTTGCATTGGCTTCCAGTAAAATCCAGAATAGAATTTAAAATCATTCTTCTTACCTACAAAGCTCTTAATGGTCAGGCACCATCTTATCTTAAAGAGCTCATAGTACCTTACTACCCCACCAGAGCACTGCGCTCCCAGAATGCAGGGTTACTTGTGGTTCCTAGAGTCTCCAAAAGTAGACTAGGAGCCAGAGCGTTCAGCTATCAAGCTCCTCTCCTGTGGAACCAGGTTCCAGTTTGGGTTCAGGAGGCAGACACCATCTCCACATTTAAGAGTAGGCTTAAGACTTTCCTCTTTGATAAAGCTTATAGTTAGGGCTGGCTCAGGTGAGTCCTGAACCATCCCTTAGTTATGCTGCTATAGGCCTAGACTGCCGGGGGATTTCCCATGATGCACTGAGCTCCTCTCTCCTCTACTTTCTCTCCCTCTGTATGCAACCTTATCCCATTATTGCATGTTACTAACACAACTTCTCCCCTTTCTGGTAGTCTTGTGCTTTCTCGTCCCTCTCCTCTCTCCTCCTATCACTTCCTGCAGGTTTTCTGGCTCTGGAGCTGTGGAGTCTGGATCTGTGGCTGCGGGTCGCCTGCTGCCCCCGTGTTCCTGCTCGACACCCTCTACTGCAACGACTATTGTTGCTAGTCTTATTGTTATTATAATCATTAACATTACGATGGTTACCATTAACACTATTATAAATATCTGTACCATTTTTCATTTAGTTTATAGCAACATTACCTTCGCTGTCTGTACCTCTGTGTGTATATTGTGTAGGCTGCCTCCCTCCCCTCTCTCTCTCCTTACATCCCTCTCTCTCTCTCTCTCTCTCTTTCTCTCTCTCTCTCTCTTTCACTCTCTTCTCTCTCTCTTTCTCTCTCTCTCTCTCTCTCACCCCAACCGGTCGAGGCAGATGGCCGCCCACCCTGAGCCATGGTTCTGCTCGAGGTTTCTGCCTCTTAAAAGGAAGTTTTTCCTTGCCTCTGTCGCCTAGTGCTTGCTCTTGGTGGGAACTGTTGGGCTTCTGTAAATATCATCACAGAGTACGGTCTAGACCTGCTCTTTTATGAAAAGCGCTGTGAGATAACTGTTGTTGTGATTTGGCGCTATATAAATAAAATTGAATTGAATTGAATTGAATTGAATTGGTCTGTATAGACCACCAGTGGAACGCTACCAGAGTCAACATAGACTTCAAAATGTTGTAATGCCCAAATGAGTGCAAGAGTCTCCTTCTCAGAATAATTTAAGTGAAAGGAATTAAATTTCTTTGAGTAGAAACTCACGGGTCGTTCGATACCACTGTTGTCACATTGAAACAAAACAGCACCTGCACCCACATCACTTGCATCCATGTGCAGCTTGAAGTGTTCGTCCACGCATGGAGCTGCAAGAACAGGAGGTGAGCAAAGAACAGATTTAACATTTTCAAATGCTTGTTGACAAGAAGCTGACCAAATGTACTTAGCTTTTCCTTTTAGTAGATCTGTCAAAGGTGATACCACAGTTGAAAAGCTTTTACAGAAACTGCGACAGTAACCCACAAGTCCCAGAAACCGCTGGAGTTCCTTTTTAGTTGTAGGCACTGGATACTGCTCAATTGCAGTCACTTTAGGCCGTACCGGTTGCACGTTCCCCTGCCCTAATACCTTACCAAGGTATGTGACGGTAGCCTTAGCAAACTCACACTTTGCCAAGTTAACTGTCAGCCGTGCGTCAGCCAGACATTCAAACTGCTTCTTAATACAAACCAAATGTTCTTCCCATGTATCACTATAGATAACAACATCATCCAGATACACAGCACATCGTCCAGATACACAGCACATCGTCCAGATACACAGCACATCCTTCCAACCCAGAAATAACCATATTCATAAGGTGTGTGTGTGATATGTGCAGTGAACTGGTATAAATCAACCTGTAGATATAAAAGAACTGGGTGTGAAAGGAAATAATGAAGGACAGTGAATGTGTACTCAGAGCCACGGGGCCTCCATGGTGTGTGCTCATTTACAGTCTTCACCGTGAGGAGGATCTCTTCATTGTGCTGATCATGACTGGCTGCGTTAATAAGACTACGTATGTCTCACACATCAGCAGCTGCTTGTGTCAAGCATGAAAAGGGCCCTACTGCAGAGAGAAGAGAAACTTTATTGGGCTGTCATGGCTAAATTGAGCTCTCATTTTCATCTCAATGTGCAGCACTGTGTTACTGTGTACACAGTTGGAGGCAGGAGGACTCACTCCATCAAAACTCCAGCTGTCGCCTTGAAAAGGTCGGTTCTACAGATGGTTTCTAATCTGAGCTCTTTCACATCACAGAGATGTGCTGCTTAGTGAGCTTTTTGCTTCCAGTGTGAAGAAGGCTTGTATGTACACACTCACTACAAAAGATGTGGAGATGATGCTGCTCTTGAACTCATACATGATCAGGAGTGAGAACAGAGAGGACGTCTCCATTGGCCTCTCTGTCTGGACTCTGTGGAATCACAGTGAAAGATTCCAATAACTCCTGTGTATTAAATGTTGTTAATGAACTGTGTAGAGCTGCTTACTGACGCCATTAGTCTCAGTGATCACTTCACACCACAGGGTGCTTGATCAGAGCAGAAAACTAATGAATGAAGTGTAGGCCTCTCTTTTGCCAACATAGTGAAGTTGGTGAACTTTTCACTAACAGAACTAAATCTTTGGTGTTGTTACCATATCAAGGGATGTTCTCCGTCGGGACGCTCTCAATGGTGCAGGAGTAGAAATTTCTCAGTATCTGAGGGGCTACCTGGAATTTCCTCAAGCATCTGAGGTGAAACAGTCTCTGGCTTACCTTTCTCACCACAGAGTCAGTATGCAGCACCCAGCTCAAGTCCTCATTATGTGGACACTAAGGTACTCGAAGCTGTCCTCCATCTTCACCACTGACCTGCTGATATTAAGGGGGGCATACTTCGTCCCCTGCTTCTTCCCAATTCTTGCTGACATTCAGGAGGAGACTGCGGGTCAGGTCATCTACCTCCTTCAGGTCTTTTCATTGTTATCTGTTATCTCAGATTATTAAAGTAGCTAAGTGGCATTAAGTTATCTGAGAAACAGAATGGTCAAAGCAGTATAGGCCGACACATCCTGACTATAAGTCCCTTGAATGGATCGAGCTAAAAAACACAAAAAGAAATGACACTTGTTACAAATGTTGGACTGCAAAAATAAATTGCTATTCAAAATGGAATCTGGTAAATTTCAAAATATATAATTAATTATAACAACAATTCCAAGGAAGAGTGGAAGGAAGTCCAGGATTCAAAGTGGAATGAGATTCACTGTGTAACAACAACTGAACAAGCAGAACTTTCTCCCTCTCACAACTTTCTCGCTCTCCTGCTCGGTGTGTCAGATGTTCAGTTGCTTCTCTGCGTCCTTTAGCGGTGATGGTACATGTAACAAGTGTAGTTAATTTGTTCACTCTGATTATTGGCAGCTCCATTTTGAGAAACGTGAAGTTAGCAAAGCCAGCGGCCATAGTTAAGTGCATCAGTGGGACCAGTGCGGGCGACATTGAGTCTTATTTGAAACTGCTGGCTAAGGATAAACGTAAATACAGTAAAGCCTAGTTCACATTACTCGATTTTCAGCCTGATTTGCCGGTTGGAGAGCTCGGCGACCGTCAGGCTGTGATCAGGGGTAAATCAGCGATCGATCTGCGGTCGGCAGTCATTATGTGTGAACTACTCAACAACGCATCAAAACGGCTCCCCGATACATTTCTGACACATCGCCGATGCCAGCCAGATATCTAGCATGCCAAATATCTGAAAGAGTCTGCTGACTCGACATCCACATCCAGCCAATGAGAGCAGGCAGCTACTTTTTTCACCGCAAAACACTTTTTACTCTCCATAGATGATCCCTGCTACCTGCGTGTGCTGATCCATCCTTTCACACAGATTCTTTGTCTTTATCATTGGCAGACTTTCTGGGGAAGACCTGGTCGGACTCCGAGAGACATCATTCATTCCACTCGGGAAGGAGCAGCTCTCATATCTAGAAATCTGGCCAAGTTTATTAGTGGACCAAATCCATGATAATCCAGAGTTGAGACCAGGAGGCAGAGTTGCAGTCTAACACACTTCTCTGCCCTTCTTTTTCAGCAGTTACCCACCCAAAACCCTACGCAGAGTCGCAGTCTAACACACTTCTCTGCTCCTCCATTTCAGGAGTTACTTAGTGAAAATCCTATAGTGACGGTGTCTGCCCCCCGACCATTGAAATTATTTAAAAAGGTAAACAGAAGAGGAGCTGTGCATAAAAACCTTATAAAAATTAAAACCACAAGAGCAATAGTGCAAACGAATAGGAGATTAAATGTGGACTCTTAAACATCAGATCTCTCTCTTCTAAAGGTGTACTAGTAAATGAACTAATATCAGATTATGATATTGATTTATTTGGTCTTACTGAAACCTGGCTGGGTGATGGAGAATATGTTAGCCTAAATGAATCCACCCCTCCCAGTCATATTAATACTCACATTCCTCGAGGCACAGGCCGAGGAGGTGGAGTTGCAGCTATCTTCGACTCTAGCCTACTAATCAGCTCTAAACCTAAACTAAACTATAACTCATTTGAAAGTCTTGTTCTTGGTCTTTCACACCCAAGTTGGAAATCACTGCAACCAATTCTTTTTGTTATAGTGTACCGAGCACCTGGTCCGTACTCTGAATTCTTATCTGAATTTGCAGAGTTTTTATCAACTTTAGTCCTTAAAGCGGACAAAGTTATTATTGTAGGGGATTTTAATATTCATGTGGACTTTGAGAATTATAGCTTTCATTGGCTTCTCTCAGAGTGTTCATGAACCGACTCACTGTTTTAACCACACCCTCGACCTTGTATTGGTATTGAAATTGAACATTTAGTAGTGTTTCCACAGAATCCCTCTTTATCCGACCACTGTTTGATAACTTTTGAGTTTGTATTGCTGAACTACACGCCATTGGGCAAAAATTTCTATACAAGATGTCTGTCTGATAGTGCTGTAGCTAAATTTAAGGATGCGATTCCATCAGCTCTAAATTCATTATCAAGTCACAAAGTAACGGAGGACTCCTATGCTAGTTTCAGTCCCTCCCAAATCGATCATCTTGTTGATAGTGCTGCAGGCTCGCTGCGAATGACACTCGACTCTGTAGCCCCTCTAAAAAAGAAAATACTAAAACAAAGACGGTTAGCTCCATGGTATAATACTGAAACTCGCAGATTAAAGCAAATATCACGGAAACTTGAGAGGAATTGGCGTTCCACCAAAGTGGAAAATTCTCGTTTAATTTGGCAAGATAGTCTTAAAACTTATAGGAACGCCCTCCGTAATGCCAGAGCAGCGTACTACTCGTCATTAATAGAGGAAAATAGGAACAACCCCAGGTTTCTTTCAGCCACAGCTCAAACTTAAAGAAGTTTTACCCTTAGTCAGCACTTCTAGGCTATATACCACAGTGCTTTAAAGTAGCTGTAATTAAAGCTCTTCTAGTTTAGCAAACTATAGACTAGGGCTGTACCCAACTAAGGATTTACATAGTCAAATCAGAATCATCAAGTCCTGCCAATAGTCAACTGATAGTTGAATCATGTGTGTCTTTGTGCACGGTGATTGCAGGGGAGGAGGGGGGTTACACACGGTAGCTCCGCTTTAATCTTGAGAAGCTGCAGAGCTGCAGTCTATTCAGTCAACTTACACTGTAAATTTCCAACTGAACTGAGGCTGTTAGAAGCGCTCTCTCTCTCTCTCTCTCTCTCTCAACTGTCATTCACCGGTCTTGTGCAGAGTTTAGCGTGCATTCCGTGCTGTCGACAACTGCATGCACGTCGCGGTTCCTTGCGGGTCTATTTCAAGTAGCTGGCTATTTAAAAACGATAAAATATTCTTTGTGTGGTTCATCAACGCTGATAAATATCCGAAATTCCCGCGAGGTGCGGACAACTCGGCACAACACTGTGAATCTTCAGCAAGTGTTCCTCTTCCGCCACCACACACACACCATGCCTACACATACGCACTGACAATCCAGGGTTAGGGTTACAATTTTGGATTTATTTAAGCACTTTTAAAAACATTTCTTGAAAGTTTTTTTCATTTTACATGTTTATTTACAGCATTAAACATTAAACTGTATATTGTAATAGGCTGTATATTAACTTATTGTCAGAAAACTGGTAGTTCTGTGTAAAATTGTTTTGCTGCAAAAGGCTCCGCCCATCAAAGCATCAAATCTTCGACTATTGGGGGTCAGCCCTACTATGTTTAACCTTCCATATCTCTCCAAGAGCCTGGAGAAAGCAGCTGCCAAACATATGTGTGACTTTCTACAGAGCAATAGTTTATTTGAGGATTTTCAGTCAGGATTTAGAGCTCATCATAGCACAGAGACAGCACTGGTGAAAATTACTAATGACCTCCTAACTGCATCAGACAAAGGACTTGTCCCTGTACTGGTTTTATTAGATCTTAGTGCTGCATTTGATACCACTGACCATCAGATCCTATTGCAGAGACTGGAATATTTCATTGGCATTAAAGGAACCGCTCTAAGCTGATTTAAGTCCTGTTTCTCAGATCAATCTCAGTTTGTACATGTAAACGATGAGTCCTCCATGCACGCCAAAGTTAGTCATGGAGTTCCTCAAGGATCTGTGCTCGGACCAATCCTCTTCACTTTATATATGCTTCCTTTAGGCAATATTATCAGGTGATACTCAATTATATCTATCGATCAAGCCAGATGAAACTCATCAGTTAGCTGAACTTCAAATGTGCCTTCAGGATGTTAAAGGTTCAGTGTGTAAGTTCTAGTGACATCTAGTGGTGGGGGTTGCGAATTGCCTGACAGGACAAAGGTGTCATCTATGAGATAAAAGAGATTGCCATTCAAGAAATGAGGTTTCTTGAATGGCTACTTGGTTACTTTTTCATTAATAAACAACAGCCACATGAAGAAATGAAGTGTTACATGATGTCTCATACTCCTGTAATACATTATTTTACATATTGGGAGGGTTGGCTCATCTGGAATAACATACCAAAGTAAATGAAGAAATTCTCAAACACTATCACATCTAGTGCATCAAGTATGACCACTGACAGATAACAGGAAAATGTAAGACTCACTGTTTCTGCACCACAGCCCATTATAAACCACATAATACATGAAATTTACAAAGGCATTGGCTGGTGAGAATCAAGGCTCCTCTCGCTTTGCTTTATTAGATAAGCAATCTGCAAATACAACAAAAACACAAAGTAGTACTGACAGCCATAATTTCAGCTTGTGGTAAAACGGTCTGGCTGTCGGCTCTCGTGCTAAATAACACGTGTTCTCCTTCAGTTGTCCAAATGTCACTTCTCTTCTTACTTCTAATAAACCAGAAGACTACTCAGAGACTGTATATAACTATTATTCCCTCTTCTTTGTACCTATTCAATGTAGTGACAGCGTCTACGCTACCGGAATTACACAAGCAGAAGAATGCCGTGATAACGAAACGAGCGCGTTGACGGCTACAGTAGAAACATGGCAAAAAAATACAGCGACCCCCACAGGAGGGGGTGCCCGTGGTTATGTAGATACAAATGGCTCATTCTAAGGTTATAAAAACATAATGGTTCATTATGCAAGGTCTTTATACACCACTGAAAGCATAGTTATGGATCTTATATTATACTGTCTACAGATCCAGAAATATTACACACTGGACCTATAACACCTGGATGACCTGTAATTTTCTATTGTTAAACTCAGATGAAGCCCAAGAACCTCTGTGATGCATTATCTAAATATACAGTTACTCTTGATGGCATCGCCCTGGCCTCCAGCACCAACTGTGAGGAATCTCAGGACTGCCTTTTTTCTTCTACATAATATTGCAAAACTGTAAAAATGATGCATATGTTGCTTCTAGGCTGTATTAATGCAATTCCTTATTATCAGGCACAGGTTTATCTATTTTTTTTGTTGTTGTTAAATCTTTATTGAACTTCACTGAGAGGAAGCCTCTCTTTTGCAGGAAGACCCTGATCACATTCACATGGTTACACATTCACACCTGGAAGCTGCCCAGTACAACCGCAGCCTGGTCTGCTGGCCACTAAGCAACTCCACTGGAGCTGTTGGGGTTATGGGCCTTGCTTAAGAGCACCTCAGTGGTGGTAAGTGAGGAAGGGCAAGTACTGCTTGGTTTACTTTCCACACCCAGATTTAATCCTGCCGGTCCGGGGATTCGATTCTCTAACCTTTGGGCCACCACTGTTCTGACAGGATCCAGGAAAAGAGATCATATTTCTGTCTTCCAGTAAAATCCAGAATAGAATTTAAAATCATTCTTCTTACCTACAAAGCTCTTAATGGTCAGGCACCATCTTATCTTAAAGAGCTCATAGTACCTTACTACCCCACCAGAGCACTGCGCTCCCAGAATGCAGGGTTACTTGTGGTTCCTAGAGTCTCCAAAAGTAGACTAGGAGCCAGAGCGTTCAGCTATCAAGCACCTCTCCTGTGGAACCAGGTTCCAGTTTGGGTTCAGGAGGCAGACACCATCTCCACATTTAAGAGTAAGCTTAAGACTTTCCTCTTTGATAAAGCTTATAGTTAGGGCTGGCTCAGGTGAGTCCTGAACCATCCCTTAGTTATGCTGCTATAGGCCTAGACTGCCGGGGGACTTCCCATGATGCACTGAGCTCCTCTCTCCTCTACTTTCTCTCGCTCTGTATGCAACCTCATCCCATTATTGCATGTTACTAACACAACTTCTCCCCTTTCTGGTAGTCTTGTGCTTTCTCGTCCCTCTCCTCTCTCCTCCTATCACTTCCTGCAGGTTTTCTGGCTCTGGAGCTGTGGAGTCTGGATCTGTGGTTGCGGGTCACCTGCTGCCCCCGTGTTCCTGCTCGGCACCCTCTGCTACAATTACTGTTACTAGTCCTATTGATATTGTTTTATTATCATTAACATTACTATGAATATCTGTACCATTATTCATTCAGTCTATAGCAACATTAACTTTACTGTCTGTACCTCTGTCTGTATATTTTGTAGGCCCCATCTTTTATGAAAAGCGCTCTGAGAACTGTTGTTGTGATTTGGCACTATATAAATAATATTGAATTTAATCGCATTGCACACAAGCGCACTTCACTTCAATACCCTTTTAATATGGCTATGTTTACATACAGATCACTGCTGATTGGGTAACACCACTGACACACCCGCCAAACGAGAAAAAACATCAACAGCCTCGAAACCTGTCACGCACTGTTGCACATTGTTGAACTTAAAGATCTAATATGAGAAACAAATCTGATTTCCCTGCAGTCTGAACAAAGCCATGGGCATTGTGTAGTTACCTTTTATTGGTTGTTGTTTAGGGAACTTAAACCTTTTCATGCATAGTGGCTAAGTTTAAGTTTTATATTTTAATTATTTAACCATTACTAATGTTAACTTGGTTTGCTAGTTGACATCTAGGATACTGTAGCTCTGAACTGGTAACACTGGAACTGGCGCTTGTGCTACTAACATTATTTAATAATCAATCATATTTCCACATGTGTACACATGCATTTACATTTGTCCATTCACCATTCATTTTTTTACACAGGATGCGACAGCTGCGCACACTCCTGCCCCAACATAGAGGGAGAAATTCCACTATTTGTTTACACTCAGTGACAACAGACCAAACTCATTTTACTAGTGTGGCATTCACTGTTCAACCCCCACTCCCACTTGTTCTCGATATGTTCCTTAATAATTCTCAATGCATTCAACCGGGAGAGCACAAAAACAATATATATGGAAAACTTTCATTAATAGCCCGGGCTTTTATTTGCAACAATCACTGAATTGTCCCTGCCTATATTCGGGACAGGCCTCCATATGGGACAGGCTTTTAATTCCTCTTGCACAAAACTGAAACTACTACTATGAAACAGTTTATTTATTTCAAAAAGAATATTACTTGTATAAAAATGATCCAGTAATATGAAATACATGTCATTCATTTGATCTAGCTCCGACAGACGGCTTGTGCAAAACACGGTGCAGGATGAGAAAAGTGTGGCAGAAGTTAGCAGACAGAGAGCGATGGATTTCACATAATTTTTATGAAGAGCTGTTTTAATTCTTTTGATCGGTGGACCCTTACAGTCAGAAGGAATATAAATAATCAAGGAACGGACACTTTCGGACTTAATGAGCATTTCAAAGGTAACAGGGAGTCGTCACTTTTCATCTCTTGTACCGTGCTGGTTTCAACAGTAAATCTATATGAATTAGACTTTGGGGCTTGTTGTTTCCGTTAAATGAACTGAATTGTTGAATTGTGGAGAATCTAACTGATCTAACGATGTGCAGCATGTCCATACTGACATATTGATCATACATTTAAACATAAATATTTGTATTAAGGATCTAAGCAGCTTAGAAGCAGCTAAAGCGGGCGACCCCGCAGGTTTAAGAGGTTTTATACATCCAAAGAACTTATATAAAAACCAGAGCAGGCATTTAATGGGGACCTGTGTTTATTTGTCAAAATGTGCTCCCACACCAGGCCAGTAAACAGGGTAGGCGGACATTTGGGACTATTAATGGGGCTATTAATTGAACTTTTATGGTATACCGCTCCCCACAAACTGCCAAACAAATTTGCATTCGTTTGCCAACAACTCCCCTTCCCCAGGTCAGTTGATGTTGTCTACAGCCGTCTAAATGTTAAACTTATTAATTTGTTAACATTTATAACATTTTTAACGTTTGATAACATGGAATGGAACACCTGAGCACTGCATTCAGCCATTGGCCTGGCCTCTGACAGTGGTCATAACATTGACTTTTGCGGTCCCTGCCTCAGCTGTTTAATTTGTTGCAAAAACCTGAACACCTACATATATTATAGATAGGAGAGAGAACTGTTTAATTATTTCAAGGAGTAAGGCTTGGTGTCGGATGACGATGAATGAAGATCCTACCACAATAGAGTGTTCCCTTTCTTTGGTCGTCTGAGCTTAACGCACGCTTTGTAAAAGCCAGGCGTGGGAAGGTCCCAAGATAATGCCAACTGGTTAACAGCTGCCCTCTGATCCTCTGTCAGCTCACTGTCTCATTTCTTGTCACCATCTGCCTTCTTCATGGAGCAATCAGCTACAGTAAGCTTAATGAGTAAAGTTGAGACAAAGTATCTGAATGTGGTGACATTTCTCCTGGATGTCAATGTCTGCCACATCTTCCAGCACGATGGTCGCTGTCTCTGGGGAGACACCTAGCAACGCATGCAGGACTGCAAAGTGCCCCGACTGTACTTTTACTTGAGTAAAGATTTTCAGTTCTCTACCCACCACTGCCGTGGAGAAAGCAGTGGCCTTTCATCCTCCCTGCCAAGTCACTTTGCACAAGGCAGCATTTATTTTACTACCACAAAAGAAATAAAAGAAGAAGACACTGCGCATGCGTGTGTGTGTATATGTGTGTGTTCATGAAGCCTAATGTTACCCTACAATTGTGTGTTATCAGTAAAATGTGTCTGAACTCCACTGCAGACTGGAGTCTCTGTAACAATGACAGATGTCTCTGTGAAACGTCTGTACCCTCTCTGCTCTGCATGATTAGAAACTGTGATGAACAGGTTGTGGGTCACATCTCTCTCTTGTCCACACACTGCCTCTCCGTCTTCATCTCTGCAGTTCTCATGCATTAGTACCTGTTGTTGACTGTGAAGCTGCTGGTGTGACATGCAGTGTGCTGATATTAGGTCTGTCTGCTGAGGCATAGACTGCCCTGACCAAAAACATTATAGTATTACAATAAAAAATGACTACAGTAGGGATGACCCCAAAGAGTCGAAGATTTGATGCTTCGATAGAAGCCTGATTTGACTGCCGATCTCACAGTCCAATCTTCATAGAGGTGTTATGACATGAGTCATTGTGCCATTTGGGCCTAATGGGGGTACTCAGTGTGTCAGTGAGCCGAGTTGTGCAGTCGGGACGTTCAAATTCTTTTTCAGCTTTAATGAACCACACAAAAAATATTATATTGTTTTAAACAGTGTGGTGGCAGAAAATGTATCTCTCTTATAATTCATGCTGATATTTATATATCTACCATTGGTTACTTAAGTCACCTTCTTTGGCATTATACTGTCCAGGGCATGCAAGGGTTTGTGTGTGTGTTTAAGAACATCTGTGAAATTGTTATGTCTTATGCCTTTCCATTCCCATTGGAGGTAGCGTTCCAAGGCCACTGCGTGAGGGAGCAGCCTCCCTGCTATGAATGTTATGTTTGTCCTCTGCTCGGGGCCAGATGTTACTAACGGCACTAGTTGGTGGATCTCTGGTCCACTTCTCTGTTAAATTCTCATTTAATTAATCAACCACAAGACAACGGTTTGTTGTAATTCATTTATTTGTTCAATTCTCCCCAAGGAAATAGATTAATTTCCACAACAAACAGTACTTGGAATTTGGAACAGACCAGCGAGGAGCCATGAGGTGCATGAAATTCTCAGCAGGCATGCACTCGGCACAAGATCGGTGAATGGCAGGCGAGCAGAGCAGAGAAAAAAGGGTCAACAATAAGCCACTATTTAAATTCTTAGTCGCGGACACCCCTAGACTATAGAAATACCATAGAAATAATAAAAAAAACAAAAAGTAATATCAGTTTTGCCATAGTAATTATATGTTTAACTCACAGTAGTAAATTGCTAAATTAATTTAATACTATTGCTTGGCTATGGTGAAGTTATGGTGATAGTTATACTATACTGTTTATATAGTATTACTATAGTGTTTTCCATATGTTTTTTTCAGATGCACTAGAAAATTACTATAGTATACATTTACTATAACATCATAGTAATACAATAGGAATGTGTCTATAGTGTGTACACTACAGAAACAAATTAATACTATGAACATCTAAATACATAGTACTACTATTGAAATATTACAGGGCTAGTATAGCTATTAAAATAGCACTACAGAAAAATCTATAGTAATATCATAGGCTAGCTGGTGACAAATACTGTAGAATACAGACTTATTATAGGACACTATACAATTTATATAAAGTATACTGTAGTAATACTATGGTTCATTTTTGTAAGGGTGGGGTTGGTTGAAACACTTTACAGTCTCTTCCATTTTTCTATGGCATCATTTATGTTAGAATATTCTAACAACCTGTTAACGAAAGGTTAAAGGCTCAGCTATAAATAATATGTTATTGTACATAAACGTTTTCTAAAATTAGGTGATTCATGATTAAAGTCATATTGTACATTCGTGCACACGGTTATTTTCTGATCCTTTAAAGGTCACAGAAACAGAAATGTACAGCTGATGCATTTAAGTTGAAGTTGAAGTCACTTTATTCTCTTTGGGGCGGGTGTAAGCTCTTAAAACTGGCATCCAGGTGCATAAGGCCCACCCCTGAAATTCATTATTTCAGTTTGCCCGGAGCGAGAAAAAGGTTTTCTTTACTTAGTAATTCATATTGCTAGCTGTTGTCCTGAGGTCTCTCTCTGTCTTTGGGCTACTTGCTTCACTAAAACTAACATTGGTGGTTAGGTAACAATGTGTTTTCCCCAACATAACAGAAACGATTGAGCATACAACCATGGCAGATTCATTTGAGTAACTTTTTTCATTATTTGGCAATTGAAGCAACTATGTGGTTATTCAAACATACAGTATTTGTGAAAGTTGTTACCTTCCAATCTGCAACGGAGGGCTATACTGTCGAGTCTGTGGTTAGTTTATTAAACACACACGGGAGCAGTGGGAGATGCTCCTGCTGTCCATACAGCAGACACACACTGAGTATGTTTTGTTTGATGTTCTTTTTTAAGGAACAGCAAAACCCTTTTTCAAATGAGAGAACATCCAGATTTTTGTCAGAAGTGCAGACAGTGTTGTTCCCATGGCAACTACTTATTGATTTCTATGATCCTGATCATGAAACTGGCCTCTCTGTCTCCCACAGTACATAGACATGAATATAAGCACGATGTCAACAACAGGATTAAATAGCAGGTAAGGCCAGAGTCTTTTGGGGCTTTTTTAACCTTTTTAGAGATCTTAAGAACAAGGCCAGATAAGTTTATTAGACCAGCAGCCTGTTGCACCAACTGTGTGTAGGTTCAAAGGTACTCTAGATATAACGTAAATTATCACTAAGTATTACTAAATAAAAGCAGTTGCATCAAAGAGATTACAAGTCAACTCTAAGTAACAACGAAATACATGCCTTAGGGCACAAACATAAAATGTAACAGAATTAGATTCATTAATGTTAAACAGCCGTTTTTCTGCCCCACAGGATCATTTTCCATTAATTGCATGTCATTTTGCAACACAGCAGTCCAGTAGAGACCTCATTAGTTGACATGATATTTCAATTACATCCAACTCAGAAAGCGAATTGCACTTTCGCTTTCTGAGCTAGATGGAAATTAAAATATCACATTTCGGTAACCATGATGATGGACCTCCTATCTTTGATCGTTGATGTTTCTCTTGCCTTAGTTATGACTTTATGTCCAAACTAGTTAGGTTCTGCCCAGGTAATTGTGTTTTTTTGGTAATTTTAGTAGCTGATTTAGTTACAAACTAAGTAGTTATTAAGCATATATTGTTGCCGGTTGCAAACAATAACCGAACCACCCGATGTACACAGTGTCTGTCTGGTTTCATGTGGACGTCAGTATATAAGGCTCGGGCCATCTTTCATACCTCCCTGACATTTCACCAGGGGATATGATAAATGACGGTATTTGTGTGTAAAAGCTGAGCTGTTGCTGATAGAAGCCATATGACATTGTCTAGCCTACAATGCTGTGTGTGTAATATGCAGTCAGCTCACTTAGTGCTGTACCAAATGTCATTATGTTTTATATTCCACGCCTCTATTGAGATTTTCAAATGAAGCTCTGAATGTCTGTTGTCATATTTTATGACATCATCACCCCAAAAAAATCCTCAAACAAAATCCTTAATTTGAATAAAGTGATTCATCGGATTAAAGGAATTAGTCTTTTTTTAATAAATCAATGTTGCCATAATTACGCAGATGACACACAAACACCATATCACCAGGGGACTCTAATCTCATCCAAGCGCTGAGTAAGTGCATTGAACAAATCAATGATTGGATGTGCCGGAATTTTCTTCAATTGAACAAAGATAAAACTGAAGTAATTGTTTATGGAGCCACATAATTCCACATATCTTGGTGGACAGCCATGTAAAGACAATTACAAAGGGCCAGAAATACATTACTGATCTTCTGCTACATTATGAACCATCCAGACCTCTCAGGTCGTCTAGGATCAGGTCTGCTTTCTGTCCCCAGAGTCAAAACTAAACTTGGAGAAGCAGCGTTCACTTTTTATGCACCTTGTATCTGCAGGTCGCCTGAAACTCTCAGTTCTTTTAAATCAAGGCTGAAGATCTTTGCTTTTTATTAAATCAAATGTGGGGCTTTTAATCAATATCTTTCTCTGCACTGTAACATTCACTCTCCTGTTTTATCTAGTGTTTAATTTCTATTTAACTCTGTAGCCATATTTAAATGCCTCGTTATATTGCCTGTTATGCTGCTTTTATGTAAAGCATTTTGAATTGCCTTGTTGTGAAATTGTGCGATGCAAATAAAGTTGCCTTGCCAAATGAATGTATCTGTTCAGTTATGGTGCCGTTAGGTTGCTGCAGGAACGCCCCGTTAATACAGGTGCTGCCTCTCCTGTGTGCGACAAGCAGGAGGGCAAACTGTTTTGTGACCACAGTGAAAATGTTTTTGAAAGGCCAACAAACATGAACTGAAGCAGAATATTTCATCAGATAAAAACGTGTAGTGAATTTTGTTGTGAACATTTATCTTTTTTCAATTCATTTAGATTTTTGGACTGTACAATGCAACAAGTTAGCCTATTGAAGATGTTTGGATCACAGGAGCTGGAAACAATCCCACAGCACAGCCACTATTTGGCAATTAATATGTTTCTTGTAATTCTATTTTGCTAATTTACAGGTCAGCCTCTGGGGTTACAGCCGCTGCTCAGCGA
This sequence comes from Micropterus salmoides, assembly GCF_014851395.1. Classification (NCBI taxonomy): domain Eukaryota; kingdom Metazoa; phylum Chordata; class Actinopteri; order Centrarchiformes; family Centrarchidae; genus Micropterus; species Micropterus salmoides. Next base: position 38,077,743 of record NW_024044348.1, on the reverse strand, counting down.
CAGAATGTGGAGCCAGAATATTTAAGTATTTTTATCTTAAAAAGCTTCAAAATCATTTCGGTGTCACACCGACTTGTAATAGGGATAATGGTGTCTCTATCATTGCCACTTGGAGCACCTGGTACTGCACTATGTAGCTGGAAGCCTGGGCAGGAAACCTTTCACAACAACGGTGTAATGCTTTACGGCACGTCAACAAGCTTTAACAAGAAGCTAGCTCGGTATTCTCAGTCTGGGTATCATATCAGGGGAAGCAAGGAAGAGAAAAGTGGGACCGAGCAAGAGACTGGACAAGAATAAATATGGAACTGGCTATTACTTATTGTCAGAGCTAAAAAGAACTATCCATCCATACTCAAGGTTGATAAAAAATAAATAAATAAATAAACCAAATATGCAGTTTTCATGTCACAGAAATAAACTTTAAAAACTGAGATAATCAATTTCAATAACTCTACTCATTAAATCCATTTCTGAAACCTTTTATTGTTCAATAAGTATACACTTTATTTTTAGACAGCCTTGTCAGGAGGTGAACAAATACTGGACACGCTGTATCTGCAGCGTGATCATCGCCGTCTCCACTCTCACAGCCACCAAACCTGCATGCATCCTGCAGGTTAGAGCTCATACGACTTCTGAGCTCCATGATTTCTACATCCTGTCTTACTCAGATGTACCTTACCTCTTCAGCACTAGAAACAGCGCCTCAATGTCCTCAATCTTACACAACAACATGACTTTAAAGTCCTGCTATAAACAGCAATAATTAGTACTTCATTAACTTAAACAAAATAAGTATAGTAAGCAAAGAAAGGCTAAAACACTGAGTCCAGGTTGTCAAATACAATAAAATCTTTATTAACCAGACCGGAAAATAACAATGGTTCCTTGTTAATGAGATGGACTATAACTTAAGCAGGTGTTTTTATGTCATGTTCATGCCATATTCAGGAGACGAGAAAAGAGAGGATGACATCTTCCCAGTGTTCACCAGATTCTATTGCATTCACAGACAGAGGTTAAAGAAAACACAGCAGCTCCTGCTTGTTTCAGTGTGTAAATAGCATGTGAGTGCATTACATTTGATACAGCAGGTAGAGAGGACTACCAACACTGGTAGATTTACTGTCATGTTTGGGAACATTGTGACACTGAGCGAGAGATGCTGCAGAGAGGAAACCAGTACCAGTCCTAATTGATGGTAAGAGCTTTTCCCCAGCTGGCAGAGCCAATGAGACATGAACACAGCATTATTAGACCTGAACATTTCCTCGCTGGATTGAGGACATCTTTGATGTTGTAGTACAGTGAGAGCTCAGTCTGAGGAGTGGTATTTATCCAACAATCACGGTGTCTTCGTCTGCAAACTCATAGTAGGGAACCTCCAGGTTGAGGGGGGCGGGGCCTTTCCTGATGCGGCCTGAGGCGTCGTAATGTGAGCCGTGGCAGGGGCAGTAGTAACCTCCAAAGTCGCCAGCGTTGGCAATGGGCACGCAGCCCAGATGCGTGCACACCCCAAGGACGATGACCCAGCTGGGATTGATGACCCGGTCCTTGTCGTGCTGAGGGTCGCGCAGCTCTCCCATGTTCACGTTGGCCTCTGTGGCGATCTCCTTCTCTGTGCGGTGGCGGACGAACAGCGGTTTGCCTCTCCACTTGAAGGTCATGTTTTTGCCTTCGGGGATGTCGCTCAGCTTGATTTCGATCTTGGACAGGGCCAGGACGTCGGCCGAGGCGCTCATGGAAGAAACAAACTGAGAGACCACCGTCTTGGCGGCATAGACGCCCACCACGGTTGAGGCCCCGGTGACCAGGTACGAGAAGACTCTTCGTGATTCACTGCTTTCCTGGGAGGACTTGTTGGGGTCGACCACGTCCGGGCGCCTGTAGTCGGAGAAGTCTGGTACCCTGACGTCTGTGTGGGCAAATCGGACTCCTGCACAGCCTGCAGACAAAAACAAATGGTTCATCAGTTAAATGCGTAGGCTACACTATCAATTTGACGCAGAAGTATAAATTGCACTTTAGACTGCATACCAGGGCTGCTCCATTATGGCAAAAAACATAATCATGATTAGTTTGGTCATAATTTAAATCACAATTATTAACACGACTCAGGAAACCTCACGCATTTATTGACCTTTTAAAATGTAATGCTTTATGCATTATCAAAAATAGCTTGAGAAATAAGAAAAAGTAATCAATATTATTAACTTTAATTTAGTGGAGCAGAGCAGGTGACAAGTTAAGTACTCCAGTTGACGACAACTCTTTACGTAATAACGCTGAAATGCAACAGTGATGTTCTGTCGGGAGAGGCAGTGACTTGAACTAATGGTGAGAAAAGTATAAATCCAATAATAGGGGTGGGAGAAAAAAAAATGTATTCTTAGATGCATCGCAATGTGGACGTGGAAGATTCTGACTCGATTAACAAATGTTAAAAAATCGATTATTTTTTGTTTTATGTTTTCCGATGTAAAATATGTAATTTCACATCATATTGGACCATTATTTTACCATATCTCTGAACAAATACTTGGAAATGCTGGAGCAGATAAATAAACAGCCAAAGATCTACTAGGTCTACTGGAGGAACTCCAACCTTTAGATCTGGAGAAAGTAATTTGGTTGGTTCTGTTGCTCCACAGTGATTTTACAGTGATGGCACAGCATGTTTTGGGCGTCACCCCTAAGCAGGAAAACCCTGTTAATGTGACCTCAGAATCATTGTAGATACGACTGTTCATGTTTGCCTTTTGTGTCTTCATTTTACAGCTTCTGACATTTATCTGTAGACATTAATATAAAAAACAGGCAGCATGAGAAGCCCCTACACTGCTGCGTATCTGGTGTGTGAGGTTGAATGAGAGCGAGCAAGCAGCAGAACATGACGGTGAAAAAATATATGCACTAAGTTTCTGTCTGGTAGCAAACGTGCAGTGTAAGTAACAGTGTGTCTGTTAATAAAAGTCTGTAGTTTCCCAAACTGCTGGACAAGTGAAGGCTGTAAGCGCTAGCTAACATCTCCCCTGTACAGCACGTTTTGGCTGTTATGCAACATTGGCTAAATTAGAAACAATGTAATATTAATTAGCTGTATGTCATTACTAACATACCTACTTAGCAATGGTTGAGATCATCAGGTACAAGCTCAGACTAAACTGGCATGCAGCTCTGTTCTGTACACATACTGTACATCCTGATAATTATATTTCAGTTTTCAGGAGTCTGACAACTGGTTGTTAAAGAAATGAAGGTGGTGACCATGGAGCTGAGGTGAGTGAAGTACATTAGGGATGCAAACTAGTCCCTTTAAGCTAAGAGATTTATCTTTTGGATGTTAATGCACAAATTAAATGCTTAGTAATTATCCAGAGATTCCATATAGAAAAAATGATGCATCAAGATACATCGATAATCGTTTTATAACCGTATCGCAGCTCTCTGAATCGTAATCGAATCGTGAGGTGCCGTGAGGAAAGGCTCCGCTGGATTTAACACAAGATAAAACAAGTGTCATTGTGATTAGTTGTTGTAGATTTGTAATATGCTGACACCTGCATTATCTTCCAGCTGTTTGGCCCTGAAACTATATTTGGGAGTGCACTGGTTTCTTACACTAATTTAGCCTGGCTCTTAGCTGTAATGTCAGACCTTTCTCCACACTAAGTTGCGGCGTTGTGCTACCGCAGGAGGAAGTACGGTTTACTTAGTAAAGTACGTAGAGCTGGTACCTAACAGTCCGCACCGTTCTGCTGACGAAGGATGGTAGCAAGAAAAAATTTAATTTTGTACCGTAAAAAAACCATTCCCACTGCACTTTAAAAACCTCCCACATCTCACTATAGCATGGACTGAGACAGGTGCCATTACAATAGACAACAGCTCCCCTCTAAGCAGGGAGAGGAGACCGAACAACACGTGAATGATAAAGGACATCACATTGCATACACCTACTTCATACTAGACACTCTCAATATTAGAGAGTGACACTAAATTGCACATCCTGAATTTGCACAATATACACATCTTAGATTTGTAAATATATTTTTTAACATAAATTTTGTACATTATGGTCTGGTCTAAGTTTTTGTCATCTGTGTGAATTTTGCTGCTGCAACATCCCCTCCGGGATCAATAAAGTTCAAAGTATAATTAGAAATTACACAAACTAACCTAAAATGTTCGGCTGTATGAACATGTTGAAGTGATGTGTACAGGGCTGCAACAACAACAACAATTATTGGCAGTGGCAATTAATCGTCGATTACTTTTCTCCAATAATCAATTAGTTGTTTGGTCAGTAAATGATGAAAAATGTTGAACAGTGTTTCCCTAACCCAAGATGATATCTTCAAATGTCTTGTTTTGTCCACAACAAAGATATTCAGTGTACTGTCAGGGAGGAGTAAAGAAACCAGAAAATATTCACATTTAAGAAGCTGGTTCTTTCAAAACGATTCAAACCGATTAATCAAAATAGTAGGCAATTATTTTAAAAGTTGACAACTAATTGATAATCATTGCAGCATTACTGTAAACAGGAACTTTATTACTTCTGCAGCTGCAAACACAATACACACCCTTAACACTATCAGGCTGCCACCTGAGCATCCAGCCCGTCTCTCAGCGCTGTAGCCAAACTGAACGCGCCACACGTACGTTTTACCAACGCCTGATAGTGACTCGTTACTACTTGACTTCAAATTCCTTTTTAATGGATGCATTTTATTCTCTGACTACTTTTCTCATGTTTGTAGTTTAAGAGAGAGAGAGAAGGAGAAAAGTGAGGGAGGTGGTCAGTCTCCTGCTCTGTGGTCACGCACACAGCATTCAAATGCAGCTCAATTCTACATGTGGGCCTAGTTGTTCTCATTTACAGATGTTTCTGCTTCTGTTGTCAGACAACTGAACAAGGATGAAGTGTGATGGCAAAATACTGACATGCAGTCATTACCGAGCTGCAGATATAATTATACGATCACGACTTCGTCAGACAATATAAACAAGAATACAGCTTAATGACAGCAGCTGTGCTGACATTTAAAATGACAGAGAAAGTTAGAAGCAACAAAAGTTGTCCTATTCAAGTACAGCAACAAAGCATCTAAATAAGCTAAAACATAAAACTCATCTATAAAACAATCAAAACTATATAATGTTTCCCCTGAGGAACAAATGCTCCACTTTTGAAACCTTTCAGTGGACATTAAAACCACGACGCAGCTGTGACTGAGCTGAGATGCAGCTGGATGTGCACACTGCAGTGTAACACCTGACTGATTTGTATAAAAAGGATTCATCAGATTATACCAAGAAATCTGTTCCAAATTCTACTTATACTGTTCAAGAAGGTTTATAAAAAGGTTTTTCCCAGGGTGCAAAATGAACTTTTTTGTCCACAAGCCAAATGGTTAGTGATTGTTCCAATTTTACCAGCCATTCAATAGAGTACCATTGTTTGTTGGCTGGTGAGTGAAATCTATCAGACACTTGCATATTTTACCAGCACTTGGCTGGTGCAAATTTTGTGCCGCTTTTTATATGGCAGGTGATTTGACTTGCAGTCAGAGCCTGTTGCTTCCTCTTCATCTCCTCAGTCAGCACACTGTAGCATTCTATATATTTCTCCTTGTAACTTTTAGAAATTATCCACCCTTAAACAAAACGTGCCAAACGTGTATTTAGACCCATTTTTATACACTGATGAGTTAACATTTAGCTGCTTCGTAATAAAGCCTTATGGTGGCTGGCTGCTGGAAAACTTACATGTAATGTAGTTAGTGAGACAAAGCGTCAAAAAGACACTCTGAAAGGACACACTGGGCAGAGTAGATGAAAAAAGTGTGCTGCCAGAGATCCCTCTGGCTAACACAGTTAGACGACAGTAAAATCTGGTCTGATGACAGCCATGACTGCAGCGTTTGTAAAATACTGGACAGGTGAATAACACGTGAACAGCTTTATGCGCCTAATTTACACGGAAAACATGGGTGCACACTTGCAAAACATACTAAGTCTAATGTTAATACTAATCAAGTCACAGTGGTGACATGGGGACATTGAAGGAACCCAACACTGATAATGTCTTTGAAACGGCTAACGCTGGTTGATAAGGTCGGTGGAGGCAGACTGTCCAAGTTCAGTATGTTCCAACCCACAAAGATGCTGTCAGCCGCAAACTCACGGAATAAGACCGACGTTATCTATGCTAGATGTTGACCTCAGGTGTAGGCCGCTCTTCAGCCACCCAGGCTAAGCGAGTGTTAGCTAACAACCTGGAAAAGCCGGCTGTTAACATTAACTAACTTAAGCTAACTAAGTTACGATCTATTCACTGGGTTGTGTTTATCGATGATAAATGTGACTTTTCAGTACACAGATAGCCCATTGTATTCGACATTGAGAGTCAATGCACATGTTAAAACAGAAAGTTGACATAGCAAGCTAACGCTAGCACTCAATGACAGACTTACCATTGATGCTAACCGTCACAGCAGGCCCTGTCTTTGGGCTTTGACCGTTCAGCGATTCGCGGCACAGGAACTGTTTTTTCGGGTTTAACAAAATCTTCTCTCCCTTTACAACAACACCAGGTACCAGAGCTTTCAGGGGACCAGCAACCGCAAAAGCCGTAGCCTGCATGTAAGGGGAAAATGCCCCTGACCGGGCAGCAAGGGACATCATGTTTTCGCCGAACTACTTTTGCGACGACCTTGTGTGCCTTGACTGGGCAGGCAACGACATGACGTAAGGAAATGCGTAATTACGTTGAACGTAGAGTTACGTAATAGCGTTCAAAATACATCCGTGGGAAAAAAATCTCTGAATCCTGACATTGTTGTGTTGTGTGTTGTGACAATAAAATTCTTCATCTTATCTCTTATTACGTTTATTTATGAAAATCAGCACAGCTGATTTAGCACGGTTAAGGGCAAAATAATAATGTAGATTAATCAGCAAATGCAAAAGTATACAAAAAAAACATAGAATGTTAATAAGTGAGAAATATTGAAGAACAATGGCTGTTATGACAAACTCAAAGACACTTTTATTTTTACTACTACTACTACTACTACTACTACTAATAATAATAATAATAAATAATAATAATAATAATAATTTATTATTATTATTATTATTATTATTATTATTATTTGTATAGCACTTTTTGATACATGGTAACAAAGTGCTTCACAACAATCCATTTAAAACATTGACAAGTCAAATAAAAAAGTCACAAAGTATCATACTGAACACTTAATCAACGCAATCATATACCAACATGAAGGTAACTTTAATGCCAGCTCCTTTTATCTTGAACAAAATTCATGTGATATCTAAAACAGTATTGGATTTCTTGTGTTATGTTTCTTATGTTATGTTTCTTCTATGTTATGTGTAACAGAACATTTTCTGTTAGCAGATCAAGGCAGCAACCTTTCCCTTTAACTGTGGTAATGTTTTCCCTGACTTCTACTGGGATTATTGGAGTAAATCTGTTTATTTGGAAACTAAATTGCTGCACAGCTAAACAGCTGAAAGGTTTCAGATATCATGAAGGTATCCAGACAGAAACACTGTAGAAGAATCAGATTTCTGTGTTGTTTCTCTGAAGCATCGACTCAGAGTTTCTGGAACAGGGCCCAGGTCTTAGTGATTCGTTGTTTTCACTTTGTTTTTATTCCTGGAATTCTTCCAGTCCGTGCTTGTTATCTACTATCAGTGCTTTGTCTGTGTTTTATAGGAACTTCGTTGGAACTCTTTGTTTCTTAAAGCTTCCAGTGAGGTAATCACTCCCATTGTATTCCCTGTCAACATGTAATTATCATTTTCATTTTGCTTTGTATATAAATTTGCAGAGCTGTCGAGCACACAGCACTTCAGATGTGTTGCAGTCAAAGGGTTTGCTTTAGCTGCAGAATTCAGCACGGTAAGGCATGAAATCCACTTCTATCTTTGTCATTACAGGAAGGGTATTGTGTCATTATGGTAGTTAAAAGTGCAATAAAGTTTTTTTGCATTGTACAAAGTTTTTGCATTTGATTAATATTAGTTTTCTCCTTCTGAAGTTCTAGGTGCGTACTGACTTACTGAGGACTGTATATCCGTGTGTAGACAGGAGATGTTTAAGCAGTATATCAAAGAGGTTCTCCATCAAGTGGACCCAGAAGCGAATTTCATCTACCATGGAAGTTTAATAAAGAAGGTGGATCTCCTGACACTGGTCAAGAAGAAGAAGAACACATTATTTTCCACTGATTATGAGGTGATGGATGTTACATTTGCTCATCTTCTGCCAGAATTTGCTTCATTCTCTGAGTATACAGGTATGTACACAGACGCACACACAACACAACACAAACAAATCTACACCTGTCAGTCACAGTGCTGGACTTGAAGTAAATTCCATGCTTTCCAGAAGAAACAGTCATCAAGGATTACCAGTACAGTGGCCAGAACCTTGTGAAAGCTGACATACATGGAGGTGTTGGGAAGGACTCAGCAGGCGTCAAAGGAGAAGCACACAGTGAACAAAAAGTCTCATCTGTCTCCATTAAAGCGAAGAAAGCTGACATTGTCAAGTTGAAGGAGAAATACTGTGGCCAGTATGTCTCTCTCTCTCTCTCTCTCTCTCTCTCTCTGTCTCTCTCTCTCTCTCTCTCTCTCTCTCTCTCTCTCTCTGTCTCTCTCTGTATCTCTCTCTCTCTCTCTCTCTCTCTCTCTCTCTGTCTCTCTCTGTATCTCTCTCTCTCTCTCTCTCTCTCTCTCTCTCTCTGTCTCTCTCTGTCTCTCTCTCTGTCTCTCTCTGGGCCGGGTTTTCACGAACACAGCAGCGCGATGCAGATCATGGTCAGGTGCTCCCTGCTCAGTGCGTCATGGTCATGTCAAATGCACTTATGGGGTATTGTAAAAAAGTAGTAGCTAGTAGAGAATATTGAAAATAAATAATTTAATTCAAAACAAAAATGCTGGCAGAGCACACATTAAGTGGCACAACCTCATTCTTTGAACTTTAAAATCAAATGTTTCTATGGTAATTGAATGGAATGCTTCAGTTAACTAGCTTAAATTTATATCTTCTTAGCAAAACAGATGTGGTGTTTAAAAACACTAATGCAACTAATGTGCATTTTTGTACGACATACATATGTATCTGTCTATTCAGAGTCACACCTCTGGCACACATAAATTGCCTGGCCTGAGGTGTGAGCATCGTTGGCCCATTTGTTGCATTTCACACACTGAAACCACATCTCCTTTGGAATACTATTTGCAAATGGATCCAACACAGATGAAGCCAAAAGATAAGTCAGCTGACCTAGTAATATAATCAACAAGCTGCTTTACCAAATCACAATACAGAGTCAGAGTAAGGTAATTTATGTAAAAATCATTGGCTGTACTTCTGATTGACTTGTTCTTTAACTTCACCTGCCTGAGTGCCTTTAACATTTTGTCAGGGGGTGTACTCATCTGTTGATAATTTCTAATGATCTTTCTTCCTTCCTTAAAAACACATTTGAATTTACCTGAGTATACAGGTTTATTTGTCTACTACCTTTGTTGCCTAACTAAATTAATGACTGTATGAAGTAATGTGTGTTTGTGTCTACTAACACACTACATGTTTATTTGTACTGGGGGCAAGTTTTCACATGTGACGACTCGCCCCAAAGTCATGAAGACAACTTGCCCCAAATAGAAACATATGCTAATGTTGGCTAAATCTCAAAGTTAGCCCAACATAGTTCTTCAGCTGAAGTATCAAAAGGAAGTTGAACATAGAACAAGAAGTCACACAAAATGTCCATTTGATTTTTCAGATAGAGCCTCTAGTGTTGGAGTTCGTCCAACGTCACAACTTACCCCGCTCTCCCCTACTGCTGTATGTCATTAGTTGTGTAGGTATTTGGTCCTAAACCAAAGTATTGGACACATTCAAATGTTGACCTGATGAGAACATCTTTGTCAACCCTTTTGATACAGGTTATACCAAAGACAAACTCAGGTAGTTCTAATGTCTAATGATGTGGCAAGACATCTGAAAGTTTTTTGTGAAATTGTATTTCACACTTTGTTAAACCATGTCTCTGTCCCTCCAGATGTGCTGACTGTAATATCTATATGTCTTTCTTTCTCAATAACCAAATTACATTGAAGCCCAAAGAAAGATTCTCCTGTTTCCCACCCTCTGCTTCCTGTCTCACCTTTAGGAAGATTAACACTGGCTACATACCCAAACTGAAGAAGGGAGAGGTGCTGGCTTTTGTAGATAAGATCGTCTTCAACACAGCAGATGTCACCTTATCTGGAAAAACTGGAGTGGACGGCTCCTGTGAAGCAAGTTGGAATGTGTTTGTGAAGTTCTTACTGGCAGTGAGTATGACAAATATGCGTTTCTTGAAAACAATCACCTGTATGGTATGGAGAAGCCTTTTTCCTACAGCAACAAATAATAATTTTGTGTTAAATTGTTTTCATAAAAGAGTGACCTGACTGCAAAACGCAGCAAATTTATTGTAATTTAATTTGGACTTAAAGGTGCTTATGTTCACTATGAAATGATGATTGAAAATGACGTATATTGTCTTTCTAATATGTGCAATTCAGTGGAAGCTGTTTGCATAATTATGAGGGCTGAAATTTCAATCCATTTTGCTACTCTTAGCCTTAGTTTTTACATTTGGAGGGGTTGCATTGATGAATACATTTGAATATTGGAGATAATGTCATTACTCCGCGACCCTGTATGCAAGATGAGCGGGTGACGATGGATGGATGGAGATAATGTCATAACAATGGCAGGTTGATTAATTGAAGCTTGAGTGCAGGACTTTTACCACAATACTGATTAAGCCTCTCACAGCCACGTAAATCTCTCTGCACTCGCAATATACCAGAGATTTTAAATCAGGTGTCTGTGGCGACATTCCCACACTGATGAAACTGGTAGTGATGTTTTTTATGCCAACCATCAATGATTGGTTTGCTAGAGGGGAAGCGACTGTAGTGACGGCAGCAACTCAGTATGGCAGAGCCTTTACATTATAAGCACTGAAGTGCCTTTGAACCGTGATGTGTTCACTTACTGTTGTACACAATGAATTGCCTTTGAATGGTGATGCAAATGTTTGAACTGAAGAAGTGATTTGAATCAGCAAAGGGATGTTTTATTTCCACCTCTACTCTCCACAAACATATTGAATAAAATATCTACAATATTAGCCCCAGTCTTCTCCCTCAGGGTGGGGGGGGGTCCTTAAGAACCACTGTTTCAGACTGTATAAAGCCTGTTAGATGTTTCCTGTTAATTTTTGTAAAATGTTAGTGCTCACTTACAGAGCCATATACGGCCAGGTTCCACAATATATGATAGACCCTCTGCACCTCCACACCAGGAGCTGAGCTCTTAGGTCCTCTAAACAGGTACAAGCTTTTCTTGGGGATTGTTTTTTCCACTAAGCAGTCCCCAAGTTTTAGAATAGCGAAGCCTGAGGTCTTTGGACTTTGTGGACACTTATGAAAAGCAAATAAAACCCATCTGTTCAAACAGGCGTTTAGGTAGCATGTAGCAGCTTATTGTATGTTTTAAATGGTGTCTTCTGGTCCCCTTCTATATTCAATGGTATTTTATCTCAGCTTGAATTATTTGATTCTATTTGATTTTGTTTTTTTCACTGTGAAGCACTTTTTTACTGGTGTGAAAGGTTCTATATAATTAAACTTTGCTTGCTTCCCGTGGCAGTAGGGCAGTGGTTCATTTTATCCATTTAAAGAGAATACATAAAGAAATGTTGTGTCTCAAATCAGTAGAAAAACAAAGAAAAATAACACAATTACCAATAAGACGAAAAGCTAAAATGTGATCTAAGAATGACAGTTGACATGTTTACTGGAAAAACGTTTAAGGTTAAGTTGGTTAGACAGTGTTAACAACAGAATGTCTTTCTACGCCTGTGTGTTTACCTGTGGTATTTATTGTTTAATTAGGGCAACAAGAAGACAGAGAGCTCTTTTACTGTCCCAGCAGGCCAGGTTTATGCGTACAGCCTCAAAGAGATCAAATTTAATGATGAAGAGATTGGTAAGAAACAAATCACCTGCATCTGTAATTGTAAGATATTGATTGGATGCCAATTTATTAATTCTGAGATTTACTTGTCTTTCATTCTTTAAAATGACTCACAAGAGTCACTGTGCACATTGGGAATGCAACCCATCATCCTCCATCCAAAAGAAACATTTAGAAACACTTTCTCTTCTTTCTGTTTTCAGTGTTTAAATGTCGGCAGTTTCACTGATTTCTTCTCTGATTCCATAACTGCCTGTTCATCTAGTTTCAGTGATTATGTGACACCTCAGTGCTTTTACTGCTTACTCTTTAACTCACAGTTAAAGCCCTCTCAGGTCTCACATCTCTTCTTCACCTCTAAACAATAGCAATCTTCTTCACCTCTTCAAACTCACACAGCTTCCACAGGGCGTGCCCAATTACTTCATCTGCATTCAGTGTACTTCCATTGACACGTAAACTCCTTTCAGGACTTGTGCTTCGGAAGACCCTTTCAGCTCGATCTCTCTCTTACACTTTTATCACTATTTTCAGTGCTTACACTTAAAACACAGCATCAACTTCTTTCAGCCTTTCCAATTTAACTGCTGTTTAATCTTTTAGTAATTATGTTTGAACTGCCTCTTCCACTTTTTCAAAACATCAACTACTTCAAGTGTTTCAACTGCAATTTTTTTATCAGAAAGTGTAGCCGTTTCTTATCTCTGTCTGTGCATTTGTGTTTAAACTAGCTGCCAAAAAAATATTCCTGGGACCAGACGCATTTGAATCTGACAACTGTACTGCGGAGACACTTGAGGGTATGAGTGTGTCTTAAATTTGTGCAGACTTTGATTCCCTCCAGACATGCCCCTGCTTATTCAGTCATTTTGGTGACATGATGTTAAGAGCAACGTTTTAACTGCCATTTAATGTTAAATTATTATTATTAGTATGTTATTATGTTTAATTATTGAGTAATTGCATTTTAACTGCCACTTTTTCAGAAGTGTGTCTCTGTGTGTGTTTAAACTAGCAACCGAAGCAGCCCTGGCATCTGATACATTTGAACCTGACAACTGTACTGAGAAAACCTTTGAGACCATGCAACAAGTGCAAGAAGGTTTGAGTGTGTGTTTGTGAGTGTATTTGTCATTCCCTCAGACAGGCCTTTGCAAATTCTGTCATTTTGGTGGAAATGATAACCCCAAAAGCATAAAATGCAAGTGGCACTGACTGTGTAAACTGTGGTGCAGTAGCTAATGAAAGCACTGTTACTGCTTCTGTAGAGTTACTGAGGACAGACGCTGTTTTACAGCCGCTGGCTCAGCTTCCCCAGGAGACTCGCTTTGCTCTGTCCAAGAGCCTCAGTCAGCTCCCAGAAGACAGGGACGCTCTGGCTCTTCTAAAGAAAAAGGTATTTCTTTCTTATGTCGCTTTTTAAATAATGGTTTTTGAAATAGCCAAGAAAAGAGAAAGGGAATGTGTGGAAGGGTTTTAGTTTGTGGCGATGGAGAAGTGGATAAGAAACATGCCTGTGGTATGTGGTTTGATCACCACTGTGACATATCCACACTTAACCCCTAGTTGCTCCAGAGGCGTGCGACCTCTGACACACTTAGCAATTGAAAGTCGCTTTGGATTCAATGACTGATTATTAAATCAATCCCTCAGATCTGAAACTTTTTAGAGCGAAACTGAAAATAGACAGTCATTTTTTTCTTTGTTAAATAATATTTGAAAGTGTCATCACGTAGGAATGATTAAAAAGTCTTTTTGTCTCCCTCAGCTGGATCAGTGGCGTGAAGGTGAGCGGTCAAAGCAGCCACAGTCCTGGTCTGACTGTTCAGTGCTGCGTCTGCTCACCAAGTCTGAAAACACTGACGTTATTCTGGAAGCTGTTGACATGCTGGTCAGCGCGATGGACAGTGAGTCAGCTGTATACTGTGTGTCTTATTGCCTTGCTGTGTGCATGTTGTCTCTTACTGGGTGTGGAAGGTGTATTCTTGTATTTGTATTTTTCATACAAAATCAAAGTTTGTGTGTTCTCACATGTTATGCTGCAGTGTACACAGACACGGTTCTGTACTGTGATTGGTTGTGGTGTGAAAATTGTCTGTTTACCTTGGAAGCTGCGCTGTCATGAACAGAGTTCGATCTTTACTGCTTTGCGGAAAATAAGCAGCAGCAGTCTGACATTTTGTCTGATTCAGCCCACATGCGCCAACAGTTTCTGTTTTTTTTACACAGAACTACCAGAGAGTGTGCCTTCGCTCATAGGCAACTGCCATCCTGACACACTGAAAGGCCTGAACCAACTGGTAAGTCCACTGGTTTACTAGCAGGTGCAAATCGGGAATCTCAGTGTCCCAGTCAATTAAAGGTTCAGTGTGTAAGATTTAGTGGCATCTAGCGGTGAGGTTTCGATTTGCAACCAACTGTCTAGTCTACTGCTCCCACACACACACACACACACACACTTCAAAGAGCGTAGGATAGCTATGGTGGCTGACACAGGACAAAAGATGTCGTCATCTGAGACAGCAGAGAGTAGTCAGTCGAGGAATGAGGTTTCTTTAAGTAGATGTATTAAGAAATTATATTTTTATTAATTATTCAGTAAAACCATATGTTATTGTGACTTGGCCACTGACAGATAACGTGGAAAATGTAAGCCAAGAGTGTGAAACACTGTCACTGTTTCTGCACCACAGTCCTTTATAAAACACATAATATATAAAGTTTATACCAACATGGACAAGGGAAACACATTCGTTTTCTCTGTGATTATGAACCCTCGCCAAAACTGCCCGCCAGCAATAATATCTGGCCCGCAGCAAGATTATGGTGCTTTGATCGCGGCAAAAAATAAAAATAAAATAAATCCTTTGAAATAGATCTCAGCCATGGCAGCAACAGTTACATAATCACTCCCTCCTTAGTGATTTTGCCTACAAAATAAAAGCGTGAGAACTTTTTTTGCAGCAATGCTTTTTAAAAGTTTTTATATAAAATATATAGTTTTATTGAATTTTAAAACCATTAGGAAAAATGTGCAGTAAAAGCAGAGTTTATCATCCATTGGCATGTTACATTCAATCAAACGGGAAATAAATGTAATAACCTCCTTCCAAAAAATCTGAAGTTGCCACATACAATAAAGAACAGTTCCCTTATACCACACATTTTACACAGACATCAGGTATATTGGAATTAAAATGGTGAAGTTTTACAGGAGTAGTATAGGTTCTAAATAACCATTTATACTGCAGCAATCTAAACCTAGTGTTAATAGTTTGCGTCTGTGCCAACAGGCAAGAATTGTTCCACTTATCATCTGAAATTTCTGTTTGTAAATCAGTTTTCCATGCTTGTAAATATGAAAGACTACTTTCTTTTGAGGAAAGTAGTAAAATGTTGTAAAATTTGGAAAGCAGGCCTCTACTGTGATGATGGTTAACGGCTATGTTCTCTATAGTGGAGAGTGGGAGTTTCACAGTAGATTTTAGTTGGGTAGTGATGAAACGTCTAACCTGTATGTACTTAAAAAAGTGTTTTTTGGGCAAGCCATATTTATTTCCCAATTGCTCAAAAGACAACAATAGTCCTTCACTATATCGGTCCCCAATTTTATTCAAGCCATTATTCAGCCAAATTCTAAACCCCATGTCTGCTCTTCCTGGTTTAAATCTATCATTTCCCCAAATTGGCGACAAACATGAGAGCTTAGATACCTCCGACAAGGCATAATGAGATTGGTGCCAGATTGATATTGTATTTTTGTTTAATTTAATAAATATATTTAATAAATAAATGCATAAAGATAAGATGTCAAAGGTAGCTTCAATGTATTGTTCTCAATGTGTATCCAGGATGGTGTATCAGTGGTAGAAAAATAATAAGTAGCAGCATAAAGTTGAGCTGCCCAATAGTACAACTTGACATTAGGCAATCTAAGCCCCCCTCGGTCATATGGCAGATATAGAAGGGACAGTCGCAACCTGGGGCGTTTACTATTCCATATAAATTTGGTAAAGGTTTTATTCAAGGAGGAAAAGAAGGAGGCTGGAATGTGTAAGGGGATGGACTGGAAAAGATATAAGCATTTTGGGAGAATGGACATTTTAATAATATTAATGCGACCTATCATAGAAATTGGCATCCGACCCCATCTTTCTAAGGAATCCAATACATTTTTTACTAAGGGGTCATAATTAATAGATACAGTTTTCTTTATGTCAGGATTTATTTTAATTCCCAGGTATATGAAGCCTTCATAGGTACGTGTAAATTGTGTTTGTATTTTAGGGTTATTTTTGTTCAGCATTAACAGGGACAGCCTGGACAGACCTCCCTAGATCAGTTAAAAACAAAACGACGTCATCTGCGAAAAGAGACAAGCGATCTTCTGTTCCTCCGATTTGAATACCAGTAATATCAGGGGAATTACGTATTGCCATAGCAAGTGGCTTGATAGCAAACAAGAAAAGAAGGGGCGATAATGGGCATCCTTGTCGTGTCGATCTACATAGGCTAAAAGGTCTCGATAACTGGCTGTTTGTTATAACTTTGGCTATGGGCTCTGTATATAGTAATTGAATCCATTTCAAATATTTTTCTCCTAAGCCAAATCTTTTGAGTGTCGCAAAAAGATAACACCATTCGATCCTGTCAAATGCCTTTTCGGCATCTAATGACAGAAAGGCGTGATATGTGATTCAATCCTCCGAGCTAGAGCCTTGCATAGTATTTTGGTGTCACATGACATCAAGGATATAGGCCTGTATGAGCCCATATCTGTCGGAGCTTTACCTGGTTTTAACAGTGAAATGGTTGCCAATCTTAAGGATGGGGGTAGAATGCCCTTCTCATAGGACTCATTATACATTTCAAGTAGATGAGGTAATAATTTATCTGAAAATCTCTTATAAAGCTCAATAGGCAGGCCATCAGGGCCAGGGGCTTTGCCTGTATTCATATGGGTGAGTGCCTCCTTAAGTTCTTGAATGCTCAGTTTTCCATCTAGATCATTTTTAGTTTCCTCTGACAAGGTTGGGAATTGAAGTTGGTCCAGAAACTGATCCTGTTTATCCATATTATCTGGATATTGGGATTTATATAAATTTTCATAATATTCTGCAAAAGCATCATTTATACATTTTGGATCCACTAAATTCTCTCCATTGTCAAGTACAATTGAATTAATAGCCCTACTTGTCTGTATTTTTTTAAGCCTCCAAGCCAGGAGTTTTCCTGCCTTCTCACCCTGATCATAGTATGACACAGTAAACTAGTTGCTATTTTATTGGTAGTGAGTTCATTATATTCAGATTTTAACAGGAGAAGCTTTTTATACTTTATATATTTCAGTGTCATCACAGTAATACAGCTGGTCCTGCAGTTCCTTTATTTGCTTGTCAATGTCTTTCAATATATTTAGATGTATTTTAGATTTATGCCGAGTGTAGCTCATTATTTCCCCCCTTATATAAGCTTTAAATGCTTCCCATTTTATTGATGCACTGGTCTGGTCTTTATTAAAATTAAAATATTCCGTTATTTTTTCTTCAAGAAATTCCTCAAATTCTGCGGACTTCAGCCATTTAGCTTGAAACCGAAATGGAAGTGGAGATGAATAATAATTGGGAAACTTTATTGATAAGATAATTGGGGCGTGGTCAGAGAGTAGTATAGTCTTATACCAGCAATTCTGAGTCATAGATACCAGACCAGAGGACACCAAAAAGAAATCTATCCGAGAATATGTTTTGTAGGTAGCAGAAAAACATGAATACTCAGTCTTGCTCGGATAAAGTTGTCTCCAAATCTCCACTAAATTAAGATCATTCATAAATTTTCCAATCGTTTTCCTGGCTTGTTGGTGGGAAGTGTCGGAGCTATTTGAACGGTCTACTGCAGGATGTATCACACAATTAAAATCTCCTCCGATGATGAACTGGCCACTATAAGCTGACATAGTTAAAAAGAAATGTTGGTAAAAGGCAGGATCATCCCCATTGGGGGCTTATAAACATACCAAGTTAACTAATGTAGAGATTATAGTTCCACTAAGTATAATAAATCTCCCAGATGGATCCAAATATTTATCTTTTAGATCAAAGGGAACTGATTTATGAATCAATATTATGACCCCTCTTGCATAAGTCGTAAAACTAGAGGAGAATACCTGACCAGGCCACCTGGATCTAATCTTCTTCTTATTATTATTATTATTATTATCTTCATCTACCACTCTCTTGTAAGAAACACACTTTACTCTTCATTTGTTTAATTCTGCCCAGCACCTGTTTAAGCTTGACAATTTTGTTCAGACCTCTTACATTCCAACTAGACACATTTATAACTGAGGTATCAAACATAAATTATATAATAGAAAATATTAAAAAAGGAAAAAAAAAAAAAAAGGGTTGTCCCCTTCTTAATCACAATTTCAGTCATCAAACACAAAGAATATGGAGTGAGCCCCTTATCACAAAACCCCACACATTTCCACAAACGAAATGTGATGCTAAACCCTTTAAGACTAGGAACTTGGGTTATATAAAACGTTTCATCCACATAGTGGGTAACGTGTAAATCTGCACACATAACATAGCCACACATGGGCTAGCTGTAGTAGAAATGTTTGGACCATAATGAAACTTGAAGGACATAAATGTGCACCCAGTGCGCGATAAATAAAAAATCTACATGAGTTATACAACAAATAAAAGAAACATATCTTAAGACAATCATGCCCGTAACGTATTTTTACAAAATGGAAACTTACTAAATTATCCGTTGAATTTTGTTCTTTTTCATGGCCATTACTCATCAGTGGCTCCATGCAGGAGAAAAGAAAGAAGCGGTGAGCACAAAGCTTTAAGTCTCGGAGTCGTCAAAAGTCTGCGAGCCTATTTCCTGAATGTATTCTTCAGCCTCAGCAACCGATTTAAAAATCCTGCGTTTGTCATTGTGCGTGATGATCAGATGGGCTGGATACAGCATGCCATACCGAACACTCAGTGCACGAAGCTGGGTTTTCACACCGTTGAAGAGCTGCTGCAGTTTACTTGTCTCCACGGAGAGGTCAGGGAAAAAGGCGACTCGTTCATTCTCATAGCGTACCGCTGTCATCTTCCTGGCGGTTCTCAGGGTTGCTTCCTGGTCCCGGTAGTTCAGAAACTTCATTATTACCACCCGTGGCGATGTAGATTTAGGGTTAATAGGCCCGATCCTGTGTGCTCTCTCTATGATGGGGGGCGAGGTGAAACCTTCACCTAGTGTATCTCTGAGCCACTTCTCCAGAAAACCACACAGATCTGAGCCCTCTGACAACCAGTCTCAAATTGGAGCGTCTGCTCCTGTCTTCTTGCTCTTTTCTCCAGTATTTTAACTTTGCCTTGAAGAGAAGTTACATCATCTTCTGTTTGTGCGATTCGCTCCTCCGTCTCGTTGATTCTTTGAGAGTGTAACTGTATATCCCCTTTTATATCATTAATTGCTTTCAGCATGTCGGTAGATTGTTTGGCCATGTCACCTTTCAACGACAGAATTTCCTTGAGAAGGTCACTGTTTGTCGGATTCGGTGCCACCGGCGTCCACTGGTGTTTCAGGTGCCTCTGGAGTCTCAGGTGCCTCCCGTGTATTGGCTTCATTGGGAATATCCAGCGGTGTTTTGTTAGCATTAGCCATGTCCACATTAGCCCCTTTGCCTTGTGAAGCCGTTTTACCCGGTTGTTGGCCAGTTTTAGCGTTTTTTGGTGGCATATTGTCCAGTAGTTTTTAGTTGAATTGAGAGCTGACTGACATTGAAAGAGTCTTTAGCCTGCTTGACACACCTCTGACAGAGCCGTCAGAAAATGTGATTCCCCTAAATGCCCTCTGCCTGGAGATACTGGGGAAATGAAAAAGCATTCATAGGTTGATGGATGGGGATCAAACATCGGAACACAAACGCTGCAGCACATGCTTTGTTGTGAGCATGTGAAACAGTTGTTTCATGATCAATTTGTTGAAGAAGTAAAAAAAAATATTCTCCCGACATGGGATCAAACACACAACCTTCTAGTTGAGTGTCTGCTTTTCCAACTGAGCAAATCAAACATCATCAACTCCGAAACCCGCCGATGTTGTTGCTCCGAGTCTAAGCGGGCGCTTAGTCTTTTCTGCAGAGGAAACATGCCGCTTGAGAACATACGGTGTTTTTTGCCATTTTGTGGCCGATCCGTTGGAGATATACAGACATGCATCAAATCAAGGGTATCAAGCGTGGGAGTGCTTTTGGTGACAGGAATGTTGATGAATACTCCTGTTTTTATCAATATTTCAATGTTTTGTCATTTGGAAATTGGCTGTATGGACTGAAAAAGTGTTTTAAAGATATCTATCAATAAAAGTCAGCATTTTATTATGAAATATTGCCAAAATAAATATTGCCAAAATATGGAAATTCGCCTGGTATATTTGAAAATGTTGTATGATAACTGTTGTATTTTAGTTTATTTTCATCAGATTTACAGTTACAATTGCATTCTAGGTGTATTAGAAGATATTCAGTTCCTTCCTCAGGATGGTTTTGATGGTTTATTGCATTAAAATATAGCTTTTTTTACCAGGCGAGGCTAAAAAATTCTGATTTTTTCTTTATTGCATCTCCATGTTGTCTGTAAAAGTAAAATAAATATACTAATACACAATGGATTTATATTCCTTAGCTTCTGACTGAGACCAGAATTATGCATCTAGGCCAAATGGTTGAGGAGTTATTCCTGATTCATTTTGGGTATGTAATTTTAGGCGTTTTTTCTGGAAAAAGGGGACTGTTTTCAACATGCCTCAATCCCTTCTTCTGAAATCAGTGAGTGAACTCGTAGATCACGCTAACAAGTGTAGTTTGAACACTTTCACATGTACAACCACATTTTTTGTCAAAGTAGCTAAAATAAAAAAAGATTTGCGTTGTAACCACACAAAGACTCTAAAATGCAACATTTTGTATTCAACAATTGTCATTTTGCACATTAGCGTCATTGTACCATTACATCTTGGATCTGGGGATTTTAAAATCCTGTTGTGAATTTTATGTTGTGGATTTTCCCTCATGGAAATATAAATCAGAAAATTACCATAGAGACTGAAGTCTTACAATAATTTATTTACAGGAATAAAAAATTAGTATGGATTACAAAAAGCTTAAGAATCAGTAAATTGAACAATAATAACAAGTTTGGTATGAAAAAAGATAACTGTAACCAAAATCAGATATCAATCAATATTGCCTTAAAGATGTTGCTTCTGGGGCAATTTAACCTATCTATAGGCTATTACCTCAGTTCCTGGCGGACTGAATAGACTTCTCTCTGACTGCTCAAGAGAAGACCCCTTTCTCTCCTCACTTCATTTTACACCCAAATCAATGCACACGGCTCAAATTTACCCCGTCACTTTTTGGCTCAAATAGAAGTTTCCCAACAACTGTCCACACTTAGTGATAAATCAACTCTTTATATAATCATGCCTTTTTGTACTGGCTGCACGCCTGGAATTTCCTGAGTGACCAATTTCCTAGAATTGTCCTTTGTCCAGCACATTTGTTTAAACATGCAACCTGTCCATCTAAATAGAGAGAATCCTTAATCCTTACATTTCTTCTGAATAAATACATGTAGAAACATTCTTGTCTTATTTAAATGTTTAAGTTAACCTATAACCTTTCTGTCAACTCTGGTTAACCTCCCTTAGGCCTACATCCTGTCTTCTTGGCATCAGCATTTTTATTTTGTTCTTTTTCCTAAACTGTTAGCTGCACTGTTTTTCAAATCTAAGCACCTAAAAGTTCATTTCAGGCCAGAGTCCCAAGGCACAAATGTGCACGCAAACACATTTTGCCTGTCCAAACATTGAGTGTTACAGAAATCATAAACGAGTTATACTATATTCAAAGCTTACTAAATGTATACTAAATGTATATGATATTTAGCTGGCTTAAACAAAACGATCCCAAGTTCCCTGAAACTTCGGTCTTATGCATAAACAGCTGGAGGGTAAATTTATCAGTAAGTAAGTTAAGTTAATAAGTTAACACTCTTCCTACTTTGTTATTCAGCTTAAACTGAAAATGTTTGCACATACAAATGTGATACACATGTAAACAACTGGGATATTAAACATAGTCTTTTTTATTCTTTTACATTTTGCATCTTGGAATTATAGAAGTTTATGTTTGTCATGCACCAAGTCAAAGTCAGCCATCAAAGCAAATTCCTTGTATATGTACACTAATTACTTTACAATTAAGCTCATTCTGATTAATAAAACACAAAAATGTCAGTATTCGAGAGGTAGTCTTCACTCACATCCTTCTTTGTGAGAACTTACTTATTCTGTCATAAGATTACGGATGTCCTCAAAAGTTTCTTTGTGAGCGTTTCACATCATTTATCTGATATCACAAATCTGAGGTCTATTGTGTTGCTTGGGGACGTCTTCTTGTTAAAATTATGAGCAACATCCTAAAAATGTGCCACCCACTAGACTGCTCCTGTACCCATCCATGTTTGATAGTGTATCTTTGAAAAAAATGGCATACTGGATGGATGTAGGGGATTAGGATAAAAAATTGGTATCAGTCTGAAAAATCTCCTATTTGTCGGGCTCTGGTATCCACATCACCGCATTTAAAGGGAAAGCATTTCCTCAGAGCCCCACTGCGGCGTATCGACTTGCTGTCTTGTTTTGTGGTGCAGGTGAGCAGCCTGAAGGAGCGTGGTCAGGCTCATGTGCCTGAGTCTCTGCCTGCTCCTCTGCAGGATGGAGGGGAGCTCCACTGGCTCACTGTGTTCCTCTGTTCCTCTGAAGATTACCTGAGAGAGCAGTTTGAGCTGGGGATGGTGGCAGGAAACAAACCAGGAGTGCTGCTGTTGGCCCTGTGTGTCACTGTGCAGGGACTCTCCGTGATGCAGGACTAACCTGCTGCTTAGTCTTTAGGTGTCATACAGAAATCATGATTGGAAAATAAAGAATTTGGGGTATTTCTCTGGGTTAATGTGTGCTTTGTGTTCAGGACCACCGGGAGTCCAAGTAATGCTCTCCTTACATTGTCTTGTATTCATGAACTGTTTTGTATTTTGATCCTGTGCATAATCTCTTTCTGTACTTTTTTATATATTTTGATAAATCTTTGATTCTTACTCCTGTTGTTGGAGAGAGCATTTTTTATCCTGTTTTCTGTAGTTGATTAAAGATTTAGTGATCTGGGTATTTTTCTAGATAGATTTCTTTCAGTTATCATGGACTATGTATATTATATTATGTCTGTATTCAGATTTATTAAATTTTTTTCTAATGATCTTTGAAATGTTATTCATTGGCTATTTCTGATATGTTTGATGATGTGTGCACTTTTAAAATTGATTAGTGCTGATCTGGTATTTTGCCTTTTTTGATGTTGCATTGGCTATCACTTAGTTATCACTGTTTTACCAATCCAATGACCCGTCTTGAGGAGCGGAGGAAGATCCTGGATGGCTGCCGACCTTGTCTGAGTGGAGACATGCAGAGTATGAAAGTTATGAAATGACCGGCAGCTTGTCGTATTATATTTTGATTTTGTGCAGTGACTCTTTATAAAGTTTTTAAATGACTGTAGAGTTTGTGTCCCTTATAGTCCATGTCAGTTACACTGTGACATCAAGTCAATCATCTTCTACACCTGCCTCAACTGTATGACTGGAAGGTACTCCATAACAACAATGAACAGCATGCTGTGTAACCAAGCGGGAAGCTTCCGGTCAGAGAACTGAGGCCAATGCGGAAGTCCCTTAATCCTGCATTGTATCGAACGGCCAGCAGGGGCGACTCTTCTGGTTGCAAAAAGACATCCGTTCCATTAGAAATAATGGTAAAATGAGGCTACTTCTCATCTGATTTATTACCTCAGTAAACACTTCCAAAATGAGTTTATTGTCTCAATCGCTAGTTTCAAGTCTTCTTCAATACAACATGATGTTCACTTAGTAAATTATGGTCCCATTTAGAGGAAAATAGACTATAAAGCAGAGGATGCTTCAGGGCGGGGTTATCTGTGATTGACAAGTCCACTTGCTCAGTAGATCAAACAGTACCCTGTAATATTAGAATTATTACTCTTATTATTTTCTAACTACACATCCTGTCCGCTTGCTGGTAAACGTCAGTATGTACTGTGCGCTGCAGTACAAATAACTACACTGTAACTTAGCAAAGCATTCCACTGTACACTGTGGGCTGGAATCTAAAATGTTACCAAATGACATTATCCTGCTGACCAAAACCAGAGGATCTTATCTCTGCTGTCTTCTGCCGACAGCACGGTGGGTCAGTGGTTAGCCTGAGTTCGATTCCCGGCTGGGCAAAGAACCTTTCTGTGTGGAGTTTGTGTGTTCTCCCCATGTTTATGTGTAATTCCTCTGGGTGCTCCGGTTTCCCCCACCATTAAACATGCATATTTAGGTTAATTTCTCCAGTCAGTGCCCTTGACCAAGGAACTGGCCCAGATCTGCCAGTGGTCCCTGGGCGTTGCACAGTGGCTGCCCACTGCTCCTAATTAGGACGGGATGAATGCAGAGAACAGATTTTGCATGTGCTGTACTGTATAATTGTATATGTGACAATAAGGTTGATCTGAACTGCTTCAGCTGTACTTTTTTACTGGTCCCACTGGGAGCTGTGGTCCTGATCCCCTCTTCTCTGTCCGTCCTCTGCAGAATAGGTCTGGGTATTTCAACAGCCAAAGAAATCTAATCCTGTGAAGAGGTAATCCCCCAGGGCTTTTAGAAGATGTATAAGAAGTCCTTGTGGCTCCACCAGCTCCTCCACACAACGCATAACACATTAAAAAGCTGACAGCTTCACCTCTGACCCTCCAGCTTCAGTTGTCCGACTGCCTGTTGAAGTATTATTCGGGCACAGCTGGACTCCATGAGAGCAAAGGGATTACATGCCGCTACTTTGCCACAACTGTCGTCTATTCAAATCCCCAAAGAGGCTGACGTTCATATACAAGCTCACAGGCAAATTCCCAAGCATGCTCTCCTGAACACACAGACTTCTATTCATCTAAAAATAATACCAATTACATTTGCCCTGTAATCAAGGCCTCATGGAGCATTTATGACTGCAGTTTGAGTTACATAACTTTTGATTTGAATAGAGAGCTAGAATTACAGTAGGCAGAGACTACCTAGGAAAAAATTTATAAATTGAGCATTACATCACAATTTCTTTTGTGCAAATGTTTGCTCTTTTGTGTTGTTGTTTTCTCTGGAAATATTCACTTAGGTCATCTCAGATCAAGAGAATGCAGATGAAGCAGCACCCGTGCTCTCTTCTCTTGTTAAAGATTCTTTGTGCTACTAATAAAATTGGAATATCCATGAAAATTAGCCACAGAAAGTCGCTGCTGGGCGGGCTGGCTATTCACAGAGTGCTGGATCAAAGCATGTTCATGGAAAGTTGACTGGAAGGTTAAAGTGTGGTAGGAAAAAGTGATTGTCAAGCAAAGCCCATTCAAGAACTTCTCGACCAAGTAGTAGTAGAGTGTATAAATGAAACTTTTCAACTTTTCAGAAGGTCAACATTTCATTATTATACATTCTTTATTCTCATGTTTGAGATATAGATTTTTGATTTCCATGAGCTTTAAAAGTAATCATCAAGATAAAATCAAAAAAAGGCCTGAAATATTTCACTTTAATGAATCTAGACTAGTTTCACTTTTTGAATAAAATTATGTGAATAAATGAACTTTTCCACAATATTCTAATATAATGAGATCCACCTGTAGTTAATGACGATGTCTTCATGTCTTCACCTGAAGTGATTTAAACACAGACAAAAGAGGAAGGGATTAACAAGATAAAACAGGAAACAATACTAAACCAAAAACCACTGCATAATTTCTTCACAAAGTGCCCCTTCTCCTGAAAGTGATGTCATTTTAGCTTTTTTTCAGCGGTCTCTGGTTCCAGCATATTCTGGGTCATGTGTACCTGAGTATTGTGTGGTCACATTATGGTAGCAAATAGAGTGTCTGTAGACTTTTCTTTTCTTGGAAATTATCTGGTATCAGCATCGCCACATCTTTATATAGTTGGTATTTCTCTGCTGTTATTATTATTATTATAAATGTAAATCATATCTGACCATAACTATGAATAATAACCTCTAGTATTTTGGAAAGTGTCCCTTTTTGTTGAATGCACAAACATAAGCCACCATGTCAGAAAAATATCCATTCTGTAAAAATATCCATTACAAAGCAACTGAGTGGAGATTTTTATTATAGACTGTTGTGGGAATTAATTTATCAAGGCAACAAGTAAACATGCATTCACAGCAAAATAAGCACAAAGTAAAAACAGATGATACAGTGCTTTGGTCAAAACCGTAATTACCAAGAAGACGTTTTATATAGTTTTCTGCCCCCTTATACTTAGTCTGATTTTCTGGTGCCAGCTGATGATGTTGGTACTGTCACTTTGGTTAAATTGGTGTAACATCTGTGTGGACAGAAAGGTTGTAATATCACTTATACAACCAGCTGAGGCATGGGAGAGTGACCTGTGGAAGTGGCCTCAGACAGCAGTAACAAACTAAGTTAGCTTAGCATTAGCTAAGTGACTCTGAGGCTCTGACTATATGTCTGCCCTGAGATTAACAAGGTAGTGTTCTAACTGGGCTCTGTTACTGTGGAAGTGCTAACCAGTGTAGCATACCTACTTTACTTTTTAATACAAATTATGAATATTAATATTCGAAATATTAATTCATAAATCCTCATTAAGGGCACAACCTAAAGATTTGCTGTCCGCCTAAGGCTATAGGAACTTCAAGTATAGCTGAATAATTATACAATTATTTCCTAGTGATCAGTTACTAGTAATTGTTTAATTATCTTGAATCAGTGTAATCAGTCAGTCAATGTCATATCGAAGGCGTAAATATACGTTTAAATATACATCAAAGAAATAAACAATGACTAAACAGACAGAATGTAAACAATGAGAATGATGTGTTCAAGGTAAAAATTTGATTCATAAGGAGCAAGCGTACGTTATGATAATAACTAGGTTAAATTTGGCGGATTAATTTGGACATCAACTCAACCACAGAATGCCGTTGGTTCCTTACTGCTTACCTTAAATGTCATAAACAGTTATACCGTTCTTAGTTTTAAGCATTTGATAAAAAGGAAAGGAAACAGTTACTTAATCGTTGTAATGATTAGAATGGTTACCAGTTAAACACATTTTCAGGATTTCAGAATGAAAGAGACATGAAAGAGACATAACTCAATATTTTCTGGATAATATTGGCTGTTACACATTCTTACTTAGAGAATATAAGCAAGTTACACGAACATGGCATCAGATTACGAGCAAATAAGTACAGAGTGATACGTTAGACAGCAGGAGCGGCATTTCAGAAGATGGCATGTAATACTTAATTTGTCCTCTTGGGCTCTGGTTCCATGAGGAGACTGAAGATAACTGATTATTTCTTTAAAACAATCACTTGCTCAGGAGTTGGGGAAATAAGTTATTTAACATTAAATTTGAGCTGGAAAATTAATCAAGTAGCAGAGGATAACATTTCTTTATCATATCATTTCTAAAGAAAGTGTCAAAGTGTTGGGAATAAAGCATTAGTATAAACATCAAACAGACAGTCAGGATTGAAAGGAGCATCAGAGGAATGGGTTAAGAGCACTGAAAATTAACTTCCTTGCAGATTTTTCTTTTCAACAACAGCAACATGGTAATATAACTCCTCAAATGGAGGTGGAGAGACCTTGTCTCATACATGTCTTTAAGTAACTTAAAGATTCTTTAATTAAATAAGGTAATAGGCAAGTTATAAGGAGACAATATTCATTTGTCCACACAAAGGAATTCGGGGCAGCGTCCTTCTCTGGTGTCTGTCTTTCTTATCAGTTTCGCATATCTGTGTGAGAAGGAGGGGGCCGGTTAAGAGTCCGTGTTAATGGCTCTTTGGTGGGGTATAGAACCAGGACTGAAAGAAAGGGGTTCTTTGATTTTTGGAGTAATTAAAAAGGGGGGGGGGCACGGTTGCCATGGTTACCCTGCCATTCGGCTCATCCTGGGGAGCGTCGGGGTGACACCTATGATACCTTATGGTCAGGGTGTCTCTCAGAATACACAGTTTGTAGTCTTTATGTCTGTTTGAGCTTGTGCAGGTGTATTTCTACACCCCAAAGCTGAGCCTGTGCAGGTCACAAAGGCCAAATCTTGGGAGGAGGCCCCCCTTGGGTAAAATAACCAATCTCACCTTTCTCTCAGGGGACACAAAGTGAGATATTCTTCCCTTTTGGCATAAAATAATTAAATCACACTGGTTGATCCACTACACCAGCCTCAGACCTTTTCAGATTGTTCATCGCTTCACCGTCAGTAGCAACAGAATCGTGAAATCCACGACCCATCAAAAATAGTCAGCAAACGCTAGCTACATTCCCTCCTTTCGATAATGCAGGACGAACACAACAGCGAGTGTGCAGGAGCTGCTGATAACTCAGCAACATCATAATCGGAATCAGTGCTAATGATAGCAAGCTGAACTACTGGAACCAGCTTCCACAGTGTGAGTGAAATACAAACTTAACAGCTGGTTGTTCAAACAAATGATGAATGTCTTAAAGAGACAGACGTCTAGAATCTTTAACAACTGTTTAACAACTGCTTGGAATCTTACACAGAAACATTCTGAAGTATCTGAAACAGGCACCCAATGAGACCAATGTTATATTTAATAAAATAAAAGTTATGAGGAGATCATTATTGACCTCTAATAAAACATGCAGCATAGTTTAGGGATGTGGTGAAGAGGGAAAGGAGAGGGAGATATATTTCTGCCATTATTTCCCCGGAGCAATAATAACCACTTTTTTAATCTCTCCCTCTCTCAGTTCCACACAGTAACCTACTCTGCCACAGACACATTAGCGCAACCAGCTTAATCAAATTGTGATAAGGCCTTCACTGATAACAGGCATTTCAGTTTAATAGATGTCTCTCTTCCTGTTGCGGTGGTATTAAATCATCTGAAGGCAGTGTCTAATGTGCTGTCCTGTCTTTACAGCGTGAAAGATGTTTTCCATGTCTTTTCATATTCTAATGTTTCTTTACACACATTTACATAGCATATGTAACTGTGTCTTATCAGTTCAAACACCTGCTTTAAAACAAGATGGGTCATGAAGAAAAGCTAGAAAGGAGTTCACCTCTCAGTAGATGATGTACAGCATAGCACTAAAGGCAAAACAGAAATCAAATGTAGCTGCCATTTGTGTGATTTTTCTCAGGGTAGTGGTGAACTTTCACAAAACACCTAAATAATCTCACCTCAAGGTCCATCTGGTAGCATTGTGGGGGTTTTAATTATTTGACATGATCTTCCTCAGCGGATGGAGTTGGCACTGTTGTCATGAAATAGGAGATGTTCAATGTTCCATTATTCAGTTGAAGATAACTTTGGGTCTTTTTCACTGGGCTTCAATTGTTTGGACTTTTTTTTGACAAGATATATTTTAACAACCCTCGCAGAGAGTGAACATAATTGTAAGTCTATTGCCTGTAATCACAGCAACAGAACATTTTATTTCAGTGCTTCTGTTTGTGTCTAACCTCACACATTATTGATTGTCACTGTGACACCTGGCCACAGTATTCAAGGACAAGTGCATATTTTGAAGAGAAGGCAGGCAGGGAGCTCTAACAGAAGACCCTCGGTGGGACATTCAGTGGTTTTCACTTTAAGTGGGTGGTTGTTGCAAATTGCAGTGCCTGTTCAGCAGTACTTTGACAGATGAGTTGCAGTGCCTCTTTACAGGGTGATGGCATGGCGTGTGTGCCAAGTGTTGAGCCTTAAGCTAGGAGCCTAGACCTGTGTGTAGTGGTTTTCACAACTGGCGGGACGTGGCAGTGTCATCCTTTGTGTGTAACTTCCATCCTTTTTTATGAATTGTGTCTAGAGTGTTAACCATTTAATAAAGATTGCCCCTTTGTTTTGTGCACTACTGTGTACCAGTTTTCCCCTGTTAGATAAGATTCAAATCCACGTTTATTATACTATTAATACCAATGACTAAAAAGGCTAGTGTGAGCCATGTCTGCTGTCAGTCACCTCGCTCATCTCTGGAACCTCTTCTATCCAGACATCCAGACCTACTACTGTAGTCCAATCAAAGAGGAATGAGTCCATTACATGTGGTGTAATCCATCTCACAAAGAGAGTCCATCTCAGAACCATTGTTGGTCATTATAGGGAAGGTTATGAATGATTCAGATTTCACTGGACAAGCTTCAGTTCAGCTGGAGAGGTTAGTGGGGATATTTTTTACTCCTACACCAGGACTGATCATATTTTTATTTTTCTATGTTGCTGGTCAATGGTGAACTACCACTGCTATGTCTAATTTATAATTGAATTATGTATGATATGGAGCAATGTAGAATAATTGCAATAACCTGCCAGCGTACTTCATCCTCCTTTGAGGTTCCAGAGTCTTCAGATCAGAAGACAGAGCTCCACCAAATGACTGGGATCAGTGATTTGAATGAAATCCCCTAAGTGTGAGTGAATGTTCTCCTGTGCGTGCTTGGCTATAATTAGCAGAGTGCAGCGCTTCTGCAGAGACGTGTTATCAGGGCTGCATTCAGCTGTGTTGGTGCCCTCGCTCCCCAGGAGCCCGGCCGCACTTACAGAGGTGAAGGAACCCCAGCTGAAGGATTGATAGGATAATGGAGCTCAATCTCTCACTTGGCCAGTCTCAGCAGGGGTCTGAAAAGTCCATTTTGAATTGCTGCATAGAGCCCATTAACTCGGCACCACTTTTGACAGCTTAATATGGATCTGAACTGGCCTCCAGGCCTGTTTTGGATGACTACTAATCAGCTTATTTCTTCCGGATCCCGATCCTAACCAGCCACTGCAAGAGTCTTTGCCTTTGATACTGGTGTACAATGTAGAAATAGACCAACCTATTTTTCCTACTATACTTTCATGGTTTGGTAAAGGGCATACAATGTCCAAATGATGGTGTTTTGTTTTTGTAGCTCTGGTCATTTTTACTACCTGTTCTGATCACACTGGACTCACCGAAGTAGCTGCTGAGATCTCCTTGCAAGGTTGCTAAAATAGCTCCAGTATAAACAAGAGCATTGAGAGGATCAGTGGAAACAGGCTGACAGACTTAATGTGGTGTAACAAACAGTAGTTTTCCTCTAAAGCTGGTCAGGAATGTTGATGGTGTTCTTTATATCTGATGATACATGTGCCGCATGTCTTTTTGGTGTCTGGATATTCTATTGATCTAGTTTGTTTGTGTCTGGTAATGGTCTTGTAAATGGTCCTGTATGTATGAACTATTAATCTGTCTTCTTCGCTGGCTGGGGCTAGTGTGTTAAATCAGGGACAGGGAGGAAGATTCTATCACAAACTGCATGTTTTAATATTATGGGAAAAGAAAGACAGAAAAGAGAGTAACCCCTGCATGGAGTCACTTCAAATGGATCTATACTGAGAGTTGTAGGTAAACTACTATTTATTTCTGCTTCATCTTTGTGATTTTTGTCTCTTTCACTGTGATTTGACTCCATGCCTGTGTTACGGCTGTCTGATCACACTGCAGTTTGGTTGTTCTGGCTGATAGATTTCACCGCCTACACAACAGCCTTCTGTGGACGCTCGGCTCTGTAGGTATGAACAGCCTTCTGCTGATCTGATGGCAGCATGAACACATGGTATGAGCATTTGCATATTTGCATATGCTTGAGTGTGTGTTATCTCCCTGAGGCTTTGCACAGATTTCCAGCAGCTTGTTCTCTGTCTGTGTTATCTCTCATCGGCCAGTCTGTTCTCTGTGTCAGCTTCACTTCGCCACAAAGAAAAAAAGCTACATGTTCTCACTGACAAATGTAAAACATATCTGGGGGTATCTCCAGTTCTAATGGTGCCAGTGTAGCAGTGTTACTGCTGGATAATACTAAGGAAACTCTGGACATCAACCCATTTTTGGGCCAGTGTTGATCTTTGCAGTGTGGTTTAGCAGCCCTGGTCGTACTCCACAGATAAAGCGAGAATTGCTTACCTGATGGGTGTGCTCTGAGGAGAAGCTCTGGAGTGGCCATCGGCTGTATGAGAGAGGCAGTCCCCGATCACCTCTTCATTCTCTGCTTCCACCACCGAAATGCGCAAGGTATTTGATCATCCTGTTCGTAGTAAATTTGCCCTTTATGAGACTTTTCTCCCTTCACCAGGGTTTACAAAATGTGGGGAAGTATGCCATTGAGTTTTGCTCCCTCTCAGTGGAAAGTGGGTGAAACGAACAGTCTCTGCAAGCTGTTTTTTCAAATTGTCTGAGTGAGTTAATTAAAGATGGACTGGTTTCTTACCCTGACTCCACTAACTTTAATTAATTAATCTCCCATGCAGAGAAACCGCCTCTGTGAGCAAAGGAGAGAGAGGCGGCACTGTGTGGGCAGTGACATCACGCCTCAACGGACTAAACTCTCTCCTGGGCCGTTTAGCTCTTCTTAGCCATGTGACAGGAACACTTCACAGGGTCCGGTGAGGCAAGAGGTTTCTCCTGGGGTCGAACCTATGCAGCTGGGCCAATTGTACCTGGACACAGAGGAAAGTCAACGCTGCATCTACACCGACAGCTGTCTCTACTGTGGCTTAATCGTCCAACAAACGAGCAGGCTCGTTAGGTAATGGCTGAATCCTTACGAGCCTTGCCTTTATGCCCTTGTCTCCCCCTTCTCAAACTAGCTCCATGCAACTATCTCCTGCTTTGCAACGGATACACTCTAGAAACCTCACCTGCCGTCAGTGGAGGCAGACGGAAAGTCTTTTGTTTCTGCCTGTTTGTGCCCAGAATAAGGGATCCAACCAGTCCAGTTCTGGTCTTCTGTGCCCTCTGCCCTTACTCCACTACCCCTTGTCACATCTGACCAGTGACACTTTGTCACTGGTCTGCCTTCCTCTGACGGTAATCCTGGTTTCCCAGGCCATTTTCCATCCGTCCACTAGATGCCCTCGGATTTTCCCTCCTTTCCAGATCACCTTCTAACAATTCACCTTTTATTAAAAGTGAGATATACAGTATATTTGTTTATAATATACAGTCATAACCTAATTTTTTAATAAGTGAACCATTAAGTCCATGGACTTAAAGTAATTTGCGATGTCTCCAAACAACCCCTCTACACACACTTTCACTCCACTCATGTGTTTTTGAATGCAATCTTCTATGGAGCGAGATTGACATTTCTGAATGGGGCCCGGAGGTGGACATGCAGTGAATATGCAGGATCTCCATATACGTTCATTGGATGGCCAGCAGTGGACATGCAGTGAATATGCAGGATCTCCATATACGTTCATTGGATGGCCAGCAGTGGACATGTGTAGATGATTAATACTCAATTATATATCATTGATATATCCATCCATCCATCCATCCATTGTCAACCGCATATCCTGCGTACAGGGTCGCGGGGGGGCTGGAGCCAATCCCAGCTGACATCGGGCGCAAGGCGGGGTACACCCTAGACAGGTCGCCAGTCCATCGCAGATCGTTGATATATAATTAAATTTATTTGTATTAGTACTATTTACACATTAAGGAGTTTATCTTTTTCAGATCAACTCAATATTTTTGTTTAAGTATGTGTTATAGTTAATAGTTAATTCTGTACTGTTTTCTATTTGAATCTACTCATATTAAATGGATAACTATTAAGGGTCTCATTTAATTAATATTTACTCAATACCAAACATTGTGAAATTTAATTAATAATATTGCTTGTAATCTGTTGCCTCATTTTTAATGAGTAGATATGGTGTATCTTTTCTTACAGTGCACAACCATCACCGAGTGTGTGCCTAAACCTAAGATATTGAGTATATGCATGTCAACCAGTTAACCCTACAGCTGCGCACATCGGCCGTGACAGGGTTACCTCCTTTGTGTTGATGCGCATTACCACCACCACTCCACTAGATGGCGCTGTCACAAAAGAACTACAGTCCTAGAACTGCGGTCCCAGGATTGCGGGGGTCATACACTGGCAGAACAGCCGCCAGGGGCAAATCGGGGTTCAGTATCTTGCCCAAGGACACTTTGACACGCAACCAGTGGTTGCCAGGGATCGAATCCCCGACCTTCCGATTAACAGCCAACCCGCTCTACCTCCTGAGCCACAGCCGCCCCAATCTAGTTTCAATCAATTTAATCATAGTAAAAGCACAGAAAGCAAGCACCAATCACCAAATCATCAAAATCTATATGTCTGCGAAATCCGGCAGGCAAAACACTCTTATTTTGAAATGCTTCCTGTGGTAGATGTTAAGTGCAGCCATCAAGACGAGGAACGGAAGCGGGCCACAGAGAGCTGTGAAGAATGTAGTAGAATCACAAAATAGACATATTAAAAACAAATCATTAACGTGGGGCAGGCTGCACGCACCACTGCTGAAACACTTCTGAGAGGCTTCCAGTGGACAGTGACAGCGTAAATAAACCACTGTGCACACGCAGCCTGTACCCCCCAGAATTCCCATGATGCATCAATTTACCATTTGTATGACATACAAATGTTACTTTACGATTTATGTTTATTAAAACGTGTCTCATTAGAACATAGTGTTTTTGTTGGTAATTGTCATTCTTGTGGTGGTTCACCATTGAAACCAGGAGTAGGGACTGTTTCATTTGATGAGAGCTGCTGAATTTTAACAGTGTAGCGCAACTACATGCAGTGTGCTACACCTTATGAATCACGGTGTCAAACTCATTTTCACCAAGGGCCACAAGAGCATTATGGTTAAGGACATTTAACCCATCAGATGCAAAAATATAAGCAAGCACATTTCTCGGTTATTATAACGGAAATTGATGGATTTATCAGGATTAGAAACCCATAATACTCCATCAATCTTTGTTATGTACTTTTCATGTACATAACAAAGACAAATATCATCAAACTATTACATTAACTTTTCACTTTTTCACAGACGGGAGGGGCAGAACTAATAATAAAACAACAGATGTGGCATTCGATAAAACAAACGGCTTGCAGAGGGCATACATCCAATTAATGAGTGGAAAAATGCCAACGTATATTGTAGCCTACTCCTTCATCACGGACACTGCCTCAAAACACAAAAGCCTAGCCTACCGGTTTCTCTCCTTGAAGCACAAACGTGTTCACTTTCCTTTCCTGCCGGATTCAGCCCGCGGGCCTTGAGTTTGACAATGTGATGTAGGGGCTCCCTTCCCAGTCGGGGCCCTAGGTTGGCTGACCCCATGTACCCACACTACCTCTGCTGATGTGTGGCACCCACCTGGGTGATGCATCTCCTGCAGCACATTACATTGGGATCTTATTATTAGAACCAGAGGAAAAACTGCTGGAGGATTTTATAAGACTTATTATATGATATTTGTATCCCACAGAAAACAATCCACAAATGTGTACTGTGATGCGCAAATATATCACTATCTACAAATTTGTATTTTTACATTTGTTATGTGTAAAATCATATCCACAAAAATACAGAGTGACTTCTACACACAAAACAGTTTTTGCGCATTTGCAGATTGTTTTCTCTCAGTTAGTGGGTCATGTTACATTTGTAATTTCCTTTTTATGTATTTTTGTGGAATTTTGTCCAATGTGTACTGTGAAGATTTGTAAAAAAAAAAAAAAAACAACATAAAAAGGTAGTCAGAAATGTAACGTGACCTGCAAATTGACAGGATATGATCCGCAAAAAATAGACCCACGAATGCGTAAATAACACTTCGTATGTGAAATTAAAATATGTGCGTACAGAGTTAATTGTACATATTTGTAAATTGCACTGTATTTTTGTGATATGATTTTACACAACACAAATACATGTTTTTGGTTGTGTGATATTTGTATATATATATATGTAATTTTTTTTACAGATCTCCACAGAACACATTGGACAAAATTACAAATTTAACATGACCCACAAATTCACAATCTGCAAATACAGACCCAACTGCCTAGATTCAGCCATTCAGCAGTAGCAGGCTTTACATTGGTATGGC
Organism: Micropterus salmoides; assembly: GCF_014851395.1. Classification (NCBI taxonomy): domain Eukaryota; kingdom Metazoa; phylum Chordata; class Actinopteri; order Centrarchiformes; family Centrarchidae; genus Micropterus; species Micropterus salmoides. The sequence continues at coordinate 38,041,537 of NW_024044348.1, read as the reverse complement.
TGCTGACATAAAAGCCAACTTAACATATGTTGTTGGTTACTGGGACTGGTCCCTGCCCAAATCCTTGCATTATGTCGTTGTGACAGCTAGGGTAAATCAGTCTGTGAGCATTTCTGTGCCAGCCACCACTAAATGGTCTCTAGTTATTTTTTCATTTTCTATGAACCTTTATTATTACTACAATTGTTTTTGTTCACTCATAGAGCTGAGTCCATTCCATGGACTTGATGCTGCAACGAGAGTGTGATGGATTTATTTGATGGATGATCTTCTGGATTTCTTGTATCTTAATGTTACCAGGGACTTTGTTGGTGTATTTTTCCATCCCTTTCGTCACCAGACAAAGAGTACCTATTATCACTGGGATTGTTGTGGTTTTCATCCCACACATTATTTCAATTTCTATCTCCAGATCTTAATATTTGGAGAGTTCTTCTGTGGTCTTCAGAGAGGCATTACTTTCAGTGAGGACAGACAGGTCTGTTGGCCTTGTTTTTTTTTTTTTCAGTTTGAATTGGCATGTCCCAGATTTTAGTTGCTTCATCATTGTCAATTACAGTTGATGGCCCATGCTCATAGTATTTGTCTCTTTACTTTGTTGTTGTAATGCTTACAGATTATTATTATTATTATTATTATTATTATTATTATTACACTTACTACAACAGTTTTGTGTTGTGTTCCCTCTGTGAATTTTTTCTCCCATGGCTGACTATGCTGTACACTGAGTTGACAGCTTCATCCAGTACAATCCAGTACAACAGACCTGCAATAAACCCCACCTTATGAAGATTTGAATGTTCATCCAGCAGGTTTCTTATGCTTAGGATCTGTAATGTAGCTGAAAATAATGTGGTGCAAATCATCCCACTGCATTGAGTTTTGAAAAGGCTTAAATGAGTAAAAATGGCTTGGTGGCCACATTGCATTTCAACACCACAGTGTTTCTGTACATTGTGAAATACTGTATTTTAAGTGACCAAACCGGCAGGCAAGCACTACAGTAATTGCACTTTGACATGGACTCAGATGATCTAACTGCTGTAGCAAAGCACTGTGGGGCATTTACTCCTTAGAATACTAGAGAAAATAAGGAGCATTTCAGAAGCTTTCTTTTTGTGCTCATATTGTTTGCCGTCTCACTCACTATTTCTACATTTCTTTGTCTATGTCCTCCAGTTTCATCCACTCTGCAGGCAAGTAAAGAAGAAAATAAAGATGAGTCTGGATCTCTGCTGTTGGAGCCTCAGTGAACCATGGGTAATAAAAGGCAGGTATGGCTTTGTGTGAATGGCTTCTCAGAAATTACATTTGGCTTCTCAGAGGTTACATCAAGTTCTTTGAAGTTTGCCTCCACACAGATGAGCTGCACGTTTTTCAAACTATCAAGGGTTTATAACTCCATACAAAACTTTGGAGCATGCATTTTGTATTTTCAGAAAACCAGCAGATGCAGAAGACCATCTGCTGCCTCAACCTACTGAAATATGTCTGTCTGTTTTGAAATGGCAGGAATTTATAGGCATAACTATGGAGTCTGCTAAGGTTTCAGTTTCAATATAGATATGTGAAAATGTAGCAGCATGGGGATTTTCTAATGTTCATTGTTTTTTTCAGTGCAAAATCACTGGAATATCTAAGAGACTAAAGCAATTTTAGCAACTCTATGAGGTTGTAATGCGAATACAGAGAAGAGCAGTAGGATTCATTGTCTGGGCACCATGAATATCTCTACAAACTTCCATCACAATCCAGCCAATAGGTATTGAATTTCAGTGGTGGACAAACAGACTGATGGAGCAACATTATTAGTATTAGAATGGTTTAGGCCATCTCTCTCTACAGGAACGTGTCCTTGTTATTATCTTCAATGGGACATTCATTTTCATGTCATTTGTGGAAATTATGAATACATTAGAAGTAATTTCTAAGAAACTTCAACCAAATGATCAAAGTTTATTAGAATATAAGCACTTTATAATTAAAGAATGTGGACCAAGAGAAGACATGGTTTCTATGTACTGTTTCTGGTTTTCCTGCGCCTTTCTGCAGCTGAAGGTATCCATGTGGCATCCATTAGTCATGTCAGAAGCTGGCAGCTGATAACAAAGGAGATGTGGAGTGGGGAGAGGAGAAACCACAGAGGTAGAGAAAAAAGCTGATGTGATTGTTAATTTCAGAAAAGTGTAATTTGAGAAAGAGGCAAATAACTCTCATATACTCACTCTTAGAAATCTTCCCCTCATCAAATTGCATCTGGGTTTGCTGAGCTCTAAAAAGAAATTGGTTTTCTGCCTTGGGAGTGATAGTGTCACTGCTGGGGCTCATACTGCTTGATCACATGATGAAGCTGAAATTGAAAGGTTGTTGAGGTTCATTTTGGTCAACAGGCGTTCAGACAATCATCTTTTCCCGACGGCCAATGAACTGTGGTGACAGTAAGGAGGCTGACTTCACAGATCATCATGATGGTGTTAGCAGGACCGTGGAAATGATTTGATACAGAAGAGAAAATACACAAATGTTTTGTTTGTACTAATGTTTTATTCAATTAAATTTTATTTATATAGCACCAAATCACAACAACAGTTATCTCAGAGCACATTTCATAAAAGAGCAGGTCTAGACCGTACTCTATGATGTTATTTACAGAAACCCAACAATTCCCATTAAGAGCAAGCACTAGGCGACAGAGGCAAGGAAAAACTTCCATTTAAGGGACAGAAACCTCGAGCAGAACCATAGCTCAGGGTCGGTGGCCATCTGCGTCGACCAGTTGGGGGTGAGGGAAAGAGAGGGAGAGAGAGAGAGGGAGATGGAGGGATGGAGGCAGCCTACACAATATCCATACAGAGTTGCAGACCGTAAAGGTAATGTTGCTATAACTGAATGAATAATGGTACAGATATTTATAGTAAAATTTATGATAATAATTGTAATGTTAATGATAATAAAACTATATAAATAGGACTAGTAGCAATAATTGCAGCAGAGGGTGTCGAGCAAGAACATGGGGGCAGCAGGTGACCCGCAGCCACAGATCCAGACTCCACAGCTCCAGAGCCAGAAACACCTGCAGGAAGTGATAGGAGGAGAGAGGAGAGGGACGAGAAAGCACAAGACTACCGGAAAGGGGAGAAGTCGAGTTAGTAACATGCAATAATGGGATGAGGTTGCATACAGAGGGAGAGAAAGTAGAGGAGAGAGGAGCTCAGTGCATCATGGGAAGTCCCCCGGCAGTCTAGGCCTATAGCAGCATAACTAAGGGATGGTTCAGGACTCACCTGAGCCAGCCCTAACTATAAGCTTTATCAAAGAGGAAAGTCTTAAGCCTACTCTTAAATGTGGAGATGGTGTCTGCCTCCTGAACCCAAACTGGAACCTGGTTCCACAGGAGAGCTTGATGGCTGAACCCTCTGGCTCCTAGTCTACTTTTGGAGACTCTAGGAACTACAAGTAACCCCGCATTCTGTGAGCGCAGTGCTCTGGTGGGGTAGTAAGGTACTGAGGGATTATGATAGCATGATTTTTGTATTACTCAGGGTAACCAAAATTATTGCGTTTTCTTATATTGATCTCTGATGTAATTTATAGGTAGAAGTTTAGATGTTGGTTTATCATTTATTAAACTAGACCTGATGTGTGTGTTTTTTGGAGAGGTGCAGAAACAGGGGGTCACTGCAGGGGGCTATCTCCCCTCCAGGTACTGGCCAAGCCCAAACCTGCCTAGCTTTGATCATTCTGCAGTAGCAGGGTTTACATTGGTATGGCTGCCAACTAGATCTTTAGGTAATGTGTCACGGAGGTGCTTGGGCCCCAATACAATAACTTCAGTTTCATCTGAGTTTAACATAAGAAAATTACAGGTCATCCAGATTTTAACATCCTGAAGGCACATTTGAAGTTCGGCTAAATGATTAGTTTCATCTGGCTTGATCGATAGATATAACTGAGTATCATCTGCATAACAATGAAAGTTTATGGAGTGTTTCCTGCTAATATTGCCTAAAAGAAGCATATATAAGGTGAACAGGATTGGTCCGAGAACAGATCCTTGTGGAACTCCATGACTAACTTTGGCGTGCATGGAGGATTCATCGTTAACATGTACAAACTGAGATCGATCTGATAAATGGGACTTAAACCATTTTAGAGCGGTCCTTTAATGCCAATTAAATATTCCATTCTCTGTAATTCACAGATTTCACGTGACGTCACATTCCAAGGAAAATGCTCCCTTGGAGGGCAAAACAGACGTTATTTTCCGCTGCCTGCCAACCAATAAGCTTTTGCGTTGCCAAAATGCTGGATGGTTGTTGTGCTTTCGGATAAACTAATCGAGGAGACAAGCCTGGGCTGTGATAGGTGAGGGATTCCCCAGAAGGTAAAAGTAAACATTACTGCATTCTGAGCGGCGGCAGGGACCTGGCAGTTTTTAACAGTAGAAATGCGGCAGTGGATGCTGTAACGTTATATGTGTGACGGCCCTGCCTAGTTGGGTGTTTTACTGTGTGGTGTTGGGCAGTTTACTGCCAGCAGCAGCAGCCGCAGCACTCCTTTTTTTTGTTACATTATGTTTGTTACCACTCCTCAACACCCAAGCTCCATACTTGTCACTCATCCACATCTACACCACTGATTTCACTGACTAACACACTCTACATTGTTGATTATTAGTTTAGTTGTTTAAGTTGTTACAATAAATATGTTTATTTTTGGCAATCCTCCTTGTCCTCTCCGCATTTGTCATGACCTTTGAGCCGGTTAATGACAAATGGATCGGATATGCCCAATACTTGCAGTTTGTGTTCATATCATAGTTTGTTCTTTCTTTTTCTTAAATTGAAAGGTGATCCAAATAAAATTTAACTGCTTTTGTGGCGTCTCTACGCGGGAGTTGCGGTGTGAGCCGCTATCTTGGTCTCTTGTTTTGCGCTCCGGTTGAGCTTCTTCAGAAATGGTTTAATTACAGCTACTTTAAAGTACTGTGGAACATAGCCTAGGAGTGCTGACTAGGGGACAAAACATTTTTAAGCAGCCTAGTCGGGATGGGGTCTAAGAGGCAGGTTGAAGGTTTAGATGAAGAAATTATTGAAGTTAGAAGATTGAGGAAAGCAAAGCAGTCTAAACATATATCTGGTTCTACAGCTGTTTCTAAGGTTCCTGAGTTTGGAGATAAGTCAGTGCCAGTTGAGGGCAGGTCTTGGTGAATTTTATTTCTAATTTTATCATTAAAGAAGCTCATGAAGTCGTAACTACTGAGAGCTATGGGAATACTTGGCTCAATAGAGCTGTGACTCTCTGTCAGCCTGGCTACAGTGCTGAAAAGAAACCTGAGGTTGTTCCTATTTTCCTCTATTAATGACGAGTAGTACGCTGCTCTGGCATTACGGAGGGCCTTCCTATAAGTGTTAAGACTATCTTGCCAAATTAAACGAGAATTTTCCAGTTTGGTGGAATCTCCTCAAGTTTTAGTATTATACCATGGAGCTTTTTTTTTTTTTAGAGGGGCTACAGAGTCGAGTGTCATTCGCAGCGAGCCTGCAGCACTATCAACAAGATGATCGATTTGGGAGGGACTGAAATTAGCATAGGAGTCCTCTGTTACTTTGTGACTTGATAATGAATTTAGAGCTGATGGAATCGCATCCTTAAATTTAGCTACAGCACTATCAGACAGACATCTTGTATAGAAATGTTTGCCCAATGGCGTGTAGTTCAGCAATACAAACTCAAAAGTTATCAAACAGTGGTCAGATAAAGAGGGATTCTGTGGGAACACTATTAAATGTTCAATTTCAATACCATACACCAAAACAAGGTCGAGGGTGTGGTTAAAACAGTGAGTCAGTTCATGAACACTCTGAGAGAAGCCAGTGGAATCTAACAGAGAGATAAACGCAGTACTGAAGCTGTCATTCTCAACGTCCACATGAATATTAAAATCCCCTACAATAATAACTTTGTCCGCTTTAAGGACTAAAGTTGACAAAAACTCTGTAAATTCAGATAAGAATTCAGTGTACTGACCGACTGATCTTCCAAGGTGCGGAGCTGGACTTCTGAATCACTGAGCCTCGCCACCATGTTTACAAATAAACTACAGGTGATACAAGTAACATTACCGCTAAAGGAGGCAGAGGAGTAACTGAACATCTGACACACCGAGCAGGAGAGAGCAGGAGAGCGAGAGGGAGAAAGAGAAGCCATCGCTATCTGCTAAGCTAAAGTCGCCAACAGCTAAGCTAATGCACGTACGCTGTAATGACAAATCAAACAAATTTAACTGGTATTAAGTAGAACAGCAAAACACGCTACCAACACACAAACACCGGAAACACAAATTAGTATGAGTCAATACACTTACCGCAGCATGTCAACACGTCCAAACAGTTGTTATTGAAATATTAAATTTAATAACTTTAATAACAGATTATGTACATGCAAAACATTTAATTATGTCCATATTATATTTCTGCAACATAAATAAACATTTTAAATAAACAATTCTGTGACAATGCAAAATTCATTCATTAATTCATTCAGTCATTTGTTTTCTTATGTTATCCACTAGTGGCAACTACAGTGTGAGTTTTCATGGTTATGTTTTGGTAACTGAAAACAGATTTTTGTTGTTGATAATTATTTTTGTATCCTAAACCCTTAAACCTAACCACACACAGGTCACAGCATCTCCAACCACCTCCAGATAAAGTATATGTGGCACAAGAACTTTACTGGAAAAAAACATTTCCAGTGAACATAATTGATTACCTTACCATTTAATATTACATCATTTTTAGGTAACAAAATTTGTATTTATTATTTGACATTGAGCCATCATAACCTTTTGACACAAATTAAATTAAGTAGAATAATATGTACACTGGCAGTAAACCCAGGAATTATGACAACATACAAATTACACTGTACATAACAAGGACTATGTGATTGTCTTTTTCAGAAAAAAAACCTCAAGGGAACTTATCAAGGGACACAAGAATCAAACAAGCCATTAGATTTAGAGACACAACTCTTATTTACCAATGATCGATCGAGCCACTGTAAGCATCAACAGGACTGAAAAATGTGACATGCTGTCCACCTAGAGACAAACATGTCAACAAGGTTTTGTGACTGTAATGCAGCAGCCTCTTGATGGTTCTTTGATCTGTCAAAGCTCTCCTCCTTGGACAGTTCTCCCCATCATACTGAGTTCACTTATTTCCACACTGTGGACAGTTCGCCCCGGGTCTCCGGACTATTGGACATCAACTCAACCACAAATGCAGGGTTTTAGCCTTACTGTCGTTTCTCCCAGCCGGGTTGTTGGTCGGCCAGCCTCACGCTGAGTTCCGTGCGTTCTCCGTTAGGACGGCTTAAAGCCGTCGGCCACTCGCTTTCTCTGCCAGGGAATTGCTCCGGAGATCTGTCTTGGTCGGCTTATTGAAGAAAACTTGCAGTGGTAGGCTTTTAGCAGGTTTAATTGTGGGTTTTGATGTCCTTTGGGTTACTGCTAGTGCAACAGACGCACGTGGCTGAGTCCAAACTTTGGTGGGAGCAGTAACTGTAAGTTCACTCGACTACAATAAAGCTTGAAAGAACTTGGTCGTTCTTGAATAAAAATTACGTGACTCAAACGGTCTGATAACTTTTAACAAACAAAAGAAAATATAAAGCAAGTAAGTTGCTGGAAAGGAGGGAAAAGCCGGGGACGTGGCGCTTCGCGTGTGTGGCTTGAAAAGAACAAAGGAATCTTCGCGGCAAGCCAGGCGGGACTTCTTAGGGCGTTGCTGGGAGATTGGGAGATGGAGCACGCTGAGCACATGCCGAAGTACAAGGGAAGAGCGAGAAGACAGAGAAGAGAGCGAGCAACAAAGAGCTCTGCTGTTTTATTTGTCTGGCTCCTTGGGGCGTGTCCCCAGGGGGCTTGGCTTTTTTCCCCTGAGGGCTTGTTTCCGGTTTCCTGAGAGATTGTCTAACTTTTAATATGTCTATTCTAAAATCTATTTGCGCGTATTGTCAAACGGTTATACCGTTCTTAGTTTTAAGCATTTGATAAAAAGGGAAATAATTGTCAGTAGTTAAACCTGAAAAAGGGTTAACCTTTCATAGAGGCCACGTCAGATTAAGAAACTTAACTAGCTTCCTGGATAATATTGGCTGTTAAACATTATTACTTAACCCCTTAACGCCTGAATTGTCTTACAATCAAAAAAAATAATAATAATTTGTGTTTTCATTTGCTTTCAAGCTGATGTTAAATTAAGTGAAGATTGTTAATTTGTCTATAGAACATAGAAAAGATATAAATTCAGGTATGTGTAGGTATGATGCAAATTAGTGACAACAGGCATAAATGAGAAACCAGGGCTTGCAAAAGGTTCCTATGTACATATTGAATATGCACCAACAGGCATTGGGGGGAATCCATGTGCTATCTTGGCTTGCAGTCTGCAAGGAAGAGGTATGATGCAAATTTGCGACAATCAGCGTCAATGGGTTAAATATATATAAGCAAGTTATACGAACATGGCATAATATTATGAACAGATAAATGCAGATTAACAATTATACAGCAGAAACAGTATTTCAGAACGATGGCATGTAATACTTATTTTGTCCACTTGGGGGAACTCTGGTTCCATGAGGAGACTGAAGATAGCGAATGATTATTTCTTTAAACAATCGTTTGCTCAGGAGCTGGGGAAATTAATTATTTAACACAGGATAACATTTCGGTTATATATCATTTTTAAGTATAAGAAGTCAGAAGGAGCTGGAAATAAAGCATTAGTTAAAAACATCACTTAAACGAATGTCAGGAATCATTGCTGAAAATTAAAACACTGCAAAATTAACTTACAAGGATTATTTTTTTCAACAGCAACAGCACAGTATTAGAACTACTCTAATGGAGTGGAGAGACCTGTTTAGTAACTTAACAAAGATTATTTAATTAGACAAGGTAATGCAAGTTATGAGGAGACAGTATTCTTTTGTTTACATGTGGCGTCAATCTCTGGCGTCTGGAGTTTCTCACCACTTCACATCTGGCTGTGATGAGATGAGAACTTCCTTTGATGTGAGGTAATTAAACAAAGATGAAGGTCAGTTGCCATGGTTACGTGTATGGAGGGGTAGTTTAGGGTTTCCTGCCCTCCCTCCTAAAAGAGTTCTGATGTTCAGGAGAAAGTTAATTCCTGGTTAGTGTTAGCATTTGTCATTTTAACAGTCAGGCTTCACCAAAGGTGGCAAGTTTTGCCCAAAACAGCACTTAGGGAAAGCAAACCTTTCACCCCCTCCTTTGGAGTTGCTTCAGCTGTCTGTTGAGGGTTGATATATCAACCCCCCTCCTCTTTCTCTCAGGGAGAGAAAAAAAAATTTGGGATCTCCAAATTTATTTATTTGATATAAAATTAACGAATCCACATTGGCTGATCCACTACATGTGATAAACTAGAACATTTAAAAACACCATTGTAATTACAGCAACATTACAGCTGGTGTGAAGAAACATAACAGCGCCTCACTAATGGTTGGAACAATAAACAGCATAAATATGACGATTACCAACACAAATTACCATGTTCCGAACAGACACATTACAAACACTAACAAAAAGCAACATTTGCTTTTTGGAAAACTACTCAGCCCAGCACTGCATGGTGGGAAATTTGGGCCATTACAAAGAAATGTCATAAATGACACAAGCCGGCATGGAGTGGTGCAGAAAGATTGAAATTAGTGTATCTGTTGCATTTTACAGAAAGCATGTTAAAGTTAACAATGACAACAACAGGGCTTGGGAGTTTATATTTGGACCCATTTTTGTTACAATGAGGCTGAGGAAAAATTACTACTTATTCAGAAAGAAAGCAATGTTGCTATAGCTGGTGAGAAAACCACAAACCTTAAGGCTAACCACAAAGAAAGTGAGTTAGGTTAACAAAAAGTTTTTTTTTAAGCTGGTATATTAAGCCAGCTAGTAAGGCGTGGTGTTAACAGTACATTATGTAGGCCGTGTAGTGTGTCATGGATCATTCAACCTGTGTTTCTCATCAGATAACATGAAATCAGTTTGACTTAAATGACAAATTATTGTTTTTATTGACTGTCTCGTCTAGCCAAAACTAATCTAGACTAAAAACAGTTTTCACTGACTGAAAAAAAACAAAAGCAGGGTGAGGTTGACTAAATGTGATTAAAAACTAACAAGGAGACACAGGACTAAGACTAAATAAACAGACTGCAAATTCAATTAAATTTTCAATTCAATTTTATTTATATAGCGCCAAATCACAACAACAGTTATCTCACAGCGCTTTTCATAAAAGAGCAGGTCTAGACAAATGAACACTACTTCACAGTTCGCTTACAAGCAAACTATCCATCCCTTCTCTTACCAGGTGCCGTTATCCTACATGGATCATATACGTATACCTTGAATTGGCTTTAAACATAGCCAGACATGCGGAGAGGACACTCAAAGCTCCCACTTCCCTGTCTGTAATTGCTTTCACACAGAGATCGGCAATAAAACGCGGAAAGAATGTCCGGCAATATGCCGCATTCGCTCATTCATACTGAACAAAATATTGCAAGATAAAACCGCAACCGTGTGTGCTTTCACATAACATTTTCCGTGTACCTCCACTGAGTCCGCCTACGCCGCGGCTGCCTGAGCTCATCCTGTCATTTTTCATTTTTGCACATTCCCGATCGTAAAACAACAATAAACACAGTTAAAACAGACAAAAAAAGAAACCATTTAACTACATAGCCTACTTAATCATAGTAGAAGCACAAAAAGCAAGCACTGATTACCAAATCAACTAAATCTAAACATAAACAAAATGCTCTGATCCTGAAATGCTCCCTGCGGTTATGCAGTCTGCAGGCAACGGAACGAAACAAGGTCATAAAGAGCTGTGAAGAAGGTAGTAGAAGCACAAAATTGACAAAATACAAAAAAGCAAATGCCGAGACACTTTCAGTGGACGCTGATGCCGCTAGGGACCTAAAAAAAATGTGGCGCAGCCGAAGTCAGTAGACTTTCAGAGTTAAATTGTTAAAAAAACAGACAGCGACTTGTAACACAACAGCGTTCTGGCATGCCGACGGTGGCTTTTCAAACAGACATCGTTCCGCCTCTGTTACTACCAACATTCCCAGGTCGGAGGCAAATCAAATCGGACCCCCTTTTTCCATCAGCGAGCTGGCATATTGGCGTAATAATTCCAGAAAATTGGGCAGTGTGGATGTGCCTTTTGTTTCTGATTACTAGTGTGTTTGGGGAAACAGGAAATGGGAACAGGTGAGTAGATGAGTGGGGCAGTCAGGTGATGGGGAAAGTCTGAGGGGTATCTGGTGGATAGATGGAAAAGGGAAATCAAGGAATAGGGAAGAGGGAATGTGGCTGGAGGAAGTGGACAGAGAGACAGACTGTGACAAAATTATGCTATTAAGGGAAACATCTGCTGTCTGAGTACAATAGCTTCAGAAAAGTGGTTCAACGGTGTCCTTCAGTGCACAATTATCCTTATGCAGAAGTGCTTTAAAGAGCTAGAAAATATTCAGCGCTTTCTGTTGGTGGCAAGCAAGTTATGTCTCTATTAAGGTGATATAATGTGTCCTTTTGCAAAATGAATCCCATAGCACAGAGGTGACATTGCTTCTTAGTCCATTTGTGTCTTCATCACTCCCATCTCTCTGCCTCCTGGACTCTTAATAAGTGAGGGTCAGACAATTAGCCTCTCCTTGAGATGGGAATCAGAGAAGCTCCTGTTGAGAAGCTCCTCATCAGTACATCTCATCTTCAGCACCTGTTTTAGAAAGAGATCAGAGAACAATAAAAAGCCTGGGCTCAATTAAAAATCTACTCTTAGACATGTCAGGCACGCAGAGTGCCTAAACTCATCTGAGACAACAGACACATGAGACAGCTGCCACCAATAGAAAGGTAAAGATGAGACATGGAATGAGATACACTGTCTTGCTTCTTTTATCTCTTAATTTGATCTGCTGTCACGTCAGTGCATAATTATCATAGAAAGGCTTGACAAGTGCAGCAAAAGAACTTCCCCAAGGACAATGAAGAGCATTTCATTCACTGTAGTCTGACGAAAAACAGAACATAAAACCTTAAAGGCCCCACCAGTAATTTGGACCCCATTTACAGTGAGACACTGAATGCGTCTTGGGTGGATCTGACCTCTAAAAGACTCTAAAAGAGTGTAAAAGAAGCATTCAAGATGGATTCAAATCTGATTGTACCAACTCTAGAGGAGCTTTGACACTCATTCACTCATATATGGAAATACACTTTACCTGGACGCAGGACAGAACAGCTCCAGAGGACAACCAGGAGGCTGGACCAAAGGGCTGAACAGGTCTGGAGGGTCACCATGGGGCAGAACCAAAGGGCTGAGCAGCCAAGGAGGAGGCCATCTGCAAAGTCAAAAACCTCCTGGAGGTTGACCAGCTAAGGCGAAATTCCTCTGGAGGTCGGGCAGGAGGCCGGTAACATGATTAAAGACCAGGACCAGGAGTCTGATGGCTGGAGAGTGGAACCAGATACTGGCAACAGGGCAACTGAACTGGAGGCCAGTGGCAGAGCAGCAGGGCTGGAGGCTGGCAACAGCTGCTGCAGCTCAGGATGAACCAGAGGTAGTTGCAGCTCTGTGACAGGGGCAGGAAGCCATTGTTGCTCAGGAGCAGGGAGTTACTGCCGCTTTGCAAAGTCAAGGGCTAGCTGCAGTACTGTGACAGTGGACTACTCAGTAGGGATAGGTTGTGGCTGCAGCTTAGCAGGAACATAAAGTCACTGTGTCAGCCGAACCCCCAACTGGAAACAAGGAGCAGGAGTTGGACATGCTGCCGAGGACATATGACATCACTTCCTGTTTGTCTACAACCTACAGGAAGTGTATTTTTCTTTATAACATATGCATTTTTTGGATTATCAAAATTCCAAGCCTGAGGCTGGGTTGAATCCCTAACTAGACCTGCAAGCAAGCATTAATAGGGTCCAAGCCCTCAGGCGCAAGCTGCTCCTGCCGGTCTGCAGAGGTGGTGCAAGTCAGACCTGTAGTCCCATGGACCTGACTCACAGGTGGAGAGCAGGACTGGAAAACATTTCACCAAAAAACATCACATTGGAAAAAGTAATTTGGTATGTTTTATGATTTTGCAACAAAAGCGCCACCTACTGGCTGATTGTTGCCAAGATTTGTACAGAGACTCAGTAGGGCATAGGCCCAAGTTTAATGTAAATCGGACTGACCTATGTGGAGATATGATAATCATTTCATGTTTTGACTGTAACCTAAAGGAAATTGTTTCTTTATAACTTGTACATTTTTGGATTATCATTATAATTATTTTAATAACATACTATGTGGAAGCTACTAGCCAAACGCACTTACTGTTATTATAGCACCACCTGCTGGTGGACGTGTAATTTTTGCTTCTGGTGTGAGTACACCAAACATCCATATTTCATTCACCTAGTGGCCAATTTTGCAGAGGCTCTTTGTGGCACAGGAAACTACTGGTCCAAGTTTCGTGTTTATCGAAACGACCGATGCAGATATATGAGATCATTTTGTATAGAGGTTCGGCTAGCATAGGAAGGTACTGGCCCAAGTTTCTTATCGGACAAAGTGTGAGAGTTACTATGTGGGAGATACGGGCTAAAATGTGTTTATTGTAATTATAGCACCACCTGGTGCTGAACATGAGTCATTTTTTGCATCTGAGGTGTGTGCAGCAGTCAATACCTCCCCTGGGATTTCACTTACATAACTTTTGCAGTTTAGGCTGCAGCATGACTTAAACCAATGGAAAAATAAAAATACATTTTTAAAACATTTGAGCAATTTCAATAGGGTTCCCAGTACCAGCGGTCCTGGGAACCCTATTGAAATTGCCTCACTGCCATGCATGCATGGCCCCCTGCTCCCTCGGACTTGGCCCCCCCCAAAAAAGCTGCCCAAACCCTAAACAGTAACAAGGCATTCTGAAAGCATCACTTAGTATCAACAACAGGGCTGTGTTAACATGGACTTATGTGGGAAATAGCCTGACGCACCAAAGGGACATTCCCGGACAATGACTGATTCTCTCAGAAAGAGAAAGAATCTAATGCAATTGTGGAAGAGTTTGGGCCACTGTCATGGCTATGCACCGTGTGTGACTTTGAGACAACACAGACATGTAAAAGGCCGCCCACCCCTCCTACATAGGAACAATACACCCAGACCGAAAGAGACAAAATGGTTACAAATGATGAGTTTGTGACTCTTTTTTGCTTTTTGTATCTCATTGTCGTTGTTTTCTGTCTCTTTGTGGTTGTTTCTGTGTCTCTCTGTGGTCATTTTGCATTACATTATACAAGGTTTTGTCCAGGGCCCCTTGCTCTGTACCCATTAGGCACAGTCTATCCAACTATAATCCATCTATCCCACAAGTAAGCTGCCTCTCACCTTCTTATTCAGGTAAGTCAGGACCTAAAAATCCAAAGTTTGGTTAGCTTGCCAGCAGCGTACGGGCAGGGCTATAGATAACTCCAGGGTGCTTGGAGAATCACTGAGCTTGTCTAAGAGGAGCAAGAGGTGTAACTTTTAATTTAATTGCCCAACTTTTGTATTGAAACTCAAAATAAGTGTTCTTTGTTTGCTTGCTGGGATCCAGGTGGACTGTGGGAATTGTATTGAGCACTAACTAAACTTCTAGTTCTTGTGTGCTTTGAGTGTGAAGATATTGAACAATGAACAACATCATTTACATCAAAAAGTGCTGTTATTCCTTCATACAGATACATTTCAAAAGTGGCAAAAAACAAAACAAATAGATTTAAAAAAAAAGATATTTCAGTTAAAACTGAAGAAGCCTCTTGGAGGAGAGGCGTAACATCTTCAAGCACCTTTAATCAAGTCTAGTTGCCCTCGATTTAACCCTCTTTGGATAAGTATGACCTGGACGACTGAGAATTTTCCCTGATAGTTAGAGCATTGCATCTCAGCTGGGGGCCCATTGACCCCTTGTGGTCAGTGTTGTAATTGCAAGGGGTCTGTGAATTAAAACTAAAACATTTATTTATTTTATTAGCAAATGTATCAAAGTATGTTATATAAAAGTACACAAGAAATGTAACTGGAAAATGGCTACAGGTGACAAGGTGGATAAGATGGACCTGCTAGTGCTTGAAGTGGAAACAATTGGTGAACCCCATTCACATGTTGACGCGTGAACACGTCTCACACACGCACACACTATTTCCATTACCACAATAACATTAGTAAAACAAATGTAAAATAGAACAAGGAGAACGTGTTGCGCTCAGGATGAGACAGATAGAAGGAGCACATAGTGGCATCCTGGCTCTGGCTGAATCTACATGTGTTGACTGCAGAGGCTCTATCCACAACCTGTGGGAGGAACTAGTGTGAAAGCACTTTGTAACATTGTTTTGAAAAGTGCTCTATAAATAGTGTAAGTAAAGACTATTTTGTGTATTAGTATAATATTCTAACATTAAATAAAATGTTGGTATAATATCAATATATTTATAGGCTACACTTTATTTGGATAGTCTGCCAATACATAGTTTATATATTTGTAACATTTCGATTATTTATTAGTTGAGATTCAACAATTCAAATGTTTCACAAATACAACCATTTTCTGATATAACACCATTTTGGTTAAGGTTTGATTAGTGCTAATGTTAGTGAATTCATTAACATTTCAGATATATTATATAGATTAGTATATTGATTCCAGTTGGACAGATTAATTTTTGTCGGTTGATTCATTGGTTCCTGCATTAAATCCTTATGCAAGAATGCTCCACATGGTGGTTAGTGTCTTAATATTAAGTACTAACTACAAGTACCAGTCACATTTCAAACTGTTGTGTGTCAACTTTTTTAATATTCCGCCCCATCCAGGCTGTGATTGGTCCGTTTATGAAAAGTGACCCCAACAAGCAACTTTTTGCACACGGCTGTTCAAAACAAGTAGCAGGCTGGCGAGAACAGGAACAGGTGAGTGTCACATAGTTCCTATTGCGTAATGCAGTTTGGGATTTTTTTAGGGCCAGATGTACCGCCAAGAGAATCTGAATCACAGCTCCTCCGCTGACAGACATCAGATAACCTGATGTGAGGTCAGTCAAGTGTGCGTTGTTGAATGGCAGAACAAGAGAAAAGATCATCTCACCATAACCAATCTCATAAACAACAAATAATAATTAATAATAATAAATTATAATCAGCCTGTTCCTCATTTTATTTGGGTCAACATATTTGTATTTTTTCTTTACATTGTCACATTGAAGTGCTGTTGTTCCTTCCTCCACCTTCCACCGACCTCAGCCAGGCGAACACCACACCAGCTGGCTTTCAGCCTCCTCATCTGTCAGCCAGTGAGGAGGTTTCCATTTTATGCCTTCTGCTGCAGGGAAACTGCACAGTGTTGCTGATGCGTGTCACATCTCAGCCTCACATTGTCTATGTGTAACATGCAACTGATTTGTAATATAATAAATGAGTTACTGTGTTCCCTCAGCCTGAAAATTTAGCATTTCCTTCTAAAAATCAAACTGAACCAGACAAGCTGAATTGGACAGTTTTGTTGAATGGGATTGTTGGGTTGAAATGCATTGAGTCAATATTTAGACATGAGATGGTTTATGCATACAATTGAGCTGAGATGCAGGAGAGGTTAATGGGATTTGAAACTATTGCAATTGCTCAGTTTGCTCTGACTGCTCAGCGCCTGGAGGAATGATTTTAATTTGGTGTGGAGACATGATTCACTCAGGAGCCAATTTTCTTTCTAAAACAAACGTGTTTCCATCAGCAGAGTTCATCATGGCAGCACATAACCTCTTCATTTGAATTTTACAGGGTTTGTGTTTTCTTAATGATCCTCAAAAGAAGGCAACTTTAAGTTTAAACTTCACAGACAATCTCAAACTCAAAGTATTACTAAAATAGTAGTGTTAACAAGGGACAGGCACTGACATTTTGAAGGGCTGCTCTAAACTGAAAAAAGGCTTCCCATTGATTAAACAAATGAATGTGAGGTGCGTCACACAACAGCAACAATGCCAAGTTGTTGTTTTTAAAGGTTCTGGGTGTCTCTTTGTTGCTAGTTTGCCGATGTCTTATGAATTATGTTCCAGCCATCTTCATAGTGAGTGTTTCCCTTGGATCTTGCCTGTTTTGTGGACTGCTTACCTGGTATGACCCTTGCCTGCCTCACCACACTGTAAGCTTTTTCACCTGTTTTGTCTTTGATTAAAATCTTTGAACTGTACCTGCTCTGCCTCCGTTCTCTGCAAGTGGGTACTAGCCCTTGTGTTCCTGGGTTCTGTGTCTCAGTTCAGGGACTGCCTATAAGAAGAGCATGCCAGTAATACAGTACCGTGGTGTTAGGGTCATTATGGATTAAATCCAGCAAATCTTAAAGGTGGGAGACAGAATTATATACTTTCAGAAATAGGATGAGGAAAGATAGTAAAAGTATTTTGTTGGAAGAGATTTTCCCAAAGAAAGTTACATTACCTATAAGATGTTTCAATTGTCAAAGATTTGGGCATACTGCTCTGAGATGTAAAGGTAGAAGAAGGTGTAAACACTGTGAGAAAAGGATGCAACTAAAATATATGATTGGCAATCATAGTATAGCAAATGGATGAAAACCTCTTCAGCATTCAAAGGTTCCAGGCAACAATGTACAAGGTACAAAGTACAAGGTAATTTATTAGTCATTATATAGCACAAGGCTGCATAGCGAAACAAATTTTATAGTTCCTTCATGCTACACACACAACATATTAAGTGTAAGCCTATATTAAAATATGGTAACTTATAAAATAAAATAAAACAGTATATACAGTTATTTACATAGGCTACACGTATACACCCCGAATATTCCACAGTGCATTTTTTGAATTTGAATCTAGGGTGAATGTAAACAGCAGCAACCAGATGATAACATGAAAGTTTCCTCTTCACAATAAACACAGAGTCCACCTCCTCTCAAGGAGCTACCGGCTGCTGCTTCTACAAGCGCTGCCGGTTGCCCTAGCAAAGCCAAGGTGTCAGCAGTGCAGGTCCTTGTGCTGCAGTACGCTGATGACTGCCCTCTTGTGGCTCAAAAACCAGAAGACCCGCAATCCCTCCTTGCCGTAGTTGTGAATGCCTACAGCAGGCTGGGTCTAACAGTAAACTCCACCAAGACCAAGGTAAAATACCAGTGGAGGTCCTGCCCCCCCACCCACTCTGCCTGTCTTCAACATAGAACAGCACCCAATGTCAGTTGTTCCATCTTTTATACCTGGACAGCATCCTTTCTGATGGCTGCAACATTGATCACAAAATGCACAAAAGTCAAACAAGCCTCTGTAGCCTTCAAACAAACTCCAAAGTAAGGTCTTTAAAACTAACACCTCCGGTTTACCAAAATTTCCATTTAGAAAACCGTCTACATCTCCACTCTCCTATACAGCGGTGAAGGCTGGGTCACATACAGACGCCAATTAAGGTGTTGGAGCAACTTTAATACTAAATATAAAACAGGTGCTGTTTTTAAAAAAAGAGTTTTTTCAACGTGAGACACTAAAAATGCAGCTGCAAAAACATGAGAGAGCATTTTAACACATATACACATATCTATTATTTTCCTTAATCTCATCTTCTAACCATCAGCATGGTTCCCCCTGGGCGCTGATTCTCTGTCTTAAACAAGCGATTGTCTTTCACCATGACCTCTGATGCTGGAGCTGCCAGAGACGCCACAAACTTGTGGCAAACCAAGCAGAAACCTTGACACCTCACGATTTATTCATGAGCTGTGCTTTATAGAGCAGTTTGCAGTGGAAAGAGCAGGAGAAGATTTAATAGAAATATGGCATATAGCAGAGATGGTGAGAGCTGGCAGAATCACATTAAGAGGAGAGAATCTCCGTGGAGCAGTGCACTGTGAGGATTTAGGATCTGAGTCTTGCATATCATTGAGGGGGATGCTGTGTTTGTGAGTGGGCAGGCCACATCTTATGACACATATTGTTGCACAGGAAAGAGAGGGCGAGAGTTAGGAAAGAGGGTTGTTATGGAATTGGAGGCGATGAAAGCGTTGACACAGAAAAGCATACATGCGAAGAAGATGAAAGGGTTGATAGAGAGAGGAAGACCTGCAAATGTGAGATCTATATTTCTGTGAGCGGAGACAAAACCATTTCTGCTGAATTAACTGGGATTAAATAATCGACACTCAACCCCAACCCTAGCCAGTGAATGTCCCATCTGAAACCTTGTGATAACATTTAAATCCTGCATCAAAATCCCCATCCTAAATGAATCTTAATCATTAAACCTTAACCATTAAACTGCATTACTTTAATCGTTAAACTTTCTTTATTCTAAAATCTAAAGCAACACAGACTTCTCAATTGTGATGGAAACACAGGTACCAAAATGATACATGTCCCCTACTAAAGCATTGTCTCTGGTGCTTCATGCAAATAATGAAGCTTTCAAAACTTTTTATTGTAAGTACTGAACTTCATGTAGAGCACGACTTTAAATTGCCACAAACTTTCTCTGTGATCAAGCAATTTAAATGTCTGTATTTTTTAATACACAGCAGAGCTGCAGTCATGATACTGGAATTATGTTCAATTTGTCAGATGACGTCACCTTAAAATAATGTTTTTATCAGCAGTAGCAGCAGCAGTTTGATAATAACTACTAGCAAACATGTTTATTAAATCACAATTTCATCCTTGCTCAGTTGCCTGACAATGAAAACAGAAAAAATATGTTAATGAAATGAACTATATGGTGAATTCAGCTGAATTAAAACACAGTGATGATCATCACAGAGCGAAGGAGAAGCCTGAACGCAGGTTTAACACTAAGCAGAGCTGATTTCATTATCTTGTTTTTATTTTTATTTTGTCACATGATTTCTCAATTATAAACTAATAATCTGATCAGATTATCTGTCTCATTCCTCGCCAGATGTTGGCTGTAATGCAGTTTTGTTGTTTGTTCACTGAAAAGAGGACAAAGAAGAGATTAAACTGTTTGCTGTTCAGGTGTTTCACTGCGGGCAGATGTCTTCTAATTCTTAATGTGAACATAAGTCTTTCTCACATGAAAACAACTCTTTGAAATGTAGATGTCCATTTATACCACCGCTGTTGTGATTGTCACTCCACACTGGGCTGACAATTCGTTTTGAGATTGAACTTGTCTCAGATAGAAAGTTAACTCCTTTGATTGGTGCCTTTGAGCTCTTTTTTTTTTGGGCAAAAATGAGGATCGGTCCAAGTTGGGAGGGACCACTCGTATCCCCCCTCAATATTGAAAGTATTAGTTTGGCCCTGATAGACATACAGAGAGCGTTTGCTGTAGCCGGCCAGCACGGTCGCGGATCATAAAGTAAAAAAAAAGTGAACAATAAAAACTTTTGAGCCTGACATGGACCGGCCATACTGGAACGTTCCTGAACGTGATGGCCAATCCGCCCCTGAATATAACCTCAACAAATCAAATAAATACATGTACATCAACAAAAGCTAATAGTCCTGTGGTTAGCCAGCTGCACTGTTAGGCAATGCCCAGTTATGTTGTGTTACCAGTTAGTAGATGAAGAGAGGGTTTTTAGGCATGCTACTTGTTTGCTGTTGGATCAGTTGTAAATTAACCTGGTGGGAAATTATTGTGGTTCAGTCTTGCTGTGCGGTGTCTGCTTGTGGAGGTAGGCGGAAGCCAGTCGCTCCATCTCTTTGTTATTAAAGTTAGACGCTCGGCTTTGAGCTACTTCATTGCTCTTGTTACTTGTTAAAGTTAGCTATATGTGAAGTGTTATTACAGAGTTATCATTAATATACTATACAGCACCTCAGTAAGATGTAAGTAAGATAAATAACGTGGCCACAGCATTGGAGGAATAAACTACTCAGTCACAGTTTTCATAACTGTACCAAATCCAAATGTTGTAACATAAATCTGTAAAGTAAAAAAACTTTCAGAAAACAAGCATCTATAGTTAGCTCATATGCCCATAATGCCCATGCACAAGCATTTTATTCAGGTGCATTATGGGCAAAAAATTTTTATTCAGGTGCATGGTGGATGAGGTGAATGGATTATCTCAGCGAAGGAGAAGTGCTCACTAACACAGATTTTGACAGATTTGTGAACAATATTTGAGAGAAATAGACCTTTTGTATGGAAGCATATAGGGGACTAAATTAAAATTATATGCATATGTATGTGTTATTTAGGTAAAAATTTGTGGAAAATATGTGGAAAATGATAATGTTATTGTGGGATTACATTTTCATTTTCAAGTTTCCATGATAATTTTAATTTAGTCCCCTATATGCTTCCGTACTTTTGTGTACATAGAGTCTTTGATCTTTGAGTTCAGCTCATAATGGATGGGGGCAAAAACAAAAGTGTTGGTTTTATCATTTTGTTCAGTGTATATACTGGTATATTATTACTCTTTATAAGCAGCGATTTTCTTATATATACTTGGAAGAATTGAACATAAAGTTTTTATAAGCTCTTCTCTTCTCTCCTCTGGATGAACAACTGAAGAGTTTGAAGTGTCTGTCAAAGTCCAAGTGACTTAAGAGAAGGTGAAATCGGCTGCCAGGGTTAAAACCCACAACAGAAAACTACAATCAGCTTAATGTTGTGACATTAACCAAGCATAAAGTGTCTATAATGTATATTTTGACAATATTTTGTATAAATGACAAAGTGAAAACAATGTGACAGGGGGAGGGAGCAGCAGTGGAGTAGTCAATGTCTGGCCTGGTGCTTGAACGTCCCCCCTTGGCCCTCTTAAATTTTCCGCTTGTCTGTGGTTACGACTGGCAGCTCAGTGACAGCTCTCCTGAGTGCACCAAAGTGAGCGTTTCTCTTTTCTGTTATTTTCTTAAACGGGTCATCGTGATCAGTCTTAAGCTTCTCTCTCTGGTTTGATCGATTGTAATTAAAGGCACCGATGAAATTGCACAAGAATAAATTGACAGCAAGCTGCTGCTCAAGTATATTTACTACAAATAGCAAGACAGAGGAACCAGTGAAACAATATGCTAAAATAATAAATACTTTTTCATTGGTTACTTATAATTAATTACTTAACAGACAGATTTAGAAATATTCATTCAAGAATCATTAAAAATATTTTTTCTAAATTAAATACTTCTAAATTATACTTTTAGGTATTCCACTCTTCAATATTCCAATTATATTATATGTTTTTACAGTTTATACTTGCACTACATTATTTACTGTTTCACTCCTGTTGGATTTGATCAAAATCCACATTGGCCAGCTGCTTTATTAAACTACAGTTTTTGACACAGACAACCTTCATCATCATCTGGGGTCCTAAAGGCTTTTGCAGACTACACGACTTTCAGCATCGGCAGATCGATGTGCTGTTCAGACTACACAACTTTCCATCTTGTGGCGGGAGTCTTGAAGTTGTTGTGGCGGGAGTCTTGAAGTTGTTGTGGCGGGAGTCTTGAAGTTGTTGTGGCGTTCACACTATGTAACTGATTGGTGACAGGGGGTCACACCCTACACGAGCTGACAACGGCTGTGTTACCTGACGGCTGGTCTCCAAACCACGTTTTGTCATGAAAACACACGCGAAATGTAAAACAGGAAGTGACGTGAACCTAGACATGAAACAGCTGTTTGTTATTATAAAGATAGGAATTATAAAGACAAAGAATATGGGTGAAAAAATGGATTAGCACACTCGGGTTTGCAGTGAAAAGTATTGATTTACCCCTGATCACAGCCTGACGGTCGCCGAGCACGCCGACTGGCAAATCAGGCTTAAAATCGTGCAGTGTGATCTAGGCTTTAGGCTGTTTCAGATCTTTCAACATCAGACATCCTCTGCCTTGCAACCCAGGACCTGGCTTTTGTCCATGTTGTGTGGTCCAGGGATCACCCTGCTTGATCTACAGCCTACTTGATCTTTTTAATGGCTTTCCTGCTGTGCAGTACAATGAATCAAAGGAACCTCCATGCCCTGTAAAGTGAAAGACCTGCGAAGTCTGTGCACCTGATCTTGATGGGGTCATACAGTGTCCTCCATCTTTTGCTTTGGGATTTGCCTACCAGCCCCTCATACTTGGCCCTCTCGAAGGCAGATCCCCGTGCTGATGACATCCACTATAACCCTTTGCACCGGGTCATGACACCAGCGGATAGCGTCACTTTCCCAGGGAATTTGTGGATATGCTCCAGAGATCCTCTTCTCTGGAACAGCGTGCACGCAGGAGTTTCTGCCAAGCCCCAGCAGAATGGGGAAACAGCAAATTTACACTGTTATACAAGCTGTACACTCACTACTTTACATTGTAACAAAGAGTCATTTCTTCAGGGTTGTCACATGAAAAAATATAATCAAATATTTACAAAAATGTGAGAGGTGTACTCACTTTTGTGAGATACTGTATGATACTGTCATGGTTATGGATTGAGGCCTCCCAGCATCTCCTAACCAATAATGCGCTGGTGTGTTGCTTCACTAACTCTTAGGACTGAATAAATAACTTTCTACAGCACAGATGAGGCTGTCAGCACTGGAGGGACTCAAACACTGCCGTCTCATATTGACTATTAAATATTAAACACTGGCAGGATGAAAATACAGCTGCTGCACATTGAGAGAGATTCCAATAGTAACACCAGTTTGAACACATCCATGTGTCAAGACCTTGCTAGGTCTCCATGCTAAAATGGTTGAGATGTGCTGTATCCTATCAGACTTGGACAAGGTGAGAGGTGTTCTTTCGACAGCTGTATGTATTCATAGTTTTCACGTGACGTCACATTCCAAGGAAAATGCTCCCTTGGAGGGCTAAAAAGACGTTATTTTCTCCTGCCTGCCAACCAGGAAGCAAGTGGGGAATCGCAGTGTTAGCCGATACGTTGGTCTGTTGTTTTGCCCTCCAGGTCACCGCGCATGTCACGTGACTGAAAACTATGAATTTTCCATTAGTGTGTCCCAGTCCAGGATGCAACGACAAAACATTATCGTCCATGTGACCAGCAAAAAGCTTTCAACAAACAATTCTACATCTAATTTATTGAAGCATCAGCTAAAGCAGCACAGCAATGTGAAACTTGTAGAAAGAAACCAGGTAGTGATGTATGCATTCGTTGGGAGAGAGTGGCGTTAAGCACTGCTTGTTTTGTAAAGGCACTGTATACTGCTTTTATAAATGTGCAGAAAAACAAAAGTCGGGATTTACTTGCTTTATTTTTTTTATTTCAGCCGGTGGCATGGTAAAAATAGTAATATAGTAATGACTAACGAGGAACGAGGAACGTAACTAGTTACTTTTAATACCCAGTAATAATTTAAGTAATATTATTTTTAAGGAGTAAAAAGTAAAAAGTAACTTATTACAATTTCTAAGTAACTTGCCAACACTAATGATGACAGTAAACAAGAACTCCAGTACGGCTAGAAAACAATAACATTATAATACTGCCACTCAAGAGCATAGAATTTATTAGGGACATGTCCTTACAAATAGCCAGGGAACAATAATTTTGATTCAAACTTTCAAAACCACAGTTTGATTCAAACTAAATAAAACCACAGTTGTCTAGTCAATGGATTTGGTACACAAACAGCTCTTGTTCTCTATGTGGACTCCAATGTGTTTTTGTACTGCAATAACACAGAAGGAAAACAAGGTAGGGCGATAAAAAAACAAACTTTGATGATGAGGTTGTTTTGTTTGTCAAAGTAAAGGTGAAATGCAGGAATCAGAATTACAGTCATGCTTTGACTGCACTGATTGGAATGTTTTTTGAGGCTGCAGCTACTACTCTGGATGAACTCACTGACACTGTGACCTCACAGCTTTACTCAGACACCCCATCAACACTCAGGATCTATGATAAGGATGTGTGTCAAATTGTTCAGAGACAGGAGATCAGGAAGGCACCAGGTCCAGATGGTGCCCACTTGAGTGAGGTTCCCTCCTGCTTCAACAATCATCCTGATCCCCAAGAAACCCTTTACTACAGGCCTGTTGCTCTGACACCAGTGGTCATGAAATCCTTTAAGATACTGATGTTGGTCCACCTGAAAGACATACCAGGACCCCTGCTGGACACCACTGCAGTTTGCCTACCAGGCAAACAGGTCAGTAGATAATGCAGTAAACAATGGACAGCACTATATCCTGCAACTCCATGACTCCCCAGGGACATCCCCAAGGATCCTGCTTATGGACTTCAACTTGGCACCTCATCAGTCTTCTGCTCCAAACTCAGCCAGCTCACTATGCCAGCCACTAACTATCCATGGATCAAAAACTTCCTGACAGGCAAGAGGCAAGGATGTGTGCTATCCCCAATGCTCTTCTCCCACTACACCAACGCTGCACCTCAGGAGACTCATCTATTAAATTCCTCGAGTTTGCAGACAACACAACAATAGCCAGCCTTCTTGTGCGGTCAGAACCTGGGGCTGAACACGCTCAAAACTGTGGAGATGTAAGTGGACTTCAGGAGGAGCTCCCCCACACCATACTCAGCAGCGCTGTTTCTGCAGTGGAAACTTCTGGGAACTTTTTGGGATCCAAAATCTCCAAGGACCTAAAGGGTTGTTCAGACAAAATCATCAAAAAAGCCCAGCAGAGGATGTACTTCCTTCGCCACCTCAGGAAGTTAAAATTGCCTCTGGAGCTGCTGATCCAGTTCTACACTGCAATAATCCAATCTGTTCTCCGCACATCCATAATTAGTTTGGATCGGCCTCCAAACAGGACAGGAACAAACTACAACAGCGGTCAGGACTGCAGAAAAAATCACTGGTGCCAACCTGCCCCCTTTACACAACTTATACATGTCCAGAGTTAGTAAACAGGCAGGAAACGTCACTGCAGACTCATCACATCCAACAATTCCCACCAAGAGCAAGCACTAGGCGACAGAGGCAAGGAAAATTTGTACACATACTCGGCCAATAAAGTGGATTCTGATTCTGATATGACTATTTTTAGGCTAACACTTATCATTTCAGTTAGAATCCTCCTGACAAGTAATTCTAGTACGGCTGAAGCTTAAGTAAGGCTTAAAGGAATAGTTTAGGAACATTTTAGGAAATTCGCTAAATCACTTTCTTGCCGGTTGTTAGATGAGGGTTTGAAATGTTCGATATGACTCACATTTATACAGTAAATATGTGACCGTGTCAGTGTGCTGTTTGCTGCTGAGCAGTGTACGGTAACAACTGTCTTCTGCGGCCGAAAACAACATGGTTTTTGTGAGAGTGCACAAAAGCTGAGCTGAAAGATTTTAAAAATCATTGTAGAGCTGAAGGGACCACAGATCATTCTGTGGTCCAATCTAAATATAAAAATATGCATTTATTTATTTTTTACTTATTTATTTATTTGACAGGGACGTTGCACAACAAATATGTTACACAAGACAGAGATAGCTTCAAGATAATTTTCATCTGTAGTACCTGGGCAGAGGGAGAATGACAGCAGGTTTATACAGTGGACAAAGAGCATTCTTACTAGTAATAAAATTAAAAAACACCAACAGAAGAATCACCTCAACAAACATAAAATTACAATATTTACATTAAATTTCTATTCCAATTTTTTTATTTTAATAAGTGCAGCTTTAAAGTGAGACAGCAATGTTTTTGTATGCTTTTATTACTGGAACTTCCCATGAGACATAATTCACTAAAATGTGCACCTCAACACATGAAATATATATTTGTCAGAATTATTGTAAAAAAAAAATGTTTGCACACCACATTCATAACCCAGAGGTGATTCTTTGTTCCTAAGTAAAACCAGTTCAAACTCAGGCAGTAGACTGTGTATGCCATATTGTTAATGGTGTTTTATGAGTACATGAAATAGAAAATGTATGAGAATTACCATCACACTCTGGATTTAAACACATCCCCTACCTACAAACAGAGATAATATTGTGTCGAGAGCTTTCCATCCAACTCCCTCCCTGTTACAATGAAACAGATTTCTTCCCGTGGGATTTGATTCTCTGCCTGTGCATTGTAAATAATTAATTTCTCCAATAAGAGAGAGAAACTCATTAATATATGTGTCACACAGAGCAGCTGTGATTTATTATAGCTGCTTGTTAATTGCACATGATAAAAGGTTGTTTACACCTTTAGCCTGTTTCCTTTTGGCCCCATACCCATATTTTCAGGGATGATATTTTTCATCTGCCAGCAGAGGCTTCTACATTCAAATTATACTGTCAACTCATTGCACTCAGAAACGTTACCAGATACTAGTCTTTGACCTCAGGTGTGTTTTTGCCAATTGTTCACAGCAGTATTTAATGCCAAGGTCAGCCAAAGATACCCACAGGAAGATTAGACAGTCGTGCTTCAGTAAAAGTGTGTGTGTGTGTGTGTGTGTGTGTGTATGTGCGTGTGTGTGTGTGTGCGTGGGTGCCATGTTCAAATCGGCACAACAGCCCAATTTGCTGCTTTAGGAACAACACTTAGATCCCAGGAGAGGCTTAGAGACAGCTGGAGAACAGAGAAAAGTTCTGCCCAAAAGGCCTTCATGCACCCAATCAATTAATTACTCCCACTTGTTTTGAAATTAGCATAACAAATATAGCTTGTGGTTGGCACTGAGAAACCTACTCATATATTCTTGCAGAGTGAGAGTCAAATCGTGTGTGCAGAATGTATATATGTGGAATATAAAATGCACTGAAAAGGAAAATTAATGACACAAGCCTCCAGTTCCCCTGATGTATTTTGATTACATAAAGGAGATAACACACAACATCCACTACATTCAGTGAAAATATTTACCACACACTCAAATGCATACAAATGTATATGAATCCAAATGGTAATGTTATATGGCACCTAATCTACAAAACACATCTGTGCCTGCACTGTGTCTGAGACAATTTCAACATCAAAACAACAATGAGGCACTGAAATATTCCAAGTGCATACAAACACATAGCGTAGCTACAGTCGGTTGTCACCTTATTTACCAGCTCCTCTTAACACTGAATCACGAAGCTGGCATCCTTACAACAAACATTCCTCAGAGACTTTGGTCCATATTGACATGATAGCATCACACAGTTGCTGTATATTTGTCGACTTTACATCCATGATGCAAATCTCCCATTCCACCACATCCTAAATGTACTCTATTGGATTGAGATCTGGTGACTGGGGAGGCCATTGTAGTACAGTGACAATTGGACTCATTGTCATGTTCAAGAAAACAGTTTGAGTATAAAATATTCCCCACACCATTACACCACCACCAGCAGCCTGAACAGTTGATACAAGGCAGGATGGATCCATGCTTTCCTGTTGTTTACACCAAATTCTGACCCTACCATCTGAATGTCACAGCTGAAATCAGACCAGGCAATGCTTTTCCAATCTTCTATTGTCCAGTTTTGGTGAGCCTGTGTGAATAGTAGCCTCACTTTCCTGTTCTTAGCTGACAGGAGGGGCACCCGGTGTGGTCTTCTGCTGCTGTAGCCCATTTGCTTCAAGGTTTGACGTGTTGTGCGTTCAGAGATGGTATTCTGCAGACCTTGGTTGTAACGAGTGGTTATTTGAGTTACTGTTGCCTTTCTGTCATCTATAACCAGTCTGCCCATTCTCCTCCGACCACTGACATCAACAAAGCATTTTCGTCCACACAACTGCCACTCTTCCCATTTTCGGACAATTCTCTGTAATGGTTATGCATAAAAATCCCAGTAGATCAGCAGTTTCTGAAATACTCAAACCAGATGGCACCAACAACTGGCCGACTATCATGGCCTCAGACTTGGAGGTGCTGACTTTCATCTAAGCTAATCTCAAAAGCTTCACACTCAACTTCAAGACCAGTGCATGACGAATGTCATGGTCTGATGAAGCATAACCACATCATCTGCAAAGAGCAGAGACACAATATTGAGGTTCCCAAACTGGACAGCTTCGGCTGCCTTTGGATCCAGAATCAGTAACAAGGGAAGGGAACCCTGGCAGAGGCTATCCAATGAAGGTTAAAGTCAAGGGCAACTGGACTTGGTTGAAGATACTAGAAGACGTTTCGTCCCTCATCCAAGGGACTTCTTCAGTTCTGACTGACTGGTAGAGAAACTCAGGTATTTAACCTCAGTGGGGTCGTTTGCCAGGATCTTCGATACCGCTGGTTCGTTAGTGTTCCTGGTTGCAGTCGTTACAGTCGTTAGGACTACCCGAGGCCAAGACTGAGCGACCATCGTTGACATCCTCACCTGAGGCCAATAGGTTACGTTTGTTGAGTTTCCTGGGAAGTGATGAAAGGACCACATTGTAAGTGGGGGATAAGTGGTGGCATAGACCCCCTCCTCTGTTCAATGATGGCTTTTCAACCCGGGTGTAGATGGCTTCTTTGACACCTCTTTAAAACCATCCATCTTCTTTGTCTAAAATGTGCACCTGGTGGTCCTCAAACAAGTGTCCTCTGACCTTCAGATGTATGTAAACTGCAGAGTCTTGACCTGAGGAGTTGGCCCTTCTGTGTTGAGCCATGCGTTTGTGTAGTGGTTGTTTAGTTTCCCCAATACAGGTGCTGGTCATATAATTAGTATATCATCAAAAAATTGATTATTATATGATAATTCCATTCAAAAAGTGAAACTTGTATAATGTATAAATTCATTCCACACAGACTGATATATTTCAAGTGTTTATTCCTTTTAATTTTGATGATTATAACTGACAACTAATGAAAACCCCAAAACCAGTATTTCGGAAAATTAGAATATTGTGAAAAGGTTCAATATTGAAGACACCTGGTGCCACACTCTAATCAGCTAATTAACTCAAAACACCTGCAAAGGCCTTTAAATGGTCTCTCAGTCTAGTTCTGTAGGCTACACCATCATGGGGAAGACTGCTGACTTGACAGCTGTCCAAAAGACGACCATTGACACCTTGCACAAGGAGGGCAAGACACAAAAGGTCATTGCTAAAGAGGCTGGCTGTTCACAGAGCTCTGTGTCCAAGCACATTAATAGAGAGGCGAAGGGAAGGAAAAGATGTGGTAGAAAAAAGTGTACAAGCAATAGGGATAACCGCACCCTGGAGAGGATTGTGAAACAAAACCCATTCAAAAATGTGGGGGAGATTCACAAAGAGTGGACTGCAGCTGGAGTCAGTGCTTCAAGAACCACCACACACAGACGTATGCAAGACATGGGTTTCAGCTGTCGCATTCCTTGTGTCAAGCCACTCTTGAACAAGACACAGCGTCAGAAGCTGGTGTTGGTCCACTCTGTTTTCTGAGGTCCAAGGTCAACGCAGCCATCTACTAGGAAGTTTTAGAGCACTTCATGCTTCCTGCAACTTTATGGAGATGCAGATTTCATTTTCCAACAAGACTTGGCACCTGCACACAGTGCCAAAGCTACCAGTACCTGGTTTAAGGACCATGGTATCCCTGTTCTTATTTGGCCAGCAAACTCGCCTGACCTTAACCCTATAGAAAATCTATGGGGTATTGTGAAGAGGAAGATGTGATACGCCAGACCCAACAATGCAGAAGAGCTGAAGGCCACTATCAGAGCAACCTGGGCTCTCATAACACCTGAGCAGTGCCACAGACTGATTGACTCCATGCCACGCCGCATTGCTGCAGTAATTCAGGCAAAAGGAGCCCCAACTAAGTATTGAGTGCTGTATATGCTCATACTTTCATGTTCATACTTTTCAGTTGGACAACATTTCTAAAAATCCTTTTTTTGTATTGGTCTTGAGTAATATTCAAATTTTCGGGAGATACTGAATTTGGGATTTTCATTAGTTGTCAGTTTTAATGATCACAATTAAATGAAACATTTGAAATATATATCATGTCTGTGTGTAATGAATGAATATAATATGCAAGTTTCACTTTTTGAATGGAATTACTGAAATAAATCAACTTTTTGATGATATTCTAATTATATGACCAGCACCTGTATAGCATTTGTAAGTTGCTTTGGATAAAAGCGTCAGCTAAATGAATAAATGTAAATTCAACTGCACATTCATAATGTACATTTCAGCAAGATTTTGTTGCAAGGCTCCAAGTAAGAAACAGAAGACAAGTAAAAGAAACAGTATAAATATAAGTAAATGCAATATAAAATAGGATAGAAATATGAAACAGAAATTCAGAAATGTGGTAGCAAACAGAAAAATGATATGTAGCAGCAGGATGTATTATAACAGTAAACAGACAGTAATAATGTGACAATGATAGTGCAGATAGTAACAGTTATTCCGTTCAATAGAGTTCAGTGTCCACTTAAAGTGACTAGTATTGTATATATGGCAGGGGGTTTATTGGGAGTTTAGCAGTCTTGTGACGTGGAGGATGACATGGTTGTGGAATCTGGTTGTTCTGCTTTTGAAGCTGCTGAACCAGGGCAGCAGGGAGAGCAGTCCATGGTGGAGGTGGGAGGGGTCTTTTGTGATTGTCTGAGCCTTGGTCCGGCAGCGTCTGCGAGCAGTGTCATGGATGGAAGGAAGTGCTGTCCCGATGTTTCTCTCCACTGTCCCCACCACTCTCTCTACACATTTCC
This sequence comes from Micropterus salmoides, assembly GCF_014851395.1. Classification (NCBI taxonomy): domain Eukaryota; kingdom Metazoa; phylum Chordata; class Actinopteri; order Centrarchiformes; family Centrarchidae; genus Micropterus; species Micropterus salmoides. The sequence goes on along the minus strand of NW_024044348.1, from coordinate 38,009,891 downwards.
AGTCTGCGGCATTGAGGCACTGTCAGACCAGACAGAGATGCAGCTGGTCAGTATGCTCTCTACTGTCCCTCTGGAGAAAGCGGTGAGGATGGGAGGGGGGAGGTTTGCTCTTCTCATCCGACGCAGAAAGTGACTGACGTTGTTGTGCTCTCTTCATAAGAGCAGAGGTGTGGAGGGACCAGGAAAAAGTGTCTGTGATCTGCACCCTCAGGAATTTGATGCTTCTGACCCGCTCCACTGCGGTGGCGTTGATGGAGAGCGGGGTGTGACTTAGCTGATTTATCCTGAAGTCAACGACCATCTCTTTTGTTTTGTTGATATTAAGGATTGGATTTTTCGTGTCACACCAGTCCACCAGGTGTTTCACCTCCTCTCCTTAGACCAGTTCGTTGTTGTCCCTGATGAGACCCACCACTGGCGTGTTGTCCGCATACTTAATGATGTGGTTCGTACTGAACCTGGCACGGCAGTCATGGGTCATCAGGGTGAAGAGCAGTGGGCTCGGTACGCAGGCCTGGGGGGAGCCCGTGCTGAGGGAGATGACGCTGGAGGTGTTTTTGCCAACACAGACTAGGGTCTGTCTGTGAGGAACTCCAGCAGCCAGTTACAAAGGGGGTGCTGAGTCCAAGGGGGGCAAATTTGCTCACCAGGTGCTGGGGGATTATTGTGTTGAATGCTGAGGTGAAGTCCAGAAACAGCATTCACACATTGGTGTTCTAATCTAAATTTAATTATAATTCATTCGAAAGCCTTCTTCTTAGTCTTTCACAACCACCCTGGAAAAAAAATTCAGCCATTTCTATTGGTTATAGTGTACTCCCAGTATATATTCTGAATTTCTATCTCATTCTCAGAGTTTTTATCCTTAAATTATAATTATAAAGTAATTATTGCAGGTTATTTTAAATCTAAATCATGTGTGTTGTTAACCTTAGATTAGATTAGATTCAGTTGGTTTCTGTCAGTGTTCGAGAACCCACTCACTGTTTGAACCACACTCTCAACCTTGTTCTGGCATATGGCATTGAAATTGAACACCTAATTGTTATCGTCAGCAGTACTTTTCCTCTACTTCCTTGTGTTTCTCTTGAGTTTTTCCTGTCCCTTGTGTTTTGTGTTTTCTGTCTGGTCCCCAGTCTGTCTTGTGTGTGTGTCTGCCTGGTGGCTCTACAAGTCAACTCAGGTCAGATAATCTGCTCATCTGTGATCACCTGTGCACCTGAGGCACATCCAAGTAATAAAACTCTCCTGCATTTAAACCCTGGTTCTTCACTCCAGTCCTTGCCAGATCATCACTTTAGTCATGTGGCACTGTGTTATGGCCCAGCTCCTGACTCTCATGAGTGGTTTTGCTGAACTGCTTTTTTTTCTGTTCTGCCTCAGGCCACATCCACACTACTGCATTTTCATTGTAAAATGGAAACCTTCTGCTAAGTTTGCACTTATCTGACTACACTTGTATTGTGCATGTCGCTGTTTACTTTGCGACAACTCCAAGTCTGTTTTCCGCCCACACAGTCGCTTTTAACTCCAGTGTTACGTTCAGTAACAGTCCCAGCTCGTTATTGGTCCATACAAAAAAAAAATCGGGAGTGGTGTAGTACTTATTACTTACTTAGTACTTCACAACAGCAGCACGAGTATGCCCAGTGTACGTGAACGGCCACTAGATGTGCATTTTCAGTCGTTTCTAATACAGACGGAGATCACATTGATTTTAATTTTCTGTTTTTAAACAAAATCGTAGTAGTGTGGATGGGGCCTCAGTCTCTCATTCCTTGTGGAGGATTTTGCCAGTCTGCCTCAGTGCCTCAAATTTAAGGACTTTTTTTTTTTTTTTAACCACATCTCAATATAACAGAGGACTCCTATGCTAACTTATGTCCCTCCCCAACTGATCATCTTGATGGTGCTGTAGGCTCACTACCTGAGCAGCTGTTTACTAATCATTAATAGAGGAAAGTAAGAACAACCCCAGTTTTCTTTTTAGTACTGTACCCAGGGTGACGGAGTTACAGCTCTATTGTGTCATGTTTTCCTATAGCCAGCAGTAGTAATGACTAAATGAGTTTCTTTAATGATACAATTCTAATTATCAGAGACAAAATTTATCACCTACTGCCCTTCTGCCCTAGTACCAATGTATCTACAAACTGAAAAAAGCTGTAAAACCTGATATATATATACTTTTTCTTCATCAACTAACTTCAATGATTTCTTCATCAAAGCCATGAACCTGTCTCTTGGACCCCATCCCATCTAGGCTGCTTAAAGATGTTTTACGCTTAGTTGGCACTTTACTAGGTATGATCAATCTGTCTTTACTAACAGGATATCTACCACAGTCCTTTTAAAATAAATGTAATTAAACCTTTTCTTAAAAAGCCAACTCTTGGTCCGTGGGTTTTAGCCAACTATAGACCTCTATCTAAGATCCTTGAGAAAGCAGTCACCAATCAGTTATGTAACTTTCTACACAGCAATAGTGTATTTGAGGATTTTCAGTCAGGATTGCAGAAATGCATCATGGCACAGAGACAGTACTGGTGAAAATCACAAATGATATCTAGTTTTCAGTCAAGTGACATGCGCGGTGACCTGGAGGGCAGAACAACAGACACGGATGGCGGCTGCCCTTCCCATGATTATTTGAATCACCTCAACTCAAGAAAAAAAGAGATGGACACAAACTGCAAGTTTTGGGCACTTGCCTCTGACATGTATAGCAATTCTAAGTCGCTTTGGATAAAAGCGTCAGCTAAATGAAAAATTACAAAATATACAGCACCCACTGCCATATTTCTGCAGTTAAAAACCGCCAGGTCCCTGCCAGAGCTCGACTTCTGTGATGTTTACTTTTACCTTGTGGAGAATACCTTACCTTACACTGCTGCCAAGGTTTTCTTTCTGGTGCAACACAGCCCAGGCTTGTCTCCTCGTTGTTTAGTGCATCTGTGGGACCCACAGTAATGTTGGCCTTGTTAATGGACTCTGTTGGGCATGTTGGGGGCACAGTGGGCACCCCCCATTCTAATGTAGTATTTTAATTGTTTTGATTTTGCTTTAGTAATCTGATGTATATGCTATGGTACAATAACAACTGTAATATTTTAGTAGGTCAGTTTATGGGTATAATGTGTAAGACTCACACAGGCACTCTGGGCAGCATGTGGGGTCCTTCGGGTTAGACAGGAGGGCACACACGTCAGTCAGTAGACGTAAACAGCCTGCTGTACGTAGAGACAACGTTCTGCTGATGTGCTTGTGTTTCTGTATTTACAGGTGAGCAAAAGTGATGAAAAGAGGTAAAATGTGGTTACTCGGACGCGTAATGAATGTGTAAGACGATAACGTATTGTCAGTAATGCGGACATGAGCTGTATATCGTAGTGTTGCTAGTTAAATGAGACGGCATGTTGTGTTAACGAATAGCCTACATCACCAAGTATGCTAATGAGGACAACAGTAATTTAGCATTCCCAGTGTGTGTTTGTGAATGTGGAAATTTTATGTTCATGCGTACTGAAGAGGGAATATGAATGTTTGTAACGTCAGTCAGTAGACGTAAACAGCCTGCTGTACGTAGAGACAACGTTCTGCTGATGTGCTTGTGTTTCTGTATTTACAGAATACGAAAGTAAAGGAATTATTTTAAACTTATGCACGCCTGGAAGTCCCTTTTGTGTCCAAGTGTGCAACACATCTGATACGATAGCACAAATATCCCACATTTTGGAAACACAAAAGTAACAGTATATCACTTGCTTCCTAGTTGGCGGGCAGCTGAAAATAATTTTTTTGCCCTCCAAGGGAGCATTCCTCTTGGAACGTGACATCACATAAAAACTATGAATTGCATCAGGCAAAAGACTTGTCTCTGTATAGTGCTGCATTCCATACACCATTGACCATCATACTATTACAGTGACTTGAATGTTTAATTTGCATTCATTGAACCGCTTTAAGCAGATTTTAAGTCCTGTTTATCAGATCTATCTCAGTTTGTACATGTTAATGACAAATCCTCCATGCATGCTTGGTCAGTTAGTCAAGGAGTTCCACAAGGTTCTGTGCTTGGACCAATTCTATTCACCTTTTGTTTCCTCTAGGCAATATTATTAGGAAACACTCCATCTAAAGATATAGTTACTTTAGATGGCATCGCCCTGGCTTCCAACACCACCGTAAGGAATCTTGGAGTTATCTTTGGTCATGATACGTCTTTTAATGCCACACAAAAAAACTTCAAGGACTGCCTTTTTTCACCTACATAGTATCACAAAAATGATGTAGAAAAACTTTCCATGCATTTGTTACTTCTAGACCGGATTATTGCAAATCCTTAATATCAGGCTGCCATAATAAGTCCCTTCAGATTCTCCAGCTAATCCAGAATGCTGTGGCACGTGTACTGACAAGAAATAGGAAAAGAGATCCCATTTCTCCTGTCTGAGTTTCTCTGCACTGTCTCCCAATTAAATGCTAAATAGAATTTAAAATCCTTCTCCTCACCTACAAAGCCTTAATGGTCAAGCACCATCTAATTTTAAAGAGCGTATAGTACCTAATTACCCCCACTAGAACACTGCACTCCCAGAATGCACGGTTACCTGTGGTTTCTGAAGTCTCCATTTGAATGGGAGCTAAAGCCAACTGCCACCATGCTCCAGGTCAACCTGCTGCTACAATGATTATTAATCTCATTGTGTTTTTTTTAAATTGCCATTACTATTATTTCACATCTCTATATGGAGCATGTATTGTGCTACTGTGTGTTCTCTTCCCTCTTGCTCTCTCCCCTGGAATGAGACAACTTCTGTTGTAAATTTGCGTTATATAAATAAAATGTAGGTGAACTGAAGAGGTGTGTCTGCTAAGGTAACCTCACAATGTCCAGGGGCCTCATTTATAAACAGTGCATATGTACAAAACACGGCTGGAAATGTGCATACGCCCCTTCCCACGCAATGGTTTTCATCTATAAAAAACAGACTTGACGGGAGAATGAGAGGTCCTCCACGCGAACTCTGAGGCATGCGTATGCACATAAACTGGAGAAATATCAATAATAAAATATAATATTTAACGTGTGGCAGCGTGCGGATGTGATGCGCTGCTTGTAAAAACGCATTATGGAAAATATAACACGGTTTTATTATTTAATGCCTCTCCTCAGGTCAGCTCTGGCGGTGCAGTAACTCTGTCTCACTCTGCCTTCAGGACGGTAGACAGAGTTCTTTTCTGCACCGCCAGAGCTGACCTGAGGAGGGGCATTAAACAGGCCAAGGACTCCTGTAAGAGGAAAGTAGAGGGACATCTGATCGACAACAACCCGCAACAGATGTGGAAGGGTATTCAGGCCCTAACCAACTACAAAGGCTACTCTCCTCTCACATCTTCCAGCAGCAGCACCCTGGCAGAGGAGCTAAACAGCTTCTTTGGCCGGTTTGAGATCACCACCACATACCTGCAGTCACTGTCTCCCCCTGACTCCACCTCTTTCTGTTCAGGAGCATGAGGTGAGGAAGAACCTGAGAGCAGTGAACCCCAGGAAAGCTGCTGGTCCCGACGGCATCCCGGGGGTGGTGGTTAAAGCATGTGCAGACCAGCTGACAGAGATCCTTACTAAACTCTTCAATCTCTCCCTGATACTTGCTACCGTCCCCACATGTCTGAAGGCCTCTACCATCATCCCCATTCCCAAAAAAAACTGCCATAGACAGCTTGAACGATTACAGACCCATCGCTGTGACGGCTGTAATTATGAAGTGCCTGGAGCGATCAGTCTCCCAGCACATCAGAGACTGTCTCCCTCCCTCATTCGACCCCCACCAGTTTGCCTACAGAGCAAACCGGTCCACGGAGAATGCCATCGCCCTCACACTCCAAACAGCGCTTAGCCATCTGGAAAACAAGAAGAGCTATGTGAGGATGCTCTTCGTGGACTACAGCTCAGCGTTTAATACAATCATTCCGGACATTCTTTACAGTAAACTGATACAGCTACAGATCCCTCTCCCCACCTGTATCCGGATTAAAAACTTTCTTTCGAGCCGCCCACAATATGTGAGACTAGGCCCCCACTACTCCTCCACACTCATACTCAGTACTGGTTTCCCTCAAGGCTGCGTTCTGAGCCCTCTGCTGGACGCCCTATACACCTATGACTGTTCTCCAACCCACCCAACAAACCACATCATAAAATATGCGGATGACACCTCAGTAGTTGGATGTATCCACGAAGGGGACGAGACAGCGTACAGGGCAGAAGTGAAGGATCTGTCGCGCTGGTGCTCAGACAATAACCTGACCCTGAATATTCCTAAAACAAAAGAACTAATTTTGGATTTCAGGAAGAACAGACAGGACTACACCCTCTCCTCATAAATGGAGATCGGGTGGAAATGGTCACCACCTTCAGGTTTCTGGGCACTTACATCTCTGCTGACTACTCCTGGACCCATAACATCAGGGCCCTGGTCAAGAAGGCTCAGCAGCGGCTACACTTTCTGCGTGTCCTCAGGAAGAACAATCTGGACACAAAATTGCTGCTGGCTTTCTATCACTCCTCTGTGGTGAGCGTCCTAACACACTGTGTAAGTGTGTGGTACACAGGCTCCACAGCTGAGGACAGGAAGGCGGTACAGAGTGTTATAAACATTGCCCAAAAGATCATTGGCTGCCCTCTTCCCAGCCTGGAAAACATCTCCATATCCTGTTGCCTCGGGGGAACCAAGGCCATCACAAGAGACCACTCACACCCTGCCTACCCCCTGTTTGATCTGTTGCCCTCGGGGAGACATTACAGGTCAACCAAATCTCACACCAGCAGGCTGACGAACAGCTTTTTCCCCTGGCCCATACGAACTGCCAACACCCATGGACACTCACACACATAAGCCTCCGATTCACCCAATATCAGCCCACTTCCCCCCTATTTTGCACTCTTGTAATAACTATAGACACTTCAAGACTTTACCTTTTTATTAGATTTTATGTGTATAAATATAATATAATATATACAATACAGGTAAACATATACATATTTTATATTTATATATCCTGGTAGTATATATTATTGTGTCTCTATTTTTAACCTGTTTTTGTCTTTTTTGTTCTTTCTTTTCTTGTTTTTATGGTGCAAGGGCTGCTCCGTGGGAGCACCCTAAATTTCGTAGTACCTTCACAGTGCAATGACAATAAAGAATATTCTATTCTATTAAGTAAATCTTTCAGTTTACTTGTGTTAAATTTTGTTTTGTAGCTTTTCAGTCAAAATTAGCAGTCCTTGTCCTGATGTCCTCATGCAGTCAGTATGTATTAATTCATTAATTAATGAGGTGCATTTCACTGACAATTTATAGGCAACTGTGGGAATTTAAAGGGTCGGGCAAGTAAATGTAAATGCTCCGTATTTGTCCTTTCTAGTCTTTTGACCACTCAAAGCGCTTTTTGCGCTACATCTGCATTCAACATTCATACACTGGTGGAACAGCCACCAGAGGCAATTCGGGGTTCAATATCTTGCCTGAGGATACTTCGACATGCAGCCTGGAGGAGCCAGCCGCCCGCTAGTAGCTCGCTAGTAGCCTGCTAGTAGCTCGCTAGCAGCCCACTAGTAGCTCGCTTTTGCATACAGTGGGGGAAATAAGTATTTGACCCCTTGCTGATTTTGCAGGTTTGCCCACTTACAAAGAATGCAACAATCTATAATTTTAATCATATGTACATTCTAACAGTGAAAGACAGAATCCCAAAGAAAATTCCAGAAAATCACATCATATGAATTTATTAAAATTGATAACCATCTGATGAGGAAAAACAAGTATTTGACCCCCTGGACAAACAGCATGTTAATATTTTGTAGAAAAGCCATTATTGGCCAGCACAGATGTCAAACGGTTTTTATAGTTGGTGACAAGGTTTGTGCACATTTCGGCAGGGATGTTGGCCCACTCCTCCCTGCAGACAGCCTCCAAATCATTCAGGTTCCGAGGTTGTCGCCTGGCAACTCCAATTTTAAGCTCCCTCCAAAGATTTTCAATTGGATTCAGGTCTGGAGACTGGCTAGGCCACTCCAGAACCTTGATGTGCTTCTTCTTCAGCCACTCTTTTGTTGCTTTGGCGGTGTGCTTAGGGTCGTTGTCGTGCTGAAACACCCATCCTCGACCCATCTTCAGCTCTCTCACTGAGGGAAGGAGATGTTGGTCCAGAATTCCACGATACATGGCCCCGTCCATCCTCCCCTCAATACGATGGAGTTGTCCCGTCCCCTTGGCTGAAAAGAACCCCCAAAGCATGATGTTGCCACCACCATGCTTGACGGTGGGGATGGTGTTCTTTGGGTTGTACTCCGTGTTCTTTGCCCTCCAAACACGATGAGTTGAGTTGAGGCCAAAAAGTTCTATTTTGGTCTCATCTGACCACATCACCTTCTTCCAGGCCTCTTCTGAGTCGTCCAGGTGGTGAATGGCGAACTTCATGCGGGCCTGTACATGTTTCTTCTTGAGCAGGGGGACCTTGCGTGCGCTGCAGGATTTCAATCCATGACGGCGTAGTGTGTTACCAACCGTTTCTTTTGTAACTGTGGTCCCAGCTGCCTTCAGTTGATTCATCAGTTCCCCCCTTGTGGTTTTGGGATGATTCCTCACCGTTCGCATGATCAGGGACACCCCACGAGGCGAGATATGTGTGGAGGCCCAGACCGAGGGAGGTTGGCGGTGGTGTGGTGCTTCTTCCATTTCCTGATAACTGCACCGACAGTTGATCTTTTCTCTCCAAGTTGCTTTCCGATTCTCTTGTAGCCCATCCCAGCCTTGTGCAGATCAACAATCTTGTCCCTGATGTCCGTAGAAAGCTCTTTGGTCTTGCCCATGGTGGTGATGTTGGATGCTGGTTGTTTGGGTGTTGACAGGTGTCTTTTATAAAGGTAACGAGGTGAGGCAGGTGTATTTGATGTAGATAATTGGTTGGGATTGGGGCTGTGTCTTAAAGAAAGACTAACTGGCTTGTAGGAGCCAGAATACTTGCTGTTTGGTAGGGGGTCATATACTCATTTTTCCTCATCAGATGGTTATCAATTTTTATAAATTCATATGATGTGATTTTCTGGAATTTTCTTTGGGATTCTGTCTTTCACTGTTAGAATGTACATATGATTAAAATTGTAGATTGTTGCATTCTTTGTAAGTGGGCAAACCTGCAAAATCAGCAAGGGGTCAAATACTTATTTCCCCCACTGTACGTACATTTCAAATTGATTGTTATTTATAAAGGGAAATTGGCCTAAAACGTGTGTGCTGTTTTATAAATCAGAATATTTTGGTGCGTACGCACTTCCTGTGTTTTGTACGTACAGTTTTGTAAATGAGACCCCAGAGCCTTCAGAATCTCATCCACACCTGACTCTCTGCCTCAGCAACTTCCCAATGTCTTCAGTTTCCCCCTCTCCACAGTGGGAACCTATCCCAGTCAGCAGTTGTCCCCTACTAAGCACACCCTGAGCCAAGTCTTTTCAGTCATGCAAAGCAAAAACATGAGGTGGCACCTCGCAGATAGACATACAGCTGCAGACACTACATCACATTTACACACTGAGCCTAAGTGCTCAAACAGAAACTACTATTCACACACATCCACAAGCAGGGGCAATTCAGGGATCAGTATCTTGCCCACACTTCAACATGCAGCTTGGAGGGATTGAACCTCAGAGCTTCCGATTAGTAGGCAACCCACTTTACCTTCTGAGCCACAGCTGCTCCAGATCAGATGCTACAACCGCATATTGGATCATCTATCTTTGGCCTAAAGCTTGATTTATACTCCTGCGTAGGGTCTACGTGCGTAGCTACGCCGTAGGCTGCGCACATAGCAAGGAATTTATACTTGTGCGTCCATGTGTCCGCTACAGCGTCCACTATCTTGACTTTTGCTGGCCGAGCAGGCTAACTTCCGGTTTAGCCCTCTGGGGTAAAATTGTAAACGTGCGGCTGGTGTAGACTTTTCAAATGTTATCGACCGAATTGATCACATTCTGAGAGTGAAACGAGTCATTTCGCTCGGGTTGTGACGGTCAAATATATTGATCCACCGTGTTACAGCCGCTGTTAGCTAGTAAAAGTTACTACAAAGCACGGGCACTTCCTGTCGGCTCAGAGGCATTGCGAGGCTACCCAGCCGACCAATCACAGAGCTTACAGTCCGCGTCGACTCTATGTTTAGTTACATTTTTGAGGAGGTGCACATCAGGCTACGGCGTAGGTGACGGCATAGGGTAGGGGGCTACGCAGAAGCTATGCTGTCGATTTGACGGAGAAGTATAAATTGCACTTAAGGTGTTCTGATACCAAGTACACTTATGAACCACTATATGCTTGAACATGGTGTTTGTGACCGATCCATGAACAGCACAGAAGTCAAATCACAAAGCACCACTCAAGTTCCGATCGGGCAGGCCATTCCCATCAGCCGACTACAGGTTCTTCTTTTCTGGTTGGGGAATGATTCTATTGTCTTAGTGAACACCACATCATCAACACATTCGACGATGTACAATGTCACTGATGCGGTGTATTCCTCAAGATTGATGTAGTTCTATTGGTTGGCAGTCTGTCTGAACATATGCCAGTTTGTGCACTCAACACAGTCCTGTGCAAGCTAGCCCCATCTGTCCACACTTGTTGGTTTGACCCTTTTAATCAGCTGGGTGTGGCAGGAGAAGCAGAGAAATGTGGTGTGATAGACCAAAATGGAGGGTTTTGTAGCTGCCACGAATCTTCACATAAACATGGGCCAAGGTATTGCATTCCCTAGTGGGCTGTGTAGTAACGGATTACATGTAACAGTGTTATGTAATCAGGATACACAAAATAGCAACTGTATTCTGTTACAGTACAGGTTAATTTTGTAAAATCAGGGATTACACATAGAGATTACTTTTACGCAGACTCCCAGGAAACTTAACAATCACTTGGCCTCAGGTAAAGACGCCAACAATGGTTGTTGGGTGGCTCTAACGACCATAAGAACTGTTGTGACAACAGCCAGGAGCACTAACGAACCAGCGGTATTGATGATATAGGCAAACAGCCCCACAAAGGTTAAATAGTTGAGTTTCCCTACCAGTCAGTCTCTTTCAGATGAGGGACAAAACGTCTTCTAGTAACTTCAATCAAGTCCAGTTACTCTTGATTTTACCCTCTTTGGATACCATCCGATTGTTTTTGTCATGTGATAGCTGATGACAGTGTCTGTAGTGCATTTTTTACATTTGCATCCAGAGGAATGTAATGTGGTCAAGATTGTCTACCCACTCTTACTGTGTTTGAGCACCAAGGATCCTTGATGTTAACATAGAGTCTTGTGATCTGTCAGAGAGGAACACTCTCTGCCAATCAAGTGCAATAGCTTGATCTGGCATGTTGTGGTGCAGTTAGGTCTCAGTAAAGATGAAGGCACAGCAGTTTCTGGTTTCACGTTGCTGAGTTCGCCTAAGCCTTAGGTCACAAAGGCAAACATCTCATCACACAAAACATACACGCAGACATATACAGTTCAAAATGTGTATGAACATGTTTAAACAACACCCTCACATTCAGTCCCCAGTCACTCTTCTCCTCTCCCAACACCCTGACCTAAGAAATGTCTCACCTTTCTGCAGCTCACACTGAGGTGGTAGATTAGAATGACTACTGCCACAATCCCACTGTTCAAACACACAAAAGCACACACTTTGTTCTTAACAAATAAAAACTAGGGCGAAAATTGAAAATATGGAAATGTGGAGTAAGACGATTTTCTAGAACAGGTAGAAAGGTATTGTTTTGACAGAGGTATACAGAATGAAATAAACACATAATCTAAAGTAGCAGGTAGATTAATAGCAAACAGAAATATGGGTTTCTGTTTCTGTTTCTGTGAAGAATAAATAATACATAAAGAACAGAGTGATACAAAGCTTTGGGCTGCATTATTGGAGGGCTGCAGAAATTAGCCCCCAGAAACAGATCATAGACAGTATACAGACAGCTTGATTACAGTCAGAAGCCCCATAGCCAATCCGGCTATGGGGCTTCTGACTGTAATCAAGCTGTTGCCAACAAGCAACTCCACTAGCAGAAAGTCTGAGGTAAAAAGCTAACATATGCATATAGCTAAATAGCGTTTATTTTGGCTTTTTGCTTGTGAAGTTCTTAGCAACCTCACTGTTAAAAAGTCAGAGAAATAAATGATAGGCAATCTAGTAACATAAACCTATCACATGTTCCCCAGGCTTTTAACCAGCTAATTGTAATTTATTATATCTGTAATGTGTACATATTAAAGTGATTTCACACTGTGTTCACCTTTTTAAGCGTTTTGAGTAGGTATATTTAGAATTTTATGAGTTTGTTGTAGTAGTAGTAGTAGTAGTAGTTAAAAAACATAAGGGTCAGTGCTCGTAAAGTACTTTTATACACTGAACAAAATTATAAACGCAACACTTGTTTTTGCCCCCATTCATCATGAGCTGAACTCAAAGATCTCTATTTACACAAAAGGCCTATTTCTCTCAAATACTGTTCACAAATCTTTCAAAATTTGTGTTAGTGAGCACTTCTCCTTTGCTGAAATAATCAATCCACCTCACACGTGTGGCATATCAAGATGCTGATCAGACATGGGGATTGCACAGGTGTGCCTAATGCGGCATTCAGACCAACCGTGAATTTTCCAATCGTGATGCTTTCCTCACTTGTGTTCACACACAACGCGAGAAGGCGATTTTAACACGATAACATGAATAAACACAACTTGCCATTACTACAGCTGTATGAACCCAAAGTAAACATTTTGCTGTGAGTAAATAGCAATAAACGGATTAAACTGATGCCGAAATAATTGAAACATGATGCAGATTTGTTAAACATGTGAATTCATGCTTTGTCAGGTCTGTCAGCAAGACAGCAGGACAACAACTTCTAAAATGTTTGTTTTCTGAATGGAGTTTGGATCAATCAGGGCTAATCTATGCTAACTTGGTCACAGTAAAGTAAAGTAAAGTAAAGTAAAGTAAAGTAAATGATAGCTGGAATAAAGTTACAGACATGTTTTCTGAACTCACCAGGTAGTTCAACTTCCTCGCTTTCTTTTCTCCAAGTAATGTCCAGTTTCGTTAACAACAACAGTGGAACCGGATGTGCATGAAGGCTAGCTGCTGACAAGCTCCAGTGAAGGTAAGCCGGCCCCGCCCCCTTCGCGTCGCTTCGCGCCGCCCGACAGGAAATCGCGGCTCTACTTTGTATGTAAACTGACCGCCCCAAACGCTCGCTTCGCTTTTGGTCTGACAGCACCATTAGGCTGGCCACAATAAAAGGCCACTCAAAAATGCAGTTCCATCACACAGCACAATGCCACAGATGTCGCAAGTTTTGAGGGAGCATGCAATTGTTTTTTTTGTGGTCTTACTGTCACACATTGTTGGCCTATGTTTATTATTGTCATAGCTGTGTATTCAATTCTGACAATATACTAGACTGCAGAGTTGTGATAGAGAGAGACTGAGTGCATGTGCCTGTGGTTGGCGGGCCCCTGAGTGGTGTGGCGCCCGCTGCGGTAGTCGTCTCTTATTTTTCTGCATTGAAAGTGGAAACCCTAGTGTTTACCATAGACCGTATAAAGGTGTCTACCTTTACTCAAGCTCTGGAGATTTTCAGGACAGGGGGGACCCAGCAGGGAATGATGGCGGGGTGTGGTGCCCGATAGCTCCGTGTTTTCTGTTTCATGGAAACTTTGTGCTGAAAGTAATCCCTCTGAGTACTTCCCGATTTTTCAAAACGGACCTGTAATCTGAGTACGTCTTTATTTTCTGTACTGTAATGAAATACAGTTACTTTTTTTTGTATCTTGATTACGTAACGCCGTTACATGTAATCCGTTACCCCACAACCCTGCAGACGAACAGCTTTGATCATTACAAGCATAATAATCTCTATTGCTGCTTAAATGTAGTTATTCAATACATCTTCATTCTCAAATAATCTGACATTCACAATTCTGTCCTCCTCACACACATCTGATTCTGCGCTTATGAATCCTTTCTTTGAGCTATCAAAGGTTGACTTGCAGACTGGCTAGCGCTCAGAATATCTATTGCACTCGCTCAACTCTTTTGTGGTCAGTGCAACATATACTTCCATGCTGCCGAACCAGATGGCAGTGGGGTGAACAGACCATCATTAAATATTTGCAGAGCTGATTTATTGAATATTTGAAATCCTGCATTGTTTACTTCCATGTTTACTTGCAAGCAGTCTTCTTCTGTCTCTGTTGGTGCATTGCTTCGTTATGTGGTACATTCCAGCAGAATGTAGGATGGCCTTCTCTTTATGGAAGAAGAGAGCATTGCTTGTTCCTGCTAATGTCTAAGGTCATTTTACTACTACGTGCCGAGGGCGGGGGGGCGATAACCCTCTGCTAAAGATAACAAGCTGTCAGTAGTTGCCATGTCAGCTTTTGACTAACGTGAATGTCACATGATTTGGTAAAACAAAGATGTATTTAATTCCAAAAGCTAAATGATCAAAATTGTTCTTGGACAAGGACACACCTTTAAAAGAGATTTGTCATGTAATTAGGCAGTGTTGTGTATGTCATTGAATGTGCTAATTATTCACTCTTTTATTCAGCTTTTTCCTTTCATTTGTCCCACATCTGTATAGATGATGAACACATTTTATTGGTACACACTACATTTTACCCTTCCATGAAGATTATCCAAGGGCAGAGTGCAGAGTACCTGCATTTTTTAGGTATTACTGTTTGTGAGAGCTATGGAATTTTCTTGGGGTAAAATAATTACGCTAAAAGGATATAAAAATGAAATCACTACAACCTTTCTATAGGTCACACAGTTTGCCTTTGCTGACTCTGAACCAAATTCGGTACCCATCGATTATCGTATCGGTGCGCATTGATTTATACTTTTTTTATATTTTTACTTTGTTAATGAATCCTTTTACAAGACAAATGAAGGCCGTTGTGTTAGAACGATTCTTGTAAACATTGTGATGGGAAGCATTTTAATCTGATCTTTTTACTGTTAATAAATGCAGCGACAGTCAATGTAAAATCGCCAGACTTCATCATGCAGTAAGTCAAAGTGTCCAGCAGAGGGAGTAGGAACAATGATCACTGTGTTGGTTAACAGCTGGACGTTTGAAGTGTAAAGAAAAGGGTATAAATACAGAACATGTTTATGCATTTATTGTGATCTGCGTAGCATACCAGTCTTACTTGTTAATTGTAACAGTCACAGGTTCTCATATTTAGAATAACTGGCTCCAAACAACAGATAGAAATATGTCCTCTTTCTTGCAGTGACACAGAGGTTATTTACCTCTCCACACCTCTGCTATAAAAATAAAAACTTTAACAACCAAAAGTAACAGCACTCTCAGTGTGTGTTTGTGTGGGTGTTTGACCAGTGAGTCATGTAATCTCCCAAACAGAAAAGACAAGGTTACTGCGAGGCTGTCTAAACAGTAACCAAGCAACAAGGTCAAAGGACTGAACTTTGTTTCAATGGCTCTGCAGTTCCTGTATATTTAATATCACATGTAGATGGTACAAATATATGAAACATCTGAACAACTCACAGAGGACACTAAACAACTTCCTTTCAGACTGTCCTTGATAAATAAGCACATAATGTCATATCCAGTATAATCTCTCTGCTTATGATGGCAATTCAGTGTAAGTGCAGAGTAATGAAAAGATCTGCAGGCTCCTCCCTGTGAACTTTGGAAAGCTTTTGGGTTTTCTTTCATCTTTCTGACTGCTGAACTCTTAGACTTTCCCTCCTTCTCATCTCAGCCAGAGACGGAGCATCATAGAAGTGAGTATAAGTCACTAACTCTATTAATAGTGGTCCTAATTTCAGGGCATGTGGTATCTTGCGACATGATTCGACACAGTAAAGCATTGTACAGTATTCTGCTAGCATGGTGGAGTGCAATATGTTACAGAATGGATTGATGTGTGTTATATGGTATAGCAATAGAATGGTTTAATTGAAGGGAAAGATTTATTATTTTGCTTATCCTTTCTGTCCTCACCAGTGAATATCACAAACAGTTCCAGAGCAAGTAATGCAGACTTAAGAGAGAGGCATAGAGAGGCATACTGTACTTGATGTGGAACTGAAGAATTCTGAATAAATACCTCCACTTTTATGAATTTCATGAATACAAGGTCATTTGCATACATATTTGCACACGTACAAATCTTATTCAGATATACACATTCTTGTGCACATTCCCAGATCTAAGTAAACAGTTTCAAATATTCCAACACACATTTGAAGAAACTACAATACTGGCCCCACAAAATTCAAACATTTATGTTTCCTTTGTGGTCTTCGGTTTAAACACATTCATGTGCGTTATAATAGTGTTATTTATTTTATATTCTAAAATATTAAATCTGCTTATCAGAGGTCAAAATTGCAGATAAGGTAAAATACAGTAGGCTACAATACTGAGGGTTTGTGAACTAAAAGCTCATCACTGTGAGAGTGAGCAGAACACAGTGATCTGTTCAGCTCAGCGATGTACTCTGCAGCAAGGCCGTGAAGTCATTTAAAATCAAGATAAAATGAAATTTGCCTTTTTAACCCTTGTATCCCTGATTTTATTACCCACCTATTTAACAATATGCCAAAAAGAAAATCAATGTCAAATTTGTATTGTTATATCAAAAAAACAATCGTGTTTTCCTCCAGTAAAACAAAATATGACTTGTGCTTAATAAGCTTGAACCTATCAACCAATAACATCATGACGGCCACCCATCAATTACTCTTAAACTTTCAGCGGCACAGAAATAAGATTCATTAGTTAGTTAGTTAGCAGTGGTGCGTCTTTAGGTGTTCGCCCCCTCAAACCATTGTTTCTGAGGACTGGGTCTCATTGATTACTGTACAAAAACACAACTTAATAACTTCATGGACTGATTTTGGTGAAACTGGATCATATTTTATGGAGAAAATATTTTCTGTTTTTTCCCTCTGATGTCCTTTGGCTGCTCTGCCTCTACAGCTGCCATTAGCTAGTAGGCTCTGCCGTGCAGATGGCGTTCCTTTAGCTAAGTTCACTCCCCAGACTGGGACTGTTGGAGCTTTGGACTACTGGGAGGAGGAGATTTTCATGCCTGGGGTGGCACAAGAACCTAAGTGGGGTGAGGGAGCAACGGAACTGAGGTCAGCCGCTTCCCTGTGACCACAGACTGAGCAGGACTGAACACTGTGACTCGCATTTATTTTGCCCTGACTTTGGCCTTAGGCTACATAGAGGCTACTGCTCTACCCTTTTTGTTGTTGTTTTTTTTCTGCTGACTTCAAGAAACTGGATATATTTTAGAGAAAATCATGTGTGAAGCAACTGGTATAATACAGACGGCATCATGTCACTCACAGTAAAAATAACCTCACTTTCCTCAAATCACTGCTTTTTATGAAAAGGTTGAAATTGCTGTGATTTCTAACAACAATACTCCATCCTCTTTAGATATGTTGGGTGCCTGGATCTCACTGTTTCCCCTCCTGTTAGGTGAGTTATTATCCAGGTAAGTTAACTGATTTCTATATTAACAGCATTTAATTTAAACCTGACCTGACATAACACCTGCAGGGGCGAGGGCATTCATGATCCACAACACCCAGTGCAGCCTTTGTCTGGAGGATTCGGCAGCTACAGGTGAAGTCCTGCTGAAGAAGTGCAACCTGGACTCAGAGTCTCAGCAGTGGATCTGGATCGATCATGGCATGCTGATGTGTGTCACATCATCCAGATGTTTGTCTGCCCTGCAGAGAGAGCCAGTCCAGACCCGGGCCTGCCAGGGGCCTGAAGTGAACGATGCAGCGTTAGTGTGGGACTGTGACAGGGACAGACTTATCAGCAGGAACACGTCACTGCTGCTGTCAATAAATGGCCAGCGTGTCATTCTCACACATGACAGCAAACACTCAAAGTGGAGATCTCTGGATGAGGGGGACATCTGCCAGGAAAAACTCAGTAAGTCAACGAGGATTACAGGAACAGAACAGGTGACTCAGGCTGGCAGGCACTGCATTTAAATTTGATTTCTATATTCCATTAATATTGTGTGCTTGTTCTTACTCCAGGATCCAGAAGGGCGTCTGATGACCCAGAAGAATTTGAGGCTGCAGAGGAGCAGACTGGCGAGCTGAGGACCATGACGGAGGAAGAGAGAGAGTACCTCCGCTGGTACTATCGCACAGAGGACCGTAGGTGGTGGTGCTGCTGCTGCTCCTAAAGCGCTTCATCCACATAAAAATGTAGTGTGTCAGAAATCCCTCTCATCACTCCAGACCAATCCAAATGCTGCAGCTTCTGCAGGATCTCAGCTGGTGCTAATAAAAAAGAGCACTGAATGCCTGGTAGCAACCTGCCAGACAGGAAGCGTCACTTGGTGGTTTCAGACTCACGATACATTTCTGACCTGTCAGTTTCCAGTGAGGCTGAGCGCTCAGCACTCATCTCAGATCCTCAGAAAGACCACTGAAGTCTGGATCTTGTTGGTAATACATGGATAAGTCTGGATGTTTCAGTTCTTTAAGGTTCTGGAGCTGTTTAAAACAATTCTGATAAATCATAAATCTCACCTTTGTGTCGCTTGTCCAACTAAGATTTGTGCGGCTTCTTCTTCACCTCATTGCTGTACTGTTTTTTTTTCTACCAACACTGGATTAGTTAAAGGGATAGTATGGGATTTTTCAAATGGCGCCCACCAAAAAAATGTTTTTTATATCAGTTCCAGTGTACGCTATATTTAGAATATTTTCAGCGCTTTACCTTACCGTCAAACAGCCATTTCCCTTGGAACTACATTTTCTCAACTATAAAACTTTCGTATTCCAATGCATCAGCGTAACTTGGACACATACTGTATAATGCCGCCAGAGATCAGCTGTCAGTCCCTTTTCATTTAGGTGGCTTAAATATGTTTTTCTGCTGACCCTGTCCACAGTGGTACATTGCTTAGCTTCCATGCCAGTACAAGTCTCTGCTTCTCCAAAATGCTGATTCTCTGACTTCCATCTATACTGCAGGTAATACACTGACTACCTTATACTTACTTAAAAAATCCTAAACTATCCCTTTAAGCCATGTTTGAAGAACAGACCCACAGCCTTTTCCGCCAAAGTAAAACATCCCCTGAAGATTCATAAAAATACTCTGCTTTAAATTATAATTGGTGCCCAGTACGTTTTTTACAGAACAAAGTTCGATTGCCTCATTACAGTTCTTAAAATTACATCTCCTCTTTCTCCTCAGGATCCTCCAAAACTTGATCATAAGCAGGATACTCGTACACATGTGCTACCTGTCTCTTGTAGCCTCTTGCTGTTGTTTTGTGTTATTTATTGTGAAACACTACATTAATATTATTATATGAGCTGCACGTTTACCAGAGTGTCGTCTTCTTCCGGTTGCAGCGACCACATGGAAGTTTGTGCTGCTGGGACTGGCCTTCGTCTGTCTTCTTATTGGTTTTCTGCTGCTGGGAATGGGAGCCATGGCCAGCAAGTATGACCTAAAGTTATACGACATTTTCATAGCAACACTTGTGGGGAAAATGTATAACATTGATATTTTTAAAGGCTGCTGAGAGACATAGTTTCTTGTCTTTTTTCATTCAGGAACAGAAAAAAGATTGCTAAGTACAAAGCAGCAGCTGCTAGGGCTCAGAAGAGCGAAGGTGAGGAGATGTTGGTCGTTTCACCACACAGAGACGACAGCAGCCGCAAATCATCACTGTTACGTGACATGCTGCTGCACGGAAACTTACCCTCCTCATCCAATGGGGAAGTGAGCGAGCTCAAAGCAGGAAACATCGTGCTCACATGGAAAGATGGCAACACCTCCAACCTGTACTCAGATCCTGCAGCAGAGGAGGAGAAACGGGAGGAGGTGTCAGCTGCTGAGCTGGAGGCTGATGAGGCAGTGAAGACGATGGAGTGACAAATTACAAGATTATGTTATATATATATAATTATATTAAGTGTGAATAATCTCGGCCTGTGACACAGTGCTTCACCCAAAGGATGTACAACTTTGATGGACTGCTAATACTATGAAGTTACAAAGCATTACATCCAAGTTCCAACAGATCAATCATTGAGAACTTAACGGCCCATTCGCTAAAATTAAAAACAATCCATTAGTTTGGGGCACAATGTTAACAGAATAATGTATGTGTAACAGTGATTTATGACATGAGGATGGGTAGTTTATTACTTTGGCTGAAAATAAAATACTTCTTCTTCTACATGATAAACTGTGTATTTACATGAAACTCAAAAAAACCCTCAAATTCTTGCTATCCATGATATATATGGTTTTTCACCTTATAAGAGACCAGAGTTTATGTTTGTCAAAGAAATAGTTTTGGTAAATGAATTTATTTGATTTCTGTTTAAGGGTTAGATTAGATTAGAAAATGCATATTGTTTGTATGTCTGTGTGGTTAATATAAAGCTAGAGCCTACAGGCAGTTAGCTTAGCTTCCCATAAAGACTAGAACCGGTTTAACAGCTAATCTGGCTCTGTCCAAAAGTTAAAAAATTCGGCTTCAAAACTATAGAGATTTTATATATATATATATATATATATATAACGTAATATTTTTAAATATTTACATAGAACTAGGTTTCCACCTGTTTCCAGTTTGTGTGGTAAGCTAATCTGTCACCTGGCTGAATGTGTTGGGCAGTAACGCGTTACTGTAATAATATTACGGTTTACAGTTCCTAATTCAAGTAATGATTAATACTTCAGCACAAGTCATGTTTTGTTTTACGCGAGGTAAACATGATTGTTTTTTTCAGTACAATACAAATTTGACACTGATTTTCTTTTTGGCATATCGTTAAATGAGTGGGAGTGACAGTAATATAGTAACGTAAGGCAGCTACTGCACTATGTAACACTGGAATCCTGGGCAGGATATGTATCAGGACAATGGCGTAATGTTTTACTGCACCATCACAACCCTGCAGCAAGCAAGCTAGAGGGAAGAAGCAAAAAGTATATAATGTACAATGTAATTCTTTGGGAAAAGCTAGCTCTGTATTCTCAGTATGGATATCATGGCAGAGGCTGCGAAGAGGCTGAAGAAGACATTTGAGGAAGAGAAAAGGAGAGAGTGACCGAGCAAGAGACAGGACAAGAGTAAATATCTGGCCGACTGGGCTGAAAGGATAGATGCCCAGCTGGGCTTCTTGATGTTTTAATAAATGTATTTGATGTAATTAATAAGCAATAACTTACCTACTAGCTGCTTGCTAATGTCTTGTGTTGTTGCACTTACTTGCTGTTTGCCTGTGTTAGAAAAGTTGTCGACTCGAGCAAAATCTGCCAGAGGTTTTACAGAGGTTTAGCTGCTGGCTATAAATCTCGAGTTGATGTTAGCAAACTTCCTGTATAACACACTTAGATATCAGTAACTTTACTGCAAGTGCTCCTGCACCAGTTGCTGTGTAGCTTTGTTGGCTACCCGAGTTTCAAGCAACATTATGCTGCTGCTGTTGGAGAAAAGAACCGGTGTAGCGCTGGAGACCGGCGACGTAACCAGGCTCAGCAGGTATAACGTTAGCTAAGTGCAGAGGTGAAGAGACCGAAGAGGACATTGACAGAGGAAGCTAAGAAGAGAAAAGAGTGACCAAGCAAGAGTTGGCGTTGGTGAGAGCTTTGTGAAATTAAAGGGTGAGAGACAGACGCCGAGCTGGCATTCTTTCAGTGTACACAGTTAGACTAGTAAATAATTTTGCTATGTTTTGTGCTGTTGCACTTGCTTGATGTGTCGCTGTGTTGGTGTAACGGAAGCCAGATGGCTGTGCAGTGAGTAAAGCTCATGGGTTTTAGCCTCCTTGTTAGCGTGTCCGCCTCCCATACCCAAGGTCGAGTCAGGACTGTGCAGTAGGGAGAACCCTTATATTAGAAGTTGACAACTTGTTAGTTTTTGAAGTAACATGATCATAACAAACGCACGTGTACAGCTGGCCTTATTAACAAGTCGCCAAATCTTACAGAATGTAAGCTGGAGCCTGTAGATGATTAGCTTGGCTTAACATAAAGACTGGAAGTACTATTCAAACGCAGGCCCACTGACAGCTGGAAAGGGGGGGTTCATGCTGTAACTGTTTCAAACCGCAGTCAGGGGCCTTTGGGTCCCCACTCTCACACTTACTAATTCTTTTATGTAACTTGTAACCCAATCAATGTGAACGGTTGTTCTTTCAATTTTAGTGATAATTTCAAGTAATAATACAAATACATGTGTGTCCGGGCTTGTTCCAGGGAGCAGACTCATCAAACGCTGTATTGCAATCAGGGCTTGACATTAACTTTTTTGCCCACTAGCCAATGTGGCGGTTTTCCTTTATTTATTTTTTTGAAAAAGATCACAAGAAAAAAATCACAAATAAGGCACCAGGATTCAAATTTTATGTAGGCCTAAATAAATTTTGTGCAGTTTTGGTGTGTATGTTTTGCATTTGCATTTCCTCAGATCTCTGACTGGATTTATATTTATCATCATGAAGCTCTGGTTGCTTTGAGTAACTATAGTCCACCTGAGTGGAGTGAGTGAATATACAGGTCTTTATTTTCCAGATTATTCCCATACAAACGCATCTCCTTTATAATACATAGCCTACTACTGATGGAGAAAGTCAACAGAGCAGACATAGACAGGGAGAGACAGAAAGAGGCGGGGCAATAAAACCGTTTTTTGTCTTATTAAGATTTGATTAGGGCCAATATTACTGTATTAATTATAATTACAGATGAAAGTATCATACTGTAAATATCTTACCGCTAGTGTAATATTAATTCCAGTTAGTTTCATTATTGTACATTGTTCTCATTCATTAAATCCTTGAGCAAGAAAATGGTCTACGTGGTGGTTAGTCTCTAATTTGTTAATGCTAAGGGATAACTTGTCAATAATCATAACCATTCATGCAGAACGAGTTCAACATTTTGAAAGTTTGCTGTAGCACTACATCAACATTTGTTTAATGTCCCGCTCCATCCAGGCCGTGATTGGTCGGTGCACGAAAAGTGACATTGAGGAGCAATTTAATGCACACGCTTGGACAAAAAAAGTTCCCAAACGCCTCCCTACTCTGTCTCTGCCGGCGGAGAGGGCAGAAGAGAGGGTTACCTTTTGCATCAAATACCTACGCTTTGTCACTCTTTCTCAAATCGTCGGTATATGACGCCCTGAGATGAGAACGGGCTGCTACAAAGCAATGCAAAAACGCACACAATGAATGACGACTGTAAAAAGCAAAAGCCGAATCCCGGACATTTCTGGTGAAAATAAGGACGTATGGTCACCTTACATTAATAAACATCTTAAACATCATAATCAATAACTATATTTAAACAGTAGATTCAGGGAGTCTTCAAATAGTTGTTTTTCCATTTCTCTTTGTATACAGATTGAACTACGGAGATACTATGTGTTCATAGGCAGCTTTAGAGGTGTTGATACTCTACTATATACTATACTATTTTTTTTTTACTTTTACAGAGACAGGCTCGCTGTTTCCCCTTGCTTTGAGTCTATGCTAAGATGCGCTAACTGTCTTAGCTAACTCTCAGAAAGAAAGCAAATAAGCCTGTTTCACAAGTGGTCATATAATGCTCATTTTCAGATTTGTAGTTTTATTTACGAGTTGAACCAGAACAGATTTAAAAACACCATATTTTGTCATACTGCACATTACTGCAGCACCTCTTTTCACCCTGTGTGTTGGAACTCTTTTAGCTACAGAGTGAGGCATCTGACTTCTATTCGATCTTTGTTGGGAGCTGCACATGCACAATACCTAGGTAAGGACTAGTAGACAATTTAGAAGGGTAGGGTGGGTAACCTACCTGACAGGTAAGGTAGTGTGATCCAAAGCAACGCTGGTAACCGTGGCTTCGGTTCAGCCTGCATGGAGGGTATTTAATGTTTGGTAGGGAGGGTGAGGGGGGGGGGGGGGTGGATGTCTTGTCAGTGTGTGTGCTGCAGCTCAGTGTGTTTCTCCACAAGTGTATTAGAGGGCGTGCCACATTAGCCACTAGGCGAGCATTATGACGCGTGTTACAAAGTGACGCAGATAAGTTACGGAAGTAAAGGCTGGGCTACAATCGAGGCACGTCAGAGCAGTGTTTTCTGTGTGAGATGATAACTCCCTTTGGGGTGAACTTTGGCCTTTTTCACTTTGCAAACCTCTTAAAAAAATTATAACATAATAAAGAGGGAAAAGGCCAAAAAGCATAAAATTACCTCTTTAAACACTTCCTTTTATCCCTCTGGTCACATACTGTAAGAACATGGTTCTTTTTGCTTTCCTTCAAATTAAAACATGATTTTCAGCAGATGAGCATGTGTTTGACTGTTTGTATTATACAGGAAGATAATAAATTATGATGTAGTGATGAACAGTGGTCCCTGATCAAATGTACCTCCCCTTTACCAGATTTATAGAGGGGTACATCCCATGTCTCTTCTTTCATATTTCCTTGCTCCTCACTCGATTTGGAAGTCAGTCAGGTCCATCTTGCAGACTGTTCTAAAGCTCTTATTTCTCCTCCCCATCGCCCAGCAGTGTTCTGCTGAAACATATTTCCATTCCCAGTTTGCCTAATTCTTTGAATAAATCCGTCCTTTGCTTGGCATAGAGCGGGGAATTCATTATGACGTGTATGACAGATTCCAGGACTCCACAGTGTTCACAATTGCCATCTCTGTGCCTCCCCACTAGCGTCAGACAAGTTGCTAAACCGCAACATCCCAGTTTAACGTCAGTTAACGTCATCCCTCCAAGGCATGCTCAATCTATTGCCAAGCTGAACTGCAGGTTGAATGTTGTACATCTTTCTCCCTCTTTTGTCTGCATCCCATATTCCATATACTCTGACTCAGTCTCTCACTGATGATGCTGCAGCACTCCATACTACCTAAGTGGACCACTACACCGTCCCTGCTCACACCTGCCCTAGCTTCCCTATCTGCCACCTCATTACCCTCAACCCTGACATGTGCTGGTACCCAAAGAAAACCCTGCGTTCATTATTTAATAGACAAGTCTACATCCACTACTGTCCCTAGCCATTGAGGGATAGGTGGCCAGCATACTACCTCTACCCCACTTAATCCCATCTCCTCTAACTGAAGAACTACTATTTGAATATATAACTGTGCCTATTAATCCTATTACCACCCTTTTCAAACTCCCAGCACTGCTCTAGCTGAGAAAATGATGGAGGAGCTGTAGCTAATCCTTTTAACGTTGCCCAATTATTTATTGCTAATTTTGTATGCTGCAGTCTCAGTGGAGCCTCCCCTGCCCCCAATAGCAGAATAACCCCAGTACATAGCTTCAGAGCCCTGACCTGAACATCATCCAACTTAGCCAGCACAGACTTGGCTGCTGAGCCATATACCAAACACCCATAATCCAATAATTGCTCTTATCATGGTCTTATAACTCATCATCAACAAGAACACCCAGACAACCATCTCATAATATTTATGACCTTCTCACACTTAGTTATACTTTACACTTTTCCTATGTGTGCTCTGTATGTCAATTTTTCATCCAACGATACTCCTAAAAACTTAGGACCATAACTCTTTTTAGAGGTTGTCCATATACTGAAAGCCCCTGATTGTTTGTTTTCTTTTCAAAAAGCGCATATTTTGTCTTTGATACAGTCAGCCCAACCCTGCATCTTATCCAAGGCACTCTGCTTCATCAAATACCCCAAGTTATGGCCTCTCTGCCATTCTGCTAACAGTCAGCAGAATGGAATCTGCAAAAACAGATCCACCAAAGCCATCTTCCACTTTATCTATATCGTTCATCATTATATTAAACGGGATAAGACTGACCCTGCAGGGTCCCATTATTTATGCTTACAGTGCCTGAATGACCTGGCAAAAAACAAACTTTATAGGGACTGCTGAAACAGATCTCAGTCATGACAGCAAAAGTTAGTCACATAATCACTTCCTCTTAAGTGATTGTGTCTACAAAATAAAAGCGTGGGAATGTCTTTGCAGCAGTACTTTATGTTGTGTTTAATTGAGAGCTTTTACTAAAGTTTTGACACACCTCTGAAAAAGCCATCAGAAAACGGGAGATTGGATTGGGGACACGAAAATAAGCATCCATAGGATGATGTGGAACAATGCACATGCTTAATTGTGAACATGTAAAACGTTCTCTTCACAATCTATTGGTAGAAAAGGGAGAAAAATAATACTAGCAGCAAGTGAGGATTGAACACACAACCATTTGAACAGGATTCCTGAGCACTACTGACTGAGCTAAAGAAGCACATATTGAATCACAGATTATAAATGATAAATTGACTATGTTCTGGCCCGCCATCTAATGACTTGACATACACAAGTCTATCTGTAACCATTCTTTCCACTACCTTAAAATAACTGCTGTAAAGGCAATTGGTCTCCCTGAAAAGTCTTGACCAACAGGTCAGCTGTCTCCCTGTTGCTTACAGCCTCTTTATCTCAAGAGGAATATTCTGACTGTTAATCCCAACCATTCAATGAATAATGCCCCAAACACTCTTAACAGTTGTTTCTGTCCATCTCTACATTTACTCTCCTGTACTTGATTGCCTTTCTTATAGACACTGCACTGGGTTGCTGCTTCCCCTTCTCTCTTAGCTCCATCTCAAAAAACTTTAATTTGAGTAGCCTCATCACCCTTTGCCCACCCACTGCCCCTTACCAGCTCAGCCATGGAAATCTCAAGTCAGACCCCATAAATCATCCCTTTTATACAAGCTTTGGCCAACTGAAATGCAGACTTACAAAATACAATCAGCTTCCCATCGGCCAAATTCCGAGCATTCAGGATTTCACTCAGCTTCCTTCCTCAGTGCCCCAGCAAGCTGAATTGGGTTGAAATAACTAAACCCGAATTGCCCTTCCTTCAACTTAAAGATCAATTTATATTCTTCTGGCTGGCTGTTGTCCATTCTTATTACATTTGTCTCTCCCTGTTGAGCTCTACCTCCTTCTAACTCTGGATAAGCAATAGTTTAATTTCTCCTTTCCCTGCTCTCCCCCCACCTTCTTCCTCATCCTGCAAGCAGGAGCAATAACTTAATTATTTGTTTTGCTTGGTATTTCGATAGCTAATATTAGCAACAATTGCTAAAAAAAAACAGGCTGCTTCTCAATCAGCTGACCTGACACTCTGCCCAACCCTTCCCGAGTCAGATCTGATACATCACAACCTCACTGGAGTTTCATACCGGAGTGGAGAGAGATCAAGTGTATCTCTCCCATGTTTCATGTTTGATTTGTTTTCCCATTCACCATCTAGTAAAAAAAATACGTGTTCATTGTGGATCTGAGCAAAACAAGGAGCACAAACAACTAGAAAGATTTTTCTTTTTATGATCTGTTATATCCCCCATTAACTTTTATTTTAATGGATGCAATTAAAGTTGGAGAAAGTCGAAGAGTCTGTCAGCAAGAAACACATCATTTATCATTATTTTCATTCAGTCGTGTGAGGCGTGAGTATCGGTTTTGATATGAGTTAGATCTACATTATTTCAATTTACCCTGAAACATTTAGCCTAATAAATCATTCCAGTGATCAAAAGACACCATGATCATATTCAATAGGCCTAATGAGTTCACAATCGAAATATCAATAAATATAGATGCAAATAATGAATATATCATATTAAGGCATTCTGCCAGTAGACAAGACCCTGTGCCTGTGAGCAGGAAACAGGGTTTAATACTTTCTTTTTCATTTAAGCTACGTAACTTACGTAGGTTATGTTACTTAACGTAACTTCTGTAACTAATATGCTTATTTTATCCCAAACCATAATTTTCCTAAACCAAACAAAGTAGTTATGTTGCCTAGCCAAACTGCAACCATTTCACAACACTCACTACTCTAACTTGACATTATATTGCTAACTTCACTGCGGAGACAAAACCAAAACAGCACTAAAGGGGTACCCAGGGCCTTTAAAAGTTTCCATATGTGAAGTTGGGAGTCAGAATGTGTTTTGGTTTAACAAACACCTGCACATGAAAAACAACTTTGTGCTTGGGCCTGGGGGGCTCTGGTGTGGAGCACTAGAGTGGAGGAGGTGTGACCACCAATGCCAACTGAATGGGATCTGTTTGTGAGGACGTCCAATATCCAGTTGCAGATTGTGATTTATCTAGTCTAGTAAATTAACGGAGTAACATAACTACTTTTATCACTCAGTAATAACTAAAGTAATATTATTACTTCTTTGAGGAGTAATAAGTAACAAATTTATTACAATTTCTGAGTAACTTGCCCAACACTGTTAATGACAGCAGCTCTGCTTTGTGATCATATAGATCGACATTTAAACCGATGTATGAGAGGTGACTACATGTTGTCTTCTACTGTCTCACAGTCGACCCTCACTGAGCAACTTAGATCTTATGAAGTCTCAGTTTTCCAAAACATTTATTTGCTTTTAGAGAAGCTCTGTTTTGTTGAGAGAAAGTCTTGAAACAGTGAGAAAAAGATGTTTAGAGTGTTTTGGACCAGCTCTACACTGGGACAGAGTTGAATCGAGAATGAATAAGAGAGAGAGGTAAAGACCCCGCCCTCTTTCACAGTGCCACACAGCTGACCAGTCACTGCGGAGAATCAGTATGATGTCAGATTGTATTGTTGTTATGAATAGTTACAAAAGCTGATAAGAGTTTCAGACCCAGAAAGACGACCCGACCAGCACTTTGTTTGAAGCAGACTGAGGCTGTGAGCCCACGATTAATTTTCTACAAAGGTTTCAGTACCAAAGATAAACTGTCAAACATTTACATGATCAGGAAAAACATGGTAATGTAAGCAGCAGGAAAGCAAACACAGGAGGCAGCGTGGTGACTCAGAGGAGGCTGTATATATTCCACACACAAACACACTGAACTATATCATAGTAATATTACAATGTTAGTGTAACTGTGTAGTCCATATAAAGACCCAATGTTATCTGTCACGTGACTTGGGTCTTATCTTAAACACGGTGTGGAGGCCTACATATCAGCTTAGGCAGGCTTTACCACCCGAGCTGAAATCTTACAGACTGGAAAATGTTGGTACTGCACTGAATGAAACCATTTAGACCAGCAACAAAACAAGCTGACTGAGAATCAGATTGAGCTAAAGACAGTCAGAAGCTGTGACTTTTTGTCACAACAGGATGTACAGACAGCTAGCACTGGATTACAAGTTCTGCAGTTATAAGGAGTGTCCTTTTACTCTGATGTATGGGTGCTTATTTGTTATGGACATCAGAGATAATGAAATCGGAAAGTGTACTTGAATCACACTGAATCTAAAATGATGTGTATGATGTCTGCGTGTTCATCTTTGACTCTGAGGAGCTGTTAGTCGCTGCTGCAGCCCTGAGTGCTCAGATCAGCAGCCAAACTACAATACCTAACTTCCTGCATGCACCTGTCCCTCTCAGCTTAAACAGTATCTTTGACTCTCTTCTCTCCATCTACACCCCCTTCAACTCCCCCACTGAGTCCCCACACCCTAACTGTGTGTTTGTCAACCTGGACATGGGAGTGACCCACGTTTGCTCTGTGGATGGTTTCACCTGCCTGTCAGGTGTCAGGTGGTGGGTTTCATATTCATTTTCTCTGCTTTTTTTTTTTGTCGTGTTTCATGCCGTCCATCCAAATGATGAAGGAAAGGTTATTTTTCAGAAACAAAGTGTGAATAATTCAAACTGGTGTTCTGAACAGTTTCTGTAGGATGGTTCAGTTGTGGAGCAGAGTCCAGTTTTTCTGTATTCAGAACAAATTGAAATGGGGAAAACAACATCTGTATTTTTGTTTCTCTGTTTGTTCCTCTTCCTCAGGTTGTTGCCTCGCTGAAATTGCCAGCAGTCTGTGGGCTATTGGCCTACTGTGTAGCTGTTCATGTTATTGTGTCCACCCACTTTCTAGCTCAGAGTATCTAATAAATATGACATTATCAGTGGACATGGTGGAGGGGTCAGAAGGTATCAGAAGATCTTAAAGCCTTTGAGCAGGGTGAGCGTGGCGGCCCTCCGTTTGCTCTGAGCTCTGGACGTCTTCACGGTGACCAGCTTGGCGGTGGCGGGGGCCGGCAGCTCCTTGTAGCAGGGGGTGGTGAACGACGGGACGCCGAGCAGCGCTTTGTCCTCGCTGATGTAGACGGCCGGTACCAGACGGCTGCGCTCTCCACCCCGCCTCGCCCTCCTCACCGCCTCGTAGAAGACATGCTGCACGGAGCGGAAGTCCAGACAGGCCGACACCTCGAAGAACAAACAGCCAAAACGAGACGCCAGAGCCTCGGCGTCACACTGACTCACCTGCCTGAGAGGAAACCAGCTGTTACAAAAACTACTGTCATGCTGTACTGTGTATTCCTCTGTCATACAGGTGAGTGTCACACTGATAAAGCTTTCTCTTTATACTTGTGCATACATTTGATACAATTTGCTTAAACAGTTAGCCTACATTCATTAGGCTATGTTTTCATTTGCTTTTTGTTTGAAGATTATAAGACAGCCGCTACACAGCACGCAAAGAAGAACACCTGTTGGTTTAGACAGTGTTTTTATATTATATTATTGTAACTGTACTAACGGGATTGGCAGTGTTCTCCTGTCCTTCAGACCTGTGGGTAATAAGCTGCTACAATTTCTTCTTCAATAATCTTCTTTAATCGACACCAAGATGCACACCAGCTGGCTACATAGGCTACAGCTCTGTAGCAAGTCACTGTCTTCAGACTCCCATAACCTTGGCATGTTGGAACCAAAATACTATGAACCAACAACTTATAACAACTACTAAACCTAATTCTGCAAGTCCAACTAATATTATATTACACCTACTGTAACACAAATCCGCCGTGTAGCCTACGGCGCAATTTTATAAGCAACATATATTATTATAATGAACTTAAGTAACCCAAATCTATAATGTATACAGTAACTAAGGTTACATTATTAGCCTATATATTTATATTTTTATAATGCTAACATGCTAAACTGCCATGGTGAATACTGTGAGGCCTATGTCACTGCTAAACATTAGCATGTTAGCATTGTCACTTTCTATGATATCTTTTTTCATGTCCAATGGCAACAATTTTCCAATCCTTGCTTTCTGTAATATCTGTGCATTGCACCTACAGTAAGGTTGAGGTTGTGGGGAGATTGTGATGATGACAAATGAGCTATGTTAAAGGGATGGTTAGAGTAAGGCCATTAAAACAACAGGTTATGGTGTGGGATGGACTGCGGTTAATAAATTGCAGCTTTGTGATGGGCAATAAAATGTGATCTCCACACCCTGACTTTCCATCTCACTGCATAAAACACACATAACTTTCTGCATTGGACCTAATGGAGGAAGTGCAGAATTGACTGATATGGAGGAAGGCCTTTATCCTACTGGGCTGCTTTGTTACTGTGCACATGTTAGCATGTTGGGCCAAAATGTCACTCTGCCACAGCTCTATGACGTCCTGTAAATGAAAGATTTTACAAAGGATTTGTTGGACAAAGGAGCTTAATGCAGTCTGAGTATTTTACCAACTCAGAACCAGATCCAAATTGGACCAGCTGTCAGAATGATCTCAAAGCTTTGCCGTGATAGGTCCAGCCTCACAGAGCATCTAGTGTGACTGTTTAAATTCTACCACAAACCACTACAACAGGAAGAAGCGGTCACTTTCACTAAACCTTTCTGTAGCCCGCTGAGTTCAGAAATACAGAAGACTTTTTCAGTCTGTATCTGTATCCTGAGGCACAGCACACATACTGATGGACTGGATGAAAGTTAGAGGAGGAGGTCCAAACGGTCTGAGGGGTTTGGAGTTTATAATGTTTTTAGTTTTATTTCCCCCATCCACCCACACGCACACACACGGATACCAGCCTGTATCTGTCCATGTCCAGCTTGCTCCCCAGCAGGATGATGGGCGTTTGTGGCTTGAAGGTTTTGTTGTGCAGGGCGAGCGTCTGCAGGTATAGCTGGCAGCCTTTAAAGCTCTCCATGTTGTCGATGCTGTAGACCACAAGGAAGGCACTGGCCCATGTCAGATAGCGCTCGCTGTTCACTGGACCCTCCTTCAATAGCACACACACACACTGCACATTCATGTTTTCATCAATAGCTTACTGAGCTGCTCTGTCATTTATTTACAGGGGTTTGAAAGGGGATTTTTGGTGGTATCCAGTACTTTCAGATAAAAAGTAAATAAAAAATGTTTTCCACTGTGTCATAAAGAACTATACCACTGTTCATTCTGCAAATCACTGTGCACTAAGGCCAAGTTATTTGAATATGAATATATTATTGGAATATATTTTTGTGTTATTATATATTATTTTTGTGTTATTGTCCTATCCAGAGTGGCAGTTGTGTGGCAATGTGCCAATTATTTCATTTCTGAAAAGCTGAATGTGTTTATTTATGTGCATGTATCATTTTGGATTGGATTGTATTGTGGTGAACAGTTTCTGTGTTCCACCAGCAGGTGTCAGGCCTGACTCAGAAATGGGTCTGAGGTGGGTTTGTACTTTTACTTTGATGTAAAAGAAAATAATGAATTTTATTTTATAGGGACACTTTTCCTGTGACAGGCAGTATTGTAATGCGATGCAGACTTATATTAATACTTAATAATATAACTGTAACCTGAGGTGTTTGACAAGTCTCTTCAGGCTGATTATCACAACTTTCCTTTGTCTTATATAATATTAAACTGAGTATCTTTGGACTGTTGATGTCACGTTGGACTCCTGGAAATTAAATTGGAGTATTTTCACTATTTTCTGATGTTTTATAAATAAAATTTCATGTGGTAAAATCATGGGCAGATAATTCAATATGAAAGTAATTATGAGGCTAAATACGCAGCAGAGGCCCTTCAGCCTTCATTATGAAACTTTCCACGTCCAAAGTAGCGACTGTTTTATCTTCTCCTGTACTCTCAGTCACAGCCTAATACTCTTGTATTGACCTTGAGTTCAGTTTGGGTCAGGAACTTTTTTAATGGGGGGGAGGTAGTTTAATGAGTGGAGTATTATTAGCACACCAATGTTTTATAATGATATTATTAGTAATAGTAGTAGTAGTATTGTGTTTGTTTTCGACGATAAAGTATATTTAAGTCTACATATTACAACATACATACATACAATATTACATATTAAAATGATAACGCGACACAGAGAGACTAGACATGGAAGGCAAGTCAGCAGCTGAACATAATGTGAGTATACACTGACAGCCAACACAGCAGTGTGTTCATACCTGGTCACAGGTGTCCATCACTCTCACTGTGACTGGCTGCTGGTCCACAATCTCTTCTGTTGAATAGATGTCCTCTGTATGGCAGCCAAAGACACAGAGAGACATTCTCACAAATACATCTCAGTGTTTTCTACAGTGGTGGCAGAAGTTGGGAGGGGGGCACGGGAGGGTCACGGCTGGGTTTGAATCCAGCACGGACCCCTACTGAAGGTGCCCCTGTGCAAGGCCCTGAACTCCTAACTGATCACCGGGAGCTGTAACAGACAGTACACATCTTGTGTCCAGCAGTTAAACTTTACAAATGCTTATTAAAATGACACCATGTGAGAGGTGGAACTGACAATAACTCTAACTAATCTGAAACACAGCAACGGGCTCAAACTAGACTAAGAATAAGACAAGCCAAAAAGGTCTGAACTATTTCGTCTTTAATGATGTTGGTTTCCTGAACTTATCATTTGTGTTTTTATGTAGTCTTACGCTGTAACCCCAGTAACTACATGTATCAGATGAATGTAGTGAAGTAAAAAGTACAATAGTTTTTCTCAAATATAGTGGAGTAGAAATGTAAAGTAGCATGAAATGAAAATACTTGAGTAAATGCACTTTCCACCACTGAATGTCTCTGTATTATTGGTATCAAATTGAAAGAAGAGCGATCTCACCTAGATAGGGGTCATATTCACTGATGAAGCGCTTTGTGAGGAATTTGACAGTCAGTGCTGTAAAACAGGGAGAAACAGAGAACACAGAGTGGGTGACTGGTGAGCCTCGGGGGACCCTCAGGGGTCAGCGGCGGCCCTGAGAAAGCAACAGCTACATAAACATTAACAGTTAACATTAGCATGAAACTCATAATGGACACATATATCAGGAAGGTCAGAGGGAGTTATGGAACAACAACATCTGAATAAAGTGAATATTCAACTGTTCATTTGTCAGTTTAGACTGTTATTAGCTTTAAAACTCAAATGAATCAAGAAACAGCATACAGTTAAACCAAGAAGCTACATATGCTTAGGAAACTGGGCTGAACATTTTTTTAATGAAACAGGAATAAGTCATATTATCATTTTCCTGGTAGGCCTATGTTAATGCAGTCAGCTGCAGGAAATTAGCACAACATCGTTAACAGGGCAGAATTACAGTAATTTAGCTGCTACTTGTTAGGAGCTAGTGATTTAGCTGACTGGTTCAGTGAACTAGTAAACTACATTAAAAAGCAACCAAGACAGACAGCTAAGAAAGTTGTGTTTTAGTTTCTTGACAAAGATTTGAATTTAAATATCCAAGTTAAAGTGGGACCTGATTTCCCGGAGCCCATCACACCGAGCAGCACCAGGTTACAGTCGGCTGGACTTCTGTCAGGAGCTGCTACTGCTGCTGCTGAGTTACCCTGCTTCACTTTCCCGAACATCGACGACATGATTATCTTTCAACAAACTTATTGCTGACAAAGTCTGTCTGCGGTCTTGTTTGATAATGCCGAAGTAGATAAAAATACATGTCCGTACAGGCAGGCTGTAGTTGAAAAGTGCATGTCTTTTATTCCTGCAGATGAGCGTCAGAAAAAGTAAAAGAACATTTCCTCCTCAGATCCGAGTGGACTCAAAACATTATAGTCCAGAAACTGTGCTGTGCTGTGATTCTTCTGCTCCCATGAGAGGGGAAAACAGTCTCGTGTGCAACTGATGCACTGACCTCTCCATTTTAGGAAAAGGACTTCAAACCAAGCTTGTAAAACCTGAACTGTAGGGAAACAC
Source organism: Micropterus salmoides (assembly GCF_014851395.1). NCBI lineage: Eukaryota > Metazoa > Chordata > Actinopteri > Centrarchiformes > Centrarchidae > Micropterus > Micropterus salmoides. The sequence continues at coordinate 37,974,729 of NW_024044348.1, read as the reverse complement.
CAGCTAATCCGCTGAACTGAAACTATGTACACACAAGGCATTCATACAGCTCTTATTTCATTCACCAAAGGCCTCAGGAGCTCCCCTTGTTTTGATATATTCATAATGCTTGTTTCCCTCTGTTTATCTTTCACATTCTATCCCATAAAAGTTTTAAAAGTCTGACACTGTAAGCCCCACCCAAGACAAAATCAAGACAACTGACAACTGACAACTTGTGCCCTGTTTCTTTAGCCTATACTAGTGATCACAATAGTATCTTATGGCTCACTCCCATCATCAGCTCCAGAAAGAACCATGTATGTTCAACACTTTGTGTTCCGAGCACTAGTGGAAAGCTTTTGTGAAATATTTTACTCCTGCAAAAGTATTAAACTTACTAACAAGAGTACTGCATGTCCTGCTCAGATAGTGGCATGCACAATATGTGACCCAGGGGAACAACCTATTGTTTTGGTCCGACTGTTCCTGCTGCTCAAGGGCAAATCTTCAGCTGTTCCACAACTGTCAGCCACAAACAAAGAGCAACACAAATTATCAGCCCTTCACAGCACCCTGCCATTATCCGGATCCTCTTTCTCCTCTGGCTGCATGTCATCATAATGTACTTGAACTGTGTCACACGTCCGCCTGCTATGTATAGTCTGATCTCAGAGGGTAGCCTGTAAGCTAGCATCTGATCCAGACAGGAGGCTTTCAGTCTCACTGGCAGTACGCGGGAAAACACCACGGATGTAGTGTTTTGATGTGGATCAAACACTTGTTGTTGTGAGTGTGCAGTTCAGCCGGGATGTCATGAAAGGGAGGTGATGGAGTCCAGCAGCTGTCCACGCGCCAAGCCAGCGGACAGCCTGAGGGTCAGCATTCACCACAGCTCTTTTGTTGTGGACAAAACCCTTCTGGCTGAGAACTGTGAGTACTTCAGAGCATTGTTCCAGTCAGGAATGAGAGAGTGTGAACAGGAAGAGATCCACCTGCGATGTGTGGGGGTTCTGGGGTTTGTGGTCATGCTGCGGGTCCTGGCTGGGGCGCGACCCTTGCTGAACAGCGACCAGATTGTGGAAGCCATCGAGTGTACTGCTTTTCTGCAGGTGCAGGCTCTCACCAAGCACTTGATCAATATCATCAATTCTGAAAACTGCCTGCTCATGTACCACACCGCTGCCACCTACGGTGTCTGGGAGCTGTCCCACAGCTCCGCCTTATTCATCAGAGATGTGTACTCTGACCTGAAGGAGGATCTTCACACCTTGCCCAACAAACTGGTAGAGTACGTTGAGTCTCTTCTCCCGAGTAGCTACATGGCAGTGTGCAGCCACTCGCCCTCCAATGAGCGGCTGCAGGATCTCCAGAGGACCGTCTGCTACCTGGACGAAGACACCGGAGAGTGGAAGGTCCTGACACATCTGCCTGTGAGCACGAGCACCACCATGGCAGGCGTGGCCGTCCTGGACAACAAACTTTTCATCATCGGAGGAGTGCACGATGTAAGCAAGAAGGTAGTGGAGACTGGTTTCTGTTACAACCCTGCAGCTAACACATGGTCCACCATCTGTGGCCCCCAGCAGCTACGCTATAACTTTACTCTGATAGGTCATGAGGGCTGCCTCTACGCCCTGGGAGGGGAGTACAACATGAAGGCCCTGTCATCTGTGGAGAGATACAGGGTGTCTAATGGGAGCTGGAGTTTTGTCTCCCCCCTCCCTTGCCCTGCAGCCTCAGTGGTGTCATCTGTAGCCACAAACAGGATCTTTATCTGTCTCTGGAAAGGTAAGGGGGCCACAGATATACACGAGTACGTACCTGAACAGGACCAGTGGGTTCTGGTCACCACGCTCGTCCGCCAACACAGTTATGGTCTTTATATGGTGGCCCATAAGGATAATCTGTATGTGATGCGCAACGGACCCTGTGATGACTTCTTACTGTGTGTGATGGACTGCTACAACCTGAGCTCAGGCCAGTGGACGGCCATGACGGGCCAGTACGGGAACAGTAAAGGCTCTCTGTTCACTGCTGTGGTCAGAGGAGACTCTGTGTTCACACTCAGCCGACAGGTGACCACAGAGTACACCATAGAGGATTACAAATGGAGACGTAAGCGTGAGATGAAAGGTTTTGGCAGGATTGGATCCATATATACATTTCTGATGAGGCTGCCTAAAGCCACTGTCTCCCTCATGGAAAACTCTCTGGGTCGGACTCAGGACCCAAACCTCAGAGACCTCGGTGACGGTCCCAGATTCTCCCCACAATGCTCTGATAACCTGTAAGTGCTGCGGAAAGATCATTCTGCTTTATCACCACGTGCGTCTTATATTCATTATTTTGGATATGTGGTTCGTAAAAAGTCCAAAATGGCAAGAAACATCTGACAGATTTGAAACGGACAGATGTGTTTGGAAGAAGGGAAAAAAGATGAAGAATACAATGATAACCCAAACTGTCTGTTGTAAACATCCTCCACAATTTACAGATCCACTTCCTGCATCACCTCTGAAAATAACATGATAAACCGGAATTATCATTTGATAATCACCGTTCTGTTAAAAAAATAGAAGACACTGCCACAGTGTAGTTTCATACCACATCTTTAATAAATCGGTCACAATTACAACTAGTCAGATTACTTCAAACTGTTACTCAGATAACACGAGTTTAGTCAGTGCAGTTTTCATAACCAAAGAAAGCATGAATGTAATAAACCCTGTCAGCCAAGTCATGAGTGAAGCATCATCATCATCATCATCATTCTTTATAATTGCAATATTTCAACAATATACTTTTGAAGGCCACCGTCCATCTTTAACTAGAATAATGTGTGTCGAGTCGTTCTCTCTGCGCCTTTATCAACAGGAATTTCATGGTTTTCTGGAGTAAATAACAGATTTTAGGTTGCAGTTGAGTTATGTAAAGTATGTGTGTGTTGATCTGCCGTCACGCCACGCGCATCATGAGCTCCTCCAGCGCCCGTTCTCGGTGGTTTTCATGGACCAGCAGCACTTCTTTGATGGCGCTCTGCTGGAAGCCCATCTCATTGAACTGACTCAGCAGGTGAAGGAACTCCTCCGCCTCAAGACGAAGACATTGTTATGTTGTTGTTTTTTTACACAATTGTTGAAATAAAACTGACTCCATTTTAAAGGAAATTGTGGCCTTGTTGTCTCTAAGAAGATTAAAGACTATGTGATGTTGTAATCTCTCTGCATGTCTTACCTTTGTTTCACAGTTTTGAAACATCTCCAGAGCCTCTTCTACCTGGGCCATATCATAACCCAGCTGACACAGATGGTCACACGCAACCAGGTAACTCAAGATCTGCAAACACATATACAAATATTCATTGTAGGAAATATTGGGTCAAAGACCAAATGGAAAAGAGCATTCAAAAAAAGTTGGACTTCTGTTACCAATCAGTTTGTCGACATAAAAGGTAATAATCCGACTTGTTAAAGCTGCGGCATGCATTCAGACTCAATCAAATGAATGGCCGTGCTTCTAACAGTCCTTCGACAGCCACAGATACCGGACCTTTTTTTTAATTTGTTGCGGTCGAAATGTAAAGAGAATTTCAACAAATTTAACAAACTATATTGAAATAAATAAAAAATAAACTGCCTACCCCAGCTTTAAGGCTAATAATATCTTTGGTTTGGACTGCTACCCATCAAGCAGTGGTAGAGAATCCTTTACTTTAGTTAAACCACACAGTAAAAATAATGAGAAATGTCCATCATCACAACTCCCCAGAGCCCCCTGAGGTGACACCTTCAGATTGTTTGTTTAGTCCAACCAATAGTCCAAACCTTAAAATGACTACACATGAGGGAAAGCAAGGAAATCTTTCAAATTTGAGAAAGTGTAATCATGAAATATTTGGCATTTTTGCATGAAAAATGACTTAATCCATCATCAAAATAATTGCCCAGTTAATTTTCTATCAATTGTCTCATTGTTTAATTGACTAATAGTCTAAGCTCTTATTGCATATACTGTTAGGTACTTTAAATTTTAACAAAGCATATTTTTTAAGCTCCTAATGTCTTCATTTTGGAAAGTAACTCTAGCTGTCAGATAAATGTAGTGCAGTAAAAGGATGACATGTAGTGGAGCAGAAGTAGAAAGTACAATTAAAAGACCGTAAATACCTGAAATTTGTCTTTAAGTACAGTACTCAGCTAAATGTGCTTAGTTACATACCACCATCGTCATCTGGTTAAAGCTCATGATTATCTTTTATGTCACATCGTGGGTCTATTCTAAAAGTCTAAACCTGTTGATGTGTATCTCTGTAGGATTAGAGCCTTACTATCTTTATCTTTTCACACTAATCCACCGTCTGCATGTGACTCCAATCAGCGATGAGCCTTAATCACAAAGCGTGGAGAAACCAACTACAGACTCATGATGATATAAGCAGGACACCACAGGCATACTGTTGCACGGAAAAAGGCAGTGAAGGCATCACAGGACAGCACACAGCCAGACAATTGATTTCAGCTCAGGGGCTGAGCAGAGGCCGAGGGTGTCTCTCAGACATCCGTGCAGTGAAATGCAATCTGTGTGAGAGCAGCGCGACCTCACCAGAATGAGACACAAGAATACGCTCATTAAGACGTTAGCTCTCCCCAGCTGATGACTTCTTATTAAAGTGATTTATCAGCTCCCAGATCAGCTCTTGTTGACTGATAGGAGGGAAAGGCACAGAGAGACAGACAGGCTAACAGGGGCTGGTCTGGAATCAGACTATAAACGCTCCACATATCAGCGCTGCAGGATTATTCATGTACACGTTGCATGAACATTTCTCTTTATGTCACATGCATGTAACATGTATGTCATTATCATTTGTTATGGTGATCACATGTCATTTACTGTGTGTGGAGGAAATGCTTGTGTAACTTTAAAGCTACACAAATGCTAAAGCTTAAAAAAATAAGCTAATTTATCAAGAGCTTGAAATTTGTCTGAATTGTAACAAGCAAATATGAATATGTATCAGCCAGTGTACCCTTCCATGTCTCCTAAAGTCCACTTTCTCCTATCTTTCTCATGTCAAAAATGGTGCTTCCTGCACATGCCTTTTTTCCCATCAACCCTGTACTGTGGCTTGTGACGCAGCAGGCCATGTAGTGGGAAAACACGTAACACAGAGCACGCCGTGGAAACTCTGAGGCCTATTTTTACACTGGCTTAGAGTGGGGTAGTATACTGTATTTAGAGTTCATTGCCTCCTCCAGCTGGCTAGTTGGTACATATTTTCTGCTTGTGTGGAGACAATATAAAGAAGATATATATATATATATATATTTTTTTTTTTTTCAAATTGTAATTACAAAAAGAATTAATGAAGATGTTACGTGTTTCAATGCAGAAACATCAGCCTCACTGTTCTGTCAAGGCTCCATTTGTTACTCTGTGATTTGAATCTTGACTTCATGTTGAGTGTGTCAGTTTTTATAGTCTGGTCATTTGCCATCGCCAAATCTGGACATCTGGAAGAGAGACAGCTAACACTAGCTACACCTGTTTCAGCTTGTTTGTTACTATTGGCTTCTTACTGAGTGTGTGGAGTTAAGCTCACAGCTGTTTCCAGCTGCTTCCAGTCTTTGAGCTCCGCTTGGCTGAGTGGGCGTTCTGACTGCGTCAAATTTGCACATGGCACACAGTTTGACCTTCTAAAGTGTACAACGTTTTTGGTAGTATTACAATTATAAGCTCATATACTTTGATTTAAGGTTCAAACTCTGGAATGGTAAAAATGATATACAGCTCTTTCTGAATGAAATAGGTCCAATTTTAATTAAGGCTAGATCAACAAATCAGCCAGGCTCATATATTGGCCAATATAATATACAGCATTAATCAGTATCAGTGTATATGTCCGCTGTTCAGGAATAGTAAATATCAGAACAAATATGTTGTCATTTAGAAACAGAGTCTCCATTATAGATAGCATTGACAAGTAGATTTTTAAACTGTAAAATGTCCTGCTCACTGTGTATCCGGGTCCCAATTTATTCAGTTCACTTCAATTTGTTGTCATTATATCAGTCCAGTATAATAAACATAGGAACATTGTGCAAACACTGACACAGTAAGAGCTGCACATTTAAGACAGTTTAGACATAAAAATACCAAACCACGATATATAGTTATTGGATGGATTATTTAAACTCCCACATGCTGATATCAATATCGGCCTCAAAAGTCAGTGTTCAGTGTGTAGTGCACAGCTACAGTCCAGGCTCAGAGCCAGCCAACATCTGCTGTCAGACCTGTAATAATCATGAGCTGATCCAGAGTCAGTATGAGGGGCAGACAGTATAGAAAAGTCAGAGGTCTTATGTATTTTATGTGACACTAATTTACCTGATCTGGGGTCTGCTGGCCTGCCTTCTGCAGGGCAATGATGGCAGTTCGGAGGGGGTAACCCCGGGCAGTGATGGCCCCCAGCAGCTCTCTCTCCTCTGCGCTCAGAGCTGACAGGAGCTCTGCTGACGAGTCCAAACTTGAAGACAGGAGACCCAGGCAGGGTGAGGTCGCAGAGGGGGTTCTACAGGGGTCTGGGCTGAGAGACTATTAAGAAACAAGAGAATGTAATTAGTGTGTGTGTTTACACAGACCGAGAGTGCAGCACTACTCAGTCTGCCTGACTGAATCTGATTTTAAGGTTCTTTCTGCTGACAGAAGGTTTGACCTGAGATGCAGAGAAAGACATGTTCACAGGACTTCCACTTGCTAATCCTGACGAACCTTTTATAACCTGGCTGGATTCAGGAAGCAGACTTTACACAGTCTATGTTTAGAGTGCAGATCCCTGAAAACGTTTTGGGAATGTGAACTTGAAAAAAAACAGATGGTTAGGATTAATTTCCTCTTCCAGCTAACAGTGTTGACATTCCTACACAGAATTAAAGGACACTTAACGACTGACTTATTGCCAACTTGTATAAACAGTCTAAAATGAATTCTGCTGTTTTGGGCATTGAGGGTATGTGTGATACTATTGTGAACCCTGTCTGTTTCTGGCTTGTCTATAAATGTGTGGAGATTTATAGTAGGGCTCATGTCAGGAAAAGGTAATGCCCTGAGCTTTAGGCTGTATTCATCATCCTGCCGACCACAGTGAGGGCTATCTGTACTGCAGAGCATTAGCTTTCCCTCAGCCACGCTGTAAACTCTCACTCAGTACACATGGACAACGTAGCGTAATAAGGCTTTCATAGTTAAGGTAAAGTGACATGTTGTGAATAAAAAAAAATTTAAAGCACAAAGTGAAAGATGCATTTTGGCTATTCTCTATAAAAAGCAATTTAAAAAAGCTAATAAAAAGCCATCATCAGTGTTCAGCCTCTTTTACTCCCCACACAGACTGTTTATCTGCATGACGCAACCAAAGCCCGCTCAAACGTAATTGGTCAATACTGCTCAGACTACAAGATACAAACAGCACTGTTTATAGGGATGACATCTTACAACATATTACGATGTGGTATCTATAAATGAACATTGTGTGCTTCATGTGATATGAAATGAAACAATCTGTGAGTATAAGTGCCTGTCTGCCAGTATTAAAGCTCCTGTTTTTAATATTTTAATATTAAAAATGGATGGAACTGCTAAGTGTAATGTGAACGGCATCGTTCGTAGTGACAAACACATGGAGAGAATTATCAACCATCAACTTTACTGTTTAGGTTCATTCATTCCACTTTCATGGCATCGTTTTCAGCAGCAGCTGTTTTCCACACACACAAACAAACACACACATGTTTACTATTTTATTTATTTTATTTTTAATATATTATTTTATTTGTATTTATTTAATTTTTTAATACACACACAAACTTTTTATGTTTTATTTATTTTATTTGATTTATTTGACGAACCATTTGAAGTAATTTCACAACACACATACACTTACTGTTTTATGTTTTTATTTATGTATTTTAATTATTTATTTATTTTTAACACACATTTTTCCTGTTTTATTAACTTTATTTAGTGAACAGTTTGAAATTAATTGTTCTTTTGCATTTAAAGTTTTGGCAATATTGTTGTTTGACATTCATGCCAATAAAGCTGAATTTAATTAAATTATTTTCAGAGAAAAGGCTGTGAATAGCCACTGTACACTACTCAGCAGCAAACAGCAGACAGACACAGTTAGAGACCAGAGAACATAGTGGAACAGTTAGCAGCTAAAGAGTCAGAGAGTTCCCTCAGGAGCTGGTGGAGACCAAAAACAGAGCTCTCCATATTAATGATCAAGTTGCTCTGTAAATGCTGGTTGTGGAAATAAGCAACTGTTTGCTAACAAGTTCAACACATCAACTTTAATTAGCATTTTTAAATAATCAGCTCAGTGCCTAATTAAAATAATACACCAGAGATGTGTTTACAGCTTGTTGCCAACAGTTACAATGCAATGTCTGTGTGGGAGAATACAGCTTGAAAACCAGATGTCAGAAAATCAGATGTTTTACAATTGGAAACATCAGGAGCACACGCTTTTTCTTTTCATTAGGTTTCACCTTAGCACCCTTCTAGATTCGAGTGAGACTGCTATTTAAATTGATTAGGCTCCACTGGTCACACTATAATGTGTTCCCTTAATTTAAAATGTTTAATTCTTACCGTATGTGTTGTGCTGGGGAGCCTGTCCACTGTATTGGCTCTGGTGTTGGGGGCTCTGGTGTTGGGGGTCCTGTTTGAGGACAGGCTCTTGGATTGGATGTCTGCATTGGGATCATGTTGTTTGGATGTCTCCAGCACTGAGAGGGAGCACTGTCGTAGGTTCTTCCTACGCTGGTGTGGCAGGCTGCTGAGGCAGGCCGGAGGGTTCAGGAGGTCTGGGACGAAGGCTCTCTGTGCTTTCCTCTGACCACGCTGGCAGGAAGCAGCAGAACGCTGTCCATCCGGGCAGGCTTTCACTGTCTTGGCTTTCTCTGCAGCACTCGGACCCTCATCCTCAGAGTCTGAGATGACAAACTTGGTGCGCAGGACGGTGGGGTTGAGGCTGTGGGAGCGCTGTCGAGGATTGGGCTCCCAGAAGTCAGAGCAATGGCGGCTGGCCAGGCGGCTCTCCTGCGGGCTGCTGAACATCATCCAGTATGGCGGACAAGATGGCTGCAGTCCTGATGAAGAGGAAAGTGGAGGCCGATGCTGGCTGGTGAAGCCACTCTGCAGCCCAGTTAGCACCCAGTTCTCCAGACTGAACTCATACTGTGACATGGACAAAAGACATGTGACAACTACTCTGTACTCTCTCTTTTCTCTAGTCTGTTGGTCAAGTACTGGTCTCAAGTGAAATATCTCACCTGTTGCATGGATTACCTTGAAACCAATCCACTCTGATGATCCCTTAATTTTTCTTTTTGGCTCACCACCAATATCAAATGTCCAACTCTAGCTTATGATGACATGTCTAAACAGTGATATATGCTAGCAGCTAGCGCTTTCTTAGGCTAGTCTTAGTTTAGCATGTTAGCATCAGCTATTTAGCGCTAAAGACAAAGTACAGCTGAGGCTGATGGGAATGTAATCAGTTCTACAGGTATTTGGTCATAAATCAAAGTATTGGACACATTTTGACCTGATCATGGCACTAGATGAAAAGTGAGGATCACCAAAGTTACAAAAGCTCAGAACATGAATCTCTGAACCACATTTCATTTCATTACATATCCATAAAGTAGTTGTATGGCCAGTTTGTCATAGCCTTTCCTTTGGTCGCCAAACTTTAACTTAAATTTTTGCCCCACTAGTGGTAACCCTAAAAACCCCAGACATGAGGCTAACATTCTAAAGCCACATTAGCAAACATTCAAGGCTAATAAACTCCACTAAAGTAGTGAATGCAAAGAAAGTCACACTGGCATGCGAGAAGCTAAAGTTTGCACTATGGGCAATGCTGGAGGAAAGGTCAAGGGGTCGTTAAGATCAGTGACAGGCTAATGACTAGTCGAGTCGCAATTTATGCAACTTTAACCTGCATCAATTCTTTTATTTTACTTGTTTGCAGCAGAAACAAGCTGTAAACATAACATTGACACATCATCAGGAAGTGTACAACCTTTTTCCCTGCCCAAACAATGAGCTGAAACTCACTATTAACCACTCACCTCTGTCTCCTGCAGTATGGTTAGATAATCAGGGACAGTAATGTTGACATCTTCTATGACTTCCTGTGAGACACCCTGTGGCATCTTTAGGGGGACATCGTCCATACTGCTCAGCTCACTGGGAGACAAAAACACGCACACAGAGTTTTACTTCAGATTTGAGTCATTCTTGATACCATTCACCAACAGTGCAGGCACATGAACCCCATAAACTGAGATACACACACATGTCACTGTACAGTTTTTCTAACTGCTCATCACTTTTCATTATTTTTCAACCTGATTTTGAAAAACATTAATGTTACAGCAGTGGTAATCAACATTGAATCAACACTGTACAAGAGTCATGTTTTCAACAAAGAAATACATTTGATCAATATTGTCTCAATGTACCTATTACCAACTTTCCTGCCAAAATATTTTAAATTGAATCATTTTAGGAGGCTGTGGGAAATCAGTCATCCAACCAGATTCAAACCCCGGTCTACAGGGTGTTCTCAACCGTAGTGACAGATCACAAAGAAAAGAAAATAATGTACATGAGGAAAAGCTTTTGAAGGGAAAGGGAAAAAACTGCTGCAAGAATTATAAAAAGCTATCTTCAAATTACCAACGTTCTCATCCTGTTTTGGCAGAAAAACCCAAAACAATAATGCAGTAGGTAGTTGTAATAGTTAACTGTGGTAGTGCAACACCCTAGATTCTGAATGGCCATGGCATCATTATCATCATCAATCTTTATTTCACATTTATCCTCTGACTCTTTACTAGTTAAATATATCAGTTGAAGATGGCCACAATATCCCACTGCAGCAGAGTGCATTTACACAAACAATCCTTCCACAGGAAGACTGAACAGCCATGCAGGCGAATCAAAACAGACGGTGTCTCTTATTTCGATTGTTTCTAAATCTGGCCTGCTGTAAATCTCTGTGTCATGGTAAATTTAGTAATGCTAAGATGTTAAAGCTGAGGTCGTCAACTCCTTTTCCCAGAAGCATTTCTGCTGCTCTTCCTCTGATAAAAGACCAGCCACTAAGCAACTTTCCACATCCAGTGAGATGAGTCTGCAATGAATCTTCTGTCTGGGCTCTAAAGGTCTGGACATGTAGAAGAGGACTTATTTGCTATGGGTCGGGATTTAACACGATAGCCCAACTGATTGGATCTGGTTGTCGTGGGATCGTCATCATATATATGAATAAACAATATTTCAATATATTTCAATTTATTGATGGATAGCCCCTTGAGATGCAGCATCTCATTTTCAAGAGGGTCCAAAATACACATATACATAATACAGGAAAAACATAAACAAACAAACACTCAAATGCACAATTGAGTTACTAGGCAGCTTACACCCTCACCACAGACACATCATAGCTCAGACATGTTATAGCTAGCTCAATAAGTACAATTCATTTACCTCATTACGCAATTGGAACCCATAATACATAAGAGATTCAATACAAAAGTATCACATAAGAAAGACAGGGGTTGAATCCACAGGAGGTGAATCAATTAGACAATTACATGAAGCAAAATACAATTACAAGCAATACTGTTTAGTACAGCATCAGTAACAAGAAATGTGGCATTTTGATTTTCCAAACACAATAAATGACAGAGTGATCACTAAAACAATCAGATAAGACACCAGATTTAAATATCTTTTCCGGATTAGAGACCAGTATTGATATATAGACTCACACAAAAAGAATCCCTCTCAATCATCCCTCATGACCCTGCTGTGTGTGGCGGTCTGTATGTGCAGAGACACTGCCCCCTGCCTGTATGTTCTTATGTTGCTTTCATCGCAGTCCCTCTCCTCTGCTGGTGGTTGTATAAAGAGCTGCAGGTCTGTCTGACTGAGCTACACAGACAGACAGGATACAGTGCTTCAACTGCATTCACTCAAAATCTTCTGTGGCAAACCCTTCATCAGAGGTTAGTTAATTAATCTTACTGAGTAAGTGACGTGTGCCGATGTGTGTGAATCAGAAACGAGTCTTAGTGATGGTTTAACTAAAGTTTTTACTGTGAAAAAACATGGCCCTACCGTAAAACTCCTGCTTTTAAAATGGAGTTTGGTTTAACAGACTGTCCACACCAAACACAGCTGTGAGCAGTGGATATTTTAACGTTAATAATTCACATAAATTGAACTGACCTACCTTCTAAACAACAAAGTAATTTAGGAAGTGGGTTTTAAAACCGACCTGTTTTCTACTTCTCGGCTCGAAGTAAAAAGTTGCGTGAGCACAAACGGCTATCACAATAGAGATGTGGTTTCACTTTGCCACAGCGATGAAATTAGTTTACAGTAGCGTCACATTGGATGGACTACCAAGACAGCAAAATACAGGATATTAACAACAGAAGAAGTGACACATGTTAGAAAGAGCCTACCTGCAGATTCAATAAGGTACTTGTGTCAGATTTGTCTGCTTTGGTGAAGGCAGACTCAAAGGTCACTCATCAAACCCTATTTCTTTAAATCTTGCTGATCATTGATCTGCAATGACATAACATAACTGTTTGTCTGACTGACCAGGGGATATGGTTTTCTTATTTTATGCTATTAAATCGGCAAAGACAAGAATTTGCATTTACTACCGGTCAAATTACAGGGGCTGCTTTCACCCAGAAAGGGGCGAGGTATGACGCAGGAGGAAAAGTACTGTTGCTCTTATCTATTCTGTCTTTAAGCAGGAACAACATGTGAGGAAGATGTTGTCCATTCATTCTGCCTGCTGCACAGGAAGTGGTGGAACCATTCCCCTGGGCTTGTTTCTGAACACTCTGTACTATGAAGTGGAAGCAACAAAAGCTGGAGCAATACTTCTCCAGGCTGCATGTAGGCCAACCTGCACGGTGGTCCCTCGAAGATGTTTGCATGGCGTTTTTTATGTATTCGCCTCCTGACAGGACTTGAGTCAACCAATCAGCTTGCTTGACCTGCAGGTCGCTATGTTGTTGAGATTTGAGAGGTCGCTGTGCACCTCTTCAACCTGCAGTTACCCATAAGACCCTTCTCTGGGTAGACTGGCAGATGTTAGTATGTTTGGAGAAGCAGAGCTTAAAGTTCACATTACATTCTGTCCTAGGACATTTCTCTGCACTCTGCAGCGTTCTCTGCAAAAAGAGGCTTGTGATCTAATAAATATTGATCAGAGCACAGACTGTAACCTGTGTCTGGGAGTGATGCTCCAGTTCTGAATATAGTGATGAAATGCTCTGGCGGTGGGAGTCACTATCAACGGCAATGTTTGGCTCAGTTGAAGTGTTCAAAAATCAGACTCTTTTATTTAAGCAGGCCTTTGTCTCACCGTGAGCTTTTAAATGTGAATAATCATGTGCTCTTTAAAATTCAAAAATACTATAATTTCGATTGTTCATGCGCCTTTTAATATACACAAATACACTGATTACATTGATTGATGCCTTTTATTGTTTCATAATGTGTGATGCTTATGTATGATAATCTGATTGCTCCACTGTTTTATTGTTGCAATTTTTTTTATCATTGCAAAGCACCTTGTGACTTGTTCTGTGAGAGGTGCTATGTTAAATAACTTTTACTTACTACTTACTAATGCCACTCTAACAGCCAATCAGCATGCTCCCCTCTCCATGACATCCTCTATGCATTAACGTCAGCTACAAACTGTCCTCCTACAGCCTCAGCACACCACTGAAGAAGAGCACAGCTGACTACATGGATGAACACAGAAATTGTCCAATCAAAAATCCAGGTGCATATGACTGTGCACCCTAAGAGGGCCCCCCACACACACACACACACATAAAACCTGACCATGTATGACTGAGTAAACCATAAGGCAGATGCAGACGTGCGATTACAAGGTACATCTGTGCATTCCCTGCCGTCCTTTGGAAGCTAATCACATCTTTGCTCCAGTAACACCAAAACACCAACGAGCCAGATGGTCCGGGACTTACGACAGCAGAGAGGACACATGCTCCGTAAGCTCATTGTGTTGTCTCTGACGTGCAAAACACAAACTGATGCTACTGGATAAACAACATGCACTGTATGTGGAGTTCCAAGCAGCCTGGCTTAAGGCCAGTACCAGACTTCACTTAAGAAAAGCAAAAATGTAAAACATGTGGGTCCTGGTGAAGCTCTACTGGATGTCCATCTTTTCTAGCTCCAGTTTTATGATAAACACAAAAGAAATACACTGCAAATACACAACAAAACCAACACATATTTTAGGGTTTTCTGAACAAAAAAGAAAACTTGGCTTCAGAATCAGGGAATCACTTCTTTTCATTCAAGCTTTTATTCATTATGTTTCATCTGTTTTTATCATAGTTTTTCATTCACTGTACTTTTATTTACTGAATTTTATTGACTTCTTTTATTTCTTCTTCTATATCTTTGTCCTTAGTGAAGCTATTCCGAACATTCATTCATCATAATTATTAAAACAGAAAAAATAGACAGTGTGCGACCACATTCAGATGCCGGCAAACATTTGACATTTTGTAATTGGAATTTACCATGAGTCTCCAGCTTGAATCAACAAAGTTACATTTTAAAAAGGCTGGAGTAATGGGTGGCATTTTGTATTTATTTCCTGCACTTTATGCATGTGTGACCTTTCAAATTAAATGCACAGCATAGCCTAATCTTTAAACAACATGTGTGTTACAGTAGAATTCATTTGACTATTTAAACTGAATGTTACAAAAAAACAAACGCCAGCCTACCTGTGTTGTGTCGCAGCTGCAGTCAGACTCTCAGGTGCGTGTGAAGCTGTGACTGAGACTACAGGTTAAATTAGAGGAGAACCACCTGGAACACTAATCTAGCGACTCACAGTAAACCCCGTCAGCTGACTTACTGTCAGTACACAAAGTCACCTCAGACAGTCAAACAGATGATTACAGTGTGATCCTGTCACGAACAATGTTGGCTGGGGTTAAACTTGTCCTTTGATTATAGTATTATTGTATAATAAACTCAGGTTTGCTCAGAAACACTTTACATATAAAATATGACGTCCACCTGGATCAAAACTGTGTGTGATTGTCAGCAGGGCATAAACTCATCACCACTTTAATCCAAAACATATAATAGACTTCTGATGATTCTGGTGACTTCCTGACCTTTCATCTATCAGTTCTTTCTGCCTGGCACTGAAAGGGTTAACCCACACATGTAAAGGTATCTCATTAACGAATGGCTGCACTGCTCTGTAGAATCAGAGTTCTCACAGGATGAATCCTACTTTTGGATCCTGGCTTTTCCTTCACGGCAAAATGTCCTCTTTGACTGAACTTGAAGCAGCAGTTATCAATTTAAAAATGGACCAAATGACTGTGGGTGATGTGAAAGGTGTCATTACAAACTCAGTGGGAATAACAATTCATTGGTAATACAATTTGTTTTTGTGTTTTATTTTTTTCAGAAATTAAAATAGCAAAAAGAAATCCTGCCCAAAGCATTTATTATTCCTGAGGTACAAAACACATCAAATCCATTAACAGAGACCAGAAATAAGAACATTTTCAAAAGTAAATACAGCAGAACAGAAGCTTTCTTCTTCTCCTTCATCACTGTATCATATATTATCTGACAAACAGTTCTACAGTCCGACAGCTCTGACTGTTCAGATGAAAAAGATGAGTGGTTTTAAACTTTTACCAACACCATTAACTTGGTGTTGCTTCACTTTTCAGTCAGAGAGTGTTGGACGTCAGGCTCTAGCTGACATCTGGCTCAGTGTCAGCAGTTTGCAGGGCAGAGGCCCAGGCCTGGTCCGACGGGGCCTCTGGCAGGATCCAGCTCTGAGGAACTGGAGAACCGTCAGGATGATCCGCTGCAACCACAAACACATCCCACCCTCTCCTGAAGGAGAAACAATTTACAGTCCCAACACGTTATTACATCTTCCTCAAGGTCAATTCAATAGCAGCATGGTTGCAGGGAGATGCTGATGTGGTTTTTAATTGTGTGAAGACAAACCTGATTTGAAGTAAAGCGTGCAGCGAGCGCTCGGCCTGAGTGTAATATTCTCTGAAGGGCTGCAGAGCAGAATCAGCAGGAGGCTCATCTGTGGGACAAACAGGGGAAAGCCGATTACCATCGGCGTGATTTAATCAGACTGTTGTTCAACAACGGACAATTATTAACTACGGCGTTACCTCCAAACAGCATGGCGTCCACTCGCAGTTTCCTCTGCAGCTGTCTCTCCCTCTCCTTCTTCACCCGCTTCTCCCGCTCCCTCCTCCTCTCCTCCTCCTGCTCTCCTTCCAGCATCACCATCAGCGCTTTCTCCTCTGCCGAGTAAACCGCTGTCCTCTTCTTCATCACCCGCCGCAGCTGCTCCAGCCGGCTGCTGAAGTCCTCGTCACAGTCCCGCTCAGTGACAATACCTGCCACACACACACACACAGTTACATACTGCAGGTATGTGTAGGTGACTGCTGGTCATTCCCTTCCTTGACAGGTGTCTTCACTTTTATTTCATAGATTTTTGGGAGAATAAATGATGTGGGACCAGCCTGTTCCAGGACAATATTATCACCTCTGGCTTCTACTAGCTGGGGGTTGGAGGACAACCTGAACAAGTGTCCTTGGATAACATGCATTAGTAAGGTAACATGGGGTAAGACTCACCCATTTTATTATTTTATAATAGATAATATACCCAAAGCATAGCCTTCTTAAAGATACCAAAAAACGTAATCAATAAAATGTTCTTTAATGTGTCTCAGGGGGGGCATCTTAACCCACTAGCTGGGAAAAATGCATTTCTCCTAAAATTTACATTTGATTAAATTTTAATTAATTTTTCAAGAGTAGGTATTTATTTTACTATATTATGTTACCCTAAGTATGGCCATCACACAATCTATCATGGGACTGGGAAGAAGGTAGAGGGCTGAATACAACAGTCACCTTTCCTCGATGCCGCCTCTTTCCTCAGTCTGCGCAATTTCTCCAGAGATCTGAGGATGTCCTGCATCCTCTTCACGTCGGCCTGCTTCTTCCTCACCTCACAGAGAACAGCGTCTGCAGCCAGTTTCAGCTCCTGCTCCTGGTACAGGGACAGATTCATTGTTTTCTACTATGCTCTCCTCATCGTCTCTCCGTGACAAAACAAAGCTATTGTGCTTCACAGTTAATACGTCTAAGTGGGGGATAACATGTCACAGCATGAGGGGATCTGAATACAGACATTGGTTTTGAATTAGAGGACTCTGATCGAGTAATAAATGTGGAAATCAGCTCATTTTAACGCTTTGACAATAATATGGAGAGGGGTTCAATGACCAGAGGCCCGACGATACGATATTATTCCGACTTTACACTGTGTCCCCAAAGGAAAACTATTTTTCTAGTGGACTGAAAAAGCAACTGATTTTATCATTATAGTACCAAAACGCAAACTTCTCATGTACAATTTATGTATAAATACAATATTGCCACAGAAACTATTGCGTTATTATGCTGTATCGATTTTTCCCCCCACCACTACCACAGACCACTGGTCACTACCACTAGGGATGCTGAAGGTAGTGGTCTGGACTTGTTAGTGAGTCTGGGGAGTGGTCTTTGTGGACCTAATCGTTATCTGGCCTTTAGCTGAATAAATGTCAGCGATCATAATCCTTTCTATGAAATATACTCTGTGCCTATATTCTCATTGTTGCACTTTATGTTGTAGTCTGCCAGCTGATAGCTATACACATGTGAGTGAAGCTTGGCATACTACATCTTGGTTGGACCATTGTATATCTACAGCTGATGCACATGACTGAGATTCTATATGGTTTGGCCACAGCAGAC
Source organism: Micropterus salmoides (assembly GCF_014851395.1). Classification (NCBI taxonomy): domain Eukaryota; kingdom Metazoa; phylum Chordata; class Actinopteri; order Centrarchiformes; family Centrarchidae; genus Micropterus; species Micropterus salmoides. The sequence goes on along the minus strand of NW_024044348.1, from coordinate 37,956,780 downwards.
CATATTCCTGTCTCTATGCTCATAAATATTAAGGGTCTACCGGAGCTTGTCTATAGTGACAGCCATAAATCAGGTGAGATACTCGACTGGACGAGGCTCACAGAAGACGACTTGCAATATTACAAGTTACTTGAGAAGTATTGAGCAGCTGTAAGAATGTAGGTCACAATAATGACCCATGTGTAATGTATGATAGAAGTGTGAACTGTTTAGTTGATGGAAGTGAACCAATAAGGTGGTGAAACAACATATTGTAAGACCAGGGTGGAATGACTATGTCCATGTTGTTCATATGGAGGCAAGAGATGCATTTAGAAGTTGGGTCTTAGCAGGCAGGCCTAGGCATGGCCCAGTCTGTGAGCGTAAGGTACGGTCTATTGCTAGGTTCAAATATGCTGTGCGTTTTATAAAAAGAAATGAGCAGACTATGAGGGCGAACTCTATGGCGAGAAAGTTGCAAACTAATAATGTTTATGAGTTCTGGAAGGAGGTGAAAGTGGTTAATAACAGCAAAATGCCATTGCCCTATAGTACTGATGGCATTACGGAACCTGAAAACATTGCAGAGCTGTGGAGGAGACACTATGAGAACATTTTTAACTGTGTGAAGAGCGATGGGTTTAATATAGGAGAGATACCTCACAGTGATGGTGTAGTCATCAGGCCGGAGGAAGTATGTTATACTATTGACAAACTTAAAATGAACAAAGCCTGTGGGCGGGATAGAATAACAGCAGAACATCTGAAATACTCTAGTCAAAGTATTTCAGTTTTACTTGCTCTATGCTTTTCTGGGTTTATGAAGCATGGCAGGCTTCCTGGATCCATGTTATCTATCCTACTGGTACCTGTAGTTAAAAATAAGGCTGGTAAGATAACTAGTATGAATAACTATAGACCGATTGCACTTGCAAGTACAACATCTAAGGTAATAGACGGGATCCTTATGGATAGGCTTGCGGAACACACAGCGTCAACAGATCATCAGTTTGGTTTTAAGAACAAGCATGGAACTGATCTGTGTATTTATGCACTTAAAGAAATTGTCCATAGGTACAGATCACGCAATAGCACAGTCTTTGTGTTTCCTGGATGCGTCAAAGGCTTTTGATCGTATCAATCATGGGAAACTGTTAAAGGGCTGTATAACTGGCTGCTTGGTGGGGGATAGTCTCATTAATCATCTGCTTTATGCTGATGATTTGGTGGTACTGTCTCCCTCTAGTCCTGGCCTTCAGCAACTTCTTAGAATATGTTCCCAATATGGACTGAAGTTTGATATAAAATTTAGCTCAGTGAAGAGTGTGGTACTGAGCGCCAGAACCAAGGAGGATATGAAGTGTGTCTATCCTTCTTTCTTATTGGCAGGTGAACCACTAGAGGTTGTAAAGAAAGTTAAATATCTGGGGCATGTGATAAGAGATGACCTCTGTGATGATGATGATGATGTGGTAAACTGTACGGGCAGGCAAACATGCTGGCACGCAAATTCCACATGTGCACTCCCGATGTTAAAATCTCACTTTTTAAATCCTATTGCACTCCAATGTACACTGCCTACCTATGGTGTAATTTTAGTGAGTTTAAAATGAAAATAACTTTGAGTGGCTTATAATGATGCACTGAGAATTGTGCTTCAAATCCCTAGGTGGAGTAGTGCCAGAGAAATGTTTGTGTCCAACAATGTGCCCACTCAAGAAATTTTATGTATAGATTCATGTGCAGACTGATAGGGTCTAAGAATATGATCATTGTGTCCATAGTTGATGTTTCTAAGAACTATACATCTTGCTTTTGGAAACATTGGACCCGAAGCCTGTAAATGTTCTATAAATGCTAATATAATTTGCCCTAGCGTGGAGTGATGGAGAGATAGAATACAAACCCCCAGACATCATGTCAAAAGTTATTAAAAGGGACAGTTTCTGCTACACATACTACAAATTAACTTCCATTCACCTCCGTTGACTGTAAGGTGTTAACAAGGTTCATACTTCTGCTGCCCCCAAGTGGACAAAAGAAGTGATTACATCTTTAAATCCTCTGAACTTACCTTCTTCTTCTCCTCCACTCGCTGGATCTGCTGCGTCCTCCACTTGTCTATGGCAGCCTCTTTCTCGGAGATGCGCTCCTCTCTCTGCGCTTCCTCCATCAGCTGCACCCTCCTGGCTCTCAGGCGCCGGGCCCTCCTCTTAGCAACACGGGCCAATTTAGCTTTCCAGCTGTCTAAAGTCTCCCTGTCACTGAGAACTCCGAGTTTGTCCTGTAGCTCTGTCTTCACGTTTAAAGCCATTAAGTAAGAGTCTGTCCAAACACAGTGGTTGTCCACGTTGGTCCTCAGAGCTTCACAGGACTCAGCCAGCTGGGCGACGAGCTGAGCTGCCCGGTACAGAGCCCGTCTCAGGTCCGGGACAGCGCCGTGTTGCTGACGCTGGGTCTGTGGTGGGACCTTGGAGGTTCTGTCCTTGCTTTGTAAGAAACGCCTGAGCCACTGTTGATCCCGTCTCCTCTGAAGTGAGGTTTCATCCTCAGCTCGTGTTGTTGTTGTTGTTCCCGGACCCCTGTCGTGGTCTTTAACGGGAAATAGCGGGCAGCCGAACGGGGCTCCACTCTCTGAGAAATCCTCGTATCCATGCTGTTGTTTCTGGTTGGAGTCCAAGTTGTACGGCACAGTCTGAGGCCCGGGTCTGAACTGCTGGGTAAATGTTTGGAAGGTCGAGGCTTCCCTGCTGCTGTATGCGTTGAGCGGAGCGGCTGGCGCCACGATAGAGAAGTGTCCGGGTGGTGGACAGCCGAAAGGAGGCGGGGGGACGGAGGGATCAAATCCATACGGAGGGGGCAAGCAGGGCCCCCCGAACCCTCCTGCTCCTGGAGACGGTGCGGGGAAATCGCACCTTAATCCGTACTGGTTACCGTCATATCCCAGTGAAGGTGTCCACCGTGAAGCGGTGTGGTCCGGCTGTGTCGGTCCATGAGCCGCGCCGCTCGGCGGTGCTCTGTTAGCGGCGTACGGTGTCTCCGGATAGCCGCCATTATAGACGGAAGACTGCTGTTTATCTGGCGGAGCGTGGTGATATGTGTTGTCCATCTCTTCTTCGATAATACACTGAACCTATGACAATATTTCTGTAAAATGCCAAATAGTTTGCATTCATTCGTCCCACCAATTCTTCACAGACGCCATGTTTTGTTGGTGTCCGTTTGTCTTCTTCACTTTCCTGTTTGCGGCAGCGTTTAGGCCTTCCGTAGGTTACATCGCCAGCAACTTGCAGTGGCTAAAGTTGGTACCGCAGCCCACGACTCAATGTGACTGAGGACCATGTGTTTTTATGTTGTTCTCCGTGGTTTTATTAGTAAAAAAACACATACTGTACAGAAATACAGCTAAGCTTTCCTTAATTAAATTGAGTTGACTTTATTTTACCAGGTTAATTTACTCAGTATCAATACTGATTTCCACAGATAGATAGACCGCCACCCCACATAAATCACACTACTACAAATCACAAGTAAGAGTGACTATAAACATAAGACTAGAATAAATAGCAACTTTATATGACTAAAATAAAAACCGTAAGATAAAACAAGCAACTCAGATATGCCTTCCGATAAAAGTGTATTTTTAAAAGAGATTTAAAAGAAGACACTGACTCTGAGAGCCTTACTTCATCAGGCAGGTCGTTCCAGAGCCTTGGGGGGCCTGACAGCAAAGGCTCTGTCCCGTTTAGTTCTATTCTCAGCCTAGACACCTGAAGAGACAGAAGAGCCCTGTTGGAAGATCTCAAATTACGCAGAGGTTCATAAGTATGAGGAGTAAGGTCAAAGATATAAGCTGGTGCCAACCCATGGAGAGCCTTAAAAGTAATCAATAAATTCTTAAAATCAGTCCTAAAACAAACAGGGAGCCAATGTATAGAGGATAAAACAGGAGTGATGTGATCGTACCTTTGGGTTCTAGTTAAAAGCCGATTTTTTTTCATTTCATGTGAATTGCATGATGATTGTCACACAGACACTTACTTGCTGTTGCCAGTAGATGGCACTATGACTATAACTGAATGGCATGTAGATGTGTTCAGAGTGTTGTCACGCATGTTTGGTACAGATTTGAGCATGTACAGCAGTGGTCGGCAACAGGTGGCCCGCGGGCCAGAACTGGCCCACCAGCAATAATATCTGGCCCCCGGCCAGATTGCTTTAATAGCAGAAAAATAAAACAATTGATAGTGGCTGATGCTGAAATAGATCTCAGTCATGACAGCAACAGTTACTCACATAATCACTTCCTCTTAAGGGATTGTACCTCCAAAATAAAAGTGTGAGAACGCAGCAATGCAGCAATGCTTCATACTGAGTTTGTTGAGAGCTTTTACTGTGAAAAGTTCTGAAGGACATTCGAAAGAGTCACTGGCTTACTTGACACACCTCTGTCAAAGCTGTCAGTAATGGTGTGATTGGATTCCCGTGAATTTCCTCAGGGAAATGAAAATTAGTGGCCATAGGTTATGAATGCGGATCAAACACCGGGACGCACACACACTGCAGCACATGCTTTATTGCGAGCATGTGAAAAAGTGTCTTTATAGGCTAATCAATTTGTTTAACAAGGGAGAAAAAAAAGTCTGTAGGACTTTGGGATCGACTGGAAGTCCCGCACTCTACCGATTAAGCTAAACGTGTACATCAATAGGGCTGTCCAAGGGTTTGAAATAATTTGACTGAAATAATGTTCTGGCCCACCATGTAATGGCTTGAAAAAGATTTGGCCCAATGTCAGACATATTTGCCGTACATGTTTCATGGGGAAGGATGGAACTTCGCAGCCACGGACACACCGTGAAACAAGAAATCATAGTTTGTACAACTTTTTATCACCAATGTTTTTAGATTGCACAACAAAAAATTGAAGTCAATCGGATTAATTCTCTAGAAGAAGTTTTTTAAATTACAGAGCCTATAAATCGGCATAAATTACCATTAAATCCAAAATGGCTGCCTCCCTGTTGGATTTAGGGAATGGCTCCAAGAGGCTTTTCTATACATCTGGACATGATATATGTGCCACAGAAATTTTGTACATGGAGGTAAAATGTGCTGCAGAGGCTGCTTCTTTGAAGGTCACTTCCTTTTGCCAGAAGGTGGCTCTCTGACTTTGAGTGAATATTAGCATGTAGATGTGTTCAGGGATGTGTTATCAAACATGTAACGTTTGGTACTCATATGAGCATGTACAGTCAAGTTACATGGCGAAGCATGGAACTATTCTGCCACCCCACCACCACGCAGTTAAACAAAAACTCACGAGCTTCACAATCACAACATAAGATCATCAGTGTGTTAAGGTTTTTCTGAAACAGTTTTGAAATTGAAGTGGCCAACCTGCTAAGAGAAGTTTACCACAACATAAAACTAGCCTAACCCCCTAACCCTATCAATTACTTAAGTTGAAGAGAGTAAAAGCTTTCTTCAACAACAGATCACTTACATCACTTATCTTGAACATGAGTTTTGGGAAGTCAGAGTGTGACTCAGTGATGGACGAAAGTGGCTGGCTGGCTATGCAATTGTTATTTTCTTTAACATTAACTATTATTGCTTATTTCTGTTTATTTTGTAGGTTAGCGAACTTTGTGAAAGCATATTGCATGACTAATATTGCTAGCAGGTGATGTTGTAATAATGTTGTAATAATGAGGAAGGTAAAGTGTGTGAACATTAAGCCTTATTTTAAGCAATAACAAGCATAGTAGGTCGGATGCTTCTTTTTGTAGAACTAGCTATACTACAGCACAGATGTTAGTTGTTAATGTCATACGGAAGCACAATAATAATATGCCATAATAATGTCCAAAATAAATCCACATCATACAGCCCTGACATCATATCCTCCAGCAATGTGCCAGCAATTCCTAGTTTTCAGTCACCTGGAGGGCAAAACAACAGAGGGGATGCGGCTCACACCAGGACTCCCCCGTAATAATAATAATAATAATAATCCTTATTTGTAGAGCACTTTTCAAAAACAAGTTACAAAGTGCTTTAACAAGTGTAAAGAATAATACAAAAAAACAAGATAAGAGGATGAAAACATTGAAAAGACTAAAATACAGATTAATATAAAATTAGTAAAATACAATAAAATAAAAGGGATAAAATAAAGTCAAATAAGATCGGGAAAGGCTCTCCTATAAAGGTATGTTTTAAGAAGGGGCTTAAAAGAGTTCACTGACTCAGCCGACCTGATTTCCTCGGGCAGGCTGTCCCCTTTAGTTTTCAGTCGAGACTCTGGAACAGACAACAGACCTCTGCCCGAGGATCTCAAGGTACGTGCTGGTGCGTATGGGGACTAAAAGGTCAGAAATATAACAAGGTGAGAGGCCATGAAGAGCTTTAAAAGTGATCAACAGAACTTTAAAGTCAATTCTAAAACACACTGGGAGCCAGGGTAATGAAGCTAAAATAGGAGTAATGTGGTCATATTTCATTGTCAAAGCCTGGCAGCTGAGTTCTGGACAGTCTGGAGTTGATCAGTAGATTTTTGGGTTAAACAGGTGAAAAGGCTGTTGCAATAATCCAGGCGTGATGAGATGAAGGTGTGTAAAATGGTCTCGGTGTCCTTAAAAATTAACATAGATTGAATTTTTGCTATATTTCTAAGTTGATAAAAACATGATTGAACAAGCTTTGTGGTGTGCTGCTCGAAATTTAAATTACCATCAAACCAAATACCAAGGTTCTTTGCCACAGGCTTAATGTGATTTACTAGGGAACCAGCAGATGGCAGTATTTGTTTTGCCATCTGCTGAGACCCAATGACCAGGATTTCTGTTTTGTCTGAGTTCAGCTGGAGGAAATTATTTGACATCCATTTTTTAACTTCACAAAGGCAGTTGTTAAGTGAACTCAGCATTCCGTAGAGACGCAAAAGCAGTCACATTTTATTTGGATCACCTTTCAACAAAAAGAAAGATATGAAAACAAACTGCAAGTTTTGGGCATTTGGGCATTTCTGCCATTAAAAACCGCCAGGTGGGGAATCCCTCACCTTGTCACCTCCTCAATTAGTAAATCCGAAAGCACAAAAACCAGCCAGCATTTCCAGCAACTCAAACTAACAGTGTATCACTTGCTTATCGGTTGGCAGGCAGCGGAATATAACCTCTTTTTGCCGGAGCGTTTTCCTTGCACTGTGACGTGAAAGCTATGAATTGTTGAATTGTGTCAGCGTCCCTGCGGTGGATATTTGTGTGCGCATGCGTAGACGTAGCACATACAGACCAGGCTGAAACAGACTAACGGCTGCAGAAGGATATTGCTAGGCTAGCTCGAGTCTCTGGCAACGTAGCTGTAGCTACATGATGGTAGAGGGCTAAAGCTAGTCTGTGTGAGACTATATACAGTCTATGGTGTGAGACAGGAAGACAGACAGACAGACAGACAGACAGGGGCTGTGGGTTTTCGGTAGGCGGTGGCAGAAGCTTTGCGGAAGTGTGTGTGAATCCGGAGTCATATGACCAGGCAGGCAGCCGGAGGAGAAATGTTACCAAGATATGGATAAAATTCCTCGGACACGGTGACTTTAACATCCACGGCGAACACGGTAACAGTTCCCATAAATCCTCTTTAGATACACTAAATATATTTGCTCGCTAACGAGTGGTAACTGCAGCCACACGCTCATGTTTAACAGTTAGCAGAGAAGCTAATGTAAAAGGAGGCAGGTGTTGGTTTTTACTCTGCGTTAAGTAATGCATTAATAACCAAGTGCGTGATGTAACTTAGCTGCTGAAGTCACTGTACTTGCTGAATGTCTGTCTCTGAATGTGTCCTCAGATGGAGGAGATTAAAGTGTCTCCTGACTATAACTGGTTCAGAAGCACAGTGCCCCTGAAGAGAGTAAGTACCTCATGACTTCTAACCTGTGATGGAGGTCTGTAATCACTGGGCCCAGGGCTCTGTACAACACAGCTGGATTACAACAAGTACACATGGACACAAAGCCTGTAAATAATTATGTGCCAAACGTGTAGAAATATGGAAAGAAATGGGCATTTACAAAGAATAACATTTCAGGTTGGTAGATAAGAAGCATAAAGAGCATTATTATTATAATTTTGTGGCCTCTTTTCTGTACTTATTTCAGTGGTCACTGTGTTGTTAGTCAGGCATGTGAGATTGTTGTTGAACACATCACTGGTTGATTATTGTCATGCAGCATGATTGGATTTTTCTATGTACCTGATAAGGAAGTCTGTCCGTGTGTTTATTGTACAGGAGGTTTGAGTCCACAATGACACCAAATAGCCCAAAAGTTCTGTCCATCATAATGAAAATCTCCCAACAAAAACTTTGGGATGATGTCATATTAAGAAGTCGTCACTTACAATAAGAGATGTCACTGAGCGATGACTGTGTAAACAATTAATAAGCTGAACAAGTGTCAGAGTAGTTGCAGGCTAATAAACTGAAATGACAGGTGGTTTTGTGGGTCATCAGTTATCTGTCACTGCGCGTAATGGAACTCCGTGCCTTGTAAGTCTCAGTCATAACCACTGGAGGACAGAAGAGACTGATTCACTGCTGGTGTAAAACTATTTTAGCCCGGCTGGATGCTACAGCTAATCTGCTTCAGTACTGACTGTTTTTTAAACACTAAGACATTTTTAGTACCACCGGACTTCCTCTAAAAGATTGAAAGTGGGTTTCAATGTCATGCATGAGTAGAACTACTGCATTTTACTCAAGAATAACAAATATGACTTATTTTGACAAGCTTTTTTCAAGACTACCACCTGTGAAGCAGCCAAGGTCAATTCCTGGGGCCTCCATTTATAAACAGTACATAGGTTCCATACTAAGGATATGTCTACCAAAGAAAAAGCCTGATTTACAGAACTGCCTACACACACCTGCAGGCAACTTTCCCTTTTTTACACAGTCCAACTGGAAATATGTGCATTGATCAGCCTCATCTCCCCCCACATTCAACCATAAATTCTATAAGTTCATCCTATCAGTCACACTCCTGTCGGCTTATTCCAGCAGGTGGACCCAGAGTGGTTATAGTCTACTGACATTAGTACCGGGATGGTGCGGGTATATTGGGTGTCTAACCATCTGCGTCGCTAGTTTCCCTTGTCTCCAAAACATTTCCCTAAATTTTTGTTCTGAGGAGAGCTAAACAAACTTACATTATTTCTTTTTTTCTTATGTCGCTGTCGTCCTACTGTGTTTTAGACAAACAATTGCTCTTGAAAGTACACCATCGGCTTGCTGACCACATTCTTCTAATAATAATAATAATAATAATAATATTAATAATTAAAATCTTTTCTTTAGCAGAAAGCTTTCTCATGAGTGTTACCTCATGACCGAAAACACACAAAGCTTCAAAGGAAAATGGAGCTTCTCCAAATAAAGCCACAACAGCTGCTATGCTTTTGCATAAATAGGAAATAAAACACAATAGATGAAATATAATATATTGTGTGTGTGTGTGTGTGTGTTTATATAAATATAATGCTGTAACATCTAGGCTGCTCAGCTTCTGAGTTACTCTCCACCAGTGTTCTCTTGTTTATGTATTTTACTGCTAAGACTACATTCACATTATCCACACCAGCTTTGTTTGTAGCACACAGACCTTTGTGCCTTTGTGGGTTTAGTACAAAATGTGGTCTCACTACTGACTAGTAGGGTTGTCCCCAACTTAAGAAATACTACTACTAAATCAACAACTTTACAGCAGAAATTTTGTAGAGCATAGCGTGTACTGCAGAGTTAGTTTACTAACATTAAAATCATTGGCCTTTCTCAGTAGATCCGGTCTCTGTGTGACTTTCTAAACCGTAGAGTCAGTGTTCTCTGTGAAGGGATTTGTCTCACAGCACATGTTCATCAGGAGGCACATTTCATAACAGTCATTCACCACGTGCTAACTATGACACAGTGTGCGCTGTATATACTGGGCTTGTGGATTCATCAGAAGTTGTATTTGTAAAAGCTGCGAGCCCCAAGAGGTCAACAATACAGTAATAACCCCCCTCCCCAGTTTAGGAGCCACTGCACTGAGTTTGATGTGTAGGTTTCTCACCACTGTGTTTTACTGCATCATATGTTAAATGTCTTTTATTGAGCAATTATTGTTCAGAATCCTTCAGCCCTAAATTATTCACTCAGTCTAGTTTTATCCACAACCAACTTGTACACCTCACACAACAGGAAAGACAGAAACCCGACACATCTTCCGTTACTGGCTGAAAACTCACCTGTTAGGACTGAAAACTCACCTGTTAGGGTTAGGACTGCACCTTGGCCCATAAAAAACAAAACAAAAAAGAAAGTCTTTCTATATCTCTTATTGTTTCTACATGTTATTGAAGAAGTTCATGCGTCAAACGTGGTTAAAATGCATGTAAGTTGCTTTGGATAAAATCAGCAGCTAAGTAAATGTATATGATGACGGCCACCACTTTAGGCGATGACAAGCTGCAGCTCCTCAGTACTCATGAATATGTAAGCCATCTGTAGGGTCTGACCTCTGGAGACGAAACAGAAATAGTCAATAATAAGAATATTTCGAGGTGTGAGTGTGGGCTGTCTGTCTGTGTGGAAACAGAACTATAAAGCAGATGTCAGGTGTGTCAGGACCACAACACGTGCACTGACTACACTGAATAATCATGTGACAAGTTGAAGTGTTAGACATTGAACTACCAGCAACTCGGCACAGTCTGCTCCGCTGTAGCAATACAAGTTGTTTTCTGTGATTTTCTGTTGACTTTAGTGATCCGCTGTAGTGCTGACACGATAAGTCAATCGACTAAAACAAGAAATGTTGGACTCTGTAGAAAGTGTTGTCAAACATTTTGTAGACAAAACAAATAATGAAGTAATCAAGAAAATGCAGATTCATTGATAATAAAGACATAATCAGTTCGAGCAGCCATAGTCTACTCTGCCAAAATGTTTAAGGAGGCAGCTTTTGTTAAAGGACAGCTCGACACTTTTTCAAGTCTGTCTTAAAGCAACACGTGTTGATGTGAACAATCATTCCTCCTGTTCACACTGGCTAAAGGCTTTTCAGTGGTAGTGACGGAGGGCCTACACTAGGCTTGGGCAGTATGAAGGCATTACGGAATAGCTGAGTATTAAGAAATCCCAAAGGTATGATTTTAAGCACCGTCAAAAGGCTCCTCTTGCTGGAGGAACGATTTATTTATAATTTGTGACTCCCAACATCCCGTTATGAGTCTCTTTCACAGAGTGGAGTCACAATGCACACATTTGATTGGCTAAGTAGCATCACGTGAGATGATTCTAGCTAGAAAAGCTGCGCCAGTTAAAATAGAAACACTTCGGCATGCTACAATGACTTCCATCACCAGCAGATTTTACACACGCATACCGTCATATAACATAAACCCCAGTGAAATGTCAGGAAGGTATAAAAAGCAGATACTGCCCAAACCTAATGTATGCCCAGTTTCAATGCCCGTTTGAACAGGAGGAATTATAAGTGGCTGCTGTTGGTAAACAGACTTGGAAAATTATGCACCTGTCCAGTTTTTCAGTGTGACTGTTGAGTCAGCATCATGAGTCACACTGTTTGGAAGAGATCTGTAGCCACAGTGAATAACACACAGTCATACTGAGAACATCTAAAAACAGTGCAGGTAATTGATGAAACGTGAATGTTCCTATGCAAAGTTACTGAACTGAAAAAGAAAAACCCTCAGTTCAAAGACTTGTAAATCAAAGTAATGATTATTTTCATTAGAGATTAATCATGTGATTATTTACTCAATCAATTAATTGATCAGCTGGTGAAAAGGACAAGTTGATGTATTTAAATTTCTTTTTTGTCCAAGTTCCAACACAAATAATTCAGCTTATTATCATAGAAGACTAAAATAACAAATATTCACATTTAGAATTTTTTTGGTGGTAGATTTTTTTTTGTCAGTCTTCTAATTGTTACATGTCTAAAATGGATTGAAATAAGTAATTCTTGCAAATCTTAATAATATAAGCTCTTGTTCAATAAGGGCACCCATTTTCAACTAGTGGCAGGTGTAATTGATACAATTATTTAATCAGTCGTAATAGCTAAGGTGGAAGTTTTCAAATCATAGATTCAGACTTTTTAAAGTAGTACACGCAACAAACAAATGATAAGATGAATATATATTTTTTTCTGAAACTAGGGTGAATACAAGAGAATAAAATGAAATAGGGCTTATATGAACAGCAATAAATACAACAATGGCAGTTTGAACAGAGGTAAACAAACAGGGTTGAAGTGGAAAGGAGGTTTGAATTTTATGTCCATGACCAGGGATGCACCGGTACCACTTGCCGATACCGAGTACCAATATGAGTACTTAATAATACCATTACAGTTCTTACAGTTTGTTAGTTTTATTTGCATGTTTTGTTCTCACCTGACTGGAACAAATACATCTTGATGCTGTTGCTGTCATTTTAACATCCAACTTTTCCTGAAGAAACACCATTTCACATAAATTTAACTTGGAACACAGTGGATGCCAGTACAACTAAACATACAAACTGTCGAAGAACAAATCAAAGGACACTGTATGTTATCATATGTAAGTGCTGTCTGTGAGGATTAAGCCTTTTCTGGAAAAGTGAGGGGCGGGTTTTTTTCCGTGTCAGTGAAGCATCTCTTGACGGCTGCAGATAAGGTTCCCGTCATTGCTTTGATGCCATGGTCCTCTTCTGTTTCTTTGGTCAAAAGTTTCTGAAGCACTGTGACCGCAGGGATCACATCTGAAGCCAAAGCATCACAGGAGCTCACTTTTCGGCTGAACTCCTCAAACGGAGCAAGATTTATGCTCTGGACATGAGGGTGTAACGGGATAGTTGGGGGTCATGTTCCGCCCACTCCGGCTCAGTTTCTTTGTCTTAGGAACTTATTTGCAGTTACTAAATTTAGTTTGAAAAGTTTACATTACCTACATGTGACTGTATCTCCTTTCATGATAGTCAAACACACTATATCGTAGATAATACAAATGTGAATAAGAGTAAGAATATTTTATTAATTTAATTATTAAAGGGGCTATATGTAGTTTTGACTGTCTTTTTGTCAATGGGCTCTAACCTCACATTAGAAATAAAGCACACGCCTGTTTTCTCTGTTGCTTGGAACAACCGCTATTTTGCTTTTAATGTGAAGGTATGGGGTCGGGATCTAGCCTCTCTCTGACTACAGTCCACTAACACCACAAAATCTCCCCACACAGATTCCAACACAAACTGCACGTACGGACCAAAACAACAATAAAAGTTTATGTGCTGAAGCCTGTCAGACCAAACGACATTCAGAGGATGTCGGGTGAAAACCGTGAACATCAGAAAGGCTGGAGTCACGGGGAGAGTCACGTTAGCTCGACGACTAACGCTGAGCAGTTGTTACCGTTATCTGGTGCAAATTTGTATCACTTTCCACATTACTCCACCTGCTAACGTAACTCACATTACTATCCTGTGTACCACTGATATTATGTCAAAGTGTTGATTTTAGCCTGCAAGAAAGGATGTAGGAAAGGATGGAAAGGATTTGTCTACTAGCCTATACTGAAGAAAGGCAGGGCAGCCAGCTAACTCTACATTAGCACGGACCTGCCGCTGTTTGCTTCGTAACGTTCAATTTAGATTTATTGTTGTTTTACTGATACTCTGTACATAGCTTCTCCACCTCTCAGTCGCTGTAACTAACGTGACCCACATAATATTCAATAGTGCTACAAAATGGCAACACAGAGGAAGAGCCATCCACATCCATTCAGAGTGAAACTGGATTAAATTAGTTTGGGTTTGGTTCAGTCAATTTATGCCCTCTAAATACCAGAATTATACTGTCAGTATCATAGTTAGATTCCATAGATTGACATTCAGTTTTTATTCAGTTTACGTTTTGATTGGAGTGAATTTAACTGTTAAAGAATATTTCTAATGTGTAAGTCTTCATCAGTCTCTGAAACTTCTACATCACATGTGAACCTGGTTCACCTTCTTGATAAATATAATAAAAGTTTTCAGTGTGTGTGTGTGTGTGTGTGTGTGTGTGTGTGTGTGTGTGTGTGTGTGTGTGTGTGTGTGTGTGTGTGTGTGTGTGTACGGTCTCTGTCTTTTTGTCATAAAGTCAAATGGTTCCATAATTAACTCCCACTGCCTGTTTGAAAAGAGACTTTAGGGCCATGTTGTGTTTTGTCTCTACCAGATTATCGTTGATGACGATGACAGTAAAGTGTGGTCCCTGTATGATGCCGGCCCAAAGAGTATCAGGTGTCCCATCATCCTCCTCCCTCCAGTCAGTGGGACAGCTGAGGTGTTCTTCCAGCAGGTGCTGGCTCTGACAGGCTGGGGCTACAGAGTCATCTCGGTAAGCTTGTCTCTGAAGTCACACCATGTCACATCTTCTATGTTTACAGCTTCATATTTACTAGGGCTCCGACTACCTATGTTATTATTATACTACACAAATTAATTTCTTTTTATCAAATGTTTGAACGCTGTGAAAAATCCTGCTTACTACTCATCTACTGTGAAACACCGACTTGTAGCTGATGAACAATGATTCTCGTGTGTTTGTTGTTGTTGTTTTCAGCTGCAATATCCGGTGTACTGGGATCTCATGGAGTTCTGTGACGGCTTCAGGAAGCTTCTCGATCACCTGCAGTTGGATAAAGTGAGTGTGTGTTGTCGTCCTGCTTCTCATCTCTTTGTAAAATAGGTTGAGGAGTCATCTATTCAGGATCCAGTTGGAGTTGTACGGTAACTTAAAATTCTGAGGTGTGTGTGTACAGATGCATTTATACCTTTGGCAGGTTCAGTCCAAACTACAGTAGATTGAGAATAAGAGCATGGTTACATGTAAATGTTAATGCAGTAGACTGGTGTACAGTTTTGCTTACTGCATTTGAATATTGTCCACTGTAGAGTAGGGTTGGGCCGCTAGACGATGCCATCATCCATCAGCGATGGCTGACCGACATCACGATGTAGACATTGTCTGATGTTGTCTGATGATTACTTGAAATGTTAATCGAAATTTGAAATACAATATAAACAATGTAATGAAGTTCCATTTATTCATTACATTGTTTATATTGTATTTTCAAATTTCGATTAACATTTGAATATTGTCCCCTATTGGCTTCCATAGAGAAAGCAAGGTGAGCAGATTAAAGTAGTTTGAGTAAACACTAAAATGAGGTGATTAAGCAAATTTAATATGGTGAAAAACGAAATAACTTAGAAATGGGGTACTGTTTTCCTTCTATGTCATTCTGTGAGAAACACTGCAACAATACAGTGAAAAGTTCAAATCAGGGTCTAGAAGCTTTTGCTAGGGGCTTGGCGTTTTGCATCTCTCTCTAGACTTTTGCTGCAATAATTAAAACCTCAGTCTTATCTTTGTCTAGTTACAAGAAATTATGTGTGACCAATACACTGAACAAGTTTATCAATAGGGCTCATGTCATTGGGCAATAAAGAGATGAACAGTAGTGTGTCATCAGCATAGCAATGAAACTCTATGCTCTTACACGAGATGTTAATGGCTGGTTGAAGATCAGATCAGTGTTTCTGCATCTAAAGGCAAAAAAACAGCAGACAGCTGCATTCCCACTGAATCCTATAGAAAGGAGGCCATGGCGAGTACAGGAATAAGCCTGTCATTAATGTGGCCGTGTTTCACTGTATCTAATGCTGGTCCTCTGTCCCCTGAACCTTCAGGTCCATCTGTTCGGGGCATCCCTAGGTGGATTCTTGGCTCAGAAGTTTGCAGAGTGCACACACAAGTCTCCCAGAGTGCACTCACTGATACTGTGTAATTCATTCAGTGATACCTCCATCTTTAATCAGACGTGGACAGCGAACAGGTGCTTTGTAATGATTCCAGGACATAGATTTTCTTCTGACTTTCCTCTTGACTTTCATTACTAATGTTTGGTTTCCATGTTGCTCCTCAGTTTCTGGTTGATGCCAGCTTTCATGTTGAAGAAGATTGTTCTAGGGAACTTCGCTAAAGGACCCGTGGACTCTAAAATGGCAGATGCGATCGACTTCATGGTCGATAGGGTAAGTGGATGTGTGTGTGTTCATGTGTGTTACTGAGGTGGTTCATGTTACGGTAATGCGTCACCACCTTTTTATTTTTATCGTCTCTACCTTGACGACTGAAGCAAAGTAACTTAAACCTGCATTCTTTCTAATGGCCAGCAGTGACTTGACTCCAGTGGTTGGGGGAAAAGTCAGGTTAAGTTTGACTTTATGCAGCACTTTGCAG
This sequence comes from Micropterus salmoides, assembly GCF_014851395.1. Lineage (NCBI taxonomy): Eukaryota > Metazoa > Chordata > Actinopteri > Centrarchiformes > Centrarchidae > Micropterus > Micropterus salmoides. The sequence continues at coordinate 37,940,462 of NW_024044348.1, read as the reverse complement.
CGCTGACATAATGTGATGCATACTGGTTAGAAAGTTTGTCCAACTTTCGCAAGTGTGGCAAAACTTCACCATGTCACATGACATTTAAACCTCGCAGGAGCAAGGCAACTGCAGTTTTTTGCATTTGGGGACCGCAGTTGATTTTCTCTGGCTGCACCAGGTTGGAACCACGTTTTGACTGATGTAGCGGCATTTGCAAAGGCAATTACCACTCTGTGGAAGGTAGACTGTGTCCAACTTGACGGCACGTTTGACAAGTCAAGTCAGCGAAAGTCAGCCGTGGACATCTCAAATGCACCGTTTCTAATGAACTATAGACGATAAAGCTCGTATCCTCTGCACCGTGTACAATTAACCAGCACTGTTTAAAAAGCTTATTTGTAGTCGGCTGTTAATTTTTTCCCGGTAAGTAAATTTTTTTTAAGCCTTATTTTTCGCTAGCCCACATCACAGTTAATGTGAATTACAGATGCACCTAGCTAACCAAGCTCGCTAGCGCCATCGTCTCATTCAAATATGGTCGCATCCGGTGCCCAGTTGCAAAAAATCAACATGGCAGTGACCAAACTGCCAAACTCAAAGCTTCGAAACAGCAGTCCACGAACCGATGGGTGATATCAAGATGACAACGTTCACATTTTTATAGAGTCTATGGTCTCTACAGTGTAAAGACATACCTTTTTGTGGTAAAGACCTGAAGCAAAATATTACCATTACTAATGCTAAAAGATATGAATCAGTGTTGCATGTGAGTGTGATGTTCTCGCTACAACAGAGGGAATGTACTGCACTGATCCCAGAGTGGATTATATTCTGACATTTGTAGGCAACATAAGTGACCTGGTTATTCACACATAATTGTTCACCAGCAGTCTGTCCCTCTACAGTCTTTCTGTAGTCTTCTGTCAGTGCAGAGTGAGCAGTGAGGTTTTTATTGTAACACTCTGCTGCGCTTTGGACTGTGCTCTGTTACCTGGCCATGCCGCTGTCATCGGAAACTGACACTTTATCTAGAAACGTGTGGTTTCCTCTCTCCTCACAACAAACATGAGAATCACCCTGAAACAGCAGACATGAGGCTAAAATTCATCCCCTCATCTCACTCTTGGAAATAAAGAAAATAAGTGTTTCCAAAAAAATATTCCTTTTAGCAATTGTTTCTATAAGTACAAATAAGTTATGTCTTGATGCCTTTTGTGTTTGAATACCTGCCCTCCATGTGTTGTGTGTGTGCTGCAGTTGGAGAGTCTTAACCAAAGTGAGTTAGCATCGCGGCTAACACTCAACTGTCAGAACTCCTACGTGGAGCCACACAAAATAAAAGATGTTGCTGTGACCATTATAGATGTAAGTGTTAAACCATCTCTTCCCATTCATGTATGAGTCTGCTACAGCGAACTGACTCGCATGTTTTCTCTGTGAATGGTGTGGAGGTGTTTGATCAGAGCGCTCTGTCACTGGAGGCGAAGGAGGAGATGTACAAGCTGTATCCTAACGCAAGACGAGCTCATCTGAAAACAGGAGGAAACTTCCCGTACCTGTGCAGGAGTGCCGAAGTCAACCTCTACATACAGGTACGCTCATTTACTGACAAATTTGTCCTGCAGCCTGCAGAGGGAGACAGGCTGATGCTCCAGCTTGGGGATTTTAGTCAATGAGTTTTAGAATCCAAGGGCTGCCAGTTTGGTTGGTGATATTGATACTTAATAATAATAGTGATGCTTTTCTTCATGTGCAGACCAAAACCAAGAGAGTCTTTATAACGAGTACTGTATGTGTATCGAAATTTGATATCTCTTCTTCCTCTGTGCCATAAAGCTCCACTGTCAGTGGAGGTGACTCGTTCCTTAATTAGTTTGCAGTCGAGTCACATGTTCCTTCACTCTGAGTGCACAGTAAGGTAACAGAAATCGCTCTTGTGGCTGAAGTGTCCGTAATGTTTAGGATCTGATGTGATGCGTGGTTTGAATTGATTTGTCTTGCTGCTTGTTGTTTGTGCACAGATTCACCTGCGTCAGTTCCACGGGACGAGATACGCTGCCATCAGTCCGGCCATGGTGAGCGCTGAGGAGCTGGAGGTGCAGGAGAATCACCCGAACCAAGACTCTGATGACGACCAATGAGACGACCTGTTTACCTGAAGGATGTTTCAGTTTCTCTCACTCTTCTCCTGAACGCTTTCATTTCATGGGACAATTTTCTATGGAGCTCAACAGCCAGCCCATCAGCATGTCAGCGAAGGATATTTTTATTCGACAGATGAAGCAATATTTTGATAATGAGCCGCACATAAATGCTACTCGCATACTTGCTTCACTTCAAAACTTGCCTTATGTAAAATAAATTTGACAGTAGTTGCACTCATAAACTTCCTGAACTGTTTGGCCTCATGTGTTAATGTGTAAAATATTTTGTGGTTAACACAGCCTGTAGTTAACAGGTTTACTGTTAACACACTGGTTATGGACAGACGTATATCTGAAAGTGTGTGTAATCCAATGAAATGAATTTCCATTTTGTTCCATTTGCTTTGGAATACACTTAATTATATAGAATTTCACGTGTTGTGCAGTTATTTCCACTTGTTTGAAATGTGTCTCTGCAGGAAGTCACCATGGTTTCACTGTGAGCGGTGTGTTTTAAGTCTTTTTGATTCCATCTTTTAAACTGCCAAAGCTTCACCTGCTAAATCACAAATTGTGTTTTTACAAACAAGATCAAAAGTAGAAAAAAGTAGCACTGGATGTTTTGTAGTGTGGAGCTGCTAACATGGCAGTGCAGCGTCAGAGTTCGTCCATAGCTCCAAATGCTCTTGAACTTACAACCGACCACTTTTCTTTCTGTGCATCTCAACGCTTAAGTTGAACAATAAATGATAATGATGTGCTGTGCCTTTTTATAAGAGACATTTTCTCTTCATGTTTTGATGCCTTTCAAGCAGAAAACCAGTTGAAAATTGAAATCTACTTATGTCATGTCAGAATGTGCTGTTTTGAAACGTTTGTGTCCTTCATTTCTTTCATTACCATATAACCAGTTCTATCTGCAAGCCCATCGGAGCTCCTGTTTCAGCGCTCGCTGGACTATAAAGTCATGTTCAGCTGCTCAATCAGTATCAAATTTCCATATGGCCGATGGATGAAACGCCATGTAATGTGAAAGAGGGTGTTCATAATGACAGAATTATCACCTGACTCTGCTGTTCTAGCATCTTTTAGCTCACTGTTTAGCAGACGTGGAAAGTAACAACTTACAATTACTCACAATACTGAAATTGAGTAGTTTTTATAATCTGTAATTTTACTTTTATTTAAGCATGTTTTGTTTGAGGTATTGTACTTTCCTTTATTTTAAATCACAGCGGGAAGGACTGACTGTGACTGTTGCTGCGGAGAGGCAGCAGCAGCAGCACATGGATCATGCGTAAAATCAGGAGCGTTGGACTTAAGCAAGCCACAATTGGTGATCGTTCCCTCTGGCTGGATGAAGCCCAATGCTCCTCATTTTAAGCATGATCCATGATGATCCAGAAGACTTTGAAACGAATGGCAAAAATAGCATGTCATGGGTTACTTGGAGGAGCCACGCTCCCCCTGGCTCCCCAGGTATTGGGTTAAAGAAGTTTTCAGTTTGATAAGAGGCTTTGCTCAAACTAGCCAAAAAGACATCAGTGTATTGACATAGCTAATGTTGGTTGGCACTAGCAACCTGCTGGTAACTAGTTAATTATGCTTAGGCCTATGTTAATAAAAAAATTTATTATGCTAACCCATTAAAATTACCACCTGTTTGAATGTAGCCTAAATAGTGATATGATTCATATACAGTCCAGTGTGGCTCGCGACAGTCTAATCTGTTCCGCCAGTTTCATAATGAAGCGTAAACATTCTCAAAACCTCTCATAAACAACATAAAAAGGTCTCTAACATTGTTTTGCACCATTACTTTAGCAAAGTATCTGTCAAACAAACTAAAATCTGTCTTTGTGCCCTCTTCAAATCGCAAAAGACTGCAATTTAATAAGTATAATAAGTAGGCCTATAAATAAGATATTAAATCAGTATAAATATTTATAGCTATTTTAGGAGGTTAAAGTAACTAAGTAACATTTACTTTGAGTACATTTTAAATGAGCTAATTTTTACTTAAATTACTTGAGTAGATTTTTATACCAGTAACTTTATTTGTACTTAAGTAAGTTTAGTATATACTGTTACATTAAGTACAATATTTTAGTACTCTTTCCACCTCTACTGTTTTAGCTTTTTGTCGCTGCACTGTCATCGCGTCATTCTCCAAAGAAAATGCTGTAAAAACATGTCTGCCGGCTCAGCATCTGGCAGAAATGAGCATTTAGCAGCTAAAGAGACAGATATTTTCATCAGGAGCTGGTGGAGACCAAAAACAGAGCTCACCGCACTCACGTTTATCAGGTGACACAAACACCACCCCACATGAATGATCGTGTCGCTCTCTCATTAGCTACCAAGTTAAAATGGTATACCTAATAGGTGTTTAACAGTTTAGAGGGCAGCATATGGAGCAGGTCGTACACTAATCTCAGGGTTGATCGTTTGATCCCCAGTTCCTCCATCCAGAAGTGGAAAGTGTCCTTGGGGAAGACACTGAATCTGGCACCTTGCATGGTGCTCCTCACTGCTGTGTGTGTTTGTCTGTGTGTTTTTAATGAGAGGCAAATTGTATAATACTTCAGGTAAAAGCACTATTTAAATGGAGGTCATTTAATTTGCTTGTTTTACTTCTCCCAAGTGGATCAGTTCCTGCACATTTAATATCTTCTGGGACATAGACATGTTGTTTGATTGTAACTAACAGGAGTTACAAAACAAGTTGTTCCATCTATTTTCTATATACACTCACCTAAATGATTACTAATACATACTAATACTGTGACTTTGACCCCCTTTCGCCTTCAGAACTGCCTTAATTCCACGTGGCATTGATTCAACAAGGTGCTGAAAGCATTCTTTAGAAATGTTGGCCCATATTGATGGATAGCATCTTGCAGTTGATGGAGATTTGTGGGATGCACATCCAGGGCACGAAGCTCCCGTTCCACCACATCCCAAAGATGCTCTATTGGGTTGACATCTGGTGACTGTGGGGGCCATTTTAGTACAGTGAACTCATTGTCATGTTCAAGAAACCAGTTTGAAATGATTGGAGCTTTGTGACATGGTGCATTATCCTGCTGGAAGTAGCCATCAGAGGATGGGTACATGGTGGCCATAAAGGGATGGACATGGTCAGAAACAATGCTCAGGTAGGCCGTGGCATTTAAACCATGCCCAGTTGGCACTAAGGGGCCTAAACTGTGCCAAGAAAACATCCCCCACACCATTACACCACCACCACCAGCCTGCACAGTGGTAACAAGGCATGATGGATCCATGTTCTCATTCTGTTTACGCCAAATTCTGACTCTACCATCTGAATGTCTCACCAGAAATCGAGACTCATCAGACCAGGCAACATTTTTCCAGTCTTCAACTGTCCAATTTTGGTGCGCTCTTGCAAATTGTAGCCTCTTTTTCCTATTTGTAGTGGAGATGAGTGGTACCCGGTGGGGTCTTCTGCTGTTGTAGCCCATCCGCCTCAAGGTTGTGCGTGTTGTGGCTTCACAAATGCTTTGCTGCATACCTCGGTTGTAACGAGTGCTTATTTCAGTCAAAGTTGCTCTTCTATCAGCTTGAATCAGTCGGCCCATTCTCCTCTGACCTCTAGCATCAACGAGGCATTTTCGCCCACAGGACTGCCGCATACTGGATGTTTTTCCCTTTTCACACCATTCTTTGTAAACCCTAGAAATGGTTTTTAGGGAGCCCTGTAAAGACACCGTTACAGTAGTTGAGTCGACTGAATATAAATGCATGGATAAGCTTTTCCAGGTCTTGCTGAGACATAATCCTTTAATCCTTGATATATTCTTCAGGTGATAGTAGGCTGACTTTGTAGTTGTCTTAAAGTGGCTCCTTAGAGTCAGGTGTTGGTCCATGACTACACCAAGATTTCTGGCTTGATTTGTGGCTTTGTTCCTCTCTGGCTCCAAAAACAATAACTTCAGTTTTATCCTTGTTTAATTGAAGAAAATTCTGGCACATCCAATCGTTGACCTGGTCCAGGTCATTGAAGACCTTAACAAGAGCCGTCTCAGTGCTGTGGTGTGGTCGAAAACCTGACTGGAAGACATCAGTTATTTAGTGCCAAGAAAGCACTAAGCTGTTGAAAAACAGCTTATTCAATGATTTTACTTAAAATGGGAGATTTGATATGGGCCTATAATTGCTCATTAGTGACCTGTCTAGATTGCTCTTTTTTAAGAGCGGCTTAATGACTGCAGTTTTCAGGGCCTGTGGGAACAAACCTGAGAGAAGAGACATGTTGACAATTTGTAGTAGATCTGAGGCCATGCATTTAGACACATTTTTGAAAAAACCTGTTGGCAGAATATCAAGGCAGCATGAGGAGGATTTCAGATGTTGTGTTATGTCCTCCAGGTTTTTATGGTTAATAGAATCAAATTGTCTCATGCTATATGAATTGTTTTTAAGTGGACACAGGGACAAGACATATCCTGTAACTGGAATGGAGGCACTGATTGCTTGCCAAATTGTTTGAATTTTGTCTGTGAAGAAGGAAGCAAATTCATTGCAGGCCCTGGTGGATAGAAGTTCAGAGGCTACAGACACAGGAGTGTTGGTTAGCCTGTCGACAGTAGCAAACAGGGCATTATTAGTGTTTTTGGTGATGATGTCACAGAAGAAGGACCGCCTTGCATTTCTCAGTTCTAAATTATAAATGCAAAGTCTCGCTTTATAGATGTCATAATGAACCTGGAGATTTGTTTTCCGCCACCTGCGTTCAGCTTTTCAACACTCTCTTTTTTGAGTTCTAACCAGCGTGGCATTTCTCCATGGAGATCTTCTCTTACCAGAGACCACCTTCACCTTGGCTCGTGTATGGCATCAATAACAATTGTAATTTTTAGAACTGAAATTATCTACAAGCTCATTCACTGAGACCCGTAAGAGGGCGGGTGTCGAGGAGAAAGCCTCAATAAATTTTTCACTAGTGTTTTCAGTGATATGCCGTTTTGTGAACACCTCTGTTTGTACATTTGTGTGCACGCAGATAGACACAGGGATGATCAGAGAGAGCAACATCAGTCACCACAACCTCGGAAATGTCCAGACCCTTGGAGATGACTAAGTCCAAAGTGTGCCCCTTATTGTGCGTGGGCTTTGTCACATGTTGGGTCAGTCCATAATTATGAAGAACACAACACAGTTCTTTAGTCCCTCTGTCCTGGGGGTTGTCAAGGAGGACGTTAAAATCACCAACAATAACCACACAGTCAAAGTCAATACAGATTATAGACAGCAGTTCACCAAAGTCATCAAAAAAGTTTGCACAGTATTTAGGGGGCCTGTAAATATTTAGAAAAATAGTTCGAGAAGAGGAATTCAGCTGAAGAGCCACATAATCAAAAGAAGCAAATGTGTGTGCTTGTGCAGAACAACTATACTGGGGGCATATCTTGACGTAGGCAACAGCCAATCATAACAGACTCTACCACATGGGGTGTGGCTTGAAGTAGGCGTCAGCCAATATAACAGATTCAGCCTTACATGATCCATGCTGAACTTAAAATGAGGTATGCTGGTTTGAAATTTTGTCACACTTCCGCTGGCACTGCAAAACATCACCATGTCACATGAAATTAAAACCTCGCGGGAGCAAGGCGGCTGCAGTTTTCTGAGTCGGGCGACCGCAGTAACTTTTCTCCAACTGCACTAGGTTGAAACCACCTTTTGACTGATTGTGAGCAACAACGTATAATGGAAGCTTACAAGAAATAAAAATATTTAATAAATGAAACCCGTCAGCAGTAAGAAAACAGCAAGAAAAAGCAACAGCAGCATGTCTTGACAAAGCAGAAAGTAAGCTGAATGTACGTGGGCAAGTCATTTAAGGTTACCTGACACCCATCGTGGCTGGAATAGTGTTGTGTGGTCCGAGCTACTTTCTTTGTTTGCCATTTACAGAGCCATGTATTGGATTAGAATCCCAAGCCTCATCAAAAGCCAATAAATCCACTACAACAATTAAAGACATATTGGTCTCTGACCAGTCTGAATTTAATGTTATAAGGAAATCTTGCAGCATTGTCCCAGTCCATCTCCAAGTCAGCCAAACAAACATTTTCCCACTTCAGATGGAAGACAAGACAGATTCTGGATTTCACAAAGATCCTTCCAAACATTTTACTAATATTTACATTTTGTAATATTAGCTTTTCACTAATAATTACAGCTGATAAAGGTGGTGTTTCGTCACAGAAAACAAAAGTGCCAATAGTATTTCTATAAGATAGTGACTAGATTTCTAAAAGTCTGTGAATGAATCTCAAATAAACCTCTAATATTCACTCTCTTAATGTAACGTTGATCATCCATTTGTGGTGTAAGGTCCAAACATGTACCAGCAAATATAAGAAATAAAAGGATTCTAATAAAATAAAGAACTCACAGCACATCCTGCTGAAAGAGTGCACAGATCACCCGGTTCTTTTGTTGGAGGATGGACACTAAATAAATACAAAGTCAACTTTGGCTTTTGGTTATAATTGTGTTTAAAATGAAATATTGTAAATGAACCAGAGGAGCCTCACTTGTTTAGTTTTGACACGTGAGCACAAAGATCTGAGGTCTCAGCTGTCTGCTGCTCCATCAATGTGACTGACTGCTGCTGTGTTGCTTCTTCAGAATTTAACAATGATCCACAGCATTTAAGACTGATGCAGTTTTAGTCAGGTTATATCACATTATAGAAGGATGATCAGTACTGCACCACCACATATGGAGGTTTCAACAGACACTTTTTAATCTGCAGGAAATTCATCACATTCACAACTTCCAGATGCAGCAGTTAAAACCAAAGACTCGTTTGTATCAGTCAATGGCAATATAAAACTTCACTGTTTATTTTCACTGGGCTCCTGCCAACCTTGAGACTTCCATAAAACACATAATCAAACCTTTAAAAACACCTGAGGCACCGTGTGAACAGCTAACTCATAACATAATAATGTGTGAACTAATAAACAGTGCACTGCTTTCAGCGAGCCACCACCGGAAAATAACAAAGTTTATTGTGAGCTTATGTGTAGTCAAACCACCAAAACTGCATTCAAAGTGACATATTGATTTCAAACAAATAACCATTTTTAAAAAGTTAAAACATTTAGCGTCAGGAGCCCAATAAATAAGATAAAAGCATCTGTGCGAGTTTGAATGTGGGGGGGGGGGGGGGGGGGGGGGGGGGGGGGTCAGTCATCGTTGGTTTGAACAGGTGCAGGGCAGAGTCAGAAACACACTTCCTGTGTTATCGTCCTCTCTGCAGAGCTCCTCAATCATCAATTTTATTTCACGACAAACTAAAGAAATCATCTCAAACTTGAAGCTGTCTTCAAATAAATGTTGCAGACTGGTTCAGAGCGTGCAGGCGTGTCGACGTTCAGCCTCAAGTTGCTTGTCAGTAGAAAAAATTGCCGAAGTCGCCCATGCCGTTGCGTCTGAACTGGTTTCCCTGAATGGAGACGAAGATCTGGTGGTCCATCAGATCCTGGACGACTCGGCTGCAGGACGTCTCCTTGTTTCTGCTCAGCTGACGACTAAACTGCCACTTCCTGCCTGAGGTGGAGGCTACGCCGCCGTCTGTGCTGCTGTTGTTCTCGGCAGACTCGGGCTGAACGTCTGCCGAGCTGCTGGGGGTCTGGTTGGTTGTGGAGACGAAGGGAGCGTCTGGAACGCCCCCGTGCTGCTTGTCTTCAGCAGTTGGGTCAGCAGCAGGGTCTTCTGGGAACAAAAGCATGGATCGTGTGTTACACACATACCTGTCTCGTTTAATGTTACATTCTGACTGGGAGCTCCGCCTACCTTTACTTGTGTTGGGCTTCACTAGAATCACCCCGTAGCCTTCATTGTTGTGGATCACGTTGTTCTCCATGGTGATGGACGGCATCACATCCAGCTCATCAGCAAAGTCCTGCACTCACACCAAACATGATAATCAGGACAGCACTCCCCTGAAACGATCCATTCATGCATTGAATCCTGTGAAGTGCCGTCACTACGCGCAGCATTTCAACACATTCACCACCTGGATCCTGTCCCAGCAGGATGTCCAACATCCGATGTGCCCAGAACTCCAAACATCTTTATGATCAGATGTTCTTTTTTCAGTGTTTCTAATCAGAATGTTAAAGCATTTTAGTCTTCTGCTGTCCACAAAAGAAAGTTACTAAGAAACACTTTGGGGTTCATTATTGGGGTGGTGATGACTCTGTGGGTAAGAACCACACCTTAGGTGTGAGAGACTCGGGTTCAATTCCCATCTGTGACACTGTGTCCACCAACTGAGCAAGACACTTAACCCCTAGTTGCTACAGAGGCGTGCAACCTCTGACCTAAACAGCAATTGTAAGTCACTCTGGATCAAAGCGTCAGCTAAATGAATAAATGTAAAATGAATCTCTGCTTTATGGGACATGATTTTTGTTCTGCTGTTGTGAAATCTTTCTTTCAGTGCCGTTTAGTTTTGCCATTGGCTGCATTGTTGGGCTTCATTCTGTCTAAGGGTGCTCCGATCAATCGGTCACCGATCGTAATTGGCCAATAATGGCTTTAACTAGTTTGATCGTTGGTCTCTAAAAAAGGCAGATCAGATGATGAAATACTAGGCAGACAATTTTTCAACAGCAGCTGGTTTCACTACAGCAGCTCAGCAGTCTGAGCTGTTTTCAAAGCTAGCTAGCACCAAAGTACTTTTCAGATAGGAAGCGACTGATGTGCCCAGTTAATCATTAACAATGAAGCTGATGATCCACGGGGCAACTTTTTGGGCAATGTTGCTGGCGGCATGTCCGACTATGTTTTGAACGGATAGCGGCGGTGCGGGGAGGGTAGCGGAGTGATGGGGGAGGGGGATTACAGTAGTAATCTTTACTCGTTACCACTGACGGCAACATTGCCCAGCACCATTGCTCTAAAAGTTGCTCCATGTATCATCAGCTTGAGAGTTAATCAGCAATCAGACAAACGGAGCAACAAGCAGGAGTGATCATGTGAAACTGTTGCGGTTGTGCTGAAAGTGTAATATTTACAAAATATAAGTCTACAACTTGCACCAACGTAAGTGTTTAACATATCCTTTACTTGGGCGGGCCGGACAGGTATAGTTGCACTTACCAAAGTATATCTGGCAACCCACTTCATAATTTTGCAGAGAAACAGAGAGAGAGATGTTATCTGGTATTACGTTAACGGACACACAGGAAATTTTACATTACGGAACGACAGTGAACGCACCACTGCAGACGTCGCAAACGTTAAGTTTCAGTTTCAAACCCCATGCGGCGCACTTGAAAACTGATTCACGGGTGAGTTTATTAAACACGCCGACTTTATGAAACGTACAGCTGATGCAGAAAAGCAGCATACACACATACAGGGAGAGAGAGAGAGACAGGAAGAGGCGGAGCAAGCCGGCGTGTTTGCCGTGAGAGACCAGAGATGCAGGCTGTGAGTGTGGGGAGAAGAGCAGAGGAGCAGATTCAAGTAAATAAACACTAAACTAAGGTGGACAATGACCTACAATAACCTACTGTTATTACATATACACCGCTACCGAGCCCACCCTCCACTGGCTGCCGGCACAGTTGCACTGTAATGAGAGCTCAACAGTCCGCGGAGCAGGTGTGTCGCGGTTCTGTCTCTGGGATACGCGACACGAGGCCGTGGACTTTTGTGTTATGTAACCTACAAGTTAGTTACCATTAATAAATCAGAGACCAATGTAGACTGTGCTTCTTGCACAAGGATTTAATAAATAAAAACAACCCACTGAAATATTATTAGGCCTATACTAGAGGGAAACTATATGAAATTATAATGAATATAGTAACAAAAAGTAATATTAACGATATAGTAACAGTATAAAATGGAATTAACATTGTAGTTTTATTTATTTAAATTTCCCTTATTTTCAAATCTCATTGATTAGTTATGACTCCTCTCTCTACCCCCTATAGCCTACAGAACCTGCCTGAGCTTTCCAGAACAAAAAGCAGCTACTTCAGAGTTTATCAGCGACATTTATCAGATATTTTGGCTATAGCCTTTTTTATGTTTGTAGTAAACTTATAAGATACTGTTTGTTCTGTTTTTGTAGTTTATTCCACAGGAAAGCTATAATTGTTAAGCTATAAGATGTTCACAGTAACCAGCCAAAGGCTGCTATGGTTTAAGTCTCTAAGACAGAGGGAGGGCAATAAAATAAACAGTTATCACTTCATGATACTTTATCATCTGTTAATAAATTGTTTTAGGACTAATTAAATAAATATATAGCATTATGCTACTTGTTAAAAAGAAGGCATCAAATAGACCCAGTGATCGTATCGGCTCATACTGATTTCAGCAATTGGTGATTGCCTCAAAAACTCCTGATCGGAGCACCTCTAATTCTGTCATACAGCTCACCTGTGATTGGTTGGAAGGTACACAGTGAGGACCAGCTATTAAAGTGGAGTTCTGTTTATACTGAGGTTTGTTTCACAGCACGAGCTCGGGTCAGACCAAAACCTCATTCTTGGTACAACAGTGAAGACAGGCCCGGCGGCTCACCTTGATGAGGATTCCGTCCTTACAGTGGTGGATGCCGTTTCCAACTAGATTGCAAACACTGCCCGGGTAGATCTCCACACCAGCCCCCTGTGTGCAAGGCACAGCAACATAAACAGTCACTAAGCAGACAACATCAGCTGATCCGTGTAGTATCAGTATCACAGTGCATGTTCCACAATAAAAATCATTCAACACATTTTATCTCCTGAGTGTGGCTCTAGCACGCAGGCTGCTTGGACAGAATACATGTTTACTACAGAGGAGAAGGATATGTATTCCTGCAGCTCATCACGGTGAGCAGAGCGCAGACTGGAACAACAAACAGCCCTGACAGCAGTTTGTGAAGTGAAGCCTCAGAGCACTTTCTACCCATGATCAGCATCGGGCAGCGCTCACCTTGGAGCCGTACAGGTCGCACATGTTCATGTCCAGACGGGCCGACGTTCGGACGATGACTCCGGTGGTGTCGCACTGCAGCACGCAGTTCTCCATGTTCAGAGTGCCCTGACGCACACCTGACAGAAACCCAACAGGAAACAGTTAACAGGCTGTTTGTGTGTGCACACAGCGGTACGTGGGTATAATATATAATGATGATTCTGATGAGGAATGAGCCAGAAGCGGCATGTGGAAGTTATTGAGTCTCAAACTAACAAAACAGAAAAGACGTCTTTAATTTATTTTTAACAGGTTCTACATGGTTTGTTGGACAGACTCCTGTACCGACAGTGTTATGAAGATGTTTACAGTGAGGTGCCATCCCCGTTCTTCTGCCTTCAAAATTTATCCGTACTCACACAGAATGCCCTCGATAGCATCGTGCTGGATGAACTTGATGTTGGACAGTCTGACATCGGCTCCTGTAGACTCCACAAATGAGTCGCCCTTGTTTTTCTTCTCAATCACCACCTCATCAGGAAGCCCGAAGCCTGGACCAGACAACACAAGAACCACCGGCAGTGCACAGTAGCTCTATGAGTACGTGTTTGTTAACCCCGAGTAAGGTCTGAAGGTAAATGACCCTGCGTCATTAAAATGCTATTTGCTATGTGCATGCTATTTGTCCGAGCGGACAGAGTGGGTGTGAGGGGGGGGATTAAATATAAAAAGATTGCTCTGTGTTTACAGTGTGCTGCTGCATGTGACGTGTGATTCTTCTGCGCATGCAGGTCACTTTCAGGCTGCGGACAGTTCACACTGGAGTCTGATATGGGCCACATTTAAGCAATAATACGAACTCTCAAACTAACAAAATCAGAAAAAAAAATTTAAAGTGGAATTGAGCATTAAGGCCTGCAGTCTGAACGTAGCCTTATACACAGTCTATAGGCGTCGCTGACTGTCGCATAAGCATTTCTTTGCGAGAACAAAAAATAAATAAACAAAGACTTGTTGTAAGCTGTGTGAGAAATACCTTTTAAACTGTAGATTAGTACACACTGTATTTAATTTGAGGAAATAACTTTTGGTCACAATCTTGACACATTTTCAAAGTAAGAGCCACAAGATTACCATTTTGATCATCATCATCAAAGGGTCATGTTTTTCTTACGACAGAAACTCAGACATCTAGCCTAGGTGAGATTTAAACAGACAAATGTGGATCCTACGGGGACCATGGGAACACTTTTTACTATCTACATACAGTGGGGAGTAAGAATTTGATACACTGCTAATTTTACAGGTTTTCCTACTCTACAAAGCATGTAGAGGTCTGTAGTTTTTATCATAGGTACACTTCAACTGGGAGAGACGTATTAACTGCGCCTGTTTGAACTCACACACTCAAACAGATTCCAACCTCTCCGCAATGGCCAAGACCAGAGAGCTGCGTAAGGACATCAGAGATAAAGGCTGGGATGGGCTACAGGACAACAGGCAAGCAGCTTGGTGAGAAGACAACTGTTGGCGCCATTATTAGAAAATGGAAGAAGTTAAAGAGGACGGTTAATCTCCCTCAGTCTGGGGCTCCATTCAAGATCTCACCTCATAGGGCATCAATGATCATGAGGAAGGTGAGGGATCAGCCCAGAACTACACAGCAGGAACCTTGTCAATGACCTGAAGAGAGCTGGGACCACATTCTCAAAGATAACCATTAGTAACACACTACGCCGTCATGGATTAAAATCCTGCAGCGCACGCAAGGTCCCCCTGCTCAAGCCAGCGCATGTCCAGGCCCGTCTGAAGTTTGCCAATGACCATCTGGATGATCCATAGGAGGAATGGGAGAAGGTCATGTGGTCTGATGACACAAAAATAGAGCTTTATGGTCTAAACTCCACTTGCCGTGTTTGGAGGAAGAAGAAGGATGAGCACAACCCCAAGAACACCATCCCAACTGTGAAGCATGGAGGTGGAAACATCATTCTTTGGGGACAGGACGACTGCACCGTATTGAGGGGAGGATGGATGGGGCCATGTATCACAACAACCTCCTTCCCTCAGTAAGAGCACTGATGATGGGTTGTGGCTGGGTCTTCCAGCATGACAACGACCCGAAACACACAGCCAGGGCAACTAAGGAAGAAGCATCTCAAGGTCCTGGAGTGGCCTAGCCAGTCTCCAGACCTGAACTCAATAGAAAATCTTTGGAGGGAGCTGAAAGTCCGTATTGCTCAGCGACAGTCCCGAAACCTGAAGGATCTGGAGAAGGTCTGTATGGAGGAGTGGGCCAAAATCCCTGCTGCAGTGGGAAAACCTGCAAAATCAGCAGTGTATGAAATACTTGTTCTCCCCACTGTGCATGTCTTGTGATCTCAGGAAGAGCTTTCATTTGTTTGAAATCACCATCTGATTTTCCTTTTGTATTTGAGAGAATGTAAGGGGAGAGATTCTGAATGTCGAGAGAGAACCGTATCTTTTTCTCCGTGCTGCACGTATAAAGAATTGATCCATCACATCTTTGACGCTGTATTTCTTCTTTGGAAGAACTTTTTCACAGCTGTTAATATTTTCATAGCTGAAGTTAACGACTCCAAGAACAGTCTGTGTTTGTCTTTTTTAAAAAACGTTTTTGTATATAATAAAGTGTTTGTCAACACTCATTCTCAGAGCATTTTTCACTGTCACATCTGTCAGCCAGCAACCACAGTTCACACAGTACCTGCAGGTCTGGATGATCTGAAGACCGTCTGTGTTTCAGTTGATCATTTCTTTAGTTTTGGACCCCTTTAAATGTAAAAACCATCTGTAGCACCAGTGCACATGGTCCGGCATTACAGCTCCCTGCGACTGACCTGTCATAATAACACTATCATCAGCTAATTTTGTTCTATTTACTACCCCACTACAGGATCAAAGTACAGGACTGGAGTGAGCCTGAGGAGGTGCTAACTGATGCCTAACTACTGCTCATCCATCTGATGATCTCCGTGGCTCCTTACCTTCTATAGTGATGGAGTCTGGTAGGAAGATGGAGCTGCTGACACTGTAGATCCCTGGGAGAACAAGGACCACGTCGCCCTGATGGCACGAATCCACCGCTGATACTGGGTCTCTGTGGAACTACACACACACAGTTTATACGCACGGTACAGCATAGGGCTGAGCGCTCCTAGCGGCTCAGTGAGGTTTCCTTAACTTTAGATTCACCCCACCAGTGGTGAGGATCTAACAAGAAATAAAACATCCAACTGGTTCACTTTTGTTGTAGACAAAGTACACAGCATCCAGCTGCATTCCAGTTCAGTGTGGTTTCAGGTGATCTGACGAGTCTTTACATTTACCAGAGAACACAGACACTTTACTGAGTGCCGATCTAATCTGCTGCTGCTGGTGAAAGTGACGGCCAGGAGAAACCGCCAAGAGCTTAGATCTTTGCCAATAAACGGAGTGAGGGGAGACAAAAGAGGTGATATGAGAGTCGTAAGCGTTGGAGCTGAATGAATCAAAGTATTTTCCATGACCAGGAACCGGATCTAAAATGGACATGTCTTCTGCAGCCTGTCCCTGGTCATATTGTTACGTGTGAGTATGGTACTGACCTGAATCTCAGTGTCCTCAGAGGAGCACAGAGGCAGCAGTCTGTCACGGAGGAGGGACTGGAGCTGCACGGTGCTGCAGGAGGCTGTGACCACATGGACCACCTTCATACCAGATGCCCGGGGCCCACGGCTCTGCACACACTGCTGCCTGGCATTACCTTTGTAGCCCAGCACGTACCTGGAGAGGAGGGGGAAGAAGATACTGAGGCAGGGCTCTAAGCTGACCTTTTTCCCCCAGGAGCACATGAGTTCCTAAATGAAAAAACAATTTAGGAGCACAGCGAAAAATGTTCAAGTAAAACAGAGTTTAGCAAACTATTTATTATACACATTTATACTACATGTGTGCTCCTTCTCCTTATGTTCAACTATGGTATGAAACCACTGGAGGACTGGAAGTGTATCTGTACACTCAGCATCAGCCTTAATATTTTGTTAAAGCTTTTTAAAATATGGAAACATGTTTGGAAAATTTGAGACATTGAAAACAGCTTTTAAAACACTGATCACTCATCACAAAAATCTTTACTGTGATTGGTGCTTGTGTAGTTTTTGAACCAGGGACGGATTCACGATACACCAGCAGCACCCACACAACCCACACCTAATGTAAACAAGACTACTGAACAGGATTACAGTAACTTTAGTAAAACAGAACAAGGGGAAGGTGTTGCTCTCAGGAGGAGCCTAGAAGGAGCACATACTGGCACAGTGGTATCCTGCAATGGAAATCTGCATCTTTCTGAAATCTGAGACTTTCTACAACGTGGAGGAGAAACTAGTTTAAATGAGTGTATTAGTGTAATATTATAAACATTAGATAAAAAGTTTGTTAATTATTTGACAGAAGTTTCATGTTTGTGAGTTGTTTCCATTCATTAAATCCTTGTGCAAGAAAAATTGGCCTCTCAATTTGTTAATGCTACCATCTCATGAATAATCACCAGCATTCATGCAGGATTTCAACATTTGAAAATTTACTGTAGCACGTCGAACTATTTTTATGTTCCGACCCATCCAGTCTGCGATTGGTCAGTTGACGAAAAGTGAAATTGACGAGCACATCGATTTTATGAAAAGTTGAAAATGTTTCCACAAAAGGCGCCTGATACAGCTAGCCAAACCCACAACCTCCTTCACTTCTCCCTACTGTCTTCTGTCTCACCGCTCCAGCTGCTGACTTCGCATCTCTCTCTTTGTTTTTGAAACAAGCTTCTCAAGCGGCCACCGAGCGACCCGCCCACCGGGATCTCTCTCGGTGCTCCGGTGACTCCCCCCCGCCCCCCCCTTTCATTTGACTGACACCAGCTTTGCGTTGCGTCCTGCCCGCTACTCGGGATGGGGCGTTTTGAACAATTAGCGGAGCAGCGGGAAGGTTGTGGTTACGGTAGTTACTCACATACTGCGCTAGTGAATAATTTTTCCGGTTTGCGCTTATCAAATTTTAGGGGCATATGCGAGCTAAATGGTCGCACTGTAGAGCCCTGTGATGGACAGCTGGATAAGAGAGACAAAGAGGAGGTAGTGGTGCTGGTGTAGGGCATATGGAGGTGGAAAATCTCAACACATTCTACCTCAACAGGGGGTTCTCGAAGATGTGCAGCTTGCGTTTCAAAGTCTCCAGCTGGTCGTGGAGCTTCAGGCCCTCCACCATGGATACGTTGTCCAGCTCTGAGTCCGAGTCAGTGCTCAGGTCGCTGCACAGCACCGAGAACTGCTGGAAGCACTGGGAGCAGTTTTTCAGTAAGGACTGGTACTCTGCCACCAGGCCTGCTGGGACTCTGTCCTCTAAGATGTCGTAGTAGCTGAGATAAGACACATTTTCAATCAGGATTCACAGGGATGAACCAACACTCATAATACATCATCATCACCCAGACGCAAGGTTTACTCACAGCCTGAGACGAGGCTCCACACAACGAACAAAGTAATCAAAGTCATCATCTTCATCTTCCTCATCCCACTGCCTCCAGATGTGTTTATAGAAAAACCTGAAGACAGGAGGAGGAACATAGGAATGGCGCAAATTGAGAAGTAAACTTTAATCAGACTGTTTAGGAGAAGCAACAAGAAGTAAACTCCGGGCACAGAATCCATTCAGCAAGTCCCACCTGAGGTGCTCAAGTGCAAGGGCGGTCTGATCAAAGTCCCCAGACTGGTCGTAGACCACCTGGAGCTCCTGCAGGGGGACTTTGTGCTGAGTGGCCTCCAATAGGGATTCCATACTCTCCTCGGTGAGTTCACAGCCTCTGGTCTCACACTGCAGAGGCAGCACCAGCCCCACGCACGCCTTCAGGTCCTTCCAGTCCACATCCCGCACCTGAAACCACGAGCAGCTCTTCTCTGTAAACAGATTCAACTGAACCTTCTCTGTGCTTACTGATTAAATTGGCAGCAGCTCAACTGCAACTTGTGTGCGTCAAATCAGTGATTTATAACCATCTTTACTTGGTACATTTTAATCCAAATATAGAGCACATTTCTACAAAGGTAAAAAGGCACTTCAGTGAAAGTTTCCATCAACTACTGTTTTGGGGACAAACTCACTGGAGGTGGATGGATCCTGGATCCCATTTTTGTTACCCCATCCTGACTTCACAGAGCGAGTCAAATAAAAGCAACCCAGTTTCATTCAGGAGAACAGCTTTTTTTTTTACCCTGAACGCAGCCTCACTGGGTCCTGTTCAAACACAGCGGTCACATTAAAGAGACTGATGTCAGTCTGAGGTACAACAGGTTCCTCTAAATCCATGCTCTCACTCAGGATTGAAATAGGGCTCAAGTGGGGTGAAAATAAAAAGGTACATTTACAACAGAGACACGTCTGAACGTTGGTCTCACCTCCACCAGAACATCAAAGACATCAATAGACCACAGAGCCAACCAATCACACGGCTCCACCACCTTCTCCAGGTAGTCTGCGGTGAAGGCCTTCACCTCGGAGGGTTTACAGTCTCCTACAGACGAATACACATGAAAGGTTAATAATTCTTATTGTACTGCATCTGAGTGGGAACATGTAAAGTGAGAGTGCGTAGTTACCGAGCATGTAGTCCTGGTACGCCTTGAACCGCTCATAGAAGAGCAGATGGCTGGTCTGGAAGGTGTCAGGGAGACTTGAATTCACTCCTCTATTACGCTCACATCTCTGCAGCTGAGTGCCCGACTTTTCACTGTTGAAGTGGTCTGTGCCACTGTCATCATCACTCTCATCACTCTCATCTTCATCCTCTGCATTCTGAAAGAGAGCTTTAAAGAAAGACATGCGTAACATGATGAAAGCTGTAGAGGAATTTTTCGTTTTCTTCTCCCTACCCTTGGTGGGTCTAGGTAACAGCTGTTCATAAGTGACCTCAGTGTTACTGAATGCATCAACTAGTTGTTGCATAGAGATCAGCTGCTTACAGCCATTAACTGCCAGGTGGAAACGTTATTAGCTTACTGAACCACCTGACAGAGCAAACGTTAGCATTTTAATATCTGAGACGGTTAGAGTGAAAGAAGTTAAATGGAGTACGGTCAGAAGATAAAACACACATTTCACTAAAATAACACAACATACCTCAAATTAAAAAAATGTTTGCCAATAACATCAGTCAGTTACCTTAGCACATCATGTATTTCCCTCTCATCATAAACTGTAGGACTAATGCTAACTCTGAAACAGATTTCTCCCTGTATGCAGACAGAAATTAAACTAATACTTACATTTACAAGGATTTATCTTTCGAGCCTCTAAAACTGATTTTTAGAAGATTTGCTAGCTCCTGATGCTACAGTGACTTCCTGTTTACATAGCAGATTGATCCTGATCGGACAGGGCTACAGATGTTTCCAGTACAACTACCATCTGCTCTGCTGAAGAGCCTTGCTCGGGGCTTGTGATTTGCCGGTCTGCAAGCTCTGTGACCGTCAGGCTGTGATCAGGGCTAAATCAGTTATCAATCGGCGGTCGCCAGTCTTTATGTGTGAACTACTCAAGGACGCGTCAAAACGGCTCCCCGACACATTGCCGACATCTGCCAGATATCTAGCATGCCAAATATCGAGGAGTCGGCTGAATCAACATCCACATCCAGCTAATGAGAGCAGGCAGCTACTTTTTACTCACCTCCAGCTCTCTCTGTAGCTCAGATGATCCCTGCTACCTGCCTGTGCTGATCCATTCTTTCACCCATATTCTTTGTCTTTATAATTTCTATCTTAATAATAACAAACAGCTGTTTCGTGTGTAGGTCCTCCTCATTTCCCGTTTCACATGTGTTTTCTTGACGAAACCTTGTTTGGAGACCAGCGTCGGGTGTCAGCTCGCGTAGTGTGTGACCCCCTGTCACCGATCAGTCACGTAGTGTGAACGCCACAACGACTTCAGACTCCCGTCACAAGGTGACAAGTTGTGTAGTGTGAACAGCACGGCTATTGGCCGACGCTGAAAGTCGTGTAGTCTGCAGGAGCCTTTAGGGTCTGTCCCAGTACCCTAACCTGCAGTCTTGAGCACTTCGTTGTGCATTCACACCATGGCAGGTATTTGACAGGTGTGTCCCAGTGAGCTCCGATAAGCTTCCACATGTTTGAGGTCTGAACAGCACTGTGGCAAACTCGACTACTGCAAATACCCCAAGCGTGGTGTTGGGATGAACTCTTACTCTACGTTGAGAAACACCACTCACTGGTTAGTTTAGACTACTTCTAGATCTACTTCAGAAACAGTCTTTGATAAGACATAAGGCTGCAACGATAAGTCGATGTAGGGGGGAGGGGGAGATAGCAATCTTCATCTTAAGAACATTTCTGGTTGTTTATTTCTAACCGCAATGCACTACAGGAAGTGCTGTGGGCAGTATGGCTTCCACTGTCTGCTTGAATGTAAGACTATTGATGAAGAAGAAGCATTAATGCGAAGAAACAGCGGAAAGTTGTTTTGTTTTTACATGTTTTGTACACTATCTAACTCACTAAATCCACTTTTAAAGTGAGAAATCAACTGTGTAGCATTTCAATATTGGCAGTTTTACCAAAGTTGATGGTGAATGGCGAAAATGCGCTCAAACGTTTTCAGGGTTGAGAAGCTCCACAAGCGCAGCCAGATAAGCGGTGCCAGCCGGCTGGCCGGCCGCGCCCACAGAGCCCTCTGGTCCCAGTTAACACAGACCACTGCAGCAGCAACGACAGAGAAAAGGCCACAACTTTGAGATACTTTCTTAGGGATGAAATAATTACCGGTTTAACGGTAAACCATGGTAAAATTCCTGACAGTTATTATTACCGTACACATTTTAATTACCATGATAGCACATTTTTACAATACCGTGATAATACTGATAACCGTGATAGTTTTGGTCACTAATATCGTGATATGAAGTATTCATACCGTTTCATCCCTAGTTTCAATGTTTGTACCTGTTATTCTGTCTTTACAATCTGAGTAATGGTTTAAAGTAAAGGAAAATCTGGCTTGTGATGTAAATTACAACATTCTCTAGTTATTAAGTACTTAAATAAACTACAGTAGTAGTATGAAAGGGGATTGTTGCTTTATTATTCTAAATAGACATTACATTGTTAGTGTACAGTTGTGCTGATGTGTTATAGTGCTTTTAATTTGTTTTTATTTTATATAGCTCCAAAGCAAAAATCTTTAGTCTGTGTGTTGAAGAGCAGCAATTCACTTGAAAGATATTTAATTAGTTCAATGGGTTAATTAGGGTTAGGGGATGACAAAAATAAAAGTCAACTAATCGAATAAATAGATTAGTCGACTACGAAAATAAGACAGCGCTCCAGTAACCGTGGTCAAAATTATTTTGTTCATTTAATTTGAGCAGGGGTGCTATTAATCATCGACTGTGCTTTGACGCCCTCTGGTGGCTCAAACGGAAACTACATGACAAGTTCTAACCTACAGAATATAAGCGGTTTACAATTTTAAAAAATAAATAAAAAAAGTTTGCACCTCCTGCACGTCGGGGCGTGCAGCTCCGAATGTCCATGCATTTTGCAGGCTGTGTCACTTCCTGTCCGCTATTTCCATAAATGTATGAAACTGAAAAACTGATTCCAAATAAAACTGTACAAGTAACACGATGGTGATGGGCAGATGTGACTGGAGCAGCTACGGGCCAACAGACCACCCAATAGATCTTCTATTGGTACTGTGTAAACAGGTAAAACCAGTACAACCAGTACTAGAGAAAGTAGCGACCCCGACCGAGTCCTGGACAGATTCACTGACTACATGTTGGACTGCACAGTTCACAATATCTTGTACGTGTCTGTAAATGTATTGAAGTAGGTTTTGAAATCACAGATAGGATTTGATTCAACTTCATTGTTATTTCACAGTGTAACATATACAGGTACTGAGACAACGAAATGCAGTTCAGCATCCAACCAGACGTGAAGTAAAGAATAGGAACTGTAAGAATTATTACAGTTTTTAATTTCACCAGCTATCAGAGGGAACCTCAGCCCAACACAAAAAGCTTGATGTCAGCTGCGGGAAGGAGGAGGAGGAGATACAAGAGCTGATACAGAGTCTAAACAGACACCAAGAACTTTTTACTACTGAGATCTTTAGCTAACTTCGTAACTTCAGGTTCCCGGTGGGGTCAATAACAGTTAGAAACGTCTAGCATGCAACCATAGATAGACACCAGACAATTATAGTCTGAGTGTCGTAGGACGGATGGTAATCACGGGGGGAAATGACGTTATATCAAGTTAAGTTACAATAACATCAGCTAATAACGTTAGCTCAACGTTTGCTCCCACCGGGGGCACACCTGTGACTGCTATGGTCCCTCTAAAACAAAGCGTTCAAACGCAAACAAAGTTATGTTAGAAGTTAAACTTAGTTAACGTAACATCAGAAAATAACGTTACCAACGTTGGCTAAAGTTAATGTTAAGCATAATTTAACCAGAACAGCGGAACTTTAGCGTAAGTTACGCCAACCAAAGTTAGTAACGCTAACCGATGAAATAACACGTTGACATTAGCAACCGACCAAGTATTTTAACAACGAACAAGAAAAAACGTGACACAGACCTTGAGTTATTGCACCGGACTTGTTCTGTTCCACTTTGTTCTGTTCCACGTCGAGTTCAACGTTAACGTAAGACTCCGAATCAACCAGCACGATGTCTGTCATCTCGTCTCCAGCTGACGGGGTTTCCACCCGTGCTTCGTGCTCCATGAACAATTAAAGAAAACTACTGAATACGTCGCCGAGTAAAATTTGACGGACTAAAAGCCAGCGGCGCTGAGCACTACACAAGTTTTGTCAGTTTGACAAACACACCAGTTACTTTCAAAATATTCCCGGTCTGCAGAGCCGCAGCCAATCGGGGACAGTACAACTGCAGCATGTCCCGCCCCTTAAGGCCCGAGCTCCTGGGAGCGAATGAGAAATGGGTAGGACTGTTGAGCATGCGCACTCCCCTGTCTCAACCCTGTTTTTTTATTTTTTTTTTTTTTATTTTTTTTTTATTTTTTCCCCAACACTTTATTTGCATTTTCCATAAACAGGCAGCATTGTAACATTGCATAGGCCTACCATTTAAATACAACTAAGTAGCATGCAACCGAAAGTAAATATGCAAAAATTAAATAAATACCCCAAATAAATAGCTAGAAATATATAAATCAATAAACATAAAATAAAATAACATAAATTTAAGAGGATTTACTCAAAACACAGTGAAAGTAACTCAGAGAATCTTAAGGCACTATTCTTTTCCAGCATTTTCAATGACCAAAAAAGAATCTTCAAATCATAAATGAATGCATTAAAACTTGGTGTAGTTTTTAAAAATCTACACTTATGAATATAAAGTTTTGCTATGATGAAGATATTATTACACAAATGTCTTTGTTTTCCATAAAACAACCAAACTTCACCTTATGGTAATCAAACACAGGTATTACATTCTTTGTACCTAACCAATCCAATATCCTTTTATTTAGAGACATTACAGCTGTAGAAAAGATGTTCCTGAGATTCAATATCAGTCTTACAAAACGTACAAACATTACAATCTAAATTAAATCTTACTCTTACGAATTCATTACATGGATAAATATCATTAATTGTTTTGAAATGAACCTCTTTCATTTTAGGAAACAACGGAAATGATAAAAATCTAGTTTGAACCTTGACAGTGACAAAACCTTTCTTTTCACAGGTAGAGGAAAACATTCTTTTGTCATCAATGACCTCAAAAATTTGTTATCACATTTACTATCTAAGAAATTATACTTATCCACAAAGAGATTAGCAGATGTAGGTATCACAGCAGAGTATTGTAACATTCATTTTATCTGGTTTATCAAAGCCTTAGGAATGGCATTGACTACTAAGGAATATTGTCTAATTGCAATCCAAATTAAATTTTGTTTTAAACTCATCATGACTTAACATATTCCCATATTCATCCATTTGATGTATTATAGCCCACACTCCTTTTTCCATCCAATCTATATAAAGTAGTGTTTTCCTCTTGTGTGAGATGTACCTGTTGTTCCATATTGTAGCCTATGAGGGGAAAAATTACGCTTATACATCATTTTCCAATACATACTGCATATGATAATCTGATAATTTAAATCAACTTTGATGGGTCAAAATCACATTTTAACAGAAAACCAATTCCTCCTACCCTTTGAAAAAGATAAGCTGGAAAACTAAACCATAAACAGTGTTCCTGTTTTCTAAACATTTGCAACCATTTTAATTTAATAACTCCATTCATTACTTTAAAATCAATCACAGCCATGCCGCCTTCTTCTGATGGTTTAACCATGTCACTTTTTCTAATCAAATGCTGCTTATTATTCCAAATAAAATTATAATGCATTTGGTTTATTTTCTTAATACATCTGTCTGGAACTGCTAAAGAATATGCAGGGTAAACTGGTCTCGAAATCGCTTCCATCTTCGTTTGCAAAATTCTTCCAAAAAATCGAAATATTTCTTTGTAACCAGCTATTTAAGATTCTTTGATTCTTTTGCAAAACATCTTGGATGTGACTGTTTCCCCTGTCACTATGGCCTTTACTGATAGTTACTCCCAAGTATTTAACCTCCTTTTTGACTGGGATGTTATGAGTAAAAGGTTGTGCACAGTCACGAATAGTCAAAATCTCCCTGAAGCTTCAGAAAAAATAGCTGCAGCTTTTAAGGCATTAGGTATTTGATCAGAATCTTTCAAAAAGTGTGCTGTGTTATTATCAAGGGATTACCCATAACATCCAATGGTTTTATAGTTTTATCATTTTTAATATACACTGCTAACAGTTCAGCTGCTAAAATAAAAAGAAGAGGACTAACTGGGTCTCCTTGTCGTATTCCCCTTTCAACATTGAATCTCCTTATGATTCCCGTAGGAAGTAAGGCTGCACTTGTAATACCCTTGTACAACATACCAATAACCTCAATAAATTTTTTCCCAAACCCAAAAATTGTGGTGTCTGTAAAATAAAGGGGTGTTCCAATCTGTCAAAAGCTTTAAAAAAAAAATCAAAAATAAGATAATAATGTCATCCTCCACCAAGTATGCGTAGTCAACAGATCTAAAATAAGCTGGGTGTTGTTATATATTAAGCGATTCTGAAGAAAACCTGACTGTGTTTCACTGACAATTTTATCCATACCACTTTTAAGCCTAGAAGCCAAAGCATGAGTAAATATTTTATAATCAACATTAAGTAAAGTAATCAGCCTTAAATTGTCTATAATTGTTTTGTCTTTGTTTGTCTTTTGGATTAATGTTATTATACCTTGTTTCATTGTTGTTAGTAGCATATTACCATTTAAACATTCTTTCAGTGCTTCAAAGAGTAATTCTCTTACATCAATCAAGAAAAACTTTTAAAAGTTAGTTGTTAACCCATCCTGACCTGGTGATTTTCCCAGAGCCATTTTCTTTATAGCAGCATCAAGCTCCCCAATACTTAAGTCAGCGTCACATGTCCTTTTAAAGTCTGGGTCAATTTGAGGGATGTATGGCTGTAACGTTTTAAACATTTTTTTCTGAATTTGCATCTGAGAACGAGGAAATATATACATTGTGATAAAACCCACATATTTCATTTGCTATTTCTTTTTGGTTAGTCACAATTGTATCATTAACATTCAACGTTGTGATTGTATTTAACCCTGTTTAGAGGTCACTCAACCAGGGCTGCCCTGCACTCAACATGTCCTCTTGCTTCATATACAGTTTTATCACTGTCATAGAGGACACTATGTATAATTGTCCACATACTTACGGAGTAAAATAATAATGAATAATGTAAATGTGTTAAGTCCACGCAATTCTGTTGACTTCCTGTTGCAACGGTTGCATACCCGGCTTGTAACCCACATTGTAACCGCTGGGAGGCAGCAGCAGTGTGGGAGAATCATCAAACTGTAACGTTAGAAGAAGAAAGTGTTTTGACTGGCGAAACACAACCTCGTTTGGTCGTGGCGCCAGCTCTAAGGTAACCCGTGGGAATTAATGTAAAAGTAAATGCACATTTTAATTTAAAAGAGAAGTCTGGGAAACGACGGTGTAAGCATGCCTGCCACGAGATGTGGTTTAACGGAACCGACGGCCGTACCGGATTAATTCACGTCAATTAGCATTAGCATGCTAACGAGTCGTTTTGTGATGTGCAGCTAATGCGGCTTTAACGCGCCGCTCCACAGAAGGTCACGCACGTTTCACTGATTCAATTTTCACATTTAGACGTGACGTGGGACATTGCACCCATACCTTCCACGAGCTTTCTGTGTGTGTGCGTGCGTGCAGGGTTACAGAAGAGACAGTCCCGGGTGGTTCCTCTCTTATTCAAGTAAAAAAAGAAGATACAGGCTGGAAACGCCAAACAAAAGCATACATCTTACATTCATGAGTCTCCTATCTTTTATCTAGTAGGTTTGGCAAATGTACGACTGGTTTATTTATATTACTACTGTATCTCCAACACAGTGCCTCACTGAACCTTGTCACTAGTTGTCCACAACATTACTAAAAATCAATGATTCAACACTTGTATTCTCTAAGTAACACTAAGGTGGAGCGCTGGAACATGTGTTTATATCTCTTCAATATGTGGTTGGTTTAAATGATTTCATGTGCTTGCTTTAAATCTCAGATTGGTCAGCATCAGAGTGGCAGACAAACACAACGTGGAATCTACAACCGGAGGGATCTGATTGGTCAGTGGTGATCCCCTGAAGTTAATCTGCTCCGGAGCAGGTTAGCCTTGCAGCATACAGTAGGTCACACGGTGATCTACCTGGTTAAAAGTGAGCCAGCTTCGTGGAAAACCTGAGTTAAGCCCAAAGAGAGCTGGCTAGCCCACTAATCTCACTTTGTGCTACAGACACCCAGGCTGGCTGTGCTATAATTTTCAAACGTAGTCATGTTTTTCTAAAACATGAGTCCACATAACAGGCAAGCAGAGAGCTGATGTGTGAAACCTGTGAAGTGAATCCTGGTTGTACATAACACACCAAGCAAGTGAAAACTTAACAACACTAGAACCACCAGGATTACAATGAAAACATCCAGAGGATTATTTAAAAAGATCCAATAAAACTTCACCGCTGCTTTCAGTTCTTCTGTCTGGTCAGACCTCAGACAGGCGATGCAGACAGTCATGTGACTAAACTAGCTCAGTGTGCCAGTAAGGCACATAAAGCTGGTAGATCTTTTTCGCTGAAGACATGTTGGCTTGTCGTAGCAGGAAAAACAGGTGTGATCAATGATGGCTGCATTCCACGTAGGAGTTCCAGGACAGGCTTACTGGGACATTTAAAAGGGAAAGAAGAAAGATCATTACTGTATTAAGACACACCTGTGCTTTTCCTGCTTTGACACCAGACAAAATGTCTGTTGTTTTTCCTGTGAGAGAGTGAGACATATAGGCTGATGGAGATGTTTTACTTCCTAAGCTGCTTTTAATTATTATTTGAGTGTGTTCATCTAGTTTGTCTTCAACAGAGTCACCGAGCTCCCTGTGGAGTTAACCACAGTACAACCACTATAGGCTGTGCACAGTGTAGACTGCGTACAGTTTATAGAAATGACCAGACCATGCGGTCATATAATAATACGTTGATGAATGGACATTAAGCCTCAGCATTGCCTCTGAATGTTTACAAACCTATGTGTTCAAATCTCAGGAGGTCAGAGATTGTCAAATGGATAACACAGTGCACTCTGGGACACTAAATGGCAGGAAGTTCAAGACCCAACAACTCCCACTAGGGGCACACAACGCAAAACACACACAACATCCAACCAGGCAGTGCTCCCAGAACCTGATTAAATAATAATAAAATACCATTAGATTATGTAATGTGCAATAAAACAGTGTAACAACACAACAATATAAATAGTATATGTTCACACATGACACCAGTTGAGCAGGATGATGGTGTCACAGATAAAGTAAAGGACAAAAAGAAACTGTAGACAACCAACAGGTGCTGTTTGTACTAAAATGCTTATTTTCCATGCCCCTGTAGTACAGCCTGTAGCTCACCATGTTACCTCTGTCTCCTGCAGCAAAAACACTTGTATAAATACACAGCGCTACACAGTCTGATTGCCTTACAATGTGTTTATCCAAATCGGAAAATACAGAGTGTACAGTAGTCTTTTTCTTTTGACAAATGAATATTAACATAAGCTGCACAGTAATAGGAAAACTTTATTAAGAACACTTTTATAAATCAATTATCAATTACATGAATTTATAAATCAATTGTTTTCACTGCTTGTGTAAAATGTTGAACAATGCCTACAAAAAGCCCCTGCGATATGGGATCTTATTTAGGGATGCATCGAAATGACAATTCTTGGCCGAAGCCGAATATAATGAAAAAAATTGCAGAATACTGAACAAGTACATTCACATTTTTTCCATTTATTTAGCCTTTTTTTAAAAAATTTTTACCATTGCATAAATTAAATAGTCAAAATGTGCTCTTTACTCAGTGTTTCCCACAGGATGTGGAGAGACTATGGTGGGTGGGTCCAAGGCTTGAGAGGGTCCAGTAAAGTAAATTACATGTGTCCATTTACTTTTAATGTACACATGTAATAAGTTTTATACTTTCTGTGAATATAATCCATTTAATCTTATTTCCACACTGTATAGACACCTTATTTTGAGTATTGTCACATGTGTATCCTCACGGTAAATTCGTCAGCTCCGACCCAGTTTGATAAATAATGTTTTATGTGGTTCTCGTATCGCAACATGAAGGCCTCTCTTCAGGTAGGACACTCATACTACATGTCTTTGGAAAAAGGGAAATTGACAGCATAAAGTCGCTAACCTGCCTGTCAGCTCACTCTGGTCCATCTCAGTGGATTTACCATAAAATCTTGAATACATGTGCACTCCAAATTTAGGTGCGTTGAGCTTAATTACCTTCTCAAAAACGAGTGACAGAAACACTCAAAGCGGGTCAGACCGTTTGTTTCCTTTTCTAAGAAGTCAGCCACAGATGGAGTGGATGTGCTGGAGACAGTTCAGCAGAACAGTGTCTGCAAATGGCCAATTTTGCGTCTTTCTCTGACACTTTAAAATGCTTCCACACTGCAGCCATGCCAATGTAATTGTTGGTAAGATTTATTTGGTGTTTCGACTTAGTAGGCCGAACACCAAAAGAGCATTTTTTTTGCTATTATCGGCCAATTAATTTCGTTGGCCAAACATTCGGTGCATCCCTAAAATCATTTGGACCCCATGATGGTTCTAGTGTTAAAGAGAATAAATTAGTTTGTACATAACATGTTCTCTGTCATCATGACTGCAGTATACCACCTCACTAGAACAGCTTCAGAAATGTCCCAGTTTCATCATGATGGGACTGAAAATGTTTGACTGAATTGAGTGACAGTTGTCTGTACATCCATGGGTACACTGCAGACAGGAGCTGCTAACAGTTAATTCAGCTACTTTTCATTGGGACCATTTGACTACATGTAAACACATAGAATCATTTCCAGTATGTGTGAATACTGGGACTATTTTGATGGCTATTAATGAGAAGTTTAGGTGTGGTCAGCTGTTTTGTGTTGCTCTCTTTGCATTGATTAAACTGCAATTTCAATTAAAGCTAGATAGTAATCAACATTTTACATCATTTGTTGCTTTATCTTGACTGATCTTTCGCCTGTGTGTTGGATGATGACCATGAATGAAGGCCACAAGTTGAAACGCGTTGGTCTCACAGTAGAGTTGTTCTTTATGCTACATGTGTTGTTGGAGGTCTGACCTCTCCCTCTCTCCCCCTCACCAGGTTCTTGATTTATCCGAGCTGCTGAGTCTCAGTGTTAGGATGTGTGATCAGAAAAATGGCGATGATGATGTGTATGAACTGTCAGCGAGTGATGAATCTGAGCCTGAAGAGCAACCCAGCAGTGCTCCCTTTGACCCAGAGCTGGACGACGACGACGATGATGACGACGATGATGACAGGGAGGTTGAGATCTCCGCTCCGGCTGCTGGACACAGAGCTCAGAGTTTATTCAGTCTGAGGGGAGGGAACTCAGCTTTCTCAAACCGCAGCCAAAGCATCTTTGACTGCCTGGACAGTGTTGCTCGACTGGCCTCCTCCTCTCTGAAGCGGGACGATGTCGCAGACGGAGTGTTTGCTCGGCCTCTGCCTCCGCGTCCCAGCAGAAAGACGAGCCAGCCTCCGTCCAGCTGCCCCACACCAGCAAAGAGAGGAGCCCCGGACTACCTGGTGCACCCTGAGCGCTGGACCCACTACAGCCTGGAGGATGTGGCCGAAACCAGCGATCAGGGTAACAGCAGGGCGGCTCATAACTTCCTGTCCAGTCTGCAGCAGAGGAAAGAGCAGCAGGAGAGCCCAAGTGATTCCTCCTGTAACATCCAGCAGAAGATGATCTTCTCCAGACCCAGCAAGCTGCCGAAGGAACAACCGGCTGAGGAGCTGTCAGCTGTTAGAGGCAAAGAGATGGAGACACGCCTCAGTCACCTGGAGGAGGAGGAGGAGGAGGGCAGGGAGAAAGAGAAGACTGGAGGAAAGAAAGACCAGAGTGTAGAGAAGGCTGAGGAAAGGGCGAGAGACATGAGTGGTGATGTGGTGCAGAAAGAAAAAGGTGAGGAGGAGGAGGAGAAGATAGAAGGAGCTAACCCCAGCTTTACCTCCTTCAGGAAGCCCAAGCGGAAGAACTACAGGAAGAGCTCAGGGCAAGAGGACAACTGAGCCCGATGCTTTCTGTCACCGCAAAATAATCCCAACAGCAGAGTTCATCAAAAAAAACCCAAAAAAAAATACTGACTTTACTGTTCTCAGCCTAGTTTCACAGCTGAGTCGCCAAACCTCGAGCTCTTAAAGAGGAGCATAACAGCACACAGGGAAGTAGTGTTTTACTGCCCTCCGTGGTTAACATTTTCAAGCCTGTTTGACCTCTGACCACACCCAGCTTCCCTGCTGTGCTCTGTTGAACTTGTAACCGCGCCCAATAGTGATGTCACAATGTCCTAGGGTACACTTGTATGTCACGGCAGCAAGGGGAGAAGTTAGACCACTCGGGGGGGGGGGGGGTAAGAATTGACTGTTCCCCCAATTAGGGATTATCCAATCAGAGCTAAGCAACAGTAACTAGCCACAGGAGGATTTGTCCACGGGATGAATTGGAGTGCACGAGGCTGTAGTCAGAGAGATCCTTTAGTCTTTCTACAACCACAGAGCTAAAGTGTAACTAATGGATTAAACTGTTTTTCTGTTCTGATGTTAGCATGCTACATTGTGACGTAAGTTTTGCATCCAAGGCCGAGCAGTATTTCATTAGCTGACTCGCATTTTGTGGAGTTAAAGGTTATGTTGAAAAAATACACTTTTACATGGTTCACTGGATCAATTTTAAAAAGTCAGCCAGAGACAGTGTTTTCATCGTGGAGCTAATGTTAGCTTAATTAGCTACAGTGGCTCAATAGTCAGCTAGAAAAGAGACACTGCCTGTTCTGAAATCAGACCCATTGTCCATTTTGATGATAAATCTGTGGCCGTTAATGTAATTTTATATTATATGTGCTGAAAATGAAAGATTGACAGGTTAGCAACAGTCATTTATGGGGTGACAGACAGTTAAACCCAAATTAGCCTAATTGCCATCATGTACACTCAAGTCTGAGGAAGAACGTTGTGGGAACAGAGCTTTGGTGTTATTAATTAAGATTTTTTAAATGTGAAAACTCCCTCATTTTAATTTTGAATAAAAGACTCAGAGGGCAGCTGTGGAGGGAAATTAAAGTCAGTGTAGGAATTTAAAACTTTTTTATTTATCCTAATTTTTCAATTCTTGTTGCATGTTCTGTATTTTGGTATTGTCTCATTCTTTAATAAAAATATTGATTTGTATTATTTGACCTGTCATCCTTTCAGAAACATTCAAGACTCGTTTATTTGGCACACTGAAATTGAGAAAAATTAATATTTACATTTAATAAGCTTTATTTGTAAAGCACTGTTCATACAAGAAATAAGCTGTCTCTTAGAATAAAGAAAGTACATGCACCGAATGTTTCACCTTAAAATGGACATGATGACAAAAACAAATAGAATGCTGCAATTAAAATAAAGTAAGATGGATAATAAAACCTTTTAATAAAATTAATGAGAATACAGCGCATAACATAAAATCAAAAATAAAACCCGCTGAAAAATTAAAATTAATTTGAGTGCAGAATGCATCAAATGAAGTAAAACAACAATAGATAGGTTTAGAGATAAGTTTAGAGCTTTCTATTAAACATATTTAGCGAGCGGGCTTCCCTGATATCTACAGGTCGTGTGTCCCATAACTTTAGGACGTTATTAAAGTAGGCTGCATCCCTGATTTCCTTTCTGCTGTTTCTGGGAACCTCCAATAAACCAGCAGCAGATGATCACAGTGCTCCTGAAGGCAAGTAATGAACAAGGGAGTTGCAATGTACCTTACAATCAATTCTAAGTGTTAGAGGGAGCCAGTGCAGAGCAGCTGAGACTGAAATCTCCTCTTGGTCCTAGTTAACAGCCCGAGCTGCAGCGTTTTCAGTGAGCTGAAGTCTCAGTGTTAATTCAGCAGGCCAGCAAAAAGTACATAGTACAACAGTAGTCGAGTCTGCTTGAAATAAAGACATGGATCTTTTTTTTCCGGCATTGTTCTCAGGGTTGCGCTATAGCTGTTTTTAAAGTGAAGAAAATGATGGTTTTAATCACCTATGTAATGTGGGACTTGACTCTTAGATCTGAATCTAAGAAAACACCAATACCTGTAACTTTAGATGTAATCCAGGGAGTCCATTCCCCCAGATTATTAACAGCGTTTCTCTTTTTGCATTTATATCCACATTATGTGTTAAAAGTGGTGAAATCAAGGATGAAGATGAACGCTAGCAGGTGAACATTTTGTGTAAAGCTTTTAGACATCATAACAACAGTGTCATTACCAACATCTTAAAGGTACCCTGTGAGTTTTCTAGTAGAAGACCAAACGTTATGTTTACATTCAGTGTTACTCACCAAAACACAGTGTGTATATACTTGAGATCTAACAAATGTCTTTTCAAATCTGAATCCCTTTCTTTGTTTAGAAAACATTTGGAAATCATTTACCGGTCTTCTTCTTCTTCTTTTTTATGTCACATGTGCATCCTGGGACTGTACTACAAAGCATGTTCAACATACCCAGGATATATTTGGTTATCTGGGCTCACTAACCCTAACAATCGCAATCAGGCTAAGGGGTCACACAATGCTGGTAACTCTCCCAGGTTTTCTTAATCCAGCCATGAACGTGCTCCCATAAAATATGAAATCAAATTTGTGCCAATTTAGTCTAGCAAAACTTCTTCTAAAAAAAAAAAACTAACTGAAGCAGAACAAATTAATATCAAAAGTAAAACATGTAAACAAACTTGTTTATTTACTTTTCTGACAATAAGTCCTTTTGTTTACAGCTCCCTCTGCTGCTTTGTCACTGATCGAAGGTCAGCTTGTAGCAAGTGATGTTATAAACCTCTGCGCATCAATTAGAAGAGAGCAATATTAGTATCAAAGTCAGATAACAGTGGTGTTGGTGTTGGTGTTACTGTATTATCTGTCAAGACTGCAAATAATATTTAGTCACAAATCTTTAATGTTACAGAGAAATTCTGTTGCTTTTAACTCTTACTGTGACTTCAGATCAAGGACATCCAACCATTTCTCCCAGAAATGACCTTTATTTTCAACTCATTTCTAGCAAACAGGTTCAGAAGGAAACAAAGTGCCGACCAGATTGTATTTCCTAAGAACATAATGATGAAATTGTGTTGTTGGATGTATCTGTCAGGTCACAAAATGTCAGAAAAAATATTTTTTACTCAGAATACTAAATAAACTGTCATGGGAAGACACAATCAGTGGCCACTTGACTGCATTAGATTGTACAGATGTACCTAATAAAGTGGACACTGAGTGTACAGGTGCTGGTCACATTAGAATATCAAAAAGTTGATTTATTTCAGTAATTCCATTCAAAACTTGTATAATGTATACATTCATTCCACAAAGACTGATATATTTCAAGTGTTCATTCCTTTTAATTGTGATGATTATAACTGACAACTAATGAAAACCCCAAAATCAGGATCTCAGAAAATTAGAATATTGTGAAAAGGTTCAATATTGAAGACACCTGGTGCCACACTCTAATCAGCTAATTAACTCAAAACACCTGCAAAGGCCTTTAAATGGTCTCTCAGTCTAGTTCTGTAGGCTACACAATCATGGGGAAGACTGCTGACACCTTGCACAAGGAGGGCAAGACACAAAAGGTCATTGCTAAAGAGGCTGGCTGTTCACAGAGCTCTGTGTCCAAGCACATTAATAGAGAGGCGAAAAGTGTACAAGCAATAGGGATAACCGCACCCTGGAGAGGATTGTGAAACAAAACCCATTCAAAAATGTGGGGGAGATTCACAAAGAGTGGACTGCAGCTGGAGTCAGTGCTTCAAGAACCACCACGCACAGACGTATGCAAGACATGGGTTTCAGCTGTCGCATTCCTTGTGTCAAGCCACTCTTGAACAAGACACAGCGTCAGGAGCGTCTCGCCTGGGCTAAAGACAAAAAGGACTGGACTGCTGCTGAGTGGTCCAAAGTTATGTTCTCTGATGATGGAGAGGCACAGAATCCACGTTGCTTGAAGTCCAGTGTAAAGTTTCCACAGTCAGTGATGGTTTGGGGTGCCATGTCATCTGCTGGTGTTGGTCCACTGTGTTTTCTGAGGTCCAAGGTCAACGCAGCCGTCTACCAGGAAGTTTTAGAGCACTTCATGCTTCCTGCTGCTGACCAACTTTATGGAGATGCAGATTTCATTTTCCAACAGGACTTGGCACCTGCACACCGTGCCAAAGCTACCAGTACCTGGTTTAAGGACCATGGTATCCCTGTTCTTAATTGGCCAGCAAACTGGCCTGACCTTAACCCTATAGATAATCTATGGGGTATTGTGAAGAGGAAGATGCGATACGCCAGACCCAACAATGCAGAAGAGCTGAAGGCCACTATCAGAGCAACCTGGGCTCTCATAACACCTGCAGTGCCAGAGACTGATCGACTCCTTGCCTGAACATATCACATGTCGGTCAGTCTGTTAGTCAAAACAGTTCACATTTAAATAAAAATATCATGAACACCATCTGACATGTTACATCCTGTTCAAATATGAACTGCTCATGTTCAGGTTTAAGGCATATGGTTACATGTGGCCAAGGAGTGGGTTAGTAAATGACTTAATGACTTATTGCTGGAAGACAATCCAGCCTTGGTAGCCCTCTGACTGCATGTGAGAAACAGATATGTGAATTCCTTCTAACATACAAAATCAGCAAGTGTGCCCCTCATTTCCTCTGATCATAATGTGGACCATAAACACAAATATCCAAAGAACAAATATCCCAAGCCCAGAACTAACCCTTCAGCCAGCCAAAACATCCCATACTGGAACATTCAAACTGTTAACAAAACACAAATAACACAGAGAGAATGACAGGAAGAATACCTGTGAGAATAAGGGATGTCATGAGTGAAAGACTGAGAATAAAAAATAACATCAGGTGAGAGAATGGAAGAACGATTCAGACTTTCTAATCTGTAAGAGAGAGGAATGGAGACGGAGGGTGAGACTGAGAGGGAGAAAGAATCAGAGGACTGAGACGAGCTGGTGTTTGTTAAAAAATACTGTATGTGAGTCAAAGGAGTCCATGCGTCTCCTAAGCAGAGCGGCTATCTTTTACCTAGCGGTTGTCTTTTTGTTAGTGATCAGTTTTCTTTGATAAGACTTTTTCCCTTCCAGCTCTGGTGCCTCTGTCAGGATTCATTCCAATGAAGTGGCTTCAGACAGCAAGAAAATAACAGCACATTTCAGTGTTTGAGGAGTCTGAAAAATGAACTGATCAATTGTGTCATGTGATGAACATGCAAGTACTTACTTATCAGTACTTGTCTGATGCATCTGTAATGTTAGAAAAACAACAAACACAAAAATAAACGTATACAACCTATACATTTGAACAGCCCGAATGAAGCATATAAATTGTCCAATGAATCACTGGAAAAATACACGTATGTCCACACATTTACTTTGATATGTAGAAATTTAAATGAGCTCCTTGTGTTGTCTGATTAATAGCCAATCATCTATGAAATTATAGATGAAGAAAAGAACGGATCCAGCTTCATACGTGCAGTTCAGGTAATGTTTCTCTATACCTAACAACAACACGCAAAAAATACATGATACTGCTACTAAAGATATTTTGGTCGGTTGATTGAGTGCTGTGGTACAGGAATTCATCATGGTTCTGTTCAAAAATAGGGCGTAATCTAACACATTTTCTTCTCTAAGTTGACTGCAATCATTTACTGTTTTTATACAACATGCACATCACAGAGCTTTAACTGAACGTCACACTGTTCACTTCTTGCACTCTAACTCAGCAGCTCTCTAACTTAACAGCTGGTGCTTTTATAAAGAGGATGATGAGGTCACTGAGTGAAAGTGTCTCATTTTTGATCAGATGTTTGTTTTCATTGCTACAGACACATTACAAAATAATAAGTGGATTGTGTCCTGCTTCTTCCTCATAACTCAAACAATGTTTGAGGTGTGTTCAGAGACCTGTTCCAAGAAGCAGCTTTGCTAAGTAAAACGTGGAGCTCTCCTATCTGCAACGTGGACTGACGTGAACACACCTGATCACTGAGTCAATCTGCTTCATGGAACAGGCCCAGGCCTCAGAGAGTGTATGTAATAAGATGTTTTCAAGGTGACTCACTTGTTTGATGTTGTCAGACAAACAACATTTAGAAAATACAGACACGCAGTACAATAATTGTACTGTGTACTGGTGAAGCTGAGAGCTTCAACTTTAGGATTAATTACCTCTGTGGATTTATTTTCTTTGAAATACAAAGAACATACATTCAATTCAGTTCCATTCAATTTTATCTATATAGCGCCAAATCACAACAACAGTTATCTCAGAGCGCTTTTCATAAAAGAGCAGGTCAAGACCGTACTCTGTGATGATATTTTCAGAAACCCAACAATCCAAGGAAGGCAACTGGACTGGCTGAAGACAGATGTTCAAAGACGTTTTGCCTCTCTTCTGGTAAGGAATCCCAGCTATTTAACCTCTGTGGAGTTGTCGTCAAGATGATTCATACTGCTTGGTTCGCTGGCTGTTGTGACGAATGTGGTGAGTTTACTATCTGACAAGTTCTTCACCCATCTGTTGTCTGGGCCGATTTGTAAACTGCGGGACCTCTGTCTGAACACCGCATATTTCCAGTACAAAGGAGGATTCTATAGACAGAAACATGGGTCAATATTACAAAAGACATTGACTACGTGGACAGTAACATCCAGTTCACACGAGAGGATGTCAACAATAACAGTTTGGCCTTCCTGACTAGTAGTTATCAGAACCTTGCACCACTGAGCTGTGAACAGTTTGTGGGTATCCAAACTGGAACTTTGTGAAAACTGCCACAAGATATAGAAGGAATACTAATACTATACTACAAGTCATAAGGAAAGAAGCGAGAACTCAACAGCATTGTGATTCCAAACGTGTCTGGAGTATCACTCAGGAGGATTTTCAACAAACACCACATCCCTGTGTTTTTTAAACCCAAGAATATGCTAAGATATATACTGGTCCACCTGGAAGACCGCACATCCAATCACAAGAAAATCAATCTGTGACTTTGTCATTGTGAGCTTTGCTGGTAAAACCAAATCCTATAACTACGTTGGAAGGTTGAGGGTGCAGACATCAGCGTAAAGTTCCTAAGGCAAAGTTGTAAGAAGTCTGTGGATGGAAAACCCATCTTTACATTTAAAGAGAATGATGAAGGAGTCATCCCTAGAGGTGATGTGCTCAGGAGATTACCCACACCCCTAAAACTTGGTGGTACAGCCAGAAGGGAGCAGAAGTTTATATTCCCCTGCAGCATTGACAAGTGGGATGTTAAGTAGAAGGCCAGATCCAGTACACCTAGACCTACATACTCACAGGGGATAATTTGGAGAAGTGAGGAGATGGGCATGCCTCATCAGTGTTTGACTTAGGCCTACCTACCTATGTTATTAAAGAGAAGTTTTATTAAATATTTAAGTGGCCTAAGTCCCAATAGGATGTTTAGAAATTAGCCTTGTCACATTATTCTTATATGTTACATAACTGACAGACAGCGTTCTATGTATTCCAACAGGCATCTAATTGCCAAAGCCTTTTTGTCTGAAATGATTCACAAATATCATATATTGTGTATTTAAGTTTTTTGTGTTTTCCCAAAAACTAAATATGATGTGTTGAGAAAAAATCTGCTTGACACTGTTCTTGATCATAAAAGTTTATTACATCAAGGAGTTCAGCATCAATTACAAGCTCTGCAGCAGCTTGGAGAGAGACCCAGCCCGATGACCACTCTGTCTCTCTGTACATCAAACATAGCTTATATAGGATATGTGCAGGCATCTGTTAGACACCATAGAAGGGTCTGAGTCTCCACATAACCACTAATCACTGCTCACCCCTTAAAAGGTCACTAATCCTCTATCCAGCTGCTACAGTGCTACTTTAAACTGTTATGCGTCAAATGCACATATATTATACACCACAACCTTAAATGAGTAATTTCGTAATTTCATATCGCATTACAGTTCATAACATTAAAATGTTCTGTTTTACTTCAGAAATCACTGGCACAATTTACCCCAACGTATTCCCCCACCAAACTTACCCCGCACCAGGGGCAAGTTGTGCCACCAGACCACTTTTTTCCCAAAAGCTATATTTCTGAAACAATTTGTTTCAGATCCAAAGTTATTGCTCTCAGGGATGCACCACATCCTGAAATATATGTACATCCTGAAGTTGAAGGCATTACTGTCATGGCCTCACTTTAAAGTCACTTTGAGCAAAAACTGGCACAACTCACTCCACTTCCCCCTACATTTAGATTGAAAATATTTTCCAAAGTATTTCCTCCCTGCATACTGAGCTTGAAGACATTCAGTAGTGGTTACATTAAAAATTACTTGAAGTACGTAAAAATGGCCATAATTCCCATTTTTCCGGCGGATCTTGAACGCACCATTAGGTGGTCCGTCTTGGCGAAAGTGACGTGGGCGGCTTCAGGTGAAGCAGCGCACCTTTATCTTTACCCGCGCGCACACAAACACGGTGCAATTACCTGTAAACACGCGGAAGTGAAGCGAGGAGCAGAGTTATTTATGAGAGAAATGCTCGGTGTTTATTTATGATTGGTTTATTTTAATGATGGAGTGAAGTTAAGGTGAATGAGGCCGGGGGGACAGAGCTGTAGGAAGACTCATGCAATTCCCTGTTGGATGTTCTTTTCTGACCACTGGCAACTGACAACTTCCAACATGTCCTACAGGACTGTCGAGGTAAACACACTGTACTGACCGTGTATCTGCTCCTGTGAGCCTTAGCTAACTGCTAACTGTAGTAAACTGTGGGGAAATCAGTGTGTCAGAGCTGCTCTCTGGGAAAAACCATAGTAATGCCAGCTTTCTGGTAATAGAATCCATTATAATGTAGCTTAAGTACTTTTACCCAAGTACAGTCTCGAGTACTTTAGTATTTAATGCTAGCTATAGCCAACTTTATACTTCTACTGTACTACATAATGTACGTTATTGAACAGAGTTGCTTAGTGTGCTGGTTGCTGTTTCATGTGATGGTAAGTTCCGATGCATTTAACTGTCCCAACACAATAAAAAGAATGAAAAATGCCTCAACCAGCTACAACACTGAAATATTAGATTAGGATGTATTTCTCTGTGAAAAATAA
The DNA here is from genome assembly GCF_014851395.1 of Micropterus salmoides. Lineage (NCBI taxonomy): Eukaryota > Metazoa > Chordata > Actinopteri > Centrarchiformes > Centrarchidae > Micropterus > Micropterus salmoides. The sequence continues at coordinate 37,899,384 of NW_024044348.1, read as the reverse complement.
TATTATGTCTCCCCAAAAGACAGAAAGCAGCCAAACAATAAAAAGTCACTTTGGTTGAAGACTTAAAGAGAAAAAGTACAAGTACAAGTAAGCAGATTAACTAATGGTTATTTTCATGTTCAGTTAACCAGCTGATTGTTTCCCCAGATAACTGACTCATTGTTTTGGTCTATAAAATGTCAGAAAAGTGCTGATCACAATTTTAAATGTCTTGTTTTTTCCTGGTCCAAATATTGTAATATTCAGTTTAATATCATAGAAAAAACAGTGGAAACATTAACATTTCACAAGATAAACCAGAAAATGTTTAAAATAGTCTAAAAATGATCAGAATAGTTGATTGATTTTCCTGTTGATCAGGTTACTAATTGTTTCAGCTCTAAAGCAGATACTGAGTGTCTGAGTACTGAAGGGGAAACCAAGGGGGAGACTGAAGTGAAGTGGAATGTGTCTGTGTGTGTGAAACCTGTTCATCCCTGAGAGCAGTTGGGGTCACACCCATGCTGAGCGTTCACTGGCATGTATCTGGATCCAGTAGATCTAAAAACTAAGTGTATCTATCCACTTATCTGCAATGTGGATGGTATGAAGGCGGTAAAAAGTGTAAGCAAGGTTGAACAGAACAAAGCAGAGGGAGCAAGTGGTAGAAAACAGACCTGAATGTGAGCGTGTCGGGCAGGTCTGGACCTGCAGGCTGCTGAATTTCTGTTAGAGAGGCAGACACATATTCTAACTGCTGGCAAAGATTATACGTATATATGCCCGGGGAAAAAAAAATATTTAGATGAATCAAAACAATTCGAATTCAATCTGAACAACCAGAAGGATTGGACTTGTCACACAGCGATCAGTAACTGTAATTCAGTTTTTTCAGATGTACAGTTCCCTCAGTCAGCTGTTTATTGGGAACACCTGCAGTAGCTCAAGCTAAGTCAGTGATAAGTCCTCTTTCATGAAGAGTCAACTGTTTAGGGATGCACCGAATGTTTGAACACCGAAAGTAATCGGCCAAAAATAACACTGAACAAAATTATAAACTCAACACTTTTGTTTTTGCCCCCATTCATCATGAGCTGAACTCAAAGATCTAAGATTTTCTCTGTGCACACAAAAGGCCTGTTTCTCTCAAATATTGTTCACAAATCTGTCAAAATCTTAGTTAGTGAGAGTTGCCGAGATAATCCATCCACCTCACAGGTGTGGCATATCAAGATGCTGATCAGACAGCATGGGGATTGCACAGGTGTGCCTTAAGGCTCCTGCAGACTACACGACTTTCAGCATCGGCCGATCTACGTGCTGTTCACACTACACAACTTTTAGCCCGATTTGCCACTCAGTGACAGTCAAGCTGTGCTCGGGGGTAAATCAGCGGTTGATCGGTGGTAACCAGTCGTTATGTGTGAACTACACAAGGACGCATCAAAACGGCTCCCTGACACATGCCGACGCCTGCCAGATATCTAGCGTGCCAAATATCTGGAGGAGTCTGCCGACTCGACATCCACATCCTGCCAATGAGAGCAGGCAGCTACTTTTTCACTGCAAAACACTTTTTACTCTCCTCCAGCTCTCTGCGTGCGCTGATCCATTCTTTCACCCAAATTCTTTGTCTTAATCATTGCTATCTTTATAACAACAAATAACAGCTGTTTCATGTGGAGGTTAGCTCATTTTCCGTTTCACATTTCACGTGTGTTTTCTTGACAAAACATGGTTTGGAGACCAGCGTGGGGTGACAGAGTCGTTGTCAGCTCGTGTAGTGTGTGACCCCCTGTCACCGATCAGTCACGTAGTGTGAACGCCACAACGACTTCAAGACTCCCCTCAGGCCACATCCACACTTCTCCGTTTTAGTTTACAAACGGAGAATTAAAACAAATACGATCTCCGTCCACACCAGTGTTTCTGCTGCGTTTTGGAGTTGATCTCCATCTACATTAAAACGACTGAGAACGCACAGCTAGGACCCGTTCAGGTGCACTGGGCATGCGTGTGCCGCGTGTAAACATGAAGCAGATGGTGTATTCCGTAGTTACAGAACATTTGGCGAAAGAATAAATAAATACAGATGAAGCATCAGACCAGTTTTTTTGTTTTTTTTGTTGCATGGATCAATAACGAGCGGTGACTGTTAACACGGGACTGTGGCGGCAGAAAACAAACTGGGAGTTGTTGCAAAGTAAACGGCGACATGCACAGTACAAGTGTAGGCAGATGTGTTATTTGCACAGTACAGAATGTTTTAATAAAAATATGATGTCAAAAACCCGGTCAGTAGCATTGTGTTTCTGCTTTGCAAGACCCAATCAGAGAGCCATGCGTGAGCATCTGCGTCATCGTTTCTAAAGTCCTCCGTTTTGGCCCGTCTTCACTTAAACGTCCTCCGGAGTTTTGAAACGCAAAATGGGGTCGGCAGCGTTTCCAAACTTCTCTGTTTTAGGTTGTAATTTTCATCGTTTGTAGTCTGGACGGGAGGTGCAAACGTAGCAAAAGGTCTCCGTTTTAATTCGAAAATGCAGTAGTGTGGATCAGGCTGGCCACAATAAAAGGCCACTTGAAGATAATGCAGTTCCATCACACAGCGCAATACAATAAATAAATTTTACCAAGCAATGAGGTTGACGTGTCGGCAGTGTGGAAGCATTTTAAGGTGTCTGAGAAGGACACAAAAATGGCCATTTGCAGACACTGTCCTGCTGAACTGTCTCCGAGCACATCCACTCCATCTGTGGCTGACTTCTTAGAAAAGGCAACAAACGGTCTGACCCGCTTTGAGTGTTTCTCTCACTCGTTTGTGACAAGGCAAGTAACACACACCTAAATTTGGTGTGCACACATATTCAAGCCTTTATGGTAAATTCAGTGAAGGTTAGTGACTTTATCCTGTCAGTTTGTCTCTCTATAAAGACAAGTGCTGCAGTATGAGAGTCCTACCTGAAGAGAGGCTATGAAGTCTTCATGTTACGCAATACCAGAACCACATACAACATTATTTATCAAACTGGGTCGGACTTGATGAATTTAGCGTGAGGATACACATGTGACAACGTTTGGTTTTCAAAATAAGGTGTCTATACAGTATGGAAATAAGATTAATTGGATTATATTCACAAAATGTATAAAACATATTACCATTAAAAGTAAATGGACACGTGTAATTCACTTTACCGGACCCTCTGGGGCCCACCCACCAAAGTCTCTCCAAATGCTGTGGGAAACACAGAGTAAAAAGCACATTTTACTGTTTAATTTATGCAATGGCAAAAAAAGGCAAAATAAATGGAAAAAATGTGAAAAAACGTTGCCTGTCATTCGGGAAAGTTTTTTATTATATTCGGCTTTGGCCAAGAATTTTCATATTGGCGCTTCCCTACTAATTCAAACTGTTGTAGAGATGAGTTGATCCACCTGTACAGTCATTCTGGAGGTTGAACTTTGTACTGCACTGTATTGTGTTAGGTCTATTTAGCCTTCCCCCACTGATATAAACCGAGGGTCAGATATGTGAATACTTAACAGACACATTGTCAGTGCATGCTGCCTGTCTTTGCACTGAACACTGACTGGGCTTATTGGTAGAAACAACAGTATGTTTATGAAGTTAAACAGAAGCTAAACTAACAGAAATTGCTGATCATCATGTTTTTCACAGTTTGAGATGTGACTGGCACTATTTTGTTTTTTTTTCATCAGTTTGGAGTTGTTGCAATGTAATCAAACCAAACGGCTGATTATGGGTATGGACAAAAGGAAAAAACCCACAATCTTTATACTCCAGATTCTCATCACCGGTCCTAATGCAGGCCAAGCACAACAAGACCTCCATAAACAAAACCGACATAAAAACCCTTCATCTTCACATGATATCCCGGGATGGTTGCTGCCTCTAGAGGATAGAGGTGATCATTTTGGCAAGATGTGTTGTGATTAGTATGATTGTTGTGAACGTATAAATACTGCGGTGACACTAGTGCGTAATGCTGCATGAGTGATGTTCTGGCACTGCAGAGGACAACGGAAGGATTAGGAGGGAACAAGTGTTCAGGGACCACGAAGATTTCCTGGCCATGATGATGACTGGTTAATATGTCGATTTAGATTCCCTAGAGCAGTGGTTCTCAAAGTGGTAGCCTGGGGACCCCCAGGGATCCTTCAGGGGTTTCAAGGTTTCAATCAGCAAAAAAGTCAAATCATTTATTTTCACTATATTCCCATCCATAAGTAACACAATGACTGATTATCAATCTTACTATTTGGGTCACTTGTAGGGATGGGGATCAATTCCCGGTTCTAAAAGGACCCGGTTCCAAACTTTTTCAAACCCCGAAAATCAATAAGGTCCGAGCTTTTCAATACTGCTATCGAGACTAGCTAGTCCTATAATGTAACATTATGTCTTGAGAGTCAAATCTGATTCAACTTGAAACGCAATGAATAAGAAAACTAATGTTTATTTATTGATGGCACTGAAACCCGGTATTAAACGGGCCCGTGACTTTTTATCATCAGGCTGGAGCCTCTGCAGCTCTCTGTTCACTCTTGCATACACACACACACAGCGGCCAGCAGAGAGATGCCGCGGTGGAGACGGGGAAGTTCAGTTGGCTCCACACTACTCACTACACACCTGTCTGTAAGGTAAACATGTAGAAAGGGTTCATTTAGTCATCTTTGTCCTCAGTCTGTCATCCTCTATGTTTTATACAAGCACAGCTAACTTTAGCTTGGCATTAGCCAAATGTTGCAAACACACTAAATAGAAAGCTGTCTGTCTGGAGCACAGACTGGTCTGTAGTCTTAAAACTGGCACATTGTTAAAAACTCAGCTGCTGGCTGAGACAAACCAGCCGCTCCTCCTTCAAGGACATTAAGTGGTAATCAAAGTATTCAATTCTAATCCTATAATTCATTTAAAAACAACCAGGCAGATAATATGCACACTTCAATATTTGTTTATTTATTGCTAGTGATATGTCATCTCAAAATATAACAATGATATCTCACACTGAATATTTTCCTCATACCGTGCAGGCCTAACTCATGCCCTTTGGGTCTCGTCTTACCAAATAACCGTCACCAAGTAATAGTAAAGTATCGCTAGTGGTATTGATAAAGAATCGGATTATTAAGCAGTCTTAATAATGGTATCAATATCAATAAAAATTAACCATCCCCAGCAATAAAACAATAATGATTATTATTGCAATATAATTTTCCTCAATATAATAAATGTTCAATATATCGTCAATAAATATTTGCATTAATTCATTTGAATCACAAACAAATTAGCACCTAATTTTTCTATTAAAATATTTATTTTGTTGAAAAAAAAGAAAAATAAATTAACTAATCATATTTGTTGAGAAAGATAATAGTTTCTAATGTTCTGACTCAGATTTGTGAAGTGATCCACTGTTTGGCATCAAGTGTTTGTCACATTCTGACCATAAAGAAAAGTTTAACCAGAATTAACCATCTGGTTTCTTCAGTTTTCACTCAGGAGCAAAAATCTTGAAGGAAATAATGATTTGACATTTATTGTGATAATTATCGATATCGAATGATATGAAATGGCTTTATCGTGATAACATTTTTGGCCATATCGCCCAGCCCTAAGTATGACACACTTTCTGTAATAAAACATCTGAAAGCTGCTTTTGGATCTGTGGACTGTGAAGGGAAAGTTACTTGCAGGTGTGTGTCACATGGTTATATAAATCTGACTTTAGTTTTTGTGCATATGTACACTGTTAGCAATGAACCTACGCACTGGTTTATATGTGCATGCAGCAGTATTTACCTAAGGTTTGTTAACATTAACCACCATATGGTAACCGGTCATTCCAGACCAGGTGAGACTGCAGCACAAAAACTCCTGAGTGAACTGAACTGACCAACCGTGCGTTTTATTTATCATGAATTCAACATCTTGTTTGTAAAATAGGTAGAATGTGTCCTGTCCAGGGTGTACCCCGCCTTTCGCCCGATGTAAGCTGGGATTGGCTCCAGCCCCCCCGCGACCCTGTACGCAGGATAAGCGGTTGACGATGGACGGATGGTAGAATGTGTCCTGTACACAGGAGCAAAATGAGTCTGCACTGAAATACAGATAGTTTCTTGTTTGACTGGTCATAAATGTATTACAGGTATCTGTAATATGACAGTATGAAGTCAGTATGATAAAACCACATGCCTGGAGTGTAATGTTTGTATAGTTGTAACGCTTACCTTATCTGCCGTGTGTGTGTGTGTGTGTGTGTGTGTGTGTGTGTTGTGTTAAAGGAAAGCATTGAGCTGTGGGACAGACAGGACGGTAGTGAACCTTTACTTCCTCCTTCGGTAAGAATCCACGTCTCTCCTCCTCTCATCTGAACTTTTCATGCACTGATAAGATAAGTGTACAACTCATCCACAACATGCAAATGGAGAATCGCATATGAACGGATTATTTGCTCTGTGTCGAACAGACAGACCTGTGTGCCATCAGACCTTAAAACGAGGGCAGGTTTTATCTTAAAGCTCCTTCTGTCTCCATTCAGGATAAAACAGTGATCCTGTTCATGTCGATTGTCTCATTTGCATGTTGTATCATGTTGATTTAACAAAACACAAATGTGTAACTCAGTCTTTCGTGTTCAACACCAACTGTCCTTTAATGGCTCTGTCGGGTGTGCTCATAGACCAGTGGCTGGCAATAGGCGGCCCGCAGCCAGATTGCTTTGATAGCAGGAAAAAAAACAACAAAAAACATTGATAGCGGCTGGTGCTGAAATAGATCTCAGTATGACAGCAACAGTAATCACAAAATCACTTCCTCTTTAGTGATTGTGCCTCCAAAATAAAAGCATGAAAATGTTTTTTGCGGGAATGCTTTGTCGAGTTTATTGAGAGCTTTTACTTTGAAGAGTTCTGAAGGACATTCAAAAGAGTGCTTGACACTCCTCTGAAAAGCCGTCAGTAAATGTGTGATTGAATTTTCTCAGGGAAATAAAAATAATACGTCCATAGGTTTATGAATGCGGATCAAACACTGGGACATGCAGACACACACACACACTGCAGCACATGCTTTATTCAAACTAATTAAGTGTCCTTAATTAGTTTGTTTATCAAGGGACAAAAAAAAAATATCCGCAGTTATTTGGAATAGATCTTACAACGTCGAGTCCCGCACAGTACCGACTGAGCTAAACGTGCACACGAGTATACAAGGATTAGAAATAATTTGACTTTGTTGTGGCCCACGATGCTTAAAAAAATTTTTGACCCAATGTCAGACTTATTTGGCGACCCCTGTCATAGACCGTAAAAAAAGAAGTGGACATAGCCACCATGACATCACCCACTGGTTTGTGGAATACCGTTTTGAAGCCTCGAGTTTGGAATTTTGGCCGTCATCATCTCAGTATTTTATTTTTATTGCGCACATGGAAACATTTAAAATAACTGACAATATTTAGCCTAGGCTATTTGTTTATTAATTAAGTTTAGTTATCCTTAAAATAACAGTTAAAAACGTGGGCATTTTATTTTGAAGGCGAGCGCTCTCTGTTTCCGGTTTTTACATTGCACGTCTTCATTCAGTGCCACAATAACATAGCATTGGCCCTGGAAAAATGAACTCACTTGGGTCAACATACATTTGCATTAGCGCAAGTAGGACAATGAAATTAGGTAATACACCCTAAACTGGCATTTTTCATCATACAATGTGAACAGCTGCAGATGAATTATACTTCACGCACGGACCCAGCAGCCTCTCTAATCATGAAAGGAAACCGTTGAAGTAAACACTCCTACAGCAATAAAACACAAAATAAAGAAAACACTGTAGGGTAGAGATGTGACCCACGACCGGTTCATCAGAGTTTCTAATAACGCAGCACAGTGAGGATCCAGACGTTTCATAGAGGAGACGGCGTCTGTCAGTCTGTTGACAGACTCCAGTCTGCTTCACTGATAAACCACAGAGCTGCAAAGGAACATCAGAGATGGTTTTTATATCACGTCCACACTTCTGTCCACGTCCCCCCTTCTGCTGTGAGTCTGACATTCAATCAGCCAATTGATGGTTTTAATAATGCGCCATTCATCAGCCATTATAACAGCAATGCGCCAATGTACAAGGCCACCTGGCTTTTAAAGGGAATGGGAGATGACACTCTGATTGGTGTATTGCATGTTATGCCCAAAACACACCCATGACTAATTACACACAGACTAAGTACAACCCTTTTAAGCCATGCGCCCGGCTTACATTTTTTCCGCCGTTAAATGAGCAGAATTGGAGTCGGACACGCCCCAAACGTGCTTCACACTGTGCACTTAGATTATTAAAATAAGGCACCTAATACTCTATTGAGATGCTTAACAATAAAAATATGTTAATACTTCTTGGGGGTTGTCTTTGAACAGGCCACCCGCAGGACATTTGACTACATACTGGTGGCCAACAAGGTGGACAATAACAAAGACCACAGGGCTCAGAGACGGAGAGCCTTCATCCAGCAGCTGGAAAAGAAAAATATCACCGTCACTGTGAGTGGCCACACCCTGATCTGCTACATGATGTGATGTAGTGGGGATGATTGTATGAATCAAGGAAAGAGTGTCATTACGTGTGTGTGTGTGTGTGTGTGCGTGCGTGTGTGTGTATGTTAGAGGATCGTCCATGATGACAAAGTGTTTTTTGGCCTCCGTGCTCCGTATGAGATGTTTGAAGACTACAAGTACCTGCTCAAGGTCTCTGATTCCTGCCACTGGTGCGGAGATGCTGTCACCCAGGCTACCAGGTAACACGCATACACACACTGTAGTCACAAACATTATTCTGACTGGTAGGGCTGAACGATTTTGAAACATAATTTAATTATATATGTTTTTTACCAATATTGCGATTTAATATAGTTTATTTTTTACGCTCTCTATGTTCTGTATTAATTAAAAAAACAAGCAGCAAATCAGTGTATATTATGATCAACATAATATTAAGTAGTTTGAACATAAACTGTTCTTTCCTGTAGGCCAGGCCTGTTTTTAATGATGAAATTAGGTGATGCATGAATTGCATGAATTATCTTCCGCGATGAGCTGCTTATATAATGCTTTAGTAATTTCCACGTGCCATTTTGAAGTGATGTTACGTTCATATGGAGTTGTGCTTTCAAACATTTCGGTCAGTAATCCCTGTAGGCCTGTATTTTTGGCTGACTTGACTCACTGGTGATCGGCTTTTTAGCCATGCAACCATCACAAGGGGCTTTGTGGTGATACAGGTTACAAGTGTTGCCCTGTGAGGTAACAATAGTTACGATAGCAAGGCAGGTTTTGCGCAGCACCTGACTGCGCTGCATCTTCTGTTTCAAAGCCACACAACTGACGTATTTTTCCTATTTGACACTAAAGTTTCAGCAGAGTCAGTTTCTGTCGAGCTTGAGGCCGTTGTACAACAAGTTGATGCTTCCTCTGTAGAGTACTCTTGAGTGTCATGCACCCCTGAAGATCACGGATTTTAGTTTTTTGAGTGTTTGTACAGATTAAACAATCAAAATCTTCAATCGGTCTTTGTGCTAAGCTAACTGCCTACTCGCTATAGCTTCATATTTAACGTATAGACACAAGACTGGTATCAATCTGAACATTTAACTGCAAGTAAGCTCATTCTCCCTAAATGTCAAACTGTTCCTTTAATCTGGTGAGTTGGTATCACCTAGAGCACTATTGATGGCCCTCGTGCCTTGTTATGCCAATCGGCGAGATTGGGACAGGTGATTTCAACAATCACTTTTGTTTTAGTACAGTTGTTTAGCCTTTACGTGTAGTGGTGATAATAATCAGTATATGTATATCTACAATTAAAGGTGGTCATATACAGTATCTCACAAAATACAGTACATCCCTCACATTTGTGTAAATATTTGATTATATCTTTTCATGTGACACCACTGAAGAAATGACACTTTGCTACAATGTAAAGCAGTGAGTGTACAGTTTATTTTGAAGCTTCTGCAGACAATGTGATAAATCTGTTGCATCCTTTAGTCCTCTGAGTCATTTATTTCAAATGTCAGCAGTAATGAGACAGAATTTATAGCAGCACTGACAAAAAAGGAAATATCATATCACATGGTTTTGAAAGTTGGGACTGAAATTTGGGTTTTTAAGTTGGCTTCAACAGTTGTATTAAAGGCACCACGGAACCCCAACTTTCTGTATTTGGAAATTGTGAGAATGTAAGGGGAGCAGAACCTTTTTTTCACAGACAGAATGACTGACTGGATGTATGTGAATGGCATATACCAACACCTGGAGAGACAGTTTCTAAACTTTTTATGGTTTCTTCAGGATCCGAATCGTCCATTTCATCCTTTATCACACCTTCATCAACACAGGAGGTGAGAGTGATTAGTTGAACAGAATTTAATAGTACCATCTGTGGCTTTGTAGACCTTCAGCAAACATACAGCATATATGACAACGTATCATCCACACAGACATTTTAGGGGACAAACCGCAGCCTTTCATGCACACATGTTCTGTTTTATTCTATCAGAGAACCTGGAGGAACTGTTGATGAAGGATGTGTTTGAAACCACGTTCTGCCTACATGAGGTGAGTCAGCTTTTGACTGATCTCTTTAAACTGCTGGGGCTTTAACTCTGCATGATCCAGATCTGAGTTCTGGCCCAGTACTGATTATCTGCTGGTCAGGGACAGCTGCCTAAAGCACACTCAAGGACAACCTGAACATGAGATCTGCTAGAGAATTTAATTAATCCTGAAAGAAATGTCTGTGCCAAACAAGTTCAGTATACACAGTAAAAAATAATTATATTCTCTGCAGGAGAAGATATGAAATGTTGATAAAATATGTATTTGACACAAGGAACAGCTGCTGCACCTAAATCTGATTTGCCTTTTTTTTTCACACCTTAATCACAATCTGATATGAATCAGTTTAACTGTGAGAATGTGACTGCTGAAGCTGACATGAGATCCACTAGGGAGAAGATGTCCTACTCTGTTGGAGTTGTTGGAACTACAGACACTCAGGGGTTTGTTTGGTTGATTACAGACACACAGTTCAATTTGTGTCCATTATCATGTTACTCACAGAATTAAGTCAGTGACAGCTGATGTGCTCTGATGCCAGAGACATTTGTCATTTTAAGTGACAGTCAGCACTAGAGGCTGAACTCAAGGCTAAACATGAAAAACAGGTAAAGGACTCCATGACCTGACACACTCAGTAAACGCCAGCGTCACATGGTTACTGTAAATATCGCCCAGTATAAAGGTGATGATGCAGGAAGGTCTGCTGGTTCTTTCTTACAAAAACATAAATTCTTCTCTCTCTACTATTGAGTAAGAGCAATGAAAGTACATATTAAATATGTAGACACACTTTGAAATACACTTTTGCCCAGTTTTGATATTGATGTGAAACTTGTTCAGTGCATTAGCATAGATGATGCCTTTATGTTGGTTTTTCCCATGACTCTTAGAGAAAGAAGCAGAAACACCTGACGAAGAAATGGGCTCGATGGTCGGGTCTGTTTTCAGGCCAACCAGTCAACGACATCAAGTCAGTCTGTCACTGTATGTCTGTCTTTATCTGTATTTAACGTGCTGTATGTCTGTCTGTATCTGACTGTGTCTGTTTGTCTGCTGTTGTTGAGAATGTTAGCATAGTGGAGGAAGGAAAACGGAATGTAAAACCTGTTTGTTGCATTTGTTCACAACAGAGGGTTCAAACTGACTTTAGGGAGAGGCGCATGCAGGCGTCGTAAAAGGGGACATTCAGATGCTATTCTATAATTTTACAAGCAGTTCTGACAGAGTTTAGACTTTTCCAAAAAAGAAAATCCATCGTGTGTGATTCAATATTGTAAAATAATAAAAACAAAAAAAAAGGTCCAAGGTGACTTTTTAGAGTAACTGGTGTGTTGATGTGTTTGTGTGTTTCCTCCTTGCAGGTGTTACTTTGGAGAGAAGATAGCGCTGTACTACCTGTGGCTGGGCTTGTACACCACGCTGCTGATTCCAGCTGCTTTTCTGGGTGTTGTAGTGTTCCTTTATGGACTCGCCTTTTTCAATACCAACCCTCTCATGTGAGTCAGATGTTGTAGAAGTAATATAATGTGGTAAATGGTAACTTACTACTGTTTCAGAGTGTATTTCACGAAGCTCTCACCAACGTCCAGGAGCCTCTTGCTTGGTCAGCCTTTTAGCTTCGTCTCTGCAATTAGCTAACGTTATGTCCAAAGAGGCTTCTGAGCCCAGTTATGTTGCCAGCTCGCCCTGCTCGGCACAACACTCGCGCAAACTAGCCAACAAAGCTAGACAACAACCCACGAAAGAGCACTTTCAGTATAGATACCAGTGTCCGAGTGTGTTATCTAGTAAGTTTGCTAACATCAACTCGAGATTTATAGCTAGCGGCTAAACCTTTGTCTATGAAACATAATGTTGATTCTGCTCGAGTCGACAACTTTGCTAACACATCAAACATCAAGCACGCGGGATAACACAAGACAAAGCAAGCCAGCTAATAAGTTATTACTTACTAGTGAGTAAAAGCCAGTCCGATATTTACTGTTGTCCGGTCTCTTGCTCGTCACTCTCTCTTTTTCTTTTTCTCTGACATCTTCTTCGGTCTCTTCCCAGCCTCTGCCATGATATCCATACTGAAAATACTTAATATATCTTGCTTTCTGAAGAGTCAGTCCTTCTTGCATTGTCGTGATAAATGTCTTGCCCGGGATTCAAATGTTCCATAGTGCAGCTGCGGCTTGCTCAGAGTGGTAATGACAGACGCCTTTCAACCTTTTAAGTCGGTGTACCAAAAAAATAATTTTGAAGCTGTTATTTTAAGAGAAAATGACTTCATAATGTGGCTGTAACTGGACAAGGTTGTTACCTGTTCATTAGGAGGTGGATGTAGATGAGGTTTCATCATTAACATAATTAATCAACGCAACATAAGGATTCCCTTTCTGATCTATCATCAAAAAATGTTATCAAACAGTAAAAATCTTATAGTCCTGCAGTCAGAAATCAGTGATGTTACACTGTATGTCAGATGATGATATTACAGCCTGCAGCATGTGAAGATACACTGTCAGGTGTTAAAACAGAGGATAATATTAAATCATATTTAAACTCTAAATTCATTCAGATTAATGGCATCTCGCCTTTGCAGCAAGTTAGACTGTCGGCTCATTGGTCAGATCATATCTCTTCATAAGATGGGTTCTTGCATGAAGTTCTTTGTCTCTTTACTCTATAGCTGTTTCCCCAACAAGTTTTTATGTGAATGATCGTGGGTTTTTTTTCCATTGATTTCAGGAGAGCCATGAGAAGACGGCTCTTCCTGTTACTCATGCAGAAAAGAAGCAGCTGAATCACTGACATAACATGATGACATTTTGTTTGCATTAACCCGTAATTCTTTGTCTATGTGTGTGTCCTTAGTACGGAAGTGTGTCAGTCATCCATCATCATGTGTCCTCGATGTGATAAGAGGTGTAAAGCGTGGCATCTGTCAGACACCTGCACTTACGCTAAGGTGAGCTCATCTCTGTCTCAGACTTCATCCAACACTAACATAAAATGGATTGTAACACAGTAACTAGTTTATAACTTCACTCAGCCACCAATACATTAAAATGCAGTTTTACATGTGAAAACGCACCACATTAACAGTTTTTCCAGGTAGTTGGAGTAGATGTCTGTCCACAGTAAAATGCCGGAACAACATAAAAACTGTTCGATCTCTTCTTCTTCATCCTCTTTTTATAATCAAGATGTTGTCTGACAACAGCTGTGCTGGACAATCAGCTGCTGTATGTAAACATTTAACATAATCGATCACAGAGGAAGTTAGGTGAGACTAAAGGTAGTCTTCTGAACAGCCCCTGACCCTCACTGAGCAGCTAACATCGTCGTTTTATTAAAGCGCACTTTCTCCCAAACACACTGAAACATCCAGCTGGAGTTTTGGATATTTCCACACTATGGAGAAAGTTTTGGAAAAGCTGTGTTCTGAGGGGAGAAAAGCACCATTTTAGAGGCTGAAACGGAGGACAAATGATTCGTTCACAAATTTAATAGGCTTGTGTGATGTACTGTCCTGACCCTAACTCCATTAAAGGACACGTCCCAATCAAAGATAACTTTGAGGTTTCTCTCTGTGGCGCTGGAGGTCAGGGTATTGCCATCTAGAGTAACTATATCTTTAGATAATGTGTCTTTGAGGGATTGGGGCCATGTTTCACCTGCATAACAAAAGTTTATGGAGTATTTCCTAATAATATTGCCTAAAGGGAGGAATTGAATTGGTCCAAGCACAGAACCTTGTGGAACTCTGTGACTACTTTGGTGTGCATGTGGGACTCATCGTTAACATGTACAAACCGAGATCGATCTGAGAAATAGGACTTAAACCAGCTTAGAGCGGTTCCCTTAATGCCAGTTAAATGTTCCAGTCTCTGTAATAGGATGTGATGCTCAATGGTGTCGAATGCAGAACTAAGATCTAACAACACAAGTACAGAGACAAGTCCTTTGTCTGATGCCATTAGGTCATTTATAATTTTTTATAATAAAGTGTTTTCTTAGAGTGCTTCATAGCACAGAGACCGCTATGGCCCCATCTACACTGCTACGGTTTCGTTTTAAAACACAGACCTTTTGCTACGTTTGCACCTCCCGTACAACCTGAAACGGCGAATCCAAAGACTTTAAACGAAAGTTTGAAAACGCTGTCAACCCTGTTTTGGTAGAGTATTAGTGCGGACAGGCGAAAACAGAGGAGTCATAACACAATGACGCAGACACTGACATTTGGCTTCCTGATTGGGTCTCATAAGTCACGCAAAGCAAAAACACAATGCTACTGACAGAGTTTAGGTATTTGTATTAAAATATTTTGTACTGTGCAAATAACACTTATACACTTGTACTGTGCATGTCGCTGTATCTACTTTGCGACGACTTCCAGTCTGTTTTCGCCATCACAGGCTCTCTGTACTCACGTGTTACTTACATTAACAGTTCCACTTCATTGTTGGTCCATGCATCTGTAGTAGAACTTTCCTCTTTCGCCAAATCCTCTGCAATTGCGGAGTAGACAATCTGCTTCATGTTTACACCAGCGCGTGCACAGTGCATTTCCAGCCGTTTTAGTATAGACAGAGATCAATTCTAATATGCAGCTAAAACGCTGGTGTGGACAGAGATCGTGTTCGTAGTAACGTAGTAATGTGGATGGGGCCTAAATCCTTACTAAAAATCCTCATATGAACTATTGTTATGTAGAAAGCTACACAACTGATTTCACAAATGACAAGTAAACAAGTGATCTTCATGTCTAAAATTGGTGGAGTTCCTCTTTAAATATAATGCTTCTTGTTCCACCAGAATAATGTTACTGCTGCACTGACAGGGTGCTCCTGGGGAAAACATGAGCTGTCGGCCAAATAAGATTTTTGTTATTTGGTCTAACAACCCTGTCTGCAAACCTTCCCAAATATGTTACTACTGTGAGCAAGTAGTTAGTGAGCGCGTTAGTATAGTTTATGGTAGCATGCTAATGTTTACATTACACTAGAGCATATAAACACTGTTTCATCCATTTTTGAATACATGTGTTTTTGGTTTTGGAAAGACTAAAAAGAGGACACTACTCGTCAAAATCTACCGAGTATCAGTCTCGTGCAGCTTTAGCATTTAGAGAAACGTAAATCTGGCGTGTAGTGCCAAGTTATATCTGCTCATACTGTATATGTTGGGTCCATGGAAGGGTCATTGAATTCACCACAAACCAGCTGACACTGGTTTTCTGAAAAGTTGGACCTGCTGTTTATTTGTGTCTGTGCGGCACCAGATGTATGATCTTCCCTCTTGATGGTATTCATGATGTGTTTGTATCCACACAGGTCAGCCATCTGTTTGACAATGAGGGCACTGTAGCTTTCGCTATGTTCATGGCTGTCTGGGGTGAGTCTCTGATCTGATCTTATGTGATCCACTCTGATGTCCAATCTAATGTGATCTATTGGGAATGTGGAGTTCCTCTTTAATTGGTTGTCTCTGTGTGTTTTCAGCCACTCTGTTCCTGGAGCTGTGGAAGAGACACAGAGCCAGACATGTTTCTGAGTGGAAGGTCTATGACTGGTGTGAGGAGGAGGTACTGCTTTCTGCCAAAAGCCACAGATCATACTGTAACTCCGACTAAAGACAAATTTACAATGAGCCTGTGAAGTTGTTTGTAGTGTTGCATCTTCCTAATGGCATCCCTAAATCATAATGACTTGCTGGTCACTTACTGGTTTTCATTTGGAGCTTTTAATTCATCTTATGGTCTTCATCACTGCATCAAGTTTACTCAGTTCTCACTTCTCAGTTGTCATCATGTTGGAAACTTTTGTATCAGCATAACTCAGTAACATGAATGCATTAACTTAAGCTTTGTCATATCATCTGAAACCTGTAATAATGTGGCTGATCTGGGTTCAGGGGGTTGACCCCAATGTCAGTCTGCTTCAGATGAAACAAACAAGACTGTAGCTGCAGGTTTTGTTCAGATCTGCTGATGATACCCGCCAATTTACATTCAAACCAAATTAAAACCAGATCATTTTTCAGAGAAAGACCTCTTCTGAAGAAACTCCCGTGCTTGTTACCGTTGTTGTTAAGGCACTTGAGTCCTGTCTCAAAAGTTCTTGCAATATACCTTCAGCGTGTGAGCTGAATCTCTCTCTGAACGTGTGTGTTGACAGGAGGAGCTGATTCTGGAAATAGTCAATAATCCACACTGTCATCCGAAACCGTTCCGACACTCCTACCTGCACAGCACTCTGGTCCTTATTCTGGTAACACTCATGGTAAGATACACACATACACACACTGAACTGTCTATAGTCTGTAACCTAAAAGTAAGCGAGTTGTTTATGTGGCGTGGGCAGAAGCAAAACCTGATAGGTGTGATTCTGGGCCAAAACATTCCTCAGGTAATATATTGCCCTGGAAGAGATCTGCACACATCTCTGACTATGACAGGAATGTTCACCAGCTACTGACATGCTCACCTGCCAAAATAAAACTACTTAACCAAAAGATTACTTTAATCTACCTTGAAAGGCAAATATTATTATCAGTCAAATCATTTTGCTGATTTGTGAACATGATTGCAGTTTATTGCAAAATCAACAAACAAAACTTAAAGAGGTGGTATTATGCTGATTATTATGGCTTTTTCCCTCTCCTTTATTGAGTTATATCTCTTTTTTGTGCATGTTATGGGTTTGCAAAGTGAAAAAGCCCAAAGTCCAGCCCAAAGGGAGTTCCCATCTCCAACAGAAAACTCTGCTCTGAACAGCTTGAAAACAGCTCGTTTGTAGTCCAGCAGCTGTGATGAAGCAGGGATGAAAGCAAAATGCGCCTCATATAATGCTTGCCAAGCAGCTAGTCCGACACGCCCTCAAAAACACCGGTGGAAAAACACTGAGCTGCAGCACACACCTCTCCTCTCCCTTCCAAACATCCCAGCTACCCTCAAGGCAGTGTCAGCAGGAGAAGAAGCAATATGTTGGTGTTTTTGTGTTCCAGCTGATGCTGATCATCGGCCTCGCTCATGCCCTGGTGGTGTTTCGAGTGGTGGCTGCCCCCTTGATGTCTGAGGGCAGCTGGGAGTTTATCAAGGACCACGCCAACACTGTGGCAGTGATGCTGGGAGCTGTGCTGCACTACGTCACCATTCAGATCATGACCCGGGTACGTTTTAACTGTATGCTGATCCTCATGCTGCATTCACACAATGTCAGAATCAATGAATGTCAAAAACCCACCTGCGTTAGGTAGGTAGACAGATAGATAGATAGATACTTTATTATTGATCCTTCGCAGGAAATTAGATTTGTTACAGTAGCAGCAACCACATTCAGTCCACGCACAAAGGCAACAGCGATCGATCTAGATGACTGTTAGTAAAACTTACAAAGTGCAAGCTAAAATATACTGTACCCTTTAATAATAATAATAATAATAATAATACTAAAAACAAAAAGCATAAAAATAAATGATAAAAAAGAAAACAGTGCTTCAAGAATGATTGCACCACAAAGGCCAATTCAAATTATCTAAGAATTCAACAATAAATTACCGTGACAATTATTTCACAATGCCTGGTGGCGGCAGGCTGGAGCGAGAAATCTGGGCCTCCTAAAGCATGTAAGTGTGTCAAGGCAGGAGGTCTCTCCACAATTACAATAACATAACTCACTCCAGAGGTCATTACATTTGCTTACAGTCATTCCCTGGAGACTTACCCTACTCTAAACCTAACCCCACCCTAACCTTAAATCAAGTCTTCGCCCTAAAATGTAATGATTTACATTATGGGGACTAGTATTTTGATCCTATAAGGAAGGCCCCACAATGTCCTGCTCTTATAAAGGTCTGCTTGCCAACAATGTAATAACTGCAAAATCTCTCCTGCCTTTCTGTGCATCTCTCTCCTTCAACACCACCTACAGGTAAACAGATGGGTCGCCTTCAAGCTCTGTAAAATAGGTGAGAAAGAGGAAGTGCATTGATTTCACTATGCATTCGCAGGAAAAAGTATGTGAACCCTTTGGATTAACCAGGATTTCTGCATCAATCGGTCATAAAGTGTGATCTGATCTTCATCTAAGTCACAACAATAGACAAACACAGACAGACACAGTCTGCTTAAACTAATACCAAACAAAGAATACGCCTTCTGGAGTGGCCCAGTCAGAGTCCTGACCACAACCCGAATGAGATGCTGTAGCATGAACTCAAGAGAGTGATTCACACCAGACATCCCCAGAATACTACTGAACTGAAACCGTTTTATAAAGAGGATTGGTCCATAATCCCTCCTGACCGTTTTCAGGTCTGATCTGCAACTACAGCAAATGTTTGGTTGAGTTTACTGCTGGAAGGTCAAAGGAGGGTCAACCACTTATTAAATCCAAGGGTTCACAGACCTTTTCCACCCTGCACTGTGTGAGTGTTTACACGGTGTGTTCAATAAAAACATGAGAAGATATAATTGTTTGTCATTTTATGGCCAATTTATGCAGAAATCCAGGTAATTCCAAAGCGTGCTCATGCTGTGTGTGTGTGTGTGTGTGTGTGTGTGTGTGTGTGTGTGTGTGTGTGTGTGTGTGTGTGTGTGTGTGTATTCAGAAGAGACAAACTCATTTGCTGCGACAGAGAGAAGCTTCACAGTCAAGATGTTCACCTTCCAGTTCTTCACTCTCTTCTCATCACTGTTCTATGTGGCCTTCTTCCTGGGCAGGTACTGTAACTGTCTGTTTTCCGTTTGGGGGAAATATGTAGCCTTATACTTATCTGGTCTGTGGTCTGTATTTGGTCCGTATTATATCAAATACAAACTTACAATTATATTCTTGCTATTAAATGTACTTAAAACATAACAGTAAATTGTTTTTTAAACTTACAACATGCTTATTAATCATTCAACCTAAATTGTATCATGCTTTATCATTCAACTTAAACCTCCTCATCAGACTGCTCACTTTCTACAATCAACTTTTTCTGGCCTCCTGGTTCTGACTGAGTCCTGGTCCACAGCATCTTAGCTTTTGTGGGATAAATATTTTTTATACAGCCTATGGATCATTCTCCTTAATCTCTGGGGAAGACAGGAGGACCATTAGAAGATCTGGCTGTGTCAGACACTAGACTAGACCGTCAAATAGCCAGCTAAAAGCTAATACCACTCTTAGTACAACTTTTGTAATTAGCTCGTGATACTAGCTTTCATGCTGCCTTATTTCACGGGGGTATTGCGCCAATCTGCGGGCTTGCTGCACTTTATGACAGGTATGGAGCAGATTTTATCTGCTTCTGAGCCATGAAAGTTGGTGACAGGCACGAGACAGAAAGACAGAACAATATGTTTGTGAAAAGACACATTGTAGGGATTGGACGCTTGATACTGATGTGTCGACACTGTGTTGAGATCCCGAAGCACAGACGTTTCGAAACACTGCTCCAAAGCGTGGTTCAAAACGTCAATGTCACGTGACCATAGTGAAGCGAGGCTTCGGTGCGTTTCACCCCTGTTTCGACACGTGGCACACCTGCTGCTTCTATGCTTGATTCACAGTGTTTGGAACAAACCGCACATCAGCCTCTAACTCATTTGACAGATTTGTTCCAAGGACACACAATCATTTGATTTATTGGAGCGACGTGCTGTAGTATATCCACACATGTAGGCCTATGATGGCTCCCTCCCGCCGGGATTGTGGAGACTGTGCTCTCGTCCTCGGCTCAGAACGCCGCCCTCTGGGTGGAGCTTCAGGAATATGGGGTTCTACTCCCGCTACTTCCTGGTCAGGAAGAAGACGGGCGGTGAGAGGCCCATCCTGGACCTGTCACTATTCAACAGGGCGATTATGGTGAGACCTTTTTGCATGTTAACAGTGAAAGCCAGAGAGACTGGCTCTCCTCCATCGACCTGAAGGACGCGTACTTTCATGTGTCCGTCATTTCCGGACAAGGGAAGTTTCTGCAGTTTTCATTCCAGGGCGCCCAGTACCAATACAATCGCCTGCCCTTCGGTTACTCCCTGTCAGGGTTTGGTATGGGTGAAGCAGGTAGTAGGTTGGAGGACCCAAATGCAGGACATGAAAGCCAGCAGGAACAGTTCACAAGGGTTTTAATAAGCAAACAAAAGACGAGCACACTTACAAACAGAGTGGCTGATTGACTGAGTCCAAAAGCAAAGGCTGTCCAACAGAAATCCAAAAAGGTGAAAACCAGAATCCAAAAATGAGTAGGGTAACAGGGAGACACGGCGAGTAAGGCTGAAGACACGAGAACAAACTGCAACACTGGGTGACAATAAACAATGACCCGACAAAGACAAGACAGAAACACCAGGTATATATACACACAGGGACTAACGAGCGGGGCGGGAGCAACACAGGTGAAAGACATGAGGCTAATGAGGCACAGGCAGGGAGAGAGAGCAGGGGGAAACAGAGACAGACATGCAGAGGGATAATTGGGGTAACAGACATGACAAGGGTTACCAAACACTAGACGATAGACAAGACAGACCTCCAAAACCCAACATACTATAAGGAAAATACTAACTAAAAAGTGCAACACAAAGAATGGCTGTCCGGCAGAGTGTGACAGTACCCCCCCCCCTCAAAAGGACGGCCCCCGACGTCCTAAAACGAAACATCACAAACAAAAAAAAAAAAACAAACAGGTCAAGCCGGCCCAGGGTGGGCGGAGGGAGGCCAGGAGGAGGGCCAGAAAAACAAAACCTAAAGTCTCAAAGGGCCAACTTCCGGCAGGGCAAGGCAGTTCAGGAGGCCGACCAAGGCGGCCAGAGGGGAACAAAAGTTCAGGGGGTCGTCCTGGAGGATAACCCAACAGACCAGGTGGGCAACAGAGTTCAGGGGGTCGTCCCGGAGGGTGACCCGTGAGGCCGGGCAAATCAGGGGGAGAACAGAGTTCGGGAGGCCGTCCCGGAGGACGACCAAACAGGCTGGGCAGAACAGGGGGGCCACAGAATTCGGGAGGTCGCCTGGGAGGACGACCCAACTGGGCGGGAGGACCAGAGGGACCACAGAGTTCAGGTGGCCGTCCCGGAGTACGGCCCTGGAGGCCGGACTGTTCAGGGGGACGACAGGAAGGCCAACAAAGAGGCTGGAAACCCACTGGAGGCCGACGGGAAGACCTCTCCGGAGGTCGGCACCCAAAGCTCTGGTGCTCTGGAGCTGCAGCAGGGCTGAGGTCCACGGACTGAGCAGCTGGGCTGAGGACCATGGACCGGACACGAGGAGCTGGAGTCGGTCTGACCACCGACTGGACAGCTGGGCTGAGGTCCACGGACTGAGCAGCTGGGCTGAGGACCATGGAACGGACACGAGGAGCTGGAGTCGGTCGGGCCACCAACGGAGCTGGTGCCGGTCGGACCACCGACGAGGGAACAGGAGTCGGCTGGGCCACCGGCGAAGCAGGTGCCGGTCGGACCTCCGACGAGGGACCAGGAGTCGGCTGGGCCACCGGCGAAGCAGGTGCCGGTCGGACCACCGACGAGGGACCAGGAGTCGGCTGGGCCACCGGCGAAGCAGGTGCCGGTCGGACCACCGACGGAGCATGAGGAACGGGAGTCGGCTGGGCCACCAACGAAGCTGGTGTTGGTCGGACCACCGACGAAGCACGAGGAACGGGAGTCGGCTGGGCCACCGGCGAAGCAGGTGCCGGTCGGACCACCGACGGAGCACGAGGAACAGGAGTAGGCTGGGGGCTAGCCGCAGGGGTGCTAGTGCTCAAAAAACTTTTTGCCCACCTTGGCAACCGACGCCGCAACCATGGCTTTGTGGCCGCCTTCCGGTGGGCCCTGGTGAGAGCGGCTTGCCGGGATTTGCGGCTTGAGGCAAACTGCCAGATAGTCCACAATTCAGCCAAGACGTCCAGAAACCTCTCCCGTTCCATTTTTGCGTCTGCTGGGGCCATATTTGGTCGGGTCATTCTGTCAGGGTTTGGTATGGGTGAAGCAGGTAGTAGGTTGGAGGACCCAAAAGCAGGACACAGAGCGGAGCAGGTATGGTTCAGTGGTTTAATAAACAAACAAAAGGCGAGCACACTTACAAACTGTAAGGTGGCTGATGACAGAGTCCCAAAACAAAGGCTGTCCAACAGAAATCCAAAAGGGTGAAAACCAGAATCCAAAACTGAGCAGGGTAACAGGGAGACACGGCGAGTAAGGCTGAAGACACGAGAACAAACTGCAACACTGGGTGACAACATACAATGACCCGACAAAGACAAGACAGAAACACCAGGTATATATACACACAGGGACTAACGAGCAGGGCGGGAGCAACACAGGTGAAAGACATGAGGCTAATGAGACAGACATGCAGAGGGATAACTGGGGTAACAGACATGACAAGGGTTACCAAACACTAGACGATAGACAAGACAGACCTCCAAAACCCAACATACTATAAGGAAAATACTAACTAAAAAGTGCAACACAAAGAATGGCTGTCCGGCAGAGTGTGACACTCCCTGGCCCCGTGCACTTTTTCCAAGTGTGTCGAGACGGCCCTGGAGCTGCTGCAGCGGTCAGGCATCAGGGTCCTGTTTTATCTGGATGACCTGCTGCTGCTGGCGCCGCCCCGGGACGAAGTGGTGGTGCAGACGGCCCAGCTAGTCGCACACCTGTCTTACCTGGGCTTCATGGTGAACTGGAAGAAGAGTGCTCCTCTCCCCTCCCAGAGACTCACCTACCTTGGCGTGGTACTGGACTCCTCTCTGTGGAGAGCGCGGCTCTCTCAGGAGAGGGCGGATGCTGTGGTGGAGCTGCTCCGCCGGGTTGTCCTTCGAGTGGCGGTGGCAGCTCTGTTGGTCATGAGGCTTCTAGGCCTCATGTCGGTGGCTCACGTAGTGGTCCCCCTGGGCCTCCTCCATATGAGGAGGCTGCAGCGGTGGTTCATCCCCCTGCGTGTCGACCCGGTGAGACAGACGGCGCCTCGTCTCTGTTCCTCTGTCTGTGGCCCCGGAACTGGCGGGACCCCCTCTTTCAGTGGTTTTCACTGCGTCCGCGGGACATCACCCCGCTGGGAGTGGACGCCTTCGCGAACCCCCTTTGGCCTCCCCGGCTACTGTATGCTTTTACACCGGTGCGGCTGATCCCGCGCCTTCTGGATCGCCTACAGTTTTCAACCTTGGCGGAGACTCTGGTGGCCCCGGAGTGCACCAGTGCGTCCTGGTTTCCCTGTCTCCAGCGGTTGCTGGCGGGGCAGCCGTGGAAACTCCCCTA
Source organism: Micropterus salmoides (assembly GCF_014851395.1). NCBI lineage: Eukaryota > Metazoa > Chordata > Actinopteri > Centrarchiformes > Centrarchidae > Micropterus > Micropterus salmoides. The sequence goes on along the minus strand of NW_024044348.1, from coordinate 37,875,536 downwards.
GAGGGGGGGACGCGCTCTCTCTCAGGCGGGGGGTGCTATCAGGAGTTACCCGCTCCTCAGCCAGCCTCTCTGGGTCTCTAAGTGGTCGGCTTTCCAACGCTGGTGTCTGGACCAGGGGACGGACCCGGTCGCCTGTCCGCTGCCAGCGGTGCTTTCAGTTAAAACCTACACTGCCGCCATTTCGTCACAAGGGCTTCGTTGGCTAAGGTCGCCTTGCTCCTGGCTCTGACATTGGCCAAGAGGGTCAACAATCTGGCTGCCCTCTCTGTGGCTCCATCTTGTCTCAAGATTCAGGGCGCCGGCAGCTCGGCTGTTCTGCGCCCTAACCCGGCATTTATGCCTACAAGCATTACGAGCTCCTTTCAGTCCCCATGGGTCGGTGGACGACGCCATGTCCCACCTCCTCTGCCAGGTGCGAGCGCTGTCCTGTTATGTGGCGTGCATGGCTGCCTGGCGCCGTTTGCAGCGTCTGTTTGTGCTCTACAGGAAGCGGTCCAAGGGACATCCCCTGTCGGTGCAGCGCCTGTCTCACTGGCTGTGCGATGCCATTTCCCAGGCTTACGTGTCTGCCAGTGAGTCTCCCCCGGATGGCATCAGAGCACACTCCACGAGAGGCGTCTCCTCCCCAGTGGCGTTGCACGGTGGGATGATAGTGGATGACATCTGCACGGCGGCCTCCTGGTCGTCCCCGTGCTCTTTCGTCCGTTTCTACCTGCGGGATGTCTCCTGTTTCTCTCGGACTCCCTCAGTACTGAGTGTTTTGGCTGAGTGATTCTCCTTGTGAGCGCCCTCTCCCACGGGATGGTGTGGGGGGGGGGGGCGGCCGCTGCTTACGTGGCCCTGCCTTGTGCGCAGTCGTGACCCTGCCTGCGTCTGTACAGCTGCGGGCCCCCCCACCCAGTTTCCCGACTTACACATGGGTCGGCCCTCGGCCTCTCATGCCATCGGTGCTCGCGCGCACGCCGACGCCAATGACGTGGTCAGTGGACAACTGGCTCATTATGGCTCTGGGCAGGTGAGTTGTGCTTGGTGGTACCGTATGGGCCCAAGTAAAGTCTATGTGTGGGGAGAAACTGACTGAACCGTTGTTTTTCTTATTACAAGCCAGTTCTTCAGCAGTGTCGACCTGCTCCGAGTCTCCCTCCATGTTGCTGGAGAATTTGTGAGCTAGAGGGGCTGCAGAGGGAGGGGCGGGGTTGAGCGGTGAAGGACACAGACGAGCAAACGCTGGCATGACTTTATGGAAAAATATATTGATTAACTCACTTTCTTGTCACAGGATAAACGGCCATCCAGGAGACTATGTGCGTATCGCTGGATGGAGACTGGAGGAGGTGAGGAGATTCCCTTAGTTTTCATACAGCATGTCTGCACCACAGAACTAACCCTTAGATGTGTTGTGTGTGCTTTGCAGTGCCATCCCAGTGGTTGTTTGACAGACCTCTTCATCCAAATGGCTATTATCATGCTGCTCAAACAGACTCTCAACAACATCTTTGAGTTCACTGGGCCGTGAGTGTGCTGTGTTTTAATAATAATAATAATAATTTTATTTCAACATCTCCTGTTAGGCAGGTGGTGGAGCGTTAATGTCCAGTTTAAGCATGGCAGACTTTGCATTAATGTAAAGATGTGGTGTTTTCCAGCTGGTTCAAGAGCTATTTGAGCAGAAAAGCTGCCAAGAGGCTAGAGAGGAAGTGTGGTCACTGTTACAGAAAGGCCTGCAGTGATGAAGACGGATGCGTTGAACCGTGTGACATCTGCAAACTTCGAGACTGGCTGCATAACTACCACCTGACCAACACTGACGCCTTCAGCTTGTTCAATGAGTTCCTGGAGATGGGTAGGTCCACGGCCTCCCTCTGACCCCCTCTCCTAAAAAAACACAACTCACTGGTTTAGAAGGCAGATCCACAAAGTGCACAGTACCAGACAGAGAAATGTTGGCACTAGTGTTAGGGTTAGTTATTATTAACGAAAGGGGTATGGTATTATTATAGCTACTATTCTCTAACCCCAACACTACCTGACAGTAACTGTCTGAGAAATGTCAAAATGGTGTGTTCAGAAGTCAAAGGAGGAGGAGGATCAGGGAGCAGTCATTTACAGGTTCAGTTTTGCAAAGATATACTGTACTTACCCTGTGCACCCACAGCACTGGCTACCAGAGATGTTCAGCAATAATCTGTGTGTTTAATTATCTTTAAATCCAATCCAATAATCTCAAAATCCAATAAACTCTACATCCAGTTATCTTTATATCCAATTATCTCTATACCCTGTCCGGGCCTGTAGCCAGCCTGCTCTCAGATCTGGATCGCCCCTGTAATGACGGAGACTCAGAGCTTTCTGCTGACTCGGGCTGCGTTCAGACTGACTTCAGCCCTGCATAACTAAAACACAGCCTTCTCATTCATTTCAATGGAGGCTGTCTGTCGGTGTAGTGGGGGGGATAACAGGGGGCTGCGGGTAAGCCAACTCGTTTGTTGGCTGGCTCGTCTAGTCTAACCAGGCTTTTGCTGACAGTGGAACCTGGCGTCATCCGTGGTGCTGCATTGGCAAACACATGCCGGTAGATTACTTTGTAACCTGGATCTCTGTGATGACTTTCCAGAGTGATAAAATCCTGTCAGTGAGTATTATAAACTTCTGTGCAGTGTTTTGGTTTCGGGTAAACATTCAAATTCATGTATCTGTTTCTGAAACTGGACTTCCTCGATTGTATTTCATGCCGCGCCTTAAGCACCACACATTTCTCTCATATTTTGAAACTTAAAACTCTCTTTGCACCAGAGAAGGACAAAATTAAATGCTGAATATTCAATGAAAATGCTTATAAGAATTACATTTCCGTGTTCCTCATTTATTGTCCGTCCCTTCCAGTGGTCCAGTTCAGTTTCACCACCATATTTGTGGCAGCGTTTCCGCTCGCCCCACTGCTGGCTCTCATGAACAACATCTTTGAGATCCGCCTGGACGCCATCAAGATGGTGCGCCTTGAACGGCGACTGGTTCCCAATAAGACCAACGACATTGGTGAGCTCTGTTAATATACGAGTCATTTATAAAGCAAAGTTAGTATTATGTTTTTTCTACACTGTGTGAGGATGTTAATATCTATTTTCACCAGTCACCATGAAGGGTTTAAGACAAGTATGTTGGCTTGATTGACAGGTCTATCAGTCAGCTCTGTCCTTCTTTAACTGTTACACTGATATGTGTGTGTACCTGTCTTCTGCCTGCAGGTGTGTGGACAAAGGTGTTGGAGGTCATCGGTGTGTTGGCAGTAATTGCTAATGGTCTGGTCATCGGAATCACATCAGACTTTGTTCCACGCCTCGTCTACCGTTACCGTTACGGCCCCTGTGCTAATGGAAGCACTCACACACAGTCAGTCACGTTTCAGCTGGTAGAATCACCTGACAACGCGTATGCAGACCGTGTCATGTCTCATAATGTGTGTTCTGTGCTCTTGTTGCAGCTGTATGGAGGGCTACATTAATGACACACTGTCCACGGCCTTTATGGCTCACCAGGCAGTTCGAAACGACTTTCGTCTGGAGCAGATGATCACAGACAGCGGCTTCAACACCACACAGTGCAGGTGAGAAGACCTCACTCTTACTCGGCTCTGTCCAAAGATAACAGAAGAATAGGTAACAGATCTGTTAAACGGGACAACCGGTCTCTCTGTGCGTGTCTGCAGCTACAGAGACTACAGGAGCGATGAGGACTACACTCTGACTTCTCAGTTCTGGCTGGTCTTGGCTGTGCGCTTTGCCTTTGTCATCCTGTTTGAGGTTTGTACTCCAGATTTGTGTCAGACAGTGTTTTCCATTTGAACTGAAGAAGCCAGTTAATTAGTTTCTGGGTGTGTCCTCTGTGTGTTTCTGCAGCATGTTGTGGTGGTGTGTAAGTTCATAGTGGCCTGGTTCATCTCTGACAATCCCACTGTGGTGAAGAATGAACGGCTGTATGACAAACTGGCTCGGCTGAAGAAGGAGCTACGGTAAGTCAGCAGTGCCACAGGACACAGGTCATAAAACATGAAAATACACCACGGTCAGAACCTCTCCTAAAGCTGGAAGACGTCCCCTGTGTGTGTGTGTGTGTGTGTGTGTGTATGGAGAGAGAGAGAGAGAGAGAGAGAGAGAGAGATCTTATCAAATGTGGTTCCATGGTCTAATTTGTGTGAGTTTAGGGGTCCTTGACCTGAAAAAGTTTGAGAACCATTGATATAAATGAATGCCGTTGGTTAAAAACTGCGATTATTTACCGCCATCAGACTGCTTTGACCATTTTACTTCACGTTTGCTGCTGATCACTCTCATTGACCCTGTGCACCTGAAATCAGCTGTTCTCAGATTTGATGTGTATACTCTTAGTGAAGCGCTTGTTATTGTCATGAGAATATTATGTTGAAACATTTGCTCTTAGTCAACTTAAAATATTCTGTAGGTTATTGTTCAAATTCAAAGAGAACAAGCAAAGCGAGGAGGCTGAAAGAGACCCAACTCTAGTTTCTGATTATACCTTTGACACTGTGCCAAAAGCACCAAAACATGTGTTTTTCAACAGAACTGCATTAAAAATTAAAGCTATACGGGTGGGAAATGAATGATACAGTGTGCACTGCTCTCATCTGTGCTGCTGACTTTACCTGCTGTTAACAAGACATATCTATACAGAGCAGCCTCAAACTCCTTAAAGCCTCTGGCAGCCTACATGCTGTACAGCAACATGGGAGCAACAACTGGGGCAAACAATGTTATTAACACAAAGAAACAAATGACTTAATTTATTACATTTATAGAATTTACAGGATTCTGATAAGTAAGAAAATAAAGGCATGATTAGGTAAATTTAACCTGGAAAAGAGTAGATTAGCTTAGTTTAGACATTAGCAGAATCAGGAATGGACTAAGCCAAGTCTATTCATAGCTGGTCTATCAACTATATATTAGTTTGTCTGTAAAATAAATATGAAGAAAGGGTGAATAAGGTAATATTTGGATATTATAATGTGCGTGACCACCCCATTAAAGGAAAGACGATACTAAAGACATTAAATGCTTAATTGCTTTAAGAAAGAAACCCAGCTGTTAGAGGAAGAGCATGAACATTTTTTAAGGGAGTGTGTAAAAGTGTTTTTATCTATCTATCTATCTATCTATATATCTATCTATCTGCTTCAACTGTACTTTAGGGCTAATAAGCTAATGTTAGCATGCTAATGTTAAATTGAGATGGTGAACACGGTTACATCATCAGATAAAGCTCAGCATGTTGGCATTGTCACAGTGAGCGACCACTTCATTAGTACTGTAGCACCATTTCTCATGTAAAGACTCTTATTAATGGATTTACTTTAAATAAATGTTGTAAACCACAACTGTAAAACATAATTTCATTTTATCCAGAGGAGTTTTGTGTCCCTGATGTATTCAGAATCAACAACTTTCTTGTCTCTGCAGCTCTGTGGACCTTTGTACAACATCTCAGTTCAGAGTGACACCACTGTGGCACTCTCCCCTTGTTCTATAATGATTGTTTGTTCTTTTTTCAGTGAAACAAAACGCAGCAGATCAACAGACGTATGACGTCCGACAGCTGATCTCCTTCCACTGATGAAGTGAAATACGGTGTCTTGTTTTTATAATTTATAGTTCCTGTTGGAATGCGAGGCTGGACTTTTGTAGTTTATGTGTCAGAATATTGCATATAACACCTCAGCTAACAGTCATGTGAGGTTTTTATATTGAAATGTTTAAGAGAATATATTATCTGTCATTTAATGTTGTTAAGAAGTTGTCATTCCAAGAAGCAGGTTCACTGTGTTATCTTCTTCAAGAAACAGTTCAACACTTTCCTGCCCAGCGTTAGATGAGAGCATCATTGATGCACATTTTATAAAACGTCTCAAAAGTCAACATTGAAAGTGTTCACTCTGTTCCAACACCTACAGTCAGGTCCATAAATATTGGGACATTGACTCAATTCTAATCTTTTTGGCTCTATACACCACCACAATGGATTTGAAATGAAACAAACAAGATGTGCTTTAACTGCAGACTTTCAGCTTTACATCCAAATCAGGTGAACGGTGTAGGAATTACAACAGTTTGTATATGTGCCTACCACTTTTTAAGGGACCAAAAGTAATGGGACAGATTAACAATCATAAATAAAACTTTCACTTTTTAGTCATTGGTTGCAAATCCTTTGCAGTCAATTACAGCCTGAAGTCTGGAACGCATAGACATCACCAGACGCTGGCTTTCCTCCCAGGTGATGCTCTGGTGATGCTCTGCCAGGCCTCTACTGCAACTGTCTTCAGTTCCTGCTTGTTCTTGGGGCATTTTCCCCTTCAGTTTTGTCTTCAGCAAGTGAAATGCATGCTCAATCGGATTCAGGTCAGGTGATTGACTCGGCCATTGCATAACATTCCACTTCTTTCCCTTAAAAAACGCTTTGGTTGCTTTCGCAGTATGCTTCGGGTCATTGTCCATCTGCACTGTGAAGCGCCGTCCAATGAGTTCTGAAGCATTTGGCTGAATATGAGCAGATAATATTGCCCGAAACACTTCAGAATTCATCGTGCTGCTTTTGTCAGCAGTCACATCATCAGTAAATACAAGAGAACCAGTTCCATTGGCAGCCATACATGCCCACACCATGACACTACCACCACCATGCTTCACTGATGAGGTGGTATGCTTTGGATCATGAGCAGTTCCTTTCCTTCTCCACACTCTTCTCTTCCCATCACTCTGGTACAAGTTGATCTTTGTCTCATCTGTCATTGGATGTTGTTCCAGAACTGTGAAGCACATCTTGTTCGTTTCATTTCATATCCATCTGTACACATCTGTATTCTTGTGTCCTTGAGCACTAAGATGCCTTGGTCAGAAATATACCAACACAAAGTTTACTAAACCCACATTAATGAACACTTCTGCTAACACCACCTCAGGGCTCAGTGTATCCCACAATTCACCACGGTTTACTCCTCCACACCGGTCCAGTTGTTTGTGGCTATGAGTCTGTAGACTGGCTTTAGGACTGACAGTAATCAACGGACCTGATGTTTACAACATGTTGGATTCAGACAGAATATTATTATTATTAATGTTCAGACACACAACAGTTGTAACAGACCCTCCTCATTTAATATTAACAATATGTTCTGCTTGATTAGTCCGCATATTGATATGCTATATCTGATATTGTAAGGAAGAAATATGAAATCTTATCCTTCCATCCATTCCTTTCCTAAAACTTCAGCTGGACAGAAACCATTTACCAAACCAAATATTTATCTTATATACAGTCTTTACGAGTACTACAGGCTCATAAATAAAGTCTTTATTAATTGTATTCCTCTTCTCAGCTCCTGAATGTGTTTTGTATTATGATTTCAAACTAATACTGTATGGGCGATCCTGTAAATGTGTTCATTATGTGAAAATTTAATAAAGCTGGCTCTGTCAACTGTTTTAAACACGTTGTGTCTTGCTTGTTAAATCTGCACGTCATATACAGAAATGTTAAAAACCAACAAAATATGGGCTAGGGTGTTTTTTGAGTTATCTTGATGACTCCGTCCATCCTGTCCAATGACAAATGACAATGCACGTCATAAGGAGCCCAGGAACAAATTGTTTTTGTCTTGTTGCACAAGGTCCTAAAAGATGTAGGGTGTCCTCTGTAAGTGCCTGTATATTAGAATTAAAGGATGTTTTATAATTTATTGTAATAAAGTAGAAATAATTACTCTTGGTGTGGTTGAGGTGAACCATATATGTTCTTAGAGGGTCGTTGTGCAGCTAAGTGTCCTCGTAAGTTTGAGGAGTCATCTGATGAAAGTAGTGATTGCTCTTGCACAGGTGCTCACTTTTTACCCTCCCTTTTGGTTTAGTTTAGTTTGGTTAATATTACTGAATTAGAATTGTGTTTTAGTAACTGTCTTTAACTTGTTTTTAACCCCTTGTAGACTGATCAAAGTTCTTGAGTTACAGTTCCAATGATTTAATTATTGTGTGGTGCCACAATCATCTAAATACAGATGTAGTACACAGCATCTTCTAAAACCTAAGAAAATAAGATGTGGATGGGATTTTTGGTCATAAATGACATAATCCAAAAGCCGCAGGTGCAGATTTAGTGATTTGAAAGCCTTAGGTAAACCCAGGCACCTTTGCAAGTTGATTACTTGCGTGTAAAACACAGTGTTTAACTCGATACCAATGAAAAATCACACATTTAAAAATCACATTTAATTAATTGTTGAATTTTTCAATTACTTGACAGAAAAATAAATAAATTACATTTATTTAGCTGATGCTTTTATCCAAAGAGACTCGCAATAAGTGCATCCAGCCATCTGGATACAACCCAAAAACAATGTAAGTACATCAACTTCATCAAATATGCAGAACCGCTTCAAGTGTTACATTAAGAAACAATAAGAGCTAAAGTTTTTTTCCCCCCTACAGGCCAAGGTGCAGTCTAAACAGATGATTTTTTTGTTGTCCCGATGTCAATGCGGAGCGTGTTCCACCATTGTGGGAGCCAGAACTGTTTTACCGATCAGCAGCTACAGTGTGTGATATTGCAGATGCATGCAGGTTGTTGAATTATATTTTTTATTTAAACAGTAATGAGTTTATTTATCCATCATCTTTCACATTATTGTTAAGAAATATTATGCTTCTCACGAAGTTGTATTTTGACATGAAGTTCTTGAAGTTATAGAAAACATATTAGTCATTCAAAGTGGTCATATTATGCTCATTTTCAGGTTCATCATTTTATTTAGGGGTTGTAACAGAACAGGTTTAAATGATTTCATTTTTAAAAAACACCATATTTTTGTCATAGTGCACACCTCTTTTCACCCTGTGTGTTGAAGGCTCCGTTTTAGCCAGGAAGTGATGCATCTCACTCCTACAAGATCTGTGTTGGGAGTTGCACATGCGCAGTACCTAGTTAAATACAACTAGCCAATCAGCAGCCTGCAAACACTCACTTCGGTTCAGCTGTACATGTCCCCAATACCAGCTTAGCAACATGGACTGGAGCAAGAGTTTCAGAGTGGTGAGTTATTTATTTATTTTTTACTGAGCTCCGTCTCTACATCACAGTAACAACTTTATATTCATTGGCTGTTTGGAGGGTAGCTAGTGTTTGGAAGGGAGAGGGGAGGCAGCAGACGGACATCTCGTCACTGTGTGCTGCAGCTTTGTGTTTTTCCATCAGTGTTTTTGAGCGCGTGTCGGACTAGCTGCTTGGTGAGCATTTTGCTGTGTCGTCACAGGGATGAAAGAGAAGCGGCTGGACTCAATAAAAGGAGAGGAGGGAAAAAGCCAAAAAGCATAATAATGACCTCTTTAATTGTATATGTACAGCAATGTACCTTGAGTTTGATGGTGATTAAAGCAATAGTAATAGTAATACAATAGTAAATATTTAAAGCAATGACGAATAATGCCCATATCCAAAATCCAACACATTCATTTATTCACGGAATGGGACCAGAGCCTGGCCGTCCTATACGCTCACTATGCATTTTGCATAGGGACCCGCAAAGTAAGCAAGGCCCTGCCTTCCTCTCATGTCAGAGTGAGTATCAATGTTCACAACTTTGATGAGAAGTTGAAGAGAAAACTATCGAGAAGAGAAAGTAACTAAATGAGAGTAAATTGTAGAAACAGCAGTCAGATAAACTTGTGTTCTCTCCTCTCAAAGTCTGATGTCAGCAGATTACAGTAATGTTAAGTTCACGTGCTAGCTTGCAGTGAATGTCACTCTAGTCTGTCTGTCTTGCTAACCCAGTTGGGCAGTGCATCTCTTGGTCTGTCTGTGTTTTGGTTGCCTAACAGACTTTGTGCCTGACCAATGTTAAAGTAAAATTAAAAACGTTTGATAAACGCTGACCAGCAACAGTGTTTACAAACTGCAGCTCAGAAACGATAACCGCGTCGCACATGAACATGTGCTCATATGCGCCTGCACGAAATCAAACTCGCGCATTCCAGCCTGTGGAGCCAGTTTGAATGGGCCTGATGAAGACGATAACATTATCTATTCTTTAAAGGGGCAATGCTTAAATTTGTCAGTAGAGTAAATGCTGGTTGTCACAGCTGATCCACATTCAGCCTTAGCCAGTACCAGCGGAGACCCAGTCCAGACGCCTGTAGCAGGTCACACAGACTCAGGTAAAGTACAGCCAGCATCAGATACAAGCAGCTCAGACCCTAATGGAACAGTCGCTGTTCCTCAAAATAACCCAGCAGATTGGACACCAGTCTTAACAGACTTTATGAAGACTGAGCTAGTGCGCAGAGGTGCATTCAAACCAGCACTGAATTTTTCTTAACCTGAAGACAAGTCTATATGAGGTTTCCATTCAGGCTTACTACAGAGGCAGACTGTTTTCAAGAAGGGATAACTGTAGTCAGAGCACTGTGTTGTCAGGTGTGACTGTGTAGAAATGGCAAATTGTTTACATGGCTCATGAGTCTATTAGGAGGGCTTAGGGTTAGGGCCCCAGGGAGGTTAGGACTGGCTCTGAATGGGACAATTTGATTGGTCCGCATTTACTGCACATGCTATCTATGAGCGAAAAACTAATGAATCTATCAGATAAAAAAACATAACAGACTTTGTGATACATACTTTATTCCCTATATGAATGTATCATCCCCAATTAATCCTAAATATGTGTATTGTAAAATGTATTCTGTTGCACAAGAAAATATACAAGAAGTCATTACGGACTTTCGAATGAACAGCCAGACTGTAACTGCAGTTAGCTGTTTGTAACTGCAGTTCCACTGCTGCTGTGATGAAGATATCTTTGAAAACAGAATGACTCCTGCATTTGGTCACGACATCTGTCCCTCTGCAAACAGTGGATGTCAGTGATGGAAGAGCACAGTCCGTGGTGTACAGTATGTGTCTGCAGTCCTGGCTGGATAGATTTCTTCTTTCTTGGTTTTCTTCTCTACTTATTCTTACCGAGTGTTCTCTGCTTTTCTGCATGCTCTACTATCTTCTCGTCCACGTAAAGGCCTTTGCGGCGGCGGACAGCGTTCATGTATTTGAGGGCCTGGTTGGCAGAGTCGGCTTTCTCTCCGAAGTGCAGGTATTCTTCCTCAGTAGTGGGAACCCAGTATGGATCACTGCTGATGACCTGGGACACAGAGAGGAGAAGATCAATTAAAATATGATGTTAAAGGATAGTATAAGGAAACTTTCAACGTCTCTGCATGTAATTTTGGTCTTTTTTGGTTGTACTCAAGTTTAAAGTTGCAAATAGTTGTATTCTTTTTCTCTATTCTTTTTATCATTCTTATATAACTTGCATTGTTTATTCCATATTTATATATTTCTACATCTATTTATGTCATCTGTATGTTTGTTTGCGTGTAGCACCTCATCACCAAAGCAAATTCCTCGTATGTAAAACACTACTTGGCAATAAAGCTCCTTCTGATGGTTTCTTCTGGTTTAACCGCTCGCGATACAAATCTTCATTATCCCTACAAGATGTATACCGCAAAGCTACTATTCATATCTGTTTATGTCACACAAATCTTTATATCTCAGGTTGGATTTAAATCCAGACTCAGACTTTATACATGTGGCACATGCTCTACCAACCTGGGAGAGGTTGGTAGAGCATGATTCTCACAGATTCACAATTCTCCTGATTCTTTACTGTTTCTGGCAAAATATAAGCCCTGCATCTCTTGCCGGACACTTTCAGCCATTCAAGCCTCTATAATCTTATTTAAATAAAACTATCTGAAAAGGAAGAACTGGTCGATATTTAAACTATGTGAGGGGTCCCATGGATGTATTCAGCAGTTCTGCTTTAAAGGGTTTGTGAGTTGAAATTATTGAGAAGCACTGATTCAGATTGTGTGTCCAGATACTTATACATTACATTTCAGTAAATATTTATATATATACACAGTGTGTAACAGTCACCTCCCAATGGCTGAAGACCAGCTGTGGACTGGCCAATCCGCTGGTCCTCTTGCGAATCTCATCGGAAAATCCGAAGCTCTCAGCCACAGGCAGAACAGCCTTGATGATGAACATGTCTGTCCCTTCTTTCATGTCTTCATGGAGGACACGACCCTCTCGCTTTGCCAGTACACCATATACTCGGCCTGGTACAGGAAGAGACACAGGATCAGGACACACCCAATATACACAGATTCCCTGGAAGAAATATCCAAGGAGGGTTTAATCAAGGGTAACTGGACATGGTTGAAGATATCTGAAAAACAAGGCCAATCCAATCCACCGCGCAACTTACAGGACTTAGGCCCCATCTACACTAGTTTTAAAACCAATACGATCTCCGTCCACAGCAACGTTTTAGCTGCATATCAGAGTTGATCTCCATCTACATTAAAAAGACTGAAAACATGCATCTAGTGGCCGTTCACGTGCACTGGGAATGCCGGTGTAAACAGGAAGCAGATGGTCTGTTCTGTAGTTACAGAAGAATTGGCCCAACAATGCAGCCATGCAGTGTACAAGTGTAGGGTAAGTGTTATTTGCAAGGTACAAAATATTTTAATAATACCAAGTCAAAACTCAGCAGCATCGTGTTTCTGCTTTGCATGACTTATAAGACCCAATCAGAGAGCCAAACGTGAGCGTCTGTGCCATCGTTTCTAAAGTCTTCCGTTTTTGCCCGTCTTCACTAAAACACTACCTGGAGTTTTCAAACTTCTCAGTTTTAGTTTTTACTATACTTTTGCATAGAGGTGTCACCTGGGTTCCTGTTTCTTGAGTTTTCAAAGCCTTGTGGAAGTAGTAATAAACAGATGCTAACAAAATAATCAGTTTTCTCTTTAGTAAAAGGAAGAGGTGCTTAATCTTAATTGTCCAGTGCCGCAGTAGATACTCATGCAAGTTAGAATATGGACAGAAAACTTCAGAAAGAGGTTTCAGTTGTCTGTATTAGAAAACAATTACATGAGGTAATAGTAAAAACTATCTTAGAGAACGGGTGGAATTTCAGCTGTGTACAATCTTTCATAGAGTCACTGCAACACTTAAAAATGCAGCATTTTCAATAAAAGCTGTTGGAGTTAGCCAAATCAAGTAGATATCAAAGTGTTTTTCTCTCATCGTGTTCATGTTCGTCGATGAAGCTCAGCGAGGAAACACTGTCCCAGGAAACAAGAAAGGGGGAATTGTGCACTAGAAATGGTCACCATTTGACCACGGTCAGGTGTCTGGACCTCATCAAGGACTCACACAGGAAACAAAGAACAAAAGAAATGAGTTGTAATTGAATGTACACTAATTGATTTGGTATGTGTAGTTAGAAATTTAGACACTCAGAATAACAGACACAGAAGTGTTTACAAATGGATTCTGACTCAGAGTATGCCAAGCGGACAGCTGGATCCCTGAGCCATACAGAATGTGCTGAAAGACAAATAAACCTGCTTCAGTCAGCTCCACAGTGCAGAAGTTAGAACTTTAACAAACTCTAAACGCTCCCGAGAATGCCTGAGAGGTCCAGGGGTGAACACAGGGGTGCAATCTGAACCACCAGGTGAAACTTTACTGTGTACTCAGCCCCTCCTGTTCACGCTGTACACCCACGACTGCAACCCTCCACATGGAGAGAACTCTTTTGTGAAGTTTGCTGACGACGCCACCATCATTGGCCGGATTTCAAACAACAATGAAGGTGGAAATCACAGAGAAGTAGTGCACAGAAAACAACCTACTGCTCAATGTCTAAAGGCGCTGATAATTGATTTTTAGGAAGGAGGAGATAAAGACACACACTCCTGTCTACATCAGTGGAGCTGAGGTGGAGCAGGTGAACAGTTTCAGGTTCCTGGGAATCAGCATCACAGAGAACCTGACATGGTCGTCTCACATCTCCACGCTGGTGAAGAAAGCTCAGAAACCACTGGATTTCTTGAGGAAGCTTAAGAAGGACAAATTTCCGTGCCAACTTCTTGTCAGCTTTTACAGAGGAGCAATAGAAAGCATCCTGACTGGAAACATCACTAACATGGGACGGCCAGGACCGGAGGGCTCTGCAGCGGGTGATTAAAACTGCTCAGAAGATCATTGGTAACCATCTCCCGAGCATCAGAGATATCGGTGAGGTGCCTGCAGAGCCCAAAGGATACTAAAGGACAGTACCCACCCAGCCACAGCCTGTTCACCCTGCTGCCTTCTGGGAAGAGATAAAGAAGTTTCTGCTGCCGCACCACCAGACTACATTTTTTGAGTGTAGCTTGAAGGGACTACATTTCACACATGATTTAATTGTGTGGCAGAAGTTTGTCAACAATGCTCTCTTACCCAGCACTTCAGCGGTGGCCATAATCTCGCAGGTATACATGGCAGCCATGAGTCTCTGGGGCTGAGCCTGGAAGGCGTGACGGCAGGCCTCCTTCATGGCAGCGATCAGCAGGCCGGAGACGGCGGCCTCTGGCCTGCGCTTGGCTTGGCCCGGCCCTGCTGCCGTGCCGTCCGCCTGTGCAGATGTCTCACTGCTTTGTTCCACTTTGCTGTTTGCTAAAGCCTCATGGGATATGGTGTCGTCCTCCAATGAGTCCTGACGTTGTGGCAAGGCTGAATACTGAATGTCCCACCTCTCCACAGAGAAGCAAACTCCCATCAGGGGCTCCTCACACATGGGCCCTGACAGAGTTGCTAGCTGGAAGCCGCTGACGATGCTGTTATCAAAGTCTCGTATAGCAGTGGCCTGAGCTCCAGACTCTCCCGATTTGTCTCGCCTGACCAGACACTGCCACACCGAGGGCCGCTGGTAGCCCTCAACACTGTTCAGCAGAATGTTGGGGCCATATCTGAAAACAAAGAACAATAAGAAGGTGATTAGCAGTTTACAAGGTAATACAAATCATTCTTACGTGTTCATACAAACCGCAAATATGCAGTACAGCCAGATTCTGAAGGATTTTCTCAAGACGGCACATAATGCTAGTGCTTATCTGCTTTGAAGTGACTATACTATATTACTACATTTACCTAAAAGCTGCATTAATTGAGTTTTTGCCCACATGAAGACAGTGCAACAAGCTGTAAACACAACAATAATATATTATCACCACAGACCGTTATATGGTGTGTACGGTTTCTCAGAAGGAGAATTTTTAAGGAGAAATTTTAAGTTTCTCATTTAAATATCAACATTAGCATTACTCATGTCATGTTTGTGTCCACCTGATGAATGTCCGATATCTACTCTCATTTTTTGGTTGGTTCTCCACCAACTCCTGAGAAAAATATCTGTGTCTTCAGCTGCTAAACACTCCACTATGTTCACCGGCCTTTTCACTAAAAACAGCTGCTGCTGGAAACAAGGTTGAGAAGAGTCCAGTCAGTAAAGTTGTAAAACCAAAACAGTGAGCTGAAAGATGCTAAGTGATTTTAATTAGAAAAAAGGAGAAAACAAGCCTTCTAACTACAATAGGATTAAATAAGTTTATACAAACAAAGCAAATTAGGGAAAACGGTCTGCCCTAAATAAATGTAATAATCACCTATTCGGCCTTCATGAACAGCTTGTTATGTGATGGTAAACATGCTTTGTGTGTATTGGTTTTTCCTTCACATGTAAAAAAGCAACTGTTATATCAGAGGCCTGTGGTGTAAATCACGGATTGTTAGAAGGACTTTCCTTT
Source organism: Micropterus salmoides (assembly GCF_014851395.1). Lineage (NCBI taxonomy): Eukaryota > Metazoa > Chordata > Actinopteri > Centrarchiformes > Centrarchidae > Micropterus > Micropterus salmoides. The sequence goes on along the minus strand of NW_024044348.1, from coordinate 37,859,838 downwards.
GTGTTTTTTTTTTTCTCATTAGTGTTTTGCTACCGGATAGGTTTTAAAAGGAGAGTGGGAAGTGACGTTTAGGGGGAACTCTGGAGTGCAACAGGTGAAGCGGTCAGAGTTTAGTGGGCTCTGTGCAATGTTTTTCCAGACGAACTCAACAAAGAAACTGTTTTTGGTGGATTACATGTGGGGACTTCCGGACTACATCATCCCATTGGCTAAACAGACTGTGGCGAGGTTGCATAAGTTAACTGTGAAATATTATTGAGTGCGGCGTCTCGCCACGCTTCACCTGGTATCTTTTTTTCTTCTTACCGCGGAGGACATCTAGTTCAATCCGGAGAATTTAAGTTATTTGAATGAACATTAGATGTGATTTACTTTTCCCTTGCTGTTTGGTGTATGGCGAATTGTTACAAGCTGAGGTAAATAAGGGCAAAATATTCTCCAGAAAAAGGTCAGTCTGCTCTGTTCTTTACATTCCATGTGAACCATGTCACTACAGACAGTGTCAGACCAAACTGAATATATGTTCCCCTCCTCATTCATGCTTTTGATTCATCTCTGCTATAAATCTACCCTAGAGGAGTCACAGTTCATGTGAACCATATCCACATCACTACAGTGTCAGACCTGCGAGGCCCAAAGGCCCAGATACGCTCCACAGCGTTATTCCACTTCCTCCCCTGCAGAAGGCTCTCCAACTGGGCCTTGAATCCAGCGATGTCCTCCAGGGTCCTGGGGGTAACGTCCAGACTCTTCCCCTCCCTCAGGTGCATGTTTATCTGCTCTAGAGTCCGAATCAGTTCTGTGCTACACTCCAACAGATGGGTTACCTCTGTCAAGAAAAACAACATGGAACAGTGAATTTAAGGTATGAGACACTCCCAGTTGCTTTGTCTTCATTATAGTTTGCATCATGTAAGAAAATCTAATATTCTGTAAACAGTTTCATTTCAATGGTCCTTAACTTGATCGCTGGTTTTCTATTCAAGAACCTGAGGAAGATCATCTGGGGTTGAAACATCACTCTCATCCACATGGAATAAGAGTAGTTTGTTTTTGTGTGTGCATAATCTGGTCTGTCTTCATCAGGCTATGCCAATGAGCACGACGAGTTAAATGCAGACTGCTTTTTCACTGTTAGCTTGAATATTCACATTAAGGCAGAAAGCAGGAGTTTTTAAGCATGATATACTTACTGTGTCTAGCTATTTATTATTAAACATATTAGCATTAACACAACAGACACTGCTCTCTGTTGGCTCAGTGACAGCAGGGTGTAGCTTCCTGACTTCCCCAACAAAACTTGCTGCACCAACACGGTCCCATGTTTTGAGAAAGCCTGACAAAGAGTCGGTATTGGACGCCCAGGGATGAGACGGGGTTGGCTGCATGATGCGCTAAATTTTTTCTCTGTAGCCTAAATATTAGCTGCTAGTGCTAGACATACTACCACGCGTAGCCATTTTACTGTTCTGAGTCATGTGGATGTGTGACTGCAGTAAAGAAATAAAGATATAAGTAGCGCAATGAATGTATCCAAATGTAGCAGAGTAACAGTATTGATTTTTCTCTTTAAAAAATTCTCAAGTAAGAGTAAAAGTATGAAGCATTAGAACTACTATGACAAGTAAATTTTACTCAAACAAGTTACTTGAGTACACGTAACGGAGTAAATCTCTGCACAACATACCGCCAGGTTTGTTTGAAGCATACTGAAACCTTTAGCCTGCTCAGTGTGTGTCCAGTTCTTACCTTGTGGCAGGGGGATCGCCCGGACGCTGACAGTGGCCAGTCTGTTGGGAGTGGTAATGGTTACCAGATTACTGTGGTCCACGTGTAGGGTGTCAGAAGAACGACCCTGAGAGGCTTCGTCTTTCACCTAGCAACGTATACATACACATCGACACGTGTTGAGGGCTGAGTTTATCAATCAGTCCAACAAATCTGCTCCTTGACCTACAGTTGGATAGCTGTGCGGTTGACTCACCTGGTGAATGATGGCTACTTTCTGCTGCCTGCCCAGCTCTTCGTTCACCATGTCCACTTTTGGAGGACGCACCACTGTCTCTCTGAATGGAATGATGGGCTTGGATACACTGATCTCAATTTTAGCAAACCTTTAAAAAGACAAGAGAAAATCCTGTTACTGATACCAGTGACAGATAATGTCACAAGCAGCTTCATGCCAGTTTGACATTCTCCCGCATTGTATTCATATAAGAACATTTACTGAAGATATGACCTATTATTAAATCCATTCTGAAACAGAAACAAGACTAAGAGACTAAAGGCAAGCTAGTGGCTGTGCTGACAACATTTAGCAAATTTTGTTAACAAGTCATGGTAAAACATTTAACTTAAGTAGATGCACTGCAGAGGGGATGCCAGTGCCTGGTTCACAACAACTGTTGAACTGAATAGATAAAAAGAGCAATATCCTGTTGGTACATGATGTCCTTGATGTCTGGACTAGTTGAACTAGCAACTGACTGTCCCAATGAGGCCATATAGAAAAACTAAAACAATTGCATTAGAAACTCAACATCCTGCAGCAGGTTAGCATCTCGCACGCCATTGGCCAATCAATCACTTGTAGTGACGTGACGAGTGGTTGTCAAATGTATTTTCTCTAATCTCAATCAATCGGAAATCTCCAGGTCTGAAAAGTGAAGCCACGCGGAACTAACTTATACCTGCATTCTTTCTAATGGCCAGCAGGTGGCGACTCCTGAGAAGTCCAGTTTCCATTAGAAATAATGGTAAAATGACCCTACTCATCAGCTGATTTATTCCCTCAGTAAACACTTTCCTAATGAGTTTATGGTCTCAGTCAGTAGTTTCACGTTTTCTTCGAGACAGCAAGATGTTTGCTTAGTAAATTATATATAATAATACAATACAGCAGCGTATGAGTCAGGGCAGGACTACCTTATGATTGACAAGTTGCTACCATGGCGACCTGTCAATCAGGATAGAGGCACGGGAGAGAGCCTGTCATGTTTTAGTCTGTTAGTATATTTTGAAATATATTACATTTTTGTTTAGTTGTTTTTATTTCCAGGATGTATTTAACGCTTAAACGTGTTAACAGAATAACATAACTTGTCTTAACGGTGGTGGTGGACCGGATGTGAATCATGGTCGCTTGTGTCAAATTGTCAGAAACTTTTACAGCAATATAATGACTATAATGAAAAATGCTGTTCTTTTCCTGGTGAGAGGGGCTGCTTTAACACCCAGCAGATCTCCAAAATATCCAAGCACATGAATTCAAATGCAAAATATTTGGGCTGCCACATGAGCTGCAGCTTTACACACACACTGCATGATGAGACACACACACACACACACACACACACACACACACTGACCGCTCTCGGAGGTCGTCCAGGCAGCGTTGGAGGTGAACCTCACCAGCAGTGACCAGAACATGTTCTCCTGTTTCCTGGATCAGAACCTCAGCACAGGGATCTGCCTGGTTCAACAAACGCATCCCATGCACCAACTTTGGCATCTCACCTAACAAACAAAAAAATAAGGTGGAAACCACCGTTCATGTTTATGTTTTTATTGTCATGGTGGCTTCAAAGCAGCAACAGGTAATTAAATCAAATCGCAACTTTTGATTCATTTCTTTGACATTGTATATTGTAAGGTAGCACAATCCATGAAATGAAGAAGCGAGCTTGTTTTTGTTGTACTGGAATCTTGGTTTATGAGAAAACTTTTAGCCAATCCATCCAGAGGATGTTCAGATATTTCACGAAAGTCAAAACTTTGACCTGCTAGTGGCGCAAGACAGAAAGTCAGGGAATCACTAAAGTCATTAGTGTTTATCTTCTTGGCAATAGTAGATAAAAAAACTGAATAGTTTGAGTTCAGTACAGTAGGTAGTCAATTACTATGAAGTAACTTTGATTTTGAGTACTGACTAGATCACTGATGAGTCAGTGTCCAGCAATACAACTCTCTCAACTAGTGTAAAGAAGCAAAAATGTGGTTATGTCACTTCCTGTCAGTGAGCTTAGTGAGCAAAGGTGTGCACTAGGCTTGGGTGACCTTCTCTATTTTCATATCATCTAATCATGGCTAATTGAGATCACCGATTGGCAATGTGCAATAGATATTGACTAGCAGCTATATACAGCGTGCTAACCTCAACAACCTAGCTGTGGTTAACTTGAATGCTCTAGTTTTGGACACATTTGTGGAGCGGTGTTCATGACACTGACCATTCAACTACGGATTGATTAAGGAATCGCTGGAAAAGCCGGCAACAGTCTTTCCTCCAGCACGTGATCATGTTTTGATTTAGACTGTGCACACAGAGGAGGGGCTATATACAGACGCCTCTGTTTCAATGTGTTTGTGAGAGAAAGGGAGCGAGCAAGCAGAGGTGCAGAGCGAATCAGCTCCACAATGAATTATGATTTTACTCATATTAAATAGTATATTCTATGTGGCGGCATATAGTGTTGTGGCGTGTCACCGCAAATAAATCAATGAATGGTAAACAGCAGTGTGGTGCAGATTCTAGAGACTGTTTTATGTCATCTTGTTCCGATTAGGATTTAGTTAAAATCGCCTTAATATCGAAGCCTGAAAAACCAATCACTGATCATCCCTTCAAACGTCGATAGCTGATCCAATCGCCAATTGGCACGAGCCTAGTCTGCACTGCTTTCATTGCTTTCTAGGGATTTTAAGTAAACTTCCCGTGCACTGGAGCATTGTATAAAATGAGCTTTCTCTCCCTCCTCTCCACGATTTCTGGAATCATGTGTGAGGGAGACCTAAACACAGCTTCAGATTCCCTCTGTGACAGGTGTAGAAGTGCAACAGAAACACATTTCCTGTCGATTTGGTTCAACATTACTGTATCATATGGAATTACTGTAATATGTATTTACCTCTTCAAATAAATTTAATTGTTAGTGTGGTGTACACTGCCAAAAAAAGGTGAAGTTCATGAACTCACTAAGCGTGTATGTGTGTGCTTTCCAAAACCTACTTGGATGTTTGGGTTCTATAGCAACCCGTACGATGGGCGTGGCCTCAAAATTGAGCGGAATGAAGGGCGGGCAGGCGGGTGAAGTTGACAAGGTGGCAGACTTCAAGATATACTCCTCAAGACCTCCGATACCTGAGAGGACAGGAGAGGATAGGAGAATTTAAAAAGATAAAAATAAAGATTACATTAGGGTTAGAAGAAGAGTTAATTACTTTGTCTGTGAAGATTCTCAGTCATCCAAGTCATAGTTATCCAAAGTGGGTTAAAACTCAAAAGGGCAACAGGACTTGGTTGAAGATACGTGAGGACATTTCCCCTCTCATCTGAGAGTCGTCTTCAGTTCTGACTGACATCCCAGCTATTTAACCTCTGCAGGGTTGTTATCAAGGTGACAGATAACGCTTGCTTCGTTAGTGCTCCTGGCTCTAGATACAGTCAGTCATTCTAATCATTTGAGGCACCCGAGGCCAAGTCTAAATGATTCTCACATGAGACCAAATGTGAGTATTTGCTCAATTTATTAAAAACAAAAAAAAGAACATATACATAAGTATTCATAGTCTTTGCCATGACACTCAGAGTTGAGCTCGGGTGCATCCTGTTTCCACTGTTCATCCAGGAGAGTCCACATGTGGTAAATTCAGTTGATTGGACATGATTTGGAAAGGCACACAGCTGTCTATATCAGGTCCCCCAGTTAACAGTGCACGTCAGAGCATAATCCAAGCCATGAAATCCAAGGAATTGAACAACCATCTCTGCAGCACTCCACCAATCAGGCCTATAATGTAGAGTGGCCTGACGGAAGTCACTCCTCAGTAAAAGGCACGTGACTGCCTGCCTGGAGCTTGCCAAAAGCAAGTATCGTGTCTTGAGGTGGTGGCTGCATCATGCTGTGCGGATGTTTTTCAGCGGCAGGAACTGGATGACTAGTCAGGATGGAGGGAAAGATGAATGCAGTAGACCTCCTTAATGAAAACCTGCACTCTGGACCTCAGAGTGGGGCGAAGGTTCTTTATCCAACAGGACAATGACCCTAAGCACACAGCCAAAGATAACAAAGGAGTGGCAACTCCATGAATGTTCTTGAGTGACCCAGCCAGAGCCCAGTGTTGAACCTCATTGAACATCTCTGGAGGGATCTGAAAATGGCTGTGCCAGAGGTGCTTCAACAAAGTATTGAGCAAAGGCTGTGAATACTTATGTACATGTGCTTTTTTCCCGTATATTATTTTTAATAAATTTGCAAAGATTTTAAACAAACTTCTTTCACGTTGTCATTATGCGGTGGTGTTTGTAGATTGAGGAAAATAATGATTTTCATCCATTTTGGAAAAAAGGCTGTAACATAACAAAATGTGGAAAAAGTGAAGCGCTGTGAATACTTTCCAGATGAACTGTAGGCTATATACCATACCACTGCAGATATGGCCCATGAGGCTCATTTATCACACTTTGGTTAAATGTTTTGACTGCTCAACTGATTCCAAAATCTGAAACTGGGTAAAATTTAAGCTTATGACAATTGGATCAGCTATTGGTTTTCCCAGGCACCGATATTAAGGCGGTTTTAACTCTCTATCAGAACAAAGATGACATAAAACCGTCTCTAGAATCTGCACCACACTTCAGTGTTATCCCATTCATTCATTTATACATACCACATACCATTTACTATTTCATTTGTCTAAAATCCTTATTCATTGTGGAGCTGCGCACAACACAGAACCTCCGCCTCTCAAACACACTGAAACGGAGCTGTGTGTAGATAGAAAAACTCTGAGAAGTTAGTCTATTTTCTTAACACAATAATGTCAATGTCAGTGACTGACCTTCAAATAAGTTACAAACAAGTGTGTAAAGAGCCAAGCTAATACAAGCTAATAAGAATAGCTATGTTAATGTTAGAATACAAGGTTGTCAAGGTTAGCACGCTGTACATAGCTGCTAGTCAATATCGATTGCACCCCCCCCTCCGGCACAGTTACACTGTGGTTTTGTGGGAGACACTGTATTGTGCATTTACAGATGTTTCTGCTTGTTTCTCTTACAGATAATAGGCCTATTTCTTCAACGCTGGCATTTCACTGGCATGCTGCAACGTAACAGATCGCCAATCTGTGATCTCAAGTAGCCATGATTAGACTATATGAAAAATGAGAAGAACGCCCAAGCCTAGTGAATCAGAAAGAAGAAACAAACAAATTTACCCAAGACATTTCCTGCAGGCACTTCCTCCAGCTCCTCTAGTTCCTTGCCCATCAGAAGGTAGAGTCTTTCCATGGAACAACAGAACAGATGAGACACCTCGGGCACACAGTCTGAAGCACTGCAACCCTCTGGCAACTGGCCATGGAGATGAGAAAAGGAATGAGCATGAGAAGTCTCACAAATGTAGCATTTGCAAAAGGTCATAGTCATAGTTCATTTTGTTGGGATCACAGTGCATATATAACTAGGGTAAAAATTCATTTTCATGGTAGTTTATTTATCATTATACAACATAACGACGTACAATGAAATTAAAGTTCCATCATGCTACACCAACCTCCTGGTCTAAAAAGTGAAGCCAATTGGGAAGTTCCTTAAACCTGCATTGTTTTTAATGACAGCAGGTGGCGACTCCACCGGTTGCAAAAATAAGTTTGTATACAAGAAAGAAAGTGATTTATTACCTCAGTAAAAACTTTCCTACTGAGTTTATGGTCTCAATCACTTGTTTCAGTCTTCAACACAGCATGATGTTGAATTTGATAAATTATGGTTCTATTTAGAGGAAAACAGATGATAAAGCAGGGCATGCTTTAGGTTGATCCAGATGTATTTGCAAATTACAGGCCCATTTCCAATCTCCCATTCCTCTCCAAAGTACTGGAAAGAGTTGTTGCCGCCCATCTCCAGGACCATCTCAAACATAACCAAATTCCAGTCTGGTTTCCGCTCTGCCAACAGCACCGAAACAGCCCTGGTTAGAGTCAAAAAAGACCTACGAATGGCAGCTGATGCAGGCTCACCTTCCCTCCTCATACTCCTCGATCTGTCTGCTGCTTTCGACACTGGATCGTGGCTTTCTCCTCAACCGGCTACACCAAACCACCGGACTCACTGACACTGCTCTTAACTGGTTTAAATCGTACCTCACTGACAGAACAGAGTACATTTCACTTGGAAATGCAACACACCGTCACCAGCATAGTCCCCCAGGGGTCAGTCCTCAGCCCCAGCCTCTTCATCATTTACATCCTCCCCCCTCGGCCACGTCATCAGCCGCTACGGAGTCTCATTTCACTGCTATGCTGATGACCCACAACTCTACATAAAATTGGACAACCACACCTCTGCAGCTTCACCAACATCATCTCCGTCTTCAACACTCACTGCCTACCTGAAGGAGATAAAGGTGTGGATGAAACACAACTTCCTCCAGCTGAACAGCTCCAAAACTGAGGCAATTCTTGCTGGCACCACGGCACAGTGCAACATATAGCTGTGAACTTTTTGGGTGCTGTCTGTGTTTTTGTATATGAAATTTGACACTTTCACAGTGTGTTTTAAGGTCATGAAAGTTAATTGTAATGATTTGGTCACCTAAAAATGTCTTGTTCAGTTTCAGGTTACTAAAAGACACTAAGATTTCTTTCCAGTAATTACATTTTATTTTAAGCCAGTTTTCACTAGCAAAAATTAGCATGCCAGTTAATATCACAGTTAACATGAATTGCAGATGCACCTTGCTAACAAAGCTAGCTAGCTCCACCCTCTTGTCCAAATATGGTAACAACTGTTAAGAAACCATGATGGCGACGGCCAAAGTCGAGGCTTTAAAACAGCAGTCCACACACTAATGGGTGACGTTACAATGGCTGCGTCCACTTTATTTATATGCAGTCTTTGTGCTACATGGAACTTAATTGGAACAGATAATTAGAATGGGTCCAGGTAGCACTGTCAGTTACAGGACCTATCAGTCTATGTCACATCATCTTTACAGCTCTTGGTTTGTCATAAGGCAGTGTGAATCAGGATGACTTATAACTGTGGCTTTACCATCCTCAGGCCCTGGGCAGGGTCATACTTTGGTCCCAGTACAAATACTCTCTGTCCTTTCTTGACCACCCCGCTGTAGACTCGCGCAAATGCTATGAACTTCGTCTGCTCCTCTTCCTCCTCTGGCTTCCAGTCTTTCAATGTCAGTCTCTCCATCTTAGCTGACAAAGAAACAACAACACAGAAAGTGTTCCTGTGAGAGTCAATCACAGGGAACCATCGTTCTTGTATGTACTCTGACATTAGGTGCTGGATCTTGTTTTCTTTTGTTGTACTTTATTTGCTAATGATATAGATTATAACAATTTTAACTGTGTCCAAAGAACGATTTCCGGCTGTGAATATCCCATGGATAAAATGCTGTACTTTTACCCAATATTTGACGCTTTTGAGCATTTAATACTAGCACTTTCACCTTTTCCTGTAGAACCCTGTCAAAAACAAACTATCACCCATTTTCTATCCAAAATATATTGGTACTAGTCTTTTGTAAAACTGACATAAAAAGATGAAAAATTAAAGAAATAAGTCAGTGAGTGGAAAGTTGAGCTTACCTGTTTCGAGTCCTGTAGGTTGGCCTTCCTGTGACATACTCCCTGAGTGGCCGAGGTTATTGTTACTCTCTGCGGTTGCTTGATCAGCTGCCATCCTGTCAGCGTGTCTCTGTCTGGCCAGTTCCCTGCGCTTGGCAATCTCCTCCTGGGTCAACGGCCTAAACACATACACACACTTCAGAATCCCATCAGACCTCCAGATAACAGCTGTTTCCTAGAGGTCAGAGATGCAGTGTGATAAGCAGGATATCAGCTGAAACCATAGAAACAGTTGAGGTGAAGGCTGTGTGTGTGTGAAATGGTTATTCGTATGTGTTGCTTAAGGTACCGTGAGAAAATGAAATATGATCCAGGAAGTCCAGTTTGAGCAACACATTTATGAGTCGAAAGCCGTCAGACACAGGACGACACTGTAGTTTTTGCTGGAGCTTTCTGCATTGTGATAAAGGCTACGATCTGGACCTGCTCTATATGGAAAGTGCCCTGAGACAACTTAAGTTATGATTTGGTGCTATTTAAAACTAACTGAAATCAGGCTCAGTTTTTTCAAGCAGTGCTAATGTCAGCCTTAGCCAGCTAACTGTGCTAAACCCAGGCTATCCAGTATCACAAAGCCTGCTCACTTTAAACTATACTGCAGGAATATTAAATCAACCTACCGATTAACCCCCTGGAAAAACACTGATCAATTTGCATTTGGGTTTGTAAAGGTTAACAATATCAGTCGGAAACCAGGTTTGTGATCACAGAGTTTTAGCTTATTTAAGCCAGATAACTCAGACAACCTGACTAAGTTCACCTCGCTCTCTGATAAAGGATACTCCAAACAAATTAATGTTTTTCTATCATCCGTTACCACCCTCTGACAATCAGAATGCCTAGCCATTTATTAACCACAGGGATATCAATCATCTGTAATAGGTGGCTGTGTCCGAAATCCCCACTCATTCACTACTCCCAGGCCCTATGTAGGGACTATATAGTGAGCTCACTCGCATTATTAAAACAACACTTTAACCTTTATAGTTGTTTTTATCCTTACGTGGAGTTTACGTTGGAGTCTGTGTTTTGCTGGGAGCTGGTTGTTTTATGGTGTTAGTGGACTGCGTGCCATTAGCTGTGGTGTTGTCGCTGTGGTCGGAGAGAGGCTCGGGAGCGCCAATGCAGCTACATCCCGTCCCGATACCTTCACATTAAAAGCAGAATAGTGGCTGCTCCAAGCAACAGAGTAAACAAGCATGTGCTTCATTTTTTAAGTGAGACTGCAGCCCGTTGACAAAAAGGCAGTAAAACTGGATTTTATTGAAAAACTACATATAGCACCTTTAACACTTGAATAGTTTCTGCAGCTTATAATAAATAAATGACAAAGAATTGCTGAAAATGCAGGAATCTGAAATAAATGACACGTGCATTGTCTGTGGCCCTGCAGTAAGCTCCAAATACCACCAATACCATTGATTTAATTCCTTTGAATCACAAATGAATTAGCCCTTAATTTTTCTATTAAGATTTCTATTATTTATTTTGTTGAGGAAAAGGGACTGAAGCAAGATTTTATCATAATAGTTCTGAATGTTTCTATCTCAGATTTGTTGAGTGATCCACTGTCTGGCATCAAGGGTTTGTCACGTTCTGACCACAAAGAAAAGTTTAAACACACCAGTCAGACTTTGAACTTGAAAGAAATTTATCATGATAATTACCGATATCGAATGATATTAAATGTTTTTATCGTGATAACATTTTTGGCCATATCGCCCAGCCCTAATACAAAGTAAATTTCATTCACCGATATTACCTAGGGTTGGAGGAAACATATCAGGGATATCCAAAGCCATGACTGAAGAACAGGACTGCATCATCTGCTGACTGTAGATCTGTACACACACACACACACACACACACACACACACACACACTCTTACCTCTGTCTGTTCTGAGGCAAGGCCTTGGTATCCACGGTAAACATCTTGGACACATAGACAATGACCGGAGCATTTTCCCCGCTCGAACACTGGAGGAACGCTAGAAAACACCCAACATATCTAACATCACTATACAGGATGTTAAAACTATCCAATCCAAACATGGTATTCATTTGAGATGACACACTGCTCACGCACCGTTTTTCATCTTATGACTATCCCATTCCTGGTACTTTCAATTGCCTGATCATATTTGCCCCTGATCCCGATAGGGGTCCTTTATAATATTGTGCATCTGCATATACAGATACTGAGACATGAAACAACCATAACTGAATGACATGCAAGTGCCTTACAAAAAATATGATTCCAATCGGCCTGACAGTGGCGCTATAATGAAGTATAATTGCCCTGCCCCACTCCATGACTCCAATTGACTGAAATTGTACACGCTACAGTTCAATGTGTTCTATAAAAAAGCCTCTTGAACAATAAAGGCCACTTATGATGGAGTTTTTCCAAAATGTCATAATCTGAATAACAGTAATGTGACGGGTCTCTCTCACTCTCTCTGTCTGTCTCTCATTTCTACTACTCCTGCATCCATTCAAATACCAAAGTGTTCAGCTTAAGTACATTTATGCTTGAATCAACTTTTTTCTACCTTTTCTACTTTTCAAAATATTGTACATTGTTAAACAAGTTACTGCAACAGAGGTGAAATGAATTGATTCAATTTTGTAATCCACTTCAAATTTAAAGACTTTAGACCACGGTGGACACAGTAGTCATGTCACTTCTTTCAGTGTAGGAATGTTGTTGATGGGGCTTGAAGCAGGTATATCAATTCATTTTTCCAGCCCCGAGTAATAAGCTAGCTTTTGTTCATTTAGTGCCGTGGTTTATATGTTTTATTCTGAAAAGCAGAACAATATTCTTCACAAATTGTTAACTGACCTTCATTTTTAAAATTGGTGGAGGTCCTCTTTAATTCAGTACTGCAGATCCTGTGTGTTTGTGTGTGTGTGTACCTTGTTTAAGTTCCTGCGTCTGCTCTGGCAATGAGTCAAATCGTCGCGCTCCGACAGTCATCAGTTTTTCCACCCTCTCTGCCGCCATGTCTAACGGGCTGGGAAGCTTCTCACACACCATCGCTACAGTCTGTGTTAAGGACAAATAAACACCAAATGTACATACAAAAAACGCTTCACTCAGGCAGAAAGAGGAGTTTTAGCTGATAACAGATAAAGACACGAGGCAAAGGATACAGAGGACAGCCTGGGACACGGGGAGCCACTGGCTGCAGATGGCAGAAAGGAGGACTTTGGGGTCGGAGTGACGAGAATCCCTGGCCATCACCTTCACTCCAAGTGATGTCACCACCTTCTCCACCTTCTCCTTGTCTCTAGTCACAGAAACACACGACACCTTTGCAAAAACACTGCAGGGCATGGACATTCTGACCTGCCTCTGTTCCCTTCCAGCTATCTTCATGAGCACACGTGTTATCATGGCATAATATGACTCAGGCTCAGGTATTTGAGAAGATGAGGCTTATAGGACTCTACGGGTCATGCTAACTTTGCACACTTCACCTCATTAATCATCAATCAATCATTAAGGCTGACTGCAAGGAAATCTACATCTGGGGTAACTTGCCTGTGGACCTCTTCATGTTTGCAGGGCTGTGGCCAGCTGCCAATTTTATTGTGTGTTCATTTAAAAGAAGTAGCAAACAAGATAAAATGGTTTGTGCCTGCAAGTTTCCAAATTGTAAGAATAAATAAGATATACAGAGACGCACCAATTGCAATGTTCTTGGCTGATTCCGATTTCTGATTTTTAAAAAGCCTGTCCTGCCAATTCCAGTTTTTGTTGAGATTTTCTTTCTTTCCAAGACCTATAATTGACAGCGTACACACACATTTTTGTAACTTTTCTTTAGTGTAAAAATCTGTCTCTCTTTATTTATTTTTAGCCCCAGCATGAGTACCGGCAATTTTTCCTGAGGTCCTTTCAACTGTATGTTCATAATAAAACACTCACTGACAAATAACTTTTACATTTTCTCCAAACCTGCAGCAGGTTACAGGACCTTGCGTCACTCACTCAAACACAGCTCAAAATAAAAAGTGCTGCTCCAGGTTGGGCTACTGGACGGAGCATATTACATTACATATACATGTACTCATTTAGCTGACGCTAAAAGCGACTTCCAATTGCTATAAAATATATAATATATGTCAGAGGTCGCACGCCTCTGGAGTAACTAGGGGTTAAGTGTCTTGCTCAGGGACACAACGGTGGATGTGTCACAGTGGGAATTGAACCCGGGTCTCCCACACCAAAGGCAAGCATCTTCTCATGTGCCATGGCCACCCCATACAGCTTATCTGTACGAATAAAATATAACTGAAAATAAATTGTAGTATAACACAGCTTAGTGTTTCCCACAGATAAATAAAACAAAATATTTTAAAGAATACTGTTACCCTTTTTCTAGTAGCTTATTTGCTGTCTAACAATTTCAATTCTACTTAATTCTCCACTTCATTTTAGTGTTAACTCGCAAACTGCTCTAATCTGCTAACCTTGCTTTTCCCTCCAGACAAACAAAGTCAGCCAAAAAAACTCGCATGTTGGATTTTTTCCACCCGTGATTCCGTTTTCTCAGCAGCCGGTGAACCGCGTGTGGAGGAGGCTTGTTCTTAATGATGTTGCCTATCGGAGTGATTGAGACCACCGTGGTACTGAATGACATTGGGACAGGTGTGTTCAATGTTGCTTTACCTGGTCCGTGCTTGTATCCAAGTCTTCTAACATAATACCAGATAACCTTTCTTTGCAAATTCTTTAATTTCTCTTCAAAGTGATAAAATGAGTCACCAAATATAGCCTACTTTGCAGAGCGTTGATATACCTGGGGGGTCCGCCCAAGTAGAGTCAGTGTGCAGGGAAACATGGTTTATTTTGGCCCAACAGGTTTATAAACTGCGAGTGTTGTGTCTTCTTCACTCCAGGTGAACCCCACCTTGTACTACGGTATATCTTCACATTTAAACATCCCATTACAATAGAATCAATTAATTTATTAAGAAAGCAACACTGCTTGTTATTTTTAACAAAGTGTTTCAGTGTTTAGCATGTTTGACCCACCTCCTAGTGACTACTGCATCATATAAACTCCAGATGTTATCCAGCACAAGCTGCACAAACAGCTGCTTCTTTCCTTTGGCCTGCAGCGAAGAGGGAGAAAAGGAGAACACATGAAAATGAATGTAAGAGATATATTTGCTAACATCCCGAATGAAGAGTACTAAATTACGTGTGCATTCTAAAATATTGCACGTGTAATTTTAGTACCTGTTAAGGGTGATCAACTAAGAATTATTGCGCAGATGACAACAGGAGCAAACACAATGGAGGTGGCAGTATTTAAATGAGGGTTTTGCTTGTTTTAATGGTTTCCGCCATGGAGAGTCTAGAGGGAAAGCAGCCACTGCGTGAAAACCTTGGTTTGTTTCGTTCAGTGCGTCCCGAGTATGTGGAAATCATATATAAATATCCTGTCTGAGATTGCACAAAGTACTTGCGACAGCACACCTGAAAAAGTGCTTTGGGAAACCCCAGCAGAAACAGATACGGTATGCTGGAATGACCCAGACGTGAGGAAATGCCAGCAGATCGTGCTTCATCCAGCCAGAGAGAACAATCACAACCGTCTGCGATCTCCTGGCCCTGTACGCCCCAACGCCCCATTCCCTCTCTGGTACCTACAATGGGTTGTGTCGCTATTACGACCGGCGTGCTGTGAACAGTTGGTGACCGTTCCCTCCCACGGAGAAAAAATGTCAGGTCAAAACAAAATTTGCTTCATTGGCAGGAATGTTAATACAACAGTATTGCCAAAGCTAAAGGAAAATACATAGACAAATTCAATTCATATAGTTAATCGAATAAATAAAATCAAATAATTTTATTTCTATATATTGTATATAGAATAATATTATCTAATGTTGTTCATTTCTCTACGTTTTCTTTCATTACGGCTGTGTCTCCTGGAAACTATAACAGCAGCCATCTCTGCAACACTTGGCGGTTTTGCACCTTCCTTTCAGACATATTAAATACATATGCTGTTTCACTCCCATGAAAATGATTTTAGGCGTGTTAGATTGTGTAGTAAATAAATGTATCTGCATGTTACCCTCCCATTACTTTTCACAATAAAATTGAAACGCCCCAAATTGAATATTCATTAAGGCAAAACTCCTGTGAAATCAAACTGTCCACTTAGGAAGCAACACTGATTGACAATCAATTTCACATGCTGTTGTGCAAATGGAATAGAAACAGGTGGAAATTATAGGCAATTAGCAAGACCCCCCCAATAAAGGAGTGGTTCTGCAGGTGGTGACCACAGACCACTTCTCAGTTCCTATGCTTCCTGGCTGATGTTTTGGTCACTTTTAAATGCTGGTGGTGCTTTCACTCTAGTGGTAGCATGAGACGGAGTCTACAACCCACACAAGTGGCTCAGGTAGTGCAGCTCATCCAGGATGGCACATCAATGCGAGCTGTGGCAAGAAGGTTTGCGGTGTCTGTCAGCGTAGTGTCCAGAGCACGGAGGCGCTACCAGGAGACAGACCAGTACATCAGGAGACGTGGAGGAGGCCATAGGAGGGCTACAACCCAGCAGCAGGACCGCTACCTCCACCTTTGTGCAAGGAGGAGCAGGAGGAGCACTGCCAGAGCCCTGCAAAATGACCTCCAGCAGGCCACAAATGTGCATGTGTCTGCTCAAACGGTCAGAAACAGACTCCATGAGGGTGGTACGAGGGCCCGACGTTCACAGGTGGGGGTTGTGCTTACAGCCCAACACCGTGCAGGACGTTTGGCATTTGCCAGAGAACACCAAGATTGGCAAATTCGCCACTGGCGCCCTGTGCTCTTCACAGATGAAAGCAGGTTCACACTGAGCACATGTGACAGACGTGACAGAGTCTGGAGACGTCGTGGAGAACGTTCTGCTGCCTGCAACATCCTCCAGCATGACCGGTTTGGCGGTGGGTCAGTAATGGTGTGGGGTGGCATTTCTTTGGGGGGCCGCACAGCCCTCCATGTGCTCGCCAGAGGTAGTCTGACTGCCATTATGGGGCGGCTGTGGCTGTGGGTTAGCCGTTAATCGGAAGGTTGGCGGTTCAATCCCGGCTCCCCCAGGCTGAATGTCGAAGTGTCCTTGGGCAAGATACTGAACCCCGAATTGTGTGAATGTTAGTTTCTGTTTGAATGTGGGTGAATGCACTAGAAAGGCGCTATACAAGTACGGAGTTCATTTACATTAGGTACCGAGATGAGATCCTCAGACCCCTTGTGAGACCATATGCTGGTGCGGTTGGCCCTGGGTTCCTCCTAATGCAAGACAATGCCAGACCTCATGTGGCTGGAGTGTGTCAGCAGTTCCTGCAAGAGGAAGGCATTGATGCTATGGACCGGCCCACCCGTTCCCCAGACCTGAATCCAACTGAGCACATGTGGGACATCATGTCTCGCTCCATCCACCAACGCCACGTTGCACCACAGACTGTCCAGGAGTTGGCGGATGCTTTAGTCCAGGTCTGGGAGGAGATCCCTCAGGAGACCATCCGCCACCTCATCAGGAGCATGCCCAGGCGTTGTAGGGAGGTCATACAGGCACGTGGAGGCCACACACACTACTGAGCCTCATTCTGACTTGTTTTAAGGACATTACATCAAAGTTGGATCGGTCTGTAGTGTGGTTTTCCACTTTGATTTTGAGTGTGACTCCAAATCCAGACCTCCATGGGTTGATAAATTTGATTTCCATTGATAATTTTTGTGTGATTTTGTTGTCAGCACATTCAACTATGTAAAGAAAGGAGTATTTAATGAGATTATTTCATTCATTCAGATCTAGGATGTGTTATTTTAGTGTTCCCTTTATTTTTTTGAGCAGTGTAGTTTATGCAAACAGCCTCATGTGTACAGTGTGAGAGGAGCTTTTTGTGCAGTTTAGAGAAGAGAGAGAAGACAAAACCATCCATTTTAACTTGTTTCACCAAGATCTTGTGTCTCCAAACACCCAGTTGTTTGCTGCTGCAAGATATTCCCATATTTTACCCTAAACCAGATAACTTTATATTATAACGAGATATTTCTCTATAATTGATTAATCTGTTTGTTGTTTATGTTTGTACCCATTTTTAATGTTCACAAGAAATGCATATATTCATGAATTGTTACATTTCCTTAAGAAAAAAAGAGCTCTAAACAAAGATTATAGTGCTGACTGAATGTGAGGTGTCTGTCCAAGTAGTAGCTGTAACAGTTCTAGTATTTAATAAACCTCATTTAATTTAATTAAACCTCATAATAAACCATTTTTTTCCCTTTCTTTGGCAGTGAAAGTCAACTACACAATGTAGGAGAAAAGAACACAGGAGAAAGATTGAAAACACACATTTAGACCTACAATAAGTCATAATTACATCACCTGAGCTCCCTTCATGATCTTCTTTGCTTTTGCATTGAGGTAGAAGTCTCCCCACAGGGTTTTGAGCAGCACCTCTGCCTTAATACCCATTCTCTGGCTGTAGATGTGGGCAAACTGCTGGATGCTACAAAACACAAAATCAAACCCTTAGTCTGTACTTACATTTTTTTATGCAGGCTCGCTGACAACAGAAAAGCACTGCAAACCCTACTACAGTGTTTAGCTTATTTTTAACTGGACCAATGAGCAGTTATGAGTAAAGTGGAGCTTTCGCAACTTGTAAGAGACTTTAATATGACTTTGTAGATGTCTGGATCTCATCTTCCTCCTCCTCTACTTCAGAGGCTTGTCTTGGGTTGAGAGGAGAAGAAGACAGATGTCTCTGCTGGGACTTCATTGGTTTGTTTAGAGAGTAATCACAAGTACACAGCGCTAGAACTACATACAGAGGGGAGAACAAGTATTTGATACACTGCTGATTTTGCAGGTTTTCCTACTTACAAAGCATGTATAGGTCTGTACTTTTTTATCATAGGTACACTTCAACTGTGAGAGATGGAATCTAAAACAAATCCAGAAAATCACATTGTAGGATTTTTAAATAATTAATTTGCATTTTATTGCATGACATAAGTATTTGATCACCTACCAACCAGTAAGAATTCCAGCTCTCACAGACCTGTTAGTTCTTCTTTAAGAAGCCCTCCTGTTCTCCACTCATTACCTGTATTAACTGCACCTGTTTGAACTTGTTACCTGTATAAAAGACACCTGTCCACACACTCAAACAGATTCCAACCTCTCCACAATGGCCAAGACCAGAGAGCTGTGTAAGGACATCAGGAACAACCTCCTTCCCTCAGTAAGTGCACTGATGATGGGTTGTGGCTGGGTCTTCCAGCATGACAACGACCCGAAACACACAGCCGGGCAACTAAGGAAGAAGCATCTCAAGGTCCTGGAGTGGCCTAGCCAGTCTCCAGACCTGAACCCAATAGAAAATCTTTGTTGGGAGCTGAAAGTCCGTATTGCCCAGCGACAGTCCCGAAACCTGAAGGATCTCGAGAAGATCTGTATGGAGGAGTGGGCCAAAATCCCTGCTGCAGTGTGTGCAAACCTGGTCAAGAACTACAGGAAACGTATGATCTCTGTAATTGCAAACAAAGGTTTCTGTACCAAATGTTATTAAGTTCTGCTTTTCTGATGTATCAAATACTTATGTCATGCAATAAAATGCAAATTAATTATTTAAAAATCATACAATGTGATTTTCTGGATTTTTGTTTTAGATTCCGTCTCTCACAGTTGAAGTGTACCTATGATAAAAAGTACAGACCTCTACATGCTTTGTAAGTTGGAAAACCTGCAAAATCAGCAGTGTATCAAATACTTGTTCTCCCCACTGTAGGTCTTCACATCACACTAAAACATCAGCAGCCTCCAGTGAAAATGCTTTCTGAGGTTTTGAAGCCAGCGTCAACATCTAAGGATCTTTCCTTCCACTTAGACCCTTCACACCGCGCATACCACTGACCCTAACCCTATGATGCAGCTTCAAAGGATCCAGCCTCACCTGAAACCCCATCCATCTATGGCACTGGCAAAGACCACATTTCCTTGGTCAGGAGAAAAGTAGAGTTGGGAGTCGTCAGCTTCCTCCAGTCCGGTACTCCAGTCAAACACCTGATCTCCGCTCAGCGTCTCGCTTTCTTTATCCTCCTCCTTCTCTTTCTCTGCTCGCTCTTCCAGCACTTTGGATGTGAACAAACTCCCTGTCACTGCGTTCACCTATAAGGAAGAGCACACACACCATCGCTTAGTTTCAGTGGTATACAATATGAGTTCATGATGATTCAACACAAAAAGTACAATCTCACTGAAGGTTTCTGTGTAGCACAGCAACGTAGCTGAGTGTGTTACAGAGGACCTGTATTAAAGTAGACTTATTGAGGCCTGTGTCGGCTGGGCTCACCTGTTCCAGGATCTTCTGCAGGTGTGTGTAAGCTTCCTGAGAGGTGAGTTTCAGCTCCATGATGAGTCGGTCTATCTTATTGATGACCAGAACAGGCCTGATGTTCTCCAGCCACGCCTGACGCAGCACAGCCTGGGTCTACACACAATACATACAAGACAAAATCCCATTTTTATGCACGCCATAAATATGGTAGAAGAGTTACATGACTGATCAACCATACCAAAAATGTATTCCAATATTTAATATAGCATTTATTTTTTTCCTGCAGAAAATGTATTTAAGTGTTTATGCAAAAACATTGTGATAATAGATATAATAGATAATGGATAATAGATATATTAAAAATATGCATTTTTAAATAATTTTACTTCAAATGTTTCAGATTCTGAAAATGATTTTAAACTTTCTTTGAATATTAAATACAGCTAAAAAGCTTTGTTTTACTTCTCTGTCAGTTATATATGAAGCTACACCTGAACCTGTGACACCTGTGAAATTTGGTAGAGATATGAGCATGTACAGTGAAGTTATAACAACATCCTGTTTCATGGAGAGTCATCGATATTTGACGCCACGCCACAGGCACGCCCTTTGACGAAAACTCTCAGATAGCACAACTTTTGATCGTCAATGCCTTAATACTGCACAGCAAAAATTTGAAGTCAATCCAATTAGTTGCCTAGGAAGAGTTCATTAACGGACATACCCTGTGAAACTGCAAAAATGAACATAAAATTTAAAATGGCCGACTTCCTGTTTCTTTTAGGGCATTGCTCCATGAGGTTTTTTTGTAGGGCTGGACATGATTTATCTGCCAAAAATGATCAGAAACTATACCCGGGGCTGCAACTTAGGGAGCGCTAGCAAGCCATTTTGCCACGCCAATGCACAAAAACATGACACATACATTTCCATGGGCCTTGAATTTTGGGCAAAGTGTTGTGATTTTTCAAGCATGTTTAGGCTACAAAAAATGTATGTAATCTACAGAAAGAAGAAAAAGAATTTGTTCAGTTTCAATAGGGTCACCGCATGTTTCATGCTCTGGCTCTAAATAGGGATCTTTGATGCTGGCAGGTAGGGTTGGGCAATATGGCCAAAAATATTATCACAATAAAAACATTTCATATAATTTGATTTTGATAATTATCACGATATATGTATATTTCTTTCGAGTTCAAAAGCTAATGTAAAATTGAAGAAAACAGATGGTTAATTATTTGGTTAAACTTTTCTTTATGGTCAGAATGTGACAAACACTTGATGCCAAACAGTGGGTCACTTAGCAAATGTGAGGTAGAACAATCAAAACTATTATGATAAAATCTTTTTCAACAACTATGATTAATAAATCTATTTTCAGTCCCTTTTCCTCAACAAAATAAATAATTTACTAGAAAAATTAAGTGCAAATTTGTTTGTGATTCAACTGAATTAAACCAAATATTTATTGACGATATATTGAACATTTATTGCATTGATAGAGGAAAATTATATTGCAATAATTATCTTTATTGTTTTATTACCCAGCCCCACTGGTAGGTGGATTTTGTTGTTTTTAGAAATAAACAGGCCATTTGCTATACCTATAGGAGAATGGTCATCATTCTTTTCTCTAATAATCTCTCTAATGTGCAAGAAAGTTAAACATGTAAAATAAAGCATCATCTAATTGTTGTTTAACTTACAATATATAGTTTTGAAGTGTTTTACAGCACTTATAAATCAAATATGTAGTAGATAAGTAAGTTTTTTTGACCAATGATGCCAAGCCGGGCACTTCCTGCTGTTAGGGCTACCTTTAAACATCCAATAATCATGGTCCAGGTACTGCTCTGGTGTGAAAGCTGAATGCATTTTATGCCCTTCCACCAATCTGAACTCTGGTTACTCAGGGCCCTGATACACTATGCACTAACATTATTCACTAACATTGCTCATCCCTTTTTGCAGTGTGTCCGAGACTGTTACCACTAAGTGGCTTTTCTAAGCTTCCCCCTGCATCTCACCTTCTTCTTTTTTGCGAATAGAGAGGGCTCAGTTGCCATCCCATGACCTAAGCATGAAACTGTTGTCATGCTGTCACATGACAACAGGTGGTTAAACAGTATATGGGGCGAGAGGGTAACCTCCTTGATCAGATCATAGGGGTTTGATCTCCTCCTCAAAAAAGACCACTCACTTCACAGGTCATGTGACAACTCGTGTGCCCGCCTCATTCACTAATGAAGTTCTGAAAAGCTAATAAACGGACCTTTATGCTTAGATTATCTTGTTCTACATACTGTTCCCAAAGTTCCAAAGAACTAACATCCATGCTCAAATCATTGGTCCTGTGAAAGTGGGGGGCTATGCAAAGTTCTTACACTGTTCACCTAGTTGATGTGAACACCCTCAAATTAAATCTGACAGTCAGAACTTTAACATCAATGTTTCATTTTAATTACCGCATCAAATCCAATGTAATGAGACAAAACTAAGTCCAAATACTTACAGACAGCAGACTACAAAGTCTCATCTTTCTGAACAAACAGCTTCCTGAATGAGACAAAGTCTAAAACAGTGATGTTTACCTGTGGACACACTCCCTCCACAGCATCAACTATTACAATGGCACCGTCACACAGCCTGACAGCAGTGGAAACTTCCGAGGAGAAGTCGACGTGACCAGGAGAGTCGATCAGATTTAGTAAGTACTCGTGATCTCCTGAGGAGACAAAAGTGGATAGAAACACTATTCAGAGTTTTCTCCTCAAAAACCCTTGTTTAGATTGGAGAGAATTTCTTGGCTTTTTACACTCACGTCAAACTCCAGTTCAATAATACTGGAGCTCAGATGAGCCAACTAAGATTCATTCATTATTTATTTTATTCATTACAGACAGTAGTGTTGAAGCTATATGAGTCAAAGCTTTGTAGCTTAACACCACTATACTAATGAAAGTGTGATCTTTCACATAAGACAGAGCATAATAAAGACAGTCATCAACTAAGGATCATACTGAGCAATAGTATATACAGTGTATTCACCATCAAACAATTAAAGGTACTTTTTGTTTGTTTATGGTATATTGTGTGAATTGCTGGACAAATGAAGGCGACTTGCCATCATAGTGGCCTTACCATTTCTGTAATGCAGAGAGATGGCACTGGACTTCATGGTGATTCCTCTGATCTGTTCATCCTCCCTGCTGTCCAGATACCTCAGCTGGTAGTTTAACACATAACAAATAAGCACAAATAATGACAAAGAACTAAAACTGGAATCTGTATAGGTCATACAGCATGGCTGTCAAAAAGGTCTCTGTAGCAACTTACTTACCTTCCCAGCCAGTCGACTTGATATGATACCATTACTTGCCACTAAGCAGTCAGCCAGAGTAGTTTTGCCTGCAAAGACGTAGATTGAGATAGAGGTAGACAGGCGTCCTGTAGATGTCACTACCTTACAGCATACACTGAACATTTGCCTGTAATTTTATTTATTCATTTTACTATTTTTGACATTTTATATACTAAACAATTAATCTATGAATTGAACATATAATTGAAATTAATCATTAGTATTAACCATTAGTTGCAGCCCTAAAATTCTTTAGCCCAGGTTTGTCCCATGCTCTAAATAAGCTATGAAAATAGTAACATATTAACCAAAATTCTCAGCTGGGGATATCACACAGATCCAATCTCTAATTGAATAAAAAAATTTACAATTTTTACCAAAATCTGCCAAAGCAAACCATTTTTACTTTACACCTAATTAAAGTAGTTCTTGTTGAGAAGTATAGGACTAGTGGTCACTCTGTTCCCTCCCAAACCATGCAGGACAAAACAACTTTTTTTGTCTTAAATACTGATATTGTGCTCCAAAACAGTAAAAAGGACTGCTTTTGTTAAAGGGTCCTAGATCTTTTAAAATAGCCTACCATATGTAGATAGTGCTGATCTGGCAACTGTCAATTCAAGTTATTAATTGTTGACATTGTATGTAACTAAATGCTGTTAGAAATGCCGAATTTAAAAATGTAAAATAACGTACACTTAGTGGCTTCACTAAGTGTCTACGTCTTCAGTATTTTTGAGCACAATCAGTAAATACAGGTGCTGGTGATATAATTAGGATATCATCAAAAAGTTGATTTATTTCAGTAATTCCATTCAAAAAGTGAAACTTGTATAATGTATACATTCATTCCACACAGACTGATATGTTTCAAGTGTTCATTCCTTTTAATTTTGATGATTATAACTGACAACTAATGAAAACCCCAAAATCAGGATCTCAGAAAATTAGAATATTGTGAAAAGGTTCAATATTGAAGACACCTGGTGCCACACTCTAATCAGCTAATTAACTCAAAACACCTGCAAAGGCCTTCAAATGGTCTCTCAGTCTAGTTCTGTAGGCTACACAATCATGGGGAAGACTGCTGACTTGACAGCTGTCCAAAAGACGACCATTGACACCTTGCGCAAGGAGGGCAAGACACAAAAGGTCATTGCTAAAGAGGCTGGCTGTTCACAGAGCTCTGTGTCCAAGCACATTAATAGAGAGGCGAAGGGAAGGAAAAGATGTGGTAGAAAAAAATGTACAAGCAATAGGGATAACCACACCCTGGAGAGGATTGTCAAACAAAACCCATTCAAAAATGTTGGGGAGATTCACAAAGAGTGGACTGCAGCTGGAGTCAGTGCTTCAAGAACCACCACGCACAGACGTATGCAAGACATGGGTTTCAGCTGTCGCATTCCTTGTGTCAAGCCACTCTTGAACAAGACACAGCGTCAGAAGCGTCTCGCCTGGGCTAAAGACAAAAAGGACTGGACTGCTGCTGAGTGGTCCAAAGTTATGTTCTCTGATGATGGAGAGGCAAAGAATCCACGTTGCTTGAAGTCCAGTGTAAAGTTTCCACAGTCAGTGATTGTTTGGGATGCCATGTCATCTGCTGATGTTGGTCCACTCTGTTTTCTGAGGTCCAAGGTCAACGCAGCCATCTACCAGGAAGTTTTAGAGCACTTCATGCTTCCTGCTGCTGACCAACTTTATGGAGATGCAGATTTCATTTTCCAACAGGATTTGGCACCTGCACACAGTGCCAAAGCTACCAGGACCTGGTTTAAGGACCATGGTATCCCTGTTCTTAACTGGTCAGCAAACTGGCCTGACCTTAACCCTATAGAAAATCTATGGGGTATTGTGAAGAGGAAGATGCGATACGCCAGACCCAACAATGCAGAAGAGCTGAAGGCCACTATCAGAGCAACCTGGGCTCTCATAACACCTGAGCAGTGCCACAGACTGATGGACTCCATGCCACGCCGCATTGCTGCAGTAATTCAGGCAAAAGGAGCCCCAACTAAGTGTGGAGTGCTGTACATGCTCATACTTTTCAGTTGGACAACATTTCTAAAAATCCTTTTTTTGTATTGGTCTTAAGTAATATTCAGATTTTTGGAGATACTGAATTTGGGATTTTCATTAGTTGTCCGTTTTAATCTTCACAATTAAATGAAATAAACATTTGAAATATCAGTCTGTGTGTAATGAATGAAGAATAATATAATTAAAAATAATAATATTCAAGTTTCACTTTTTGAATGGAATTACTGAAATAAATCAACTTTTTGATGATATTCTAATAATATGACCAGCACCTGTATTAAGTTGATGAAATTTTAAATGGAATTTGGTTTAAGGTTAGCATCTGTACAGACACACAATCAGGGCTCGTCTCTGCGTCAATAATGTTTAATGTCAGCGTCCCGACTCACCGTGGTCAACATGTGCCAGAATACACAGGTTTCTGATGTTGGCAGGGTTTCTCTGCAGTGCAATGATCTTTTCCAAGCTGGAGAGTCCCATGGCGAGCACCTAAAACAAATGACAACACTCAACGTAACGTTACGCTAGTCACCTGCTTCAACCTGCTGATTTGTTACTTATGACCATAAAGACCATGAAGTGACACTGACGTGATAGTGTGGAATAATAGTACAATGACACTGTTATGTTACATGTTATGTTACAGTGCAGGTCAGGCTTTGCTTGCTTTAACGTTACTGGCTAACGTTAAGGTTAAAGCTAATAACGTTAGCGTCGGCAGAGCGGTCTGTCAGGACGATAAGGTTTAAACAGTGAGTGGACTCAAAACACGGACTTTAACGTAAGAGTGCAGTCAACATAAAAGGGTAAAACTAGACTGGACATGGAGTAACGTGCCTGCGAATTGCAGCGTTAACGGGTAATCTCTGCTAACACTGTGGCTATCCTAATCTAAATCTCTCACAGAAACAAGAATCAACATGGCTTCTAAAACCTCCACACGACACCGCTAGCATGTGCTACGCTGCCATGTAGACTTAAAAACAACATTATTGTGAAAGTAAGCACACATTTCACAGACATGTGGACATTCTTAACTCACGTTGTTGTCCCGGAAGTTGATGAAGCACGTTAACCACACCCATTTGCTAACATTGGTGCTGCATTCAGGGCACATATTAAAAACGGGCCACAAGGCGACAGCTTGTTCTTGACAGATACAACTAGATAAGACACATTTATGTGTAATTCATTCACAACACCTTTTAATTCAGCGTACAGTTTGTAAATAGAAACCTGGTGCTATTAACAAACTATGCATTCGCTGACAAAAGCGTTTCTTTTTTTTTTACACGCAGCTATGGATGCACGGTGGTTGCTAGGTTACCAAATGGGAGAAAGTGTTTAAAAAGTTGTGGAAATCTGTGTGATGTTGGTGTTTGATACCATTAAAAAGTATTAATCAGTTCCATACTCAACATAATGGCTGAGGTGGAGGCTCCTGCTTTGGAGCCACCTTGTTGTTTATTATCTCCTGGCACAAACTGAGTCAATATTTTTACTGTGTCAAAAACATAGAAAGTACATGAAATGTTTGGCTTCTGCCACAAAAAGTAACATATTTCTGCTTTATATTTTTTCCCCTCTTCATTCCTGTAAATTATGTTATTGAAGAATGTGGTATCGCATGCTGTATGCAACCATTGATAAGTGCTTGTAAATACATATTATATAGCATAATCTTAAGGAGTCCAATAGTTTGGAACCACCACTTTATAGTGTCCTAAAAGCAAAAAGTCACTTTTTCACTAGAGAACTAAGAGGTGATATCCAATAATCATATAATACAGTAATGCAGCTTTGTCATTTGCTTTATGCTGCATCTATTCACTTTTTCATGCACTGTTGAGTAATCTTTTATACAGTGTACACTCCCATCTCCCATCAACCCTTTACGCAGGATAAGCGCTTGACGATGGATGGTTGGACACTCCCACTCACAGGGACTTCTAAAACACAAAACATCTGAAGTATCTGTCACAAAGCAACATAACATGTCTCCTCCCCAAGCTCAAAGAATGAAATCTGCCTGCGCAAGACACTGCACCCCAAATAGCCCCCGATGGCTGGTCCATCGGTGTGTCAGTGTGTGTGAATTAGTTTCTGTTTCTGGTGAGCAGCTGGCACCTTAGCCTCTGCATCCATCCAGTAGAACTCATCAGAAATGTCTGTTTCTATGTGGTGTACCTGACTGATGTAACTACACATTTAGATCTTTGACTTAATTCTTCCTCACAAAGCGTCCACAATGTTTAGACTATCAGTTGTTTTAATATGTTATGTCATTTAGGTTTGTAAACATCAACAGATGTTTTGCACTGTGCATGATGAATATCATCACACTCTGAGGTAGGCTCTATTTTTATTGTTGCAAGATTTTATCCCATATTTTTCTTGGTACCTGTCTCCTGCAACCAAGCCTTCCTGATGCTTTCCTGTGATGTTTTGTATGGTATTCCATAGTGTTTGTCTGTGTTGATCATGTTTTCAAACATAAGCAGCACTTGTGACACCATAAAGTTTTCCTCCTGATAGTAACTATGATGTTTTATAGCACATTGTCATTTTGGTTTGTTGATCTGACGTACAGGAAGAGGTGGGGTGGGGATTTGTGCCAATGAATCAGAATGTATGGAATGTATTTTCTTCACTTCTGTGGGAGCTAGGCAAGGAGTTTCCCTCTGGTTTCAGTCTGTACGTTAAGCTATGCTTAAAATGTCCCGGACCTACCTCGGTGCTGTAAACAGAGAGATTAAAATGATATTATTCATTGGCTCTGACTTTGAGTAAAACAACAATTTCCCATAATGTCAGAATTTACTTTTAAACATGTAAAAATACTCTAAATAATAATGTCCAGCGTTGTTTTGTCAAAAAAAAAAAACTACTAAAAAGCTTAGCTACCCCCTCACCCGAAATTCTAGAATATGTGAATATACACAGATACAGGATACTGGAAACAGTGGTTTGAGAAAAAAAAAACCTCAAGGTCCACTTACTAGCATAACATTGCCAAGCGCCATGTGCTAAGGAAGACTATGAGATGTCGGTGAAGGCTCAGGAAAAAAAGCAAGTACACCTTGAGTTAAGATTTGTTTTGATACACAAATACATGTATATTTTATTTTAAAATTTGAACCACTTGACAC
Source organism: Micropterus salmoides (assembly GCF_014851395.1). Classification (NCBI taxonomy): domain Eukaryota; kingdom Metazoa; phylum Chordata; class Actinopteri; order Centrarchiformes; family Centrarchidae; genus Micropterus; species Micropterus salmoides. The sequence goes on along the minus strand of NW_024044348.1, from coordinate 37,831,280 downwards.
AAGCAGTAAACTTCAGCTCTAGATCCACATCATGCTTGTGTGATTTACATTTTAGGTGATGATGGGTTAGTTGTACTGTCATAAAATCATGCTTGTGCATGCTTGTTTCAAACTTTTACAATTTTAGGAAACCCTTATCATTTACCTTTAGAGCCAGAGCAAAGTTGTTTGAGGGTCAAGGTACCTGGAAGGTAAAAACTAGGTCCACATTTATGAAGTGATCAAACTGTCTTTATTCTTTTGTGTTATCTATAGCACGTTAATGATTTGTTGTACTACCTCATGTTCTCTCAGTCAAGCTGCAAAACCACACACAGTGTAATGTCACCACTGTTTCAGTAGCCAGGGAAAAACACTGAAGAACGCTTGTTGCCTGGCGGCATTTCACAATGGAGCTACAAAACATTGGAGATTGCGCTTAAACACATGCAAATAAAACCAAGCGAGTGGTAGTAAACATACCACCCAGTCTACAAATACACATGCTTTATATTTTAAAAAGACACCATAACCATGAATGAGTAAGAAAATAAAAGTCTCACACAATCTACATACACCCAATATACGATATTGCACTTAGAACACACAGTATATACAAGACATTTTAAAATGCAGCACATCGGTATGATAACCAACACAAAGGTAACATGAATAGACCCTTCAGTCAAAATCAGTGGTGTGCTGGTGCCTCTCATTCCAGCGCCGGCTGTCCTTCATTTGTAATATCAAAATTATTTTTACAAAACCTTTTGTACTGCCATGGTTGAGAATCATAGAGTGATGCTTTCACAACCGAACCTCCACCAATGGCAGCAGCTCTTTCCTCATCAGTGACATGTATTGTAACTACAATCACAACCCAGTACCTTCACACAAGTCAATGGTCTTTAAGTTAATTTCAATCCCAAATTCTGTTTTATAAACACATACATGACCTGACATTGCTATTATATATTACACACAAGACCTCCACTGCTGCATTCTCTCCACATAAGGGTTTCACCAGCCCAGTATCCCCAGGAATTATGTTCATACTGGATGATTCTGCTGCACATAATTGTGCCCACGTTCAGTGCCAATGCAAGAAGCATTCTGTCCTTTAATGTAGTTAAGTAAGGGTGTTGTAGTGGGGGTGGTGGATAGACGTGTAGCAGATCTGACTTTCATGCAGTTTGTGACCCTAACCCCTAACTCCAATACCTTATATATACACCTTATAATACCTTATCCTTCCAATCTTCATGGTAACGGCTAATCCCTCCCTGGGACACCTTTGATTCTATCCCCTTGACCATCATCTTAAACATCTTCCTCACAAAACATCTTTGCACCTTTGGATCTTGGATTGTTTTTTTGGCCCTTAATCCCTTGACCGCTGCTTTTGCACTGTCTCCAGGATTCTCCTAATGTCTGGGTTCTCCTTCTCCTCTCTCTCTCTCTTCTCTACTTCCCTGCCACTTTGGGGCTCCTCCTGGCTGAATGAGGGTTCACACGGTGTGCGGACTCTTGAGTGACATGTGCTGACCTGTGCCTTCGCTTCCTATTCCAAACTTCCTTGTCAATGGAGACTAACCTAACCCTAACCCTAACCCTGAGGCAGCCATGATCTTTCCCAAACCTTAATCAGGTATTTAAGTTGCTTATCCTTTAACTGATAACCACTATTTTCCCCTAACCTGACCAGCCTGTAACTGCCTCACAAATAGAGTAGAAATAGATCATTTCAAAAACATCGGCACTGCACACTATCTGGAGTTTTGCTGAATCGGCCAAATCAATATTTTGAAGGCCAATACAATATTCTAGACTGAAGTCACCAACAGTGGGTTTTGTGCTGATGTTTTGTGTCAGTATTTTTTAATCTTGATCATTTTCATGTCAAAGAAGAACAAGAATTCAGTACTACCAAACCTTTACACTTATTAGGATGGAAAAGCCTTCGAACAAGGACATGGGACGTGACAAGGGGACACTAAAACACGTGGGACACTGGAACTCACACTAAAGAAATTCTCAGGGTTAGCAGCTTGTTAAAGCAAGATGACATACTGTACTTATTTAATGGTAGGGAAAGTAAACAATACATTAAAGAACAGTTTCGGGTATTACAACTTATTTTTGCACCATCATTTCTATCACTGAAAATAACACTTTCAGTGTAATGGTCAAAACTATGAAAATTACTTAAGTTATAATAAAGCGGAACTTCCCTTTAATATTTTTAGATAAATCACTTTTGAACAATTACACAAATAAATAAAGAAACAATTAAAGAAAGAAAAGTATGACTGCATGTCTAGGCTGATCTGATGAACCTCACTTATATCAGCAGTGGATGGCATGACTGGCTGATATCTCAAATCTGATAAAGTATGAGGTATGCGCTCTACCATAAACAACATCATTATATTCTGTTTTGGCCTGGCAGCCTATTTTAAATGTCCCTTGAAACTAAACGTTCAGTTTTTTGCAGGTAAGTCAAAAAAATTCCTTTTGATCCACACAGTGAACACTTCGTTTTGGGAGGTTGGGTCCAAATCAGAAAATAAAGCCCCCTCATACTTCCAGCCTTTTGAGGCTGCGTTCAGTTTCCTTTTAGGAAGTGAAATAATTGGACAGAAGCTTGCCCAGCTTACATATATGCATCTATGCATCCACTCACAAATAATGTCCTTTCAGTCGTCGCTCAGTCATTCATCTCATGTAGTCCATCTATTTAACAAAAAGTAGTGGGGTTATAACTGTAACACTGCCACTAGGTGGAGTCATTGCCCTGTAAACATGACCCACAGCAACTCTGTTTGTACGGATCCAGGTGGCACAGCTTCAGTCTCTTCACCACACTACAGTACTGGTTTGTGTCCCTGCATTCACCTGCATGGGAATAAAAGCACTCCACTCAGCAAAGAATAAAAGCATTTCATCGTTGTCAGTAATCATATTGTTGTATATTGTTGTTGTATTTTACAGCTCCCTTAGTTTGTCAAACATTAGAAAAAATATGATATTTTCATTGTCATTTCCTTTTCTTCTTGGAATGGACTGTATAATTTAGGACTTATTAAAGGCAAGTGTTATTGATATTAAGGAGGTAACTGAGTGCCCTGGATGCAACCATGGTTTTCCTTCTGCTTCCCCCAGATGAACTGCTCATTGGACCAGCCAGTGGTGAAAGGTAATTAAGTACATTTGCTCAAGTAGTGGTATGGTAACTGGACTTGATATTTGTACTCGAGTACATTTCAGAGGCAATCTAGGTGTATATAAGGTAATTAGAATTAGCTCCACATCGACTTGCTATAACATTAAAAGATGTTGCTTCATGTTGATGTAGGATTTGATCCAAGAGTAAAATATAAACAACAATGTTATATACTTTTAGGATGTGCCAGCCTGGGGCGCTGAAACCATCATCTAAGTCAATGCTACAGAAAAAACATTGGTAAACCCTGGTGCTGATAGTGGTTTCAGAATGTGCAACAAAACAAGATTAACTTCATGGGGTTTGCAAAGAAAACTTGATTTTCCCTCTTGTTTTTTCTTGTGGAACACTCACAACATTAAGCTCTGTTAACTAAGCAATTTAGCAGCCATGTTCTTTAATCCACTGTTGAATAATATTGATCGCTTATAATCAAAATGGTGTGCTGTAAGTCAATGAGTATGTATATCATTTAGAATTGTGATAGTGATATTGTTATATGTATTAAATATTCACTTTCTAGTGTTTCTATAGCTATTAGGGGTCATCTTAGTTGGGGGTCCAAGGCAGTTGCCTACCTTGGCTGATGGTAATCTACCCCAGTTATACAGAAAATAGAGACAGATGAATTGGAACACTTCCAATTAATACATTCTAATGAATTGGTAGTGTAACATATAAAGCTTTTTTAGTTTGCAGATAGCAAGTCAGCCAAACATGCAAAAGTTTCCTGTAATAAATTCTTATTTACTTGTGTTTAATGAATATCAGTCAGTAAGATTTTAGCATTTATTTTTTTCTTACAGCTTTTTTAAGTGTACACTATTCACTAATAAACTAATGGCTATATACTTTCTTCAACAATAAAAATATCAATATCAATATCTCAAAAGCTATGGGTAAAGGGGCATACTGCTGCTGACTGCTGCTCCTTGTAATGGTATCACAGACACACGTACAAAGACTTACTCCCACAGATGGTAATGTTGCAGTACTGCCAGGTGGAGGGCCGTTGGAGCCAGGCACAGTGCTGGTCAGCTAGAGTCCTGCCACTCCTGCGGTGAACACAGTCCACCTTGCGGGACTGAAAGCCGCTGCCACAGACCACCGTGCAGGCCCGCCACGCACCGGGACGCCAATGGACGTCACACAGGTCCGAGGAACAGTTGCGTACTGACGCAGGCCTGAAAGAGAGCAGTTTTAGTTTTGTCTTGCTACACATTCAGTCATTCAGTCTACTTTCCGTAGATTCTGAGAGGCATTAATTCAACTCTATGTTTAAAGCTGGTTGTCTTGAACTGTGTTACTAATATTTTTCCCCCTCATGTTTATAAATGGGGTGGTTTATGGTTAGGCTGCATAAGATTTCACAGGTGCACCTAACAAAGTGGCCTGCATATAACACAGTAATTCCTACATGTATGCACAGTTCTACAGAGTTACAGAGTAATTTGATTACCAGCTTTGTGAGAATGTAGACCTGATATACAGTAATAGTATTTTCATTGTGTTTGAGTGTATGTGTATACCTGTCCCTCAGATCACAGTCTGTGTATGAGGAGCCATTGGCATGTTGGCAGATGACAGATCTCTTCTGTACACTGGTGGTGGAGCCTACACACCTCCCTGAACACTGAAATTGATCAACACAGAGTTTACACTTAACCATACAATTTCTACAGTATGTCACATGAACAAATGTTTAATTCAGTGTTTGAATGTACCTTTCCCCATGGACTGGTTATCCAGGTTGGACAGTTATTGGCGGTGCACTGCTCTGTGTCTGTGGGCTGGCTCATCCTCTTGCAGCCAGCCGCTGTCAGGGTCCTCACTATACCTCTGGCATCCAGCTGCTGACAGGAGACCTGCCTCTGTTTCCAGCCACTGCCACACGAGGCCGAGCACTTTGACCACTTTGACACCGACCATCTGAAATGATGATATGAAGCATTTTACGTTGTAAAATGGGAGGTCTCTGCTTATGAATAATAAAAGAAACAATGATATGCAACCACTCATTTCCAAAAACAACTGTTAATCATACCTACTTCACACTAGACAGGTTGTAAGGCAGGAGTAGAAGTAACACATTTAGTCTTGTTACTGTAACTGTCACAATCCTATCCTGAGTTTCTCTGTGAGTGTATTTATTTGTCAGTTTTCTATCTGTCATTAAGGTCTGTGTTACGGTGTTCTGTCCTGTCTTGTTCAGTCTGCCCAGTGTTAGTTTCTTTACTGTTACCTGTCTTTTGGTTTTGATCTGTGCTTGCCTTAGTTCCTGTCTTACTCTGTAATTGTCTGGTGTTCTGTCTAATCCTAGTTTCAGTTCTGCCTTGCCCAGTTAATGTTGTTTTCTACTCCCTGCCTCTGTGTTCTAGTTCTGTGTTCTTGTTTAGGTTTTATCTCTTATGATCCTTGTGTTTTAGTTGGTGGGTGTTTGTCTGTTTACATGGGTTTCTGTCCTTGTCTGGTATATGTAACATGTGTTCTGTCTGTTCCTCCCAGTAATCCCTCGGCCTGCCTGTCTCTCTGCTTCCCCTGCTGTTTCTCTGCCTGCCTGTCCTTTACCCTCCCTTAAGTTTCAAAGAGCAGCACAATTAAATCATTTTATCCCCATTCAAGTTAGCAGCGGGCTAGACCGGAAGTTAGCCCGCTCGGGTGGCAGAAGTCTCTGGTGTGCACATATTCATCCTGGGTGATTGTTTTACAGCGGGATGTGCTTTTTTGGCTTCCTGCGCTACTGACCAACTTTCATAGGAAAGATAAGAGCCCCATCTCCAATCCTGTATCCATTTCTTCTTTATACATCCAGGGACCAAATCCTGGAGGGGATCATACGTGTGTATGTCCGCAGCTAATCTCGCATACTGGACCCATCAGCCTCATATGTTCTGTGCACATTTATGACTGTACGCCTATCGTAAAGCTTAGACTTCTGTCTTTTCAGCAGTATTTGCCATTTTAAGATATGTGTTACGGCAAAGCAAATGGCATATCTTAAATTCAGAAGATTTGACTTATCGTCTCGTTTATTGTTTTCTTATTAAGTTTCTACAGTTCAGCAAACCCAGGACGCTCAGTTATAATAGCATCGAACTATTCTATGCATCTTAAAGATTACTGAGGCTATACTATACAAAGACTTTATTTAAAACTTTGGATACATATACTGTATAAGAGAACTCACACTCTATTATGCTATACAAAAACACTTTCTCCCCTTCATTCCATGCACTGAACACACAGCCTGCCCTGCACTCCCCATTGATGACTACATCCTTGGCTATGTGTGTGGCTCTTATCTTGATGTGGACAGTAAAAGGTCAGCAACAAAGCCTGGTATTACAGTGTGCTTGGTGATAGCCTGAAAATACAGACTATGCAGTATCCCAGAGAAAGCTACCTCCCGCTGTGAGTCAGACGATAAGACAGTGCTTTTCACAAACCAAACTCCATCCACAATCCACACTGTCAATACTCTGCAACCTCTCCCTCTTCAAACGTCTCATGGTTCTACAATAATAATAAAAAATGTAACTGACAATTTAGTGTTCTTGTGCCTGAGTACCACAGTGCTTCGAGCTAATAGTGTGTAATGTGTGTTGCATTAGTGAGTGAAGCTGACACTGTGAAGGGAAGCGGGGTGGGGGTGGGGGGGCTGACTGTTGGGCAAAGGCGGGCTGGCAGAGCTGGAAACAGCAGGGGGCTGAGGCTGAGAAGATTCTGCTGAAAGTTACACTTCTGTTGTGACCTCGCTGCTCTTCGTGAATTCATTAGCAGCCTACCCTCTCTGTGTTTAAAGTCATTAAAGTCAGTGAGTAAAAGAGTTTTTCCCAAGTATGTAGACTTGCAAAATGTAAATCAGTCACTGTAATGCAATTCTGTTTGATTGCATCTTTATTGTATATTCTGTGCACACATGCTAGCTTTAGCCTGGCTGGCACCTTGACCTAACAGATATCAATACACCATATCCCAAATGAAATATCTGCTGAATATGGGAATTTACTAAATAAAAATGTTTGATTCGGTTTGTCATATCAAGGACATATGCACAATAATACCATTTGAAAATACTGTAAGAGAAGTCAGTCTTGCTGCTTGTATGATAAATGAACTGAGACCTGCTGACACAATAGTGCCCCAGCGTTTTCCCTTGTGTTTCCTTATGTTTCCGCCTTCCCTTGGTGCCATTCCTCATCCGCCATCATCCAACCCCTTAAACGAAGCTTGAGGAGATGAGGACGAGGAGAGAGGCTTCTGGAGGAGCTTAGAGTGAGAAAACGCAGGTGTGTCCTCCGCACAAATCTTTTATTAGTGGTGTGAAATATAACCTAAATGCAGCGCCTCCACATGTGTACAGATAATATAAAAAAAACATTACATAGTAATGTTACATAGTAAGATGCAATAGAATGTGATAGACTTTAGAATATATGGGATAATTGAATTGATTATTATTTAATTTGAAAGTGTTCAAAGCAGCAGTTTGTTTGTTATTTTACAATATAATCCACATTCCATTTTATGTGGTCAACATTAAAAACATAGTAATGTGTAGATGTGGAACTGTTACACATCTAAATGAATAAAGAAATATTGTATATAAGAATTTTATAAGGTCAAAAGAGATATTCATATTTTTCTCTCTCTCTCTGAAAGATACTGTAAGGTTTTGAAATAGTTCTTAAATTAGGGGTTCTGTGGACATTCGTGCTAGTTGGTTTAGGGCATTCAGCTCTGCAGCACGTTATAAGTAAGTGACGTCGCTTTAGACTGATGCTATGGAAACAAGGATTTCTCTTTTGGCGGCTTCATCTTCTCTGTCCTGGCGTCTCTGGTTTCTCATTTCTCTATTCTGTGCCTCCTGGTCTCCTCACTCCTCCATCCTCCTACCTGTGTAAGATGGTCTCAGCGCGCCATCTTGGAGGAGGTCTTAATTCCTACAATACATCTCGAGGAGAGAGGAGGCTTGTCAGAGGAGCTATGGGCTGGGAAGCACCGGCCTTTTTGGCACCCAGGATGTATAAAAGAGGCATGTCAGGACTCTACAGTGTTCCTTATGTATTCATAAATTGTATTAGTTAGGCCTATTTAAGATGCACGATCAAACTTTCTGCCCTTCACCGTTTGTTTAGCGCCTAGTAAGGAACTGCTCTATCCACATTCCTTAATGACATTTCACCTTGATATTACTGATCTGATTAATTGCGGATGAAAGCGGCCACTGCCCTCTAACAATAAAAGGGTGTGCATGGTCTGAAACATTTACATTTACTCATTTATCTGACGCTTTTATCCAAAGTCACCTACAATTGCTATATATGTCAGAGGTCGCACACCTCTGGAGCAAAGAGGGGTTAAGTGTCTTGCTCAGGGACACAATAGTGTCTCACAATGGATTTGAACCCAGGTCTCTCACACCACCACAAGGCTTGTGTAAGTGGTACGTGTCAAAGCAACATCTACATGAATGGCAGGAACCAAGATTTTCCAGCAGAACGTAGCCCAAAGCATCACACTGCCTCTGCTGGCCTGCTTTCTCCCCATAGTACATTCTGATGCCACATATTCCCCAGGTAAGCGATGCACATGCACCTGGCCTCCACATGGTATAAATGAAAATGTGATCCATCAGACAAGGCCAACTTCTATTGCTCCATGGTCCAGTTCTCAAGCTCACGTGCCCATTGTACGCTCTATTGGCAGTGAAAAGGAAGGAGTCAGCATGAGCACCCTGACTGATCTGTGACTGTGAAGCCCCAGATGCAACAAACTGCGATGCACTGTGTGTTCTGACACCTTTCTATCAGAACCAGCATTAACTTATTCAGTAATTTGACCTTCAGTAGCTCGTCTGTTGGATCGGACCAGGTGGGCCAACCTTTGCTCCCCCACATGCATTAATGAGTCTTGACCTACCATGACCCTGTCGCCGGTTCATAGCTTTTCCTTTCTTGGACCACTTTTGATACTACTGACCACTGCAGACCAGGAACACCCCACAAGAGCTGCAGTTTTGGAGATGCTCTGGCCCAGTCGTCTACCCATCCCAATTTAACCCTTTGCTCAAATCCTTACGCTTACCCATTTTCCCTTCCAACACATCAACTTTGAGGACAAAATGTTCACTTGCTGACTACTATATCCCACCCACTGACAGGTGTAACGTCATAATCAGTGTTATTCACTTCACCTGTCGGTGGTCAAAATGTAATGGCTGATGGTGTATATCTCACATGCTCAGTGTATGAACCAGTATAGCCCCTCTGGTTCTCTGTCACATGTTAGTTGTTTCAAAGTGCAGGACTAAACCCTTTGGTGAGGCGTCTTTTAGCTTATATGCCCCGAGTATAGCTGGAAGTGTTTAAATCTTAAAACATAAACTTTAAAACTACCTCTTCAGCCTGGCTTTTGATTAAGAATGGTTTAAAGACATTTACTTCATTTCATTCTCTTATTTTATTGTATTTATGTTATAAAATTGTATTCTATTTATTTGTTGTTATTCTATTAGTCTAGTTAGACTAGTTTTTAGTCTGGCTTTTATCTATTATTACCTAAGATTAGGGTATTTGGCTTATTATGGTTGACACCTCTGTCCTATTGGCTTGTCAGTGATCTGTGAACTACACTAACTTGTATTTAAGGTGCCATACAAATAAAGTTTGATTAATTGAGCAGTCAGATAACCAGACAGTCTGAATGTGCAAAATAACCCGCAGTGCTTGCATTTGTGGTCTGAACAGGCAGTAACATAAGTGAGTATATAAATGAACATGGACATTACGCTTCCTCAGTCTAACATAAAACTGCATTGTTTTTTCACTGAATTTTTTTATTTTACTTTATTTCCATTATTTCTTATTCTCCCATACTCCCTGTGCCAGGAGCTGGCACTGTGTCTGACCTAATTTGATGATCTCCCAGAAATACACGACATCATGACATCTGCATTTAAGTGTACCTGGGAGGGCAGTCCTGTCTGTTGCAGGGAACTGGGAAGGTGAAGGGTTTTGGTATGTGCTGACACATTCTGGGCTGAACTTCCCTTCCATCCAGAGTGACACAGTGAATCCTCTGCAGCCAAGTCCCTGTGTTCCCACAAGAAGCGCTGCATGTGGACCAGTCTCCAAAACCCCAGTCAAACTCTGTGGACCCAAATGTAACACACTCAGATCTATAGGATCATGGAAACAACAACAAAAATATTTCAGAACGCCTTAGGAAGCATTCAGCTTTAACCACCATCCAAGGACTTGCTAAAGTGTGAATGAGTGTTCGGCATTGTTCTCAATTTTTTTGTCAGATTTTGAAATGCCCACAATAGAGGTAAGAAACAGCTTGAGGCAAAACTGAGACAGCTGGGATAGGCACTTTTTAATGCATAACTAAAAACCTGAATACAATGAAGAGATATTCTGTGGAGGGGTTGGTTGAGTGTCTGAACCAGCTGAATCAACTTTGGATAATGTTGTGTGTAGAGTTGTAACTACTGATTGTTTTATTATAAACTGGATTATCTTCTTTATACAAAAGGTTGTTACAAAATTTAAATGAACACATGGGCATTGTCAAGGTATGAAACATGGAGTGCAGATCTTAAATTAAGTATGTATTGGACCAGAGTCCAACTACTTAACTATAAAATTATTCAAAATTGTTCTTTTTGCACTTACTTCTGTATATGTATCTATGTACACACACACACACACACACATATATACATACAGTGAGGAAAATAAGTATTTGAACACCCTGCTATTTTGCAAGTTCTCCCACTTAGAAATCATGGAGGGGTCTGAAATTGTCATCGTAGGTGCATGTCCACTGTGAGAGACATAGTCTAAAAAAAAAAAAAATCCAGAAATCACAATGTATGATTTTTTAACTATTTATTTGTATGATACAGCTGCAAATAAGTATTTGAACACCTGAGAAAATCAATGTTAATATTTGGTACAGTAGCCTTTGTTTGCAATTACAGAGGTCAAACGTTTCCTGTAGTTCTTCACCAGGTTTGCACTGCAGGAGGGATTTTGGCCCACTCCTCCACACAGATCTTCTCTAGATCAGTCAGGTTTCTGGGCTGTCGCTGAGAAACAGAGTTTGAGCTCCCTCCAAAGATTCTCTATTGGGTTTAGGTCTGGAGACTGGCTAGGCCACGCCAGAACCTTGATATGCTTCTTACAGAGCCACTCCTTGGTTATCCTGGCTGTGTGCTTCGGGTCATTGTCATGTTGGAAGACCCGGCCTCGACCCATCTTCAATGCTCTAACTGAGGGAAGGAGGTTGTTCCCCAAAATCTCGCAATACATGGCCCCGGTCATCCTCTCCTTAATACAGTGCAGTCGCCCTGTCCCATGTGCAGAAAGACACCCCCAAAGCATGATGCTACCACCCCCATGCTTCACAGTAGGGATGCTGTTCTTGGGATGGTACTCATCATTCTTCTTCCTCCAAACACGGTTAGTGGAATTATGACCAAAAAGTTCTATTTTGGTCTCATCTGACCACATGACTTTCTCCCATGACTCCTCTGGATCATCCAAATGGTCATTGGCAAACTGAAGACGGGCCTTGACATGTGCTGGTTTAAGCAGGGGAACCTTCCGTGCCATGCGTGATTTCAAACCATGACGTCTTAGTGTATTACCAACAGTAACCTTGGAAACGGTGGTCCCAGCTCTTTCCAGGTCATTGACCAGCTCCTCCCGTGTAGTTCTGGGCTGATTTCTCACCTTTCTTAGGATCATTGAGACCCCACGAGGTGAGATCTTGCATGGAGCCCTGGTCCGAGGGAGACTGACAGTCATGTTTAGCTTCTTCCATTTTCTAATGATTGCTCCAACAGTGGACCTTTTTTCACCAAGCTGCTTGGCAATTTCCCCGTAGCCCTTTCCAGCCTTGTGGAGGTGTACAATTTTGTCTCTAGTGTCTTTGGACAGCTCTTTGGTCTTGGCCATGTTAGTAGTTGGATTCTTACTGATTGTATGGGGTGGACAGGTGTCTTTATGCAGCTAACGACCTCAAACAGGTGCATCTAATTTAGGATAATAAATGGAGTGGAGGTGGACATTTTGAAGGCAGACTAACAGGTCTTTGAGAGTCCGAATTCTAGCTGATAGACAGGTGTTCAAATACTTATTTGCAGCTGTATCATACAAATAAGTAGTTAAAAAATCATACATTGTGATTTCTGGATTTTTTTTTTTTTAGATTATGTCTCTCACAGTGGACATGCACCTACGATGACAATTTCAGACCCCTCCATGATTTCTAAGTGGGAGAACTTGCAAAATAGCAGGGTGTTCAAATACTTATTTTCCTCACTGTATATACATATACACATATACACACACACACACACATATATATATAGATGCTTTGATGATAAATGTCTTGTGCATCATGTTATACACATACCCCCAAACAATATTTGGTATCTTTATAATGTCAACTAGAATCAAAATTAAATGCTGTGGGTTTTAACAATTTTTGGCTGCACCTCAGTAAACACTTTCCTGATGAGTTTATGGTCTCAATCACTACTTTCAGGTCTTCTTCAACACAGCATGATGTTCATTTAGTAAATTATGGTCCCATTTAGAGGAAAATAGATCATAAAGCAGAGGATGCTTTAGGGCGGGATTATCTATGATTGGCAAGTCGTTACCATGGCGACCTGTCAATCAGGCTAGAGTGACTGGTACCCATGGCACTGTGTAAATTTAACCAGCGCCGTTAAAAAAGCGATTTAGGAGTTGCTGGTTTAAGCCTGTTGTTTGCTAGACAAAATTGTCAGCCCCAAATGACAGTTAACGTGAATTGCAGATGCACCTAGCTAAACAAGCTAACTAGCTCCACAAATGGCCGTTAGCTCCACCGTCTCGTCCAAATATGGTCACTTCCTGGCTGCAAAAAATCAACATGGCGGCGCCCTATCACCCAAACTCGAGGCTTGAAAATGGCAGTCCACAAACCAACGGGTGACATCACGATGATTACGTCCACTTTCATACAGTCTATGGTCCTAAAATGACTCCATGCAAACTTGGCATGTAAATAAATGGTGCGATACACTGTGTGGTACCTTGATATAGAAAACAATTTGGGAAATCCACAATCTGGAATGGCAGTCCTCAGCTTGAAAATCTCCAGTATTTTTTTGAAAATGATTATTATTTAAAAATATTTATTATTAGTATAAATTTATTATTTTTGATTATCATTGTTTTTATATATTGTTTTTTATCATGCCATCGCTGTTTACTTTTATTACATACTGGAGAATCCTGTTTCAGAGAATGATTAATATGCTCAAAACTTACATTATCTATGTTTGTATATGATTTGATAGGCAGTTTTAGATTTTTTCTCACGTATGCTTATGAATTTGTTTTTTAACTTGTATTTGTACTATCTTGTTTTGCTAAGTGTTATATAAATTATTTTCTTTATTATTATAAATCACTTATGAACATCTTTTATCTAAAATGATAGGAAATATTCTTCAAAAGGCTATACTAGCCAGCGTACTAGCATCTTACAGGAAAATAATAAAGCACTAGTTTAACACTTATGCACTTAATGACATAAAGAATGATCTCTGTATACATTAATTACATGAACTACTCAGAAAGGGTGGTGGAATAAAGAATGGGTTTAACAGAGAATAAGAAGAGCTTCTCAATGTCTTTTACAACAGCTTCAAAGTCAATCACACACTTCACAGCAAAGGCAGCTGGGGTTATAATTACCTTTAGCTTTTCCTCTCCCCTCTGTAGTCCTGGTCCAGAGCTGGGCTGCAGACATGTGGGTCAACAATGAGGAGAGGAGTTCTGAGGCCTCCTCCTGCTTGATCTCACCTCTGTCAGCCTGCAGGGTGATATTGATCAGTCTCTCCTCAACCTGTGGCTGCAGGGAGGCCTCCTGGACACCAGGGGGCAGCAGAGACACACTTACTCCAGGCCGGAACAAGTCCAGATTTGAGTAGTGCCTTTGGCAAACAGGCAGCATCTCCTCCAATGTAGGACTAGGACTGGCAGTAGATGGTCTGCCAGTTGACCTACTGCTACTGTCACTACCTATCAGCTGGAGGGTGAAGATGTCTGAGGCGGGTCCAGCAACACACTTGTACACCCCAATGTCCTCTGCCCCCAGAAAGTGGATCTTCAGAGAGCCAGATCTAGTTACACCCAGGTGTTTGGAGCTGGACAGGGGATGTCCGTCTTTGAGCCAGCGGATGTAGGCTTTAGGGAACCTTCTGACGGGGCACCTGATGACTAGGGAGGTGTTGGGTAGGAGGTAGGCGTGGCCGCCGACAGTCAGGTAGAGGCGTTTCTCCTTGCGGGTCTGGATGTAGATGTGGTGTACACCCATGAGCAGCGGACACTGTTTAACCCCCTCCATATAGCCTCTGGCCTTTGCTGGACGTCTCGCTAGCTGCTTGACTTGGACTTGAACCTTCTGGTTGTCTTTGGGTCTCATCTCTTTCTTGTACTCTGTAATAAATAAGAAAAGTGAGAGGGTGTTATTTTTTTAAATTGTTTCAACATAAAACTATGAGGTTTCATTGAAATTTTGGGTCATCTGAACTGATACTTAATAATTTGTTCATTAGTTGTTCTAATGTAAAACACAATGAGTCAACTTGATTGACTTAAGGAAAATAAGTTAGACAAATTACAGGCTAGACTAAAAACATTTAGGAATGCCATGCGTAATGCCAGAGCAGCCCATTACTCATCATTAAAAGAGGTTTCATTTCAGCACTGTAGCCAGGCTGACAGAGAGTCACAGCTCTATTGAGCCATGTTTTCCTCTAATCCTCAGAAGTAATAACTTCATGAGCTTCTAACTATTAGATACAAAATTCAACTCAGGAACAGCTGTAAAACCTGATATATACTTAAGACTGCTTTCTCCCATCGATCTTTACCAACTAACTTCAGTAATTTTGTCATCTAAGCCATCAACCTGTGTCCTGGACCCCATCTAGGCTATTTAATAAGTTTTACCCTTAGTTAGCACTTCTTGACTAGAATTTGGGAACATTCCCGAATGGTCGGTGCTCAAGAGGTTTTTATTTTTCAGTTTCTTATGTTAAACTTTAAATTATCAGCGACCGCGCCGTCTGGCTGGTCGGTAAGCTGCAGCGAACGCTATCTGTGTCAGACTGAAAGACTGAGCCAAACTAATACTTTCAATATTGAGTGTGGATGCAGGAATATCACAGTGACTTATGGTGTTTGTGCATTTTTTTAAAGTTAATTTTGTGTTATGTTTTGAAAATAAATTTAACTGTTTTGACAAAACGTGCAAAATGCAGAGAGTTTTTGTGCTGGTGGTGAGTTTGAATGAGAGAACACTTCATGAAATTTGAAAGATGCGGTCATTGTAGAACAGTGCAACGTGGGGACCCATAATGTTTTAGGCTTGATAGAAATTATTTTTTATGATTAACAATTTATTGTTTTTTCCGAACATTTCCATATCCATCTGAAGAATGAAGCAGTACTCATACAACAAAAGAGAAAGAAAGAAAGACATAGCACGACCATAGACAAAAAGTAAACTATAAATACATTATAGAAGATGAAAGAAAACAAAAAAAACTGAAGGACAGTGATGCACCTAGCCCTTGAGTTGTATCCTCGCCTAAATGTAGGTACCTTATTCTATCAAAATGTATCCATCAGTCATGTTTTCTAGATAAATGCTATGGTCGCCGTTAAACCTCCAAGGTGTATGAAAGATACTTCCCCCATTTCAAGTTGTAGTCCTCCACTTTATCAAGCAACCTATAGGACAGTCGTTCTAGGGCAGCCAGCTGACCCAGAGCGGCGTGCCACAAATCCAATGCTGGTGCAGAGGGGGCTTTCCATTCTTTGACCAAAAGTTTCCGGCCTAGCATGAGGACAATCTGGGTCCAGTTAGAGAGTGTAGGGGTCAGGTTACTTAATGCAGAGGGGTCCCCCAAAATAAACAGACTAGGGGTGAACAGGATATTCTGGTCGACGATTTTCTCTACGATTGTATGAAGGGAAGAGCAAAATGCCTGAATTTGGGGCAACTCCAGAGCATGTGTACTAGAGTACCATTTTTGTCCCGACACCTCCAGCATTCCGAGTTATCAACCAAACCAACCTTATGCAGCCTGGATGGTGTCCAATAGATTCTATTCAGTATTTTGAATTGGATAAGACGCATTCGCAGTTCCCTTGACATTTTTTTCCATTTGTAAGAATTCCGCCCCATTCTGCATCTGTCAATGACACCTTTAGGTCAGTTTCCCATGTCATTTTAAGGGACATTATATTAGAGTCCGAGGCTGCAAGGATCATAACATAGTAGGAAGAGGCTTCATGGCCGCGCCCATAAATTGTTAGAACCTTCTCCAACATGTCACCGCTCGGAGGAACTACTGAAGGGGAGCCGAAGAACTGCACCAGGAGGTGTCTTAACTGAAAATACTTCCATTGTTGATTACGTGGTAAGTCAAATTCCTGTCTAAGTGCCTCAAAGGATTTTAATGTCCCATCATGGTACAAGTCTCCGAGCACCCTAATCTCTTTTTGCAACAAGAGCTCCCAAAGGAAGGATTTTGCCAGATCCCGGCATCCTGGTGCAGATACGGATCAAATTTAAAGATCTTAGCTACTCTCTTCCAGACCCACTGAATGTGGGACAAAATGGGATGTGACTGATTCTGTTGGGCTAATTTAGCTGTGATGTAAGCTATAGGTGTGAGAGGGGAGGACACCACGCTTTCGAGATGGAACGACGGGGGGGCTCTCTCCGGGGTAAAGACCATTATGCCATATGCCTAATGGTAAACGCATAATGGTAAAAGAGCAAGTTGGGCACACCTAATCCTCCTTTGTCCACTGGCCTCTGCAGCTTACGCAGGTTCATCCTGGGGCTGTTATTATTCCATAAAAATTTATTACAAAGTTGATCAAATTGTTTGAAATAGCGCAAAGGAATTCGAACTGGGATAGCCTGTAGCAAGTAGTTGAATTTCGGAGCACAAATTATTTTAATGATGTTTGCCTTGCCCCACATAGAGAGATACAATGGAGACCACCGCTCTAAATCAACCCGCAGTTTGTCCAGTAGGGGTCGAAATTTGTTTTGATCAGATCTGTCAATATGGGGGGGGGAATGTTAAACCAAGATATTTAATGCCTTTCTTAGGCCAGGCAAAAGTGCCTGACTGGAAGAGGGATTTGGGACAATATGGTGTGAGAGGAAGAGCCTCAGATTTGGTCCAGTCTTTATAACACAAAATGGATGAGAACTTGTCAATAATTTTAAATAGTGATGCAAGAGAATGTTCAGGATCTGTGACAAAAAAAAGGATATCGTCTGCATACATCATCAATTTATGACATCTGTCACCGATTTGTATGCCTGGAAATGCAGGTTCTTTACATATAGCCACCGCTAGCGGTTCAAGTGCAACTGCAAAAAGTAGAGGAGAGAGAGGGTCTCCCTGCCTCGTGCCTCTTTCCAGTTCAAATGGGAGGGAGATGATACCGTTAGTAAGCACCGATGCTGAGGGGTGAGTGTATATGAGCCTAATCGAAGCTATGAACTTTTTGCCGAAGCCAAAACATTCCAGGGTGGAGACAGATAATGCTACTCCACCCTATCAAACGCCTTTTCGGTGTCCAACGAGATAGCAGCCATGGGAAAGACGTGTTATCCTGAGTGGCCCACATAATATCAAGAAGTCTTCTGTTGTTGTCAGCCGAGGAGCGCGAACGTATAAAGCCCACCTGGTCAGGATGGATCAAGGAGGTTATTACCTTGTCGAGACGGTTAGCTACAATTTTAGATAGTAATTTACTGTCACAGGAGGTCAGACTAATAGGTCTAAAATTTTTACAGTCTAAAGGGTCTTTTCCTTCCTTCAAGATAAGGGTGATAATGGCCTCAGATAATGAGGGAGGGAGTTTACCCTTCTCGAAAGCTTCATTATAGGTGTCTAAGAGTAATGGTGTAAGTTCGTCAGCATAAGCTTTATAAAACTCGGCAGTAAAGCCATCTAAACCTGGTGCTTTACCTGAAGGGAGGCGTTTAATAATGTCCCTTATCTCCTCAATAGTAACAGGTTATTCAAGACGCTCAAGCTAGTCCCCTGACAACACCGGCAGATCAAGAGTCGACAGAAAAGACTTAATTTCTTCCCTGTCCCCCTTCGACTCTGAAGTATACAATTTTACATAAAAGTCTCTAAAAGCTGCATTAATCTCCTTGGGATCAGTCAGGACAGACCCATTGTCCCTCCTAATAGCAGGAATAGCACTCATTGCTTCTTTTTGTTTAACGTACCTGGCAAGCAGTCTACCAGCCTTGTCACCCTCCTCAAAGTATTTCTGCCTTGCCCGAAACAGAGAGAATTCTGCCCTCTGGGTCATGACTGAATTAAAATCATATGTTAGTCTAGTCAACCTGGTAAGATTTTCAGAGGACATATTTTTTTTAAAGTTTGATTCTGCCTCTCAAAAAGGCTTTCAAAGCCTCCCAAGCTACCCCTGCTGATGGAGCCGTTGGGAGATTGGTCTCTATATAGAGGTTGATTTGTGATCTAAGAGATTCCTTAAAGTTCTCATCTAATAGAAGGCTAGAGTTTAGTCTCCATCTAGTTGACCTAGCCGGCTTATTAAAGGACAGAATATGGAGAAATATTGGACTATGGTCTGAAATAATTATATTACCAATGTCACTCGCTCCCATAGCTGATACCAGCGAGTGGGACACCAAAAAAAACCTATTCTGGAAAACGAGCTATGTGGTGAAGAGAAGAATGTAAAATCTCTCGAAGATGGGTTTTGTAGCCTCCAAATGTCTACTAAACCAGATGCTTTGGACATATCTTTGAGCACTGCATGTGCCCTAGTGGTGCGGGCCGATGGAGAGCTACGGTCTAATATAGGGGCCATTACCTCATTAAAATCACCCCCGATGATGATTGGATAGTCTCCCAAATCATTTAGTTTCTTCACAAGTAGCCCAAAAAAATCCGAATCGTCTCTATTTGGAGCATACACATTCGATACTATTTCCCTGGATTTCACAGAGCATCAACAGCATTCTCCCTTCCTCATCTGCACTCTCTTTTTAAGCATTTAAATTGTAGCCGCTTGTTAACTAGAGTAGCCACTCCTCTGCTCTTGCTACTGCCACAGGCTGCCGCTACAAAGCCCACCCAATCAGCCCGGAGCTTTTGAGATACTTGTGGTAATAAGTGGGTCTCCTGCATCACATTTTTTAGATCTAATGAAAGTTAATACCTTCCTCTTCCTCACTATGTTGTGGAGGCATCTGACGTTCCAGCTCATAAGCTTCAACCCTTTTGTACTAGTAGCTGAAATAATGTAATATGAGTGTTATACAAGTTTTGCTTTACCTTCCAGATGACTTATTTATGCGTAACATCACTAAATAATAAGAGACAAAAAACACATTAAATTTAAACATACATATAACAAAAGCAACGAAAATGCATCTGAGAAGCCAGACGCAAACACTAATCTCAGTTTGGTCCGTGACTCTCTAACTTAAAGCCGCTATGACTGTGCCCCACCCATCCCGCACCTGTTGTCCTGCCCAGAATCAGGCAGTGATGACCACCCAACCTCCTACCTGCCCAACACGAGCGTAACCATTAACATTATAATAACAAAGAGGAAGATATCTGAAACGTAGACAATGAGTTACACATTAAACAGAAATCTGCATATAGAAAATAGCCGATTGTGTGACCCAAGACGCCCATATGCATAAACCAGAATAATGGGCGAACATTGTATGGACAAGGCCTGGCCTGCCTCACCAATAAAGTCTCACTTTACACCATGAAAATGGCAGCGGTGATGCCTTGCACAATATAGCGATTTTACTAACCTCCAGGTGAGTCCTCTCTTGTTCAGATGATCCGCCATTAGTCCATAAAGCCTGTAAACCTCCAGTAATATTACCCACTTATGCTCAGACAAAGAAGAAGAAAAAGAAAGGACTGTTTGACAGTCAAAAACAGAACATTTTGTACTTCCATCTTTACCCTCATACACTCTGGGGCCAATGGAAGACCAACAGAAAAATAATCTGCAAAGGGCTCAGCCCCCCACAACTCAAGGCCGTGACACAGTGGTGCTAAATACCATTGCTCCAAAACGCAGTAATGACAAGTTATCCAAGGGAATGAATATAAGCCAGGGCTTTTTTAAGGTCATCAAATCGGCGGGGGCCCTGCGCCGATCTCACAGTGAGCACTGCGGGGTAGTCGAGAGAAAATCTTGTGCGTTTTTCATGGAGCAACTTCTTACACTTGTTGAACTTTATGTGCTTCTCATTAACCTACTTGGAATAGTCGGCGAAGACCATAATACGATGCTCCTTCCAGGTAACACTACCCATCTTGCATGCAGCCTCCAAGATGCGGCTTCGTTCTTGGAGTCTGAGAAATCTGCTGATGATGGGTCTTGCTGGCGAGGGATGTTCCGGACCTGAGCTCCTGCACAATCCTCCAATCCTGTGCGCTCTGTCAATTTCCAGTCCTCCGGGGAAGGCGAGGTTCATGATCTCCGGTAAAATTTGGATGAGGAATGACCTAGTGTCTCCGTCCTCGCTGCCCTCAGGAAACCTGAAGAACTGTAAATTATTCATTTGCTCCCGATTCTCAATGTTGTCCAGCTTTTGGCGGAGGGCTTCCACCTCTGTAACTGTGGCTGGAGGGTTCGCCTTCAGTCTCTCATCAGCCTCCTCGAGGAAGCCCAAACGGCTCTCGACTTGAGAAATGCGGTTTGTAATTTCAGCTAGTTTGCTGTCTGTAGCACTTGTTGTCATGTTGACTTGTTGGTTCATCAGCGCCGTGCTCGTCATGAGGCTGCGGTTTCTTCAGGTTTGCTTGGCTAGCATTAGCCACATCGTTAGCCTTCGTTCCACCGGAGCCAGTTCTCGGGGGATTAGTGGTGCTCCTGGTATTATTTGGCATTGTTGCCAACTTCAGCTTTTCATACGGTAACTCACATAAAGATGGACTCTTTGTCAAATTTCAAAGTATGTATCATGCTGGGATGGGCGCAGCACTTCCTCAAGCGGCCATTCTCGTCAACCACATCACGTGACTCCGGCTTGTTAGAAATTATAAAACAAGCTAAGGGTAGCTAACAAATGGAACAGCATTTAAAAAGTACACAAAAAAGACACACGAATAACTTGTGTAAAACATGTAGTCCTATTAATATTTACAGGTCTGTCTCTGCAGTCAGTGACTGCAAAAACAAAATCACACATTAGAGAATGCGCTACTTGCACCGTTACATGTCATTACAGCGCAGGGGCCCTGACAGAATTTGTTTAGTTCTATATTCATGTTCTGTTTTTCAAATGCAAAACGTACAGTACATATATACTATATGTACATACAGGTATCAGAATATATTTGTGAGTGTTGTGTGTTTTCTTACTGGGACAGGCCATCATGCGGCAGGTTCGTACGAGGGGTGGGGAGGGCAACCCTGAGCACAGCTCCCTGGCCAATGTCACCTGGCGGCCCATGGCTGTCAACTGGCGACACAGTGGCTCCCTATGCTGGATCCCCAAACCGCAGGACACTGAGCACTACAGAGTAAAATGGATAGGAATGTTTATTACAAACGAACCTAATCTAATCCAACATCCCTATCGTTGGAAAGAATATTTATGTTGAACAATTCTGTAAACCTTGGTTAGACTATAGATCTATATCTAACCTTGCCATTCTCTCTACGATCCGTGAGAAAACAGTCGCCAGTCAGTTGTGTGACATTCTACATAACAATAGTTTATTTGATTTCAGGAGTGCATCATAACACAGAGACAGCACTGGTGAAAATTACAAATTATCTTCAAATTGCATCAGACAAAGGACTTGTCTCTGTACTTTTCTTGTTAGATCTTAGAGTTGCATTCAACACCATTGACCGTTACATCCTATTACAGAGACTGGAACATTTAATTGGTATTAAGGGAACGGCACTTAGTTGGTTTAAGTCCTATTTATCATATCAATCATATTCTAGCCTATGCATCCTTTAGGCAATATCATCAGAAAACACTCCAAAAACATTTGTTGTTATGCAGATGATATTATATCTACTGATCAAGCCAGATGAAAAAAATCAGATAGCTGAACTTAAAGTGTGCCTTAAGGACGTAAAATCCTGGATGACCTGCAATTTTCCGACATTAAACTCAGACAAAACTGAAGTTATTGTGCTTGGTCCCAAACACCTCCCAAACACATTATCTAAAGATTTAGCTACTCTAGATGGCATAGCCCTGGCCTCCAGCACCACGGTAAGGAATCCCTGATTTGTTATGATCAGGATGTGTCTTTTAATTTGCACATAAAACAGTCTCATTTTTTCACCTACTTAACATTGCAAAAATCATGAACATCCTCCCTCAAAATTATGTGGAAAAACTAGTCCGCGCATTTGTTACTTCTAGGCTGGATTACTGCAATTCTCCAAAGTTGATTCAGAATGCTGCGGCACATGTACTGACGAGAACCAGGAAAAGAGAACATATTTCTCCCATTTTAGCTTCTCTGCACTGGCTCCCTGAGAAATCCAGAATAGAATTTAAAATCCTTCTGCTCACCTAACAAACTCTTAATGGGCCTCACTGCTTTTTATATCTTAAAGAGCTCATAGTACCCTATTACCCCCCAGAGCACTACAGGGTTACTTGTAATTCCTAAAATCTCCAAAAGTAGAATGGGAGCCGGAGCGTTCAGCTAACCAGCTCCTCTCCTGTGGAACCAGGTTCCAGTTTGGGTTCAGGAGGCAGACACCATCTCCACATTGAAGAGTAGGTTCAAGACTTTCCTCTTTGATAAAGGTTATAGTGAGGGCTCGCTTGGGTGAGTCCTGAACCATCCCTTAGTTATGTTGCTATAAGCCTAGACTGCTTAGAGACTTCCCATGATGCTCCTCTCTCCTCTTCTCCCTCTCCAGCTGTATGCATTCTTATCACATTAATGCATGTTACTAACAGCATCTTCCCTCTCCGGTAGTTTTGTGCTTGCTCTTCTCTCTCCTCTCAGTTTCTGTTGCTTTTTGCAGGTAATGCTACCTTCGGAGCTGTAGAATATGGATCAACCATTCTGGGAGACCTGGGCCTGATCTATTATTGTGGGCCACATACTGTCCCCATGTTCCTGCTCCACAACCACAACTACAGTTATTACACTTAGTTCTATTATTACTTATTATCCTTACTGTTATTTTTTGTATTAATATTGAAATTATTTGAGAGATATTGTAACATGAGTAAGGGTGGTAGTGGGAATTATTATTTCTGCATTTTATTTTCACTGAAGAAACTATAAAAATTATGCAATTTATGCAGGGGTTTGTATCAAACAGGTATGTTCCCTTACGTGTGGAGAATGTAGACCAGGGCATCTCTGTGGCACCACATTGCTTCATTTAAAATGGTATGTTGTGACACACTTTAAATGTAACAAAAAATTGCAGGCCCTGCAATTTGGATATTGCACTTGGCTATATTGCAAAATTTCCATTAGAAGGTTAAAAGTATGGTCCTGTACCACAAGGCAGGATTTGAAGTTATCGAGGTAACTGCAGAGCAGGTTATGTTCGAGATAAGAAATCAATGCTATAAAAGCACCGCCTACAGACCAATCAATTCTCTTGCAAAATGGTATCACCATTCGTTGAAGATCCTGCAGACTGTTTATAGGCTACTTTTATGTTTGCTGTGGGTGACAGAGAGATGCTCTTGTATACTGATACATCCTACAACAGAGACTGACTGAAGGACTAAAGCCTTATATTGTTGTACTATGAAAGTAAGCCTACTTTACAGTGTGTTTTTATATTTATTTTTCCTTTTCACACAGCATGCCACAGCCATTTAAAGAAATCGTTTCCTTTTTCTTTTTATGTGAAGCTAAATATTACAAAGAGAGAGAGCTGCCCCTCGGGAGAGAAGACTTTCCAATGTTCTAACTGAGTCTCATTCAAACTGGGTGGCAGGGCTCTCAGGGCATTCTTCTACACTGGGAGTGTCGGGCCTTGACAACGCAGCTGGCCTGATCCAAAATGTACGATCCCTTAGAAGTGTAAGCAGTGCTGGAGCTAACCTTACTATGTCATTAGAACATGGTTTCTTTCACATCCGTGATATATAAATTTATTGAAGAGATTTATTTGTACCATTGTCTCGCAACTACCTGCAAACCATACCTCTCTTGAGGAGCAATTTATACTCTGAGCAGTATTATATAAATGTAGATGATGCAACAGAGTTTGGAACCAACCTTTCCACCAAACGTCAGCACTGTCAAGACAGTTTGCTATTGGTTAATGCCAGAAATATTTGGAAAGTATTGGAAAATTTATATTTTATATTTATATATATATCTACTTCACCCCTGCAAGGTAATTCACATTTCGCTTTGATTCCATTAAAAAAATTTGTTCACAAATGTTGCTGTTATGAATTAATTAAATCGGGCCTAATTTGAAATTAGATATGTGTCTTTGGAAATATAGCTACAGTATATTGATAACATTGGCCTTCATTCAAGCTTGCAGCCTCCAGCCCCACACCATCATCTCTTTAATTTCTCTGCTCACCTTTCTCCATTCTCCTCCTGTCATGTAGGGCAGACAGTCAATGTTACTGCAGCTTCTGTTAGTGGCAGGTTTGGCCCCCCGGCAGGCCTCGTCTCCCAGCCTTCTATAGGCCCCTGTGGACAGGAGCTGCTTACAGTAGACCTTCCGCACCTGGATACCCCCACCACAGGACTGGGAGCACTGAAGGTAGGAGGAAGAGGATGGAGTAAGGAAGGGAGGAGTTTTATCAGTTTTTATTACACACACAATCACATCATATAAATAGGCACACACAAACAAAGTCCATACCTGCTGCCAAGGTTCAGTCTCCCAGGCTGGAGGACAGTTCACCTGGTTGCAGGGTTGCAGGATGGCAGGTTTGAATTCCTTGCACTCGTCCTCTGAAACAGTCAGAATATCCTGCTGATCGACGGACAACAGACGCATGCAAAACACACTCCTAGTCTGTATACCGACGCCGCAGGACGCAGAGCAGCTGGTCCACGCCGTCTCCTCCCATCTGCAGAGAGAGAGACAATAAAGCAGGTCAGACACACATTCAGCTAAATATTAGGTGGTTGCAATGTGAAAGGTGTTATATGTTTGTCATTTCACCTATGGTATGAAATAATCCCTTTGTAGTACACCATACATAAACTGTGTAATTTTCAAACTAATTTTAACACCCTAGTTTTGTAAATAAAGAAATAATGGTGAAGTTCTACACTCTCTCCTGTTGTTGTGCGTGTGTGTCTGTGGGATGGAGAGATCTGTGTGTAAGGCCCTACACTCTGCAGCTGCTTCCTGTAAATGTACATTAGAAGAAGAAAGAGCAGCAAATCACTACTAAATGGGCAAATGTTCTGCTGCCTGGAAATGCAGTGATGCGTGCGCACACACACACACACACACACACACACACACACCTGTGTAAAAAGTGAAAAAAAACACCTACACCTACCAACACCTCACAGCTGATTCATTTACGCATTGTATCTGGTTTGTTGTCAATCGCTGCACAATAAGAAATACAAAACAACAATTACATGCTGGAACTATTCCTTGACAGATGACAGCTAGGTGGGTGGTGATGGTGCATAGATAAGATGCTTGCCTTTGGTGTGGGAGACCTGGGTTTGATTCCCACTGTAAGACATCCACCATGTGTCCCTGAGCAAGACACTCCAGAGGGGCGCGACCTCTGAAGTCGCTTTGGATAAAAGTGTCAGCTAAATGTAAATAATACATTTTGTGAACAGAATCAGCATTTACTACCTGTAGCAAAACTTTCACATTTTCATAGTCGGCATGTTGAATGGACAAGATTTTTTGATCCTTCTACATGCATGAAATCAAACAAGTTTGATAGTTTAATAGTACATTTAAAAATGACCAAAATCCTTCTTAAAAATAAAATATATATAATAGTCAAAGTAGCAAAGCCAAACCCTTTTTTGCTTTTCAGATTCAGTTTTAAACTGCAATTATTCAAGTTGAGCAATTCAAATTAAAATATAAATGATTCAAATTCATTTTCTAGTGACACATTTCTGCCTATAAAACACTCTCTTCTGTGTGTGTTTGTATGTGGGTGTTTGCACATTGTTCTAACATAATGGTGAAATGTTATTTTAATGTGTAGGCTGGAAAAGTGTAGGCTGACAAGTAGTCAGTCTTAAACATGAACTAGGGTACTGCAGAACTGAGGAACAGAAGTGTGTGCGCTGCACAGCATCACAGTAGCATTCCCTGTTTATGCACCAGAGCTGTCATGGAGTGATCGTTTGCTTCTATAAGCACAGTTGTAATGATTAAGAACCTAGCTGGGCTCAAGCAATGACAGGTTTTCCAAAACAATCCCCTCTCCCAGGAGAAAATCCCCCCATCAACAACTGAAGATCAAGCCAGAATACTTATTAGTGGCTGTGGTTTGTAAAGTTTAAAATGGCACTCCAGTGACTTTGTATTGCATTTCCATAGTTGGGGGACTTAAGAGAGGCACATTAACAAGACTAAGGACTTCACTTCTTTGCAGCATAAAGATCTCAGCTAGTCTTCTTGACTGAACTTCCGCCAAGCTTCATTTCACCCAGTTTCATGAAAAATCGTAGGTCAATAAAAATTCTAATTTATTTATGTGTTAGGATCATGTTTATGTTGCAATGTAAAGATCATGGGAAACTATTTTGCTCTCAGATTTGATCAGCAATTCGTTTTGCATGTACTACTGTCACAGTAGTTACCAATTTTTATGGCAGAAAATGCTATTGTGGTGATATTTCAACACAGACCAAAGTGTTCAACTGACCAACAATCTTACATCCCTATACCTATACACCTGGTGAGGCAAAAGTAATCAACACAGCTTAGAGGAAAATAAGAAATATACACTATTTAAAGCATGTTGGAAAGCATAGAATGACTGGTTAAACCAGACTCCACCAAACAAGATGTTTAGTGTGTAAAAACCAACAGAGCCAACCTGGACCTGGATTTAGCTCCACCACGTCAGTGCCAAGAGCCAGAAAAATAAACCACAAGAGAAGCGGCACATTATCGGGACAAACCAGTTAAACCGGCCAAAACAAAAACAAAAACCACCACTTTATCAAAACCCACCATCCTCATTGCACGCTAAGGCAGGAACACTCTATAGTGAAGCAGGAAAAGGTCTGCAGGAGGCAAAAGATGCAGCCAGTGCACCACCACCAGACTACCCGCCACAATCAACCTGGGTTCTGCTGAACCTGTTCAAAGACAGGCAACAGGTTCCAGTCTCGCATGGATCTGACTGCCTGCAAACAAACCAAAGAAGGAACAGAAGACACACAGGGGGCTGTTTGAGCTGCAGCACCACTGGGCTAATGACTGTCCAGTGAATCGCAGAAGTGGAATGACAGGGGCAGATTGACTGTGCACGGAGCTGGAGAATTGTTGGGTTCCAGATGAGCAACATGACTGTAAGAACACCCAGACAGACAAACAAAAGCAAACTGTTATTTAATTCAGCTGATCAAAGAAAACACAAAATATACCATGCTCACACAAACAGTCTACAAAACTATTCCTACATACACAAATCTCAGGCCAAGCAGTCATCTTTTTGGTGGACTGGGCAGCAGAACTAATTATTAAAACATCAGATCTGACTCCTCAGAGAACATTAAAACAGCAGACGCTACAGGAAATTCAATAACAAAAAAATACACTGTTGGTTGATTCATTTCTATTGTCTGATAGCTGTCCAATTTACCTTTTGGGGTTGGATCTTAAGTGTGGTTTGGAAATATCTTTGAAATGCTGTGAGACAGGATAGGGGTTGTTAGGCAGGAAAAGTGTAATCCACACAGACCGCTCTATGTTTATGAATGGAAACTGAATGACACAGGCCCCAGAGCTATAAATAGATACCTGCCGGATACAGCATACACACACACTTGAGGCAGGGAGTGTAGTACAGACAGAAACAGATGTACAGTGGGGGAAATAAGTATTTGACCCCTTGCTGATTTTGCAGGTTTGCCCACTTACAAAGAATCGATCTATAATTTTAATCATATGTACATTCTAACAGTGAAAGACAGAATCCCAAAGAAAATTCCAGAAAATCACATCATATGAATTTATTAAAACTGATAACCATCTGATGAGGAAAAACAAGTATTTGACCCCCTGGACAAACAGCATGTTAATATTTTGTAGAAAAGCCATTATTGGCCAGCACAGATGTCAAACGGTTTTTATAGTTGGTGACAAGGTTTGTGCACATTTCGGCAGGGATGTTGGCCCACTCCTCCCTGCAGACAGCCTCCAAATCATTCAGGTTCCGAGGTTGTCGCCTGGCAACTCGAATTTTAAGCTCCCTCCAAAGATTTTCAATTGGATTCAGGTCTGGAGACTGGCTAGGCCACTCCAGAACCTTGATGTGCTTCTTCTTCAGCCACTCTTTTGTTGCTTTGGCGGTGTGCTTATGGTCGTTGTCGTGCTGAAACACCCATCCTCGACCCATCTTCAGCTCTCTCACTGAGGGAAGGAGATGTTGGTCCAGAATTCCACGATACATGGCCCCGTCCATCCTCCCCTCAATACGATGGAGTTGTCCCGTCCCCTTGGCTGAAAAGCACCCCCAAAGCATGATGTTGCCACCACCATGCTTGACGGTGGGGATGGTGTTCTTTGGGTTGTACTCGGTGTTCTTTGCCCTCCAAACATGACGAGTTGACTTGAGGCCAAAAAGTTCTATTTTGGTCTCATCTGACCACATCACCTTCTTCTAGGCCTCTTCTGAGTCGTCCAGGTGGTGAATGGCGAACTTCATGTGGGCCTGTACATGTTTCTTCTTGAGCAGGGGGACCTTGCGTGCGCTGCAGGATTTCAATCCATGACGGCGTAGTGTGTTACCAACCGTTTCTTTTGTAACTGTGGTCCCAGCTGCCTTCAGTTGATTCATCAGTTCCCCCCTTGTGGTTTTGGGATGATTCCTCACCGTTCGCATGATCAGGGACACCCCACGAGGCGAGATATGTGTGGAGGCCCAGACCGAGGGAGGTTGGCGGTGGTGTGGTGCTTCTTCCATTTCCTGATAACTGCACCGACAGTTAATCTTTTCTCTCCAAGTTGCTTTCCGATTCTCTTGTAGCCCATCCCAGCCTTGTGCAGATCAACAATCTTGTCCCTGATGTCCGTAGAAAGCTCTTTGGTCTTGCCCATGGTGGTGATGTTGGATGCTGGTTGTTTGGGTGTTGACAGGTGTCTTTTATACAGGTAACGAGGTGAGGCAGGTGTATTTGATGTAGATAATTGGTTGGGATTGGGGCTGTGTCTTAAAGAAAGACTAACTGGCTTGTAGGAGCCAGAATACTTGCTGTTTGGTAGGGGGTCATATACTTGTTTTTCCTCATCAGATGGTTATCAATTTTTATAAATTCATATGATGTGATTTTCTGGAATTTTCTTTGGGATTCTGTCTTTCACTGTTAGAATGTACATATGATTAAAATTGTAGATTGTTGCATTCTTTGTAAGTGGGCAAACCTGCAAAATCAGCAAGGGGTCAAATACTTTTTTCCCCCACTGTATATTGCATGTCACAGGTTTCACACAGATTATGAGCTAAAATGTTTCAGAGAAGGGCAAGAATGTGTCATGTTGAAAAGAGACTGGATGAGCTGGAGTGATGATAAATGTGCAGCAGGAGTGCAGTTGAATAAAGACTATCAAATGTATGACCCTGTACCACAAATTACATTGGGGTTCACATTTCAGACCCCTACACCATCTTATCCCAAGTTCCAGCAAACAGTAAATGGCTGTCAGTGGTAGCCAGCATTTAGCTAATGCCTTATTTAGCATCCCAGTCTACAAAAGATTCTCAACAGGATTTGCATTTTCATTTCAAGTTAAACACAGGTTTTGCTGCAGCTTTAAAAGAAAACCTAGATGGTGCAATACTTCCAAATGCACTACTGCAATATGTCGACGACTTAATGATTTGTTGCAAGTGAAATAGACAACAAGAAATAGTTGCAACATTTGGCACAGAATGGTCACAAAGCAATGGGTCCCTCTACCCTAAATGTATAACTGCCATACAAATACATCTCAAAACCTTTAACAAAGAAACAAGTAATGAGTTTTCTAGAAGTGACATAATACATGAGACAATGGATACCAAATTATCATTGTCTGAGATGTGCACCGAAAAGCCAAAAAGTGACGTTGACAGGACACGCAGAAAAAGCCTTTGTTGGTCTGCCAGTCTACAAACAGCACTGATGTTAGGGTTGCCAAGTATGAGTATTTTCAACCTCAATTCAACCTGACATACTATTTTATGTTTGGTAGCTACTGTCTGAGGAATCCGAAGTGACTTATTTCAATTTAAGAAATGTTGAATCTGTTTTTTGGGCTACTGAGGATAATAAAGTCTGATTTTAATTATGGTTTAACTAGCAAGAACCACATAATCAACAGGTATGATTAAATGATTTATTGATGATCGAAACAGAAGATGTATGAGGCTTGCGGTTGCCGAAGAGACATTTGAAAGCATTATGGGGAAGCTACGATAGGGAAATCCGCCGTAGCACCCGGGCGCGACGGACCCCCTTACAACCCTATGGAGAGGAAGAAGATCAGGAGGCAGGACAGAGAAAGGGGTGGGGGGAAGGGATGCAGGATACGAGAGCGAAGGGGAGGAGTTAGGACGTGTGGGTATTTATGGAAATGCTGTCGATGACATGGTTGATGTGTGGTCCCACTCCTGAAACTCTGCTAATTAGCACCACTTACATAAATATAAATGAATAAATTAAACCTTTACCTGTGAGTAAAATAAAATCAATCAAAATAAATCAATCAAAATAAGTTAGATGTATTAATTACCTAAATTATAATTTCTGAACCAGTTACAGGAGTCTTTAGTGGACCTAAAATGTTGAAAAGACCACAAATGTCTCTTTCAGCTAACATGTTTCATTATTAGTGTTTTTTCCAGCCCAAAATACATTTGTGTTCATATATCATATTGACAACTGTAAACCCCGCCCCCTTGTGCCCAGGTGCCACAGAGTCTATGCACGTCCCTTCACTAACCCGACCATTTCACTACGCCAGGCCTGACAGCATGTCTCATTGTGTTTATTCTGTAAGATGCTTGTTTTGGATGGCCACATATGGTATATCAATCAGTCTACACAGGAACAGCCCTAAGCATTGGTCCCAAACCCTCTAACTGCACTCCAAGAAGTAATCTCCATGTTTATTGAAACTAAAGCATGCAGCTCTGTTTTGTTTTCCTCTAAACTGCATCAATGAGCTTAATTTCCAAGTTATTCTAACATCATAGTATGAAAAATGAATTACGGCTTTAAAATTTGGAGTTCATTCTTGGCACAACATGTCTGCTCTCTGCGCGTATAGATGGCATGAAGGATTCTTTTGAAAGGAGACTAACTGGGTCTAATTCTACAGATTGTAATAGTAATTTAGGGACTTGGCCAATCCTTATCTCCTTGTTTCTGGGTCTAGACTTCTGACATCAGCTTTAATGTTCTTTATTGAGACATTTTTCTTGCCTTCTTCTTTAAAATCACATTAAGTTGTGGCAAAGAAACATGAGATCCTTTTTTCTGCTTACTGAGTGCCAGAAAACAAAGTAGACTCTGAGATGCACTCCCTCATTGCGGCGTAGCACCCGAAAGTACCACTAAATCCCTACATTTCTACCCAGTTAATTATTGAGGTTTTGTAATACAACACAATTTGGAACTCAGAAATGTGTTGTATTTTAAAACATCAACAGTGGACTGGTTATCTGGGTGAAAGGGTAGTGATGGTGCAATGGATAAGACAAACGCCTTTGGTGTGAGGGACCCGGGTTCAATTCTCACTGTGACCCATCCACCATTGTGTCCCTGAGCAAGACACTTAACCCATCTTTGCATCAGAAGCATGCAACCTCTGACATGTATAGCGATTGTAAGTCGCTTTAGATAAAAGCGTCAGCTAAATGTTTAAATGTAAAGTGCACTGGTGATTATAATCATTCAGAAAACATTTTACCTCTTACTCATTTTATTTATTTTTGTATTAAAACAGATCAGTCCTCTACTGTCACATCGTGCAACAACAGCTGTGACCACCACAGATCAAGCCAGATATGATCTCCATTGAGTACACACAATGGCAGAAATACACACATTTGGTAGCACTTTAGATTACAGCTTGGTAAAAACATGGTAATAGTTTGATAATAAAGAGGTAAAAAATAAGTAATACAATGTAATTACCAAAGTAATAAGCAGGTAATTAAGTAAGGTAGTTTGGTATTAACAAAAGGTATATCTGGGTAACATTAGACTGAAATCTACTCAACAGAATAGAGCAACGAAGGAACACTTTTTAGTGATATGGTAATATTTTGGCAACAATGTGGTAACCAAACAATAAATTTGTTACAGTTACACAGACATGTAGTTTGTAATTACCGTGAAATTAAATAGAAACTGGAAGTTTAGCATTTTGCAGCCTTGATTCATGGATATTACACAGAAACGTTTTCAGGTAACAAGTCACAATAGCTTCAATCAAGCCAGATGAAACCAACCATTGGTTAACTTCAAGCATGCCTTAAGGATGTAAAACCCTGCAAATTTTTGATGTTAAACTCAGACAAAACGGAAGTTATTGTATCTGGCCCCAAACGCCTCCAAGATGCATTATCTAAAGATATAGTTACTCTAGATGGTATTGCCCTGGCCTCCAGCACCACCGTGAGGAATCTCGGAGTTATATTTTTAACTCAAAGATCAAACAAACTTCGCATGGATGTCGTTAGGGCAATTTGAGGGGGCCTGAAGCTACCCTAACATGATCGTAAGCCCCCCAAATCATAAGAAAAGTAATTAATAGATTTTAAAAAAAATTAAGCCCCCCACCCATACCATAACCATTAGAAATGTTAGTGCCTGAATCTAAGTCACTGACTTTATGGATTTCGACCGGCTAACCCTACAGCTGTGCACATCGGCCTCACGTTAGCCTCTTTTGTGTTGCTGCGACGTAGCAAATGGTGGCGTTTCATACAGACGCTGAAGGATACCTTTAGTGTAAAATAATTATGCTTTGCCACGCTGTCTGAAAGCATCGGTAATGATGCACTGAGATGAGAATGCGTTGAGCTTATAGTTAGGACTGGCTCAGAAGAGTCCTGAGCCATCCCATAATTATGCGGCTATAGGACTTCCCATGCAGGTCCTGCAGGTTTTGCCTCCAGACCTGCAGAGTCTGGATCTGTGGTTGCAGACAGCCTGCTGCCTCCATGTTCCTGCTCGACACTGCCTGCTACAATTATTCTAATTAGTCCTATTATTATCATTAATATTAATATTATTAGTAGTACTATTATTTAGTTTCATGATGTCTATACCTCTACCACCTTTACTGTGGTCAGAGCAGGCCCTCACTGTAGTGTGCTTGTTCTGTGAGCTTTCTATGTGGCTTCAGTGACCTTTTGGTCTCTCACCTTGGGGGGCATGGCTCAGGGTTACAGATGCGGATCATAATTGGCGGCCTGCTGGATGAATCACAAGCAGAGTCCTCCACCTCCTCACCCTGCTCCCTGTTAACACACCTCACAACTGCTTTCTGCTTCCCTGGTTAAAGGACATACACAAGAACCAGTTGAACATGAAAGGACAATAGGCATGGGCAAAAGAATTCAGAATTTTTTAACTGCCAAACTCCATTTGAGAAACCTCACCAGCAGCACATGTGGCTGAGCAGGCAGTGAAGCCTCTGTAGTCCCAGCTATACATATCCTGAGTCTGGATGTGAGGGGGCCCGTGGTCCTGGAGGCCTGAAGTGGTGCCTGGACTTGTGACACATGGCCACTGGTTGCAGGGCCTCTCCAGCTGGGGTCTGTCCTTGCCACACTCCTCCTCTGGAAGGTCCACCTCTGTCTTAGTGAATGAGAGCAGCACCCGGCACTTGACCTCCCGAGTTTGCCTGCCAGGCCCACAAGTGGCACTACAGGGTGACCAGGGCCCGGGGACGAATCTGTACACAGAGGCAGAGAACATAATACACAGAGCCATAGCATCAAACATTTTTGTTTGACATGTGTTTTGCACCTGTTTGCCAAAAAAGCGCTTACAATCAGCTGGTTAAAAGATTTACAGTATCATAATATCACAGAAAGTAAAAGTGATGGGCAAAATACAACTGCATCTAATTCAATTTAAGATTGTTAATTAAGTTGACAGACTAAATCCTTTATTTTAGATAGAGACTGACATAATCTGACATTTAAGGAAGCATTTTGGCAAAATCTCAGCTTGAATTTACAATGATCATCTGCACAAGATGCATCTATTAAAGAGAAGTGTGCTTTAGCTTGATATTGTGTAATCTGTAGTTTATTTGCATTATTGTTGTCCTTTTTTTTTGTTCTTTCTGTCTTCCAAACGGCTTGAGAGAGGCCTCAACAGTGACGGAACATTAAAGGTTTAGTATTATACTTGTTATACATGTTTTGATTCACGTGTGATATGAAAGTGTTTTGAACACAGGAAATGGCAACACCCTGTGTTACTGTGGCTTAGGGTTAGATCCCATAACCTTAACAAAGTATTTGCCTGTCCTAAGTTCTAATAAAAAAAAAATATTATTTTACCTAAACCTAACCAAACCTTAATCATAGTGGTTACAGATCAGAAGATCATCTTTTTTCAGTGGTCAGCTGTAAATTGTTTTGGAAGTTGCTGACCAACTATGCCTGCCAATAGCGATGTCAGATCACAAAACTTGCATATATGTAGGTTGTTTTGGAAAGCAGTTACACACGGCATATTGTGCTGTTTGGTTTGGTGAAACTGAAAGAAAGAATGCAGGTTTGAGGCTCAGTTGGTTGGTGTTAATACTATAATCATGCTTTGAGTATGACCTTGGGAACACTAGTTTGGGAAAATAACCTTAACTCCAGGCCTTCATCTTTGAATGGAGTTCACTCAGAGAAATTTTTGGCATTTGGTCTGTCTGTTGTAATTATTTAATTTAGCCTCAGTAAGCTTTACTTTCATTCTTTTCTGGATCCAATTCTCACCTTCTTCCTCGTTGAAATGTAATTATTAACAATCATCAAAGTTAACTGCAGGTATTGCAAAGTGTACTATATTTGAAGTGCAGTGCATTCTTACTTTTAATTCTAATCTATACGAAGCAGATACTATGGCTAACATGAAAAACTTCATTTGCTTCAGTTCACTGCAGCTCTTCCCCATCCAACCACCATCCCAGTTATGGAACACTACACTGCTACTGCTGAAATACTAGAACACTTAAACAATAAAGCTGATATTCATAACTCCAGCTGCTTTATGTAATGAAATCCTTAAGCTGTGGAGTGCCTGACGCACCACAGGTAATGCGTGACAGTGAGCTTGTTACGGTTTCTGAACAGAAGTGAGCAGAGATATATAGTAGAGGAGACTTTCTGTAGAGCTCTCACTTAAAGGTATGTTCAAGCTCAGTAACACAGAGGTAACGAGGTTTATTTACTCCGTTACACATACTCAACTAACTTTATTGAGTGAATTGTACTTGTCTGATTAATTTAATGCATTATATGTTTACTCTTACATGAGTAGTTTTTCAGAGAAAAATCATTTCTTTTACTCTGCTACATTTGGATACATTCAAATACATGATCAATACATTAAGAGGTCAGCTGGTCCCAAGTCTGCTAGGGCTTCGTTATCCTACCGCAGTCAAGCATCTACATGACTCTGTACAGGGCAGAATAATGGCTGGAGCTACAGAGTGGTAGTATGGCTTTCAAATAGTTCTGGCAGCTAATATTTACAGATGAAAATTTTGTGCACGGTGCAGCGGACTCCGGTTGTGAAGGTTGTGAATTTTTAAAAAATCTTTTACTTACTTATTGGCATACTTGTTATTATACTGAGTATAATAATAACATAGTATTTTTTTACACATATAAATACAAGTGATGCTGCAATTATTATTACTTTTACTAATATTAATATTATTACTTCTGATGTTGCTACTATTAAGTACAGATTCATATACGGGTTGTTCTACACACTTTATTATGCTCGAGCCACTCCATGTTCACTCTGCCTTACAGGTATTGAGCTGCTCTTTTGTCTCATCTAGTGTTAGTTACTGGGTTGTGTTATATGGTATCTTGTCTTGTTAGCTGTTTAATGTGATTTTGTTTTTAGCACTGTGGACCATGAGGAACGGCATTTCGTTCATTTGTATACTTCGTATGTGGATAAATGACAATAAAACAAAGTTGAACTTGAAGTTGAACTTCTTAACCTTCACTGAGGAAGACCGTCAGTAGCTGAAATTATTCCTGTTACATCCACATCAACTAAAAGATCCAGTGTTCTTTTTGTTGTTTTTTTTTCTTTTCTGTTCTTAAGTTACTCGCTACTCAAGTAATTTTTTCAGTAAATACTTTTTTACTCTTACTCAAGTAGTTGATGACCACTTTCTCCTTGAGTACTTGTTTTTAACAGTACTTTTTCTTGAGTACAGTTTTTGGCTAATCCACCCACCTCTGCTTTTCAACACCATTATCAAAATATGAAATGAGAGAATTTCTTTTGGAAGAATGCTGTTCATCATGTGACTTCTACACACTTGACCTTTCCTTTCATTAGTCACCCATTTGTCTTTTGAGTACACACTTATCACATAGATATAGATGTCCACCCTTATTAACATACAGTCTATAATAAATGTTCAGAGGCAGTTGGTGCGTATGTTGCTACTGTAGGTAGCTTACAGCTAAGGCCTGTGCCATAGCCTGTATATAGTCAAGTCTGTTGGTTTGAGGTCATCACACTGTACAATGGAAAAAACAAAAAGGTCCCATGTTCAAATTTGCAAGAATGATGCAAAAATTCGCTTTGCTTTATGTCTGAACATTCATGGCACTTTTCACATTTTCTTTTTTTTTTTTTTTTTTTTACTTTTCACATTTTCTAGCACTTCAACAACATCATGTTACTTTCCTTCTAGAGACATATGTATTGCTTAACTTGTATCAAATGTCAAGTTAAGCTACATGCTACAAACATTTCAGAGCCACCCTTCAAGCCAACAAGGGGGCGTGTGTTTGATACTCAAAGATTTGTTTTTGTTGGCATATTCCTTCCATACAAATGTATGCAGGGTCATTACCAGAGCTGAGCTTCACATGATCATCATCAAATTATGTGGCTTACATAAGATTTGCTTGGCTGCATGTGATGAGGATTTTGCTTAGGCCTGCTGTACATGTATGTGCAAAGGACCTAAGCGTGCAGGAGCATTTTGAAGAGCATGTTTGCAAAGAGTCTGACGAGCGTATGTGTGTCAGCCAGGTCTTTGTGGTGTAAAGGGCTGGATTGGTAATCTGGCATACCGGGCAAATGCCCGGTGGGTCGACCCACCTTTGGGGCCGGTGTTACCTAAATTATTTATTTATATAGGCTAAAAACGGGCCAGCGATGTAAAGCATGGACAGCGGCCCATTGGGTAATTTTCTATACTGACATTGTGCGGGCCCAATCACATCTCTTACTAGCCCCCACCCCCTCTGCTCTCTGTGTCTTGCATTGCGGGCCAAAAAAAACATTATTCAGACGGCTGCCGCCAAATGCTCGACAATAACAGATATGTTTGCTGCTGGGGCTGCAGTAGCTTCAACATCAGCTGCAGGACCCGATGTAGAGCAGGCACAGGCACTTGAAGGAGTAAAAGAGCTGTGGTGGCCCCTGCCAGGCAGAGGAGGCAGCATGTGTTAGCGAAACAGAGTGACAAAGTGACAGGGCTGAGGGACAGAGAGAGCAGGAGGAGAGTGGAGGTGAAGCAGTAAGCATGGAGGAGGCAGGGAGGCAGGGCCATTTACACTGGGGACATCTAGCCACCACTTTCTGAGCATTTGTTAAAAATGTCCTGAAAAATGGCTTGCATCAACAAATGTTGATTAACAAATAAAAATGCAATGAGAAAGGTTTATTTGCACAATAAGAAAACCTACAATGCAATGTAAATATAGAAGAAAGTACTTAAGCAAAAATTAATAATAAGCTACTGATTACTCCATTATATTTTATTATATTTTTATATTGTGAATTGTTACCTGCCACCTGAATTTTGTGCGTCCCCTTATAAAAAATAAAGGCTTTTCCACCATAAATTGGTGCAGAAAATGTTTCCAGAATGCAGGAAATGAAGTGTTTAATGCTAAAAATCTTCTGGCCGAGGACTCCGGTCTAATAAAATATATTCTTGTCTTGTAGTTATGGACACCCAACTTGTGCAAATCTTACATCTCAGTGTTTTATCCCACCCTTAATCTGACCCCGTAAATGGATCGATGGTGTATTGGTGAGGGGTGTCTGACTGATTTTGGTGGGCCGCCTCGGCCAAAAATGCCAGGGCCGATTTTTTGTCCCAGTCCAGCCCCGGTGGTGTATGAGAGCTCTGAGAGCTGAAGGATCCCAGGGAGGCTATCAGAGCTGACCAGGCCCAGAGTAGCAGGCAATAATCACATGCTTATCGTCAGCAGCAGTAGGAGAGGAAAAAGAGCTAGACAGAGTCACACAGCCCTGGATAAGCTGTGTGTGTGTGTGTGTGTGTGTGTGTGTGTGTGTGTGTGTGTGTGTAGTGCTATGTGTCTGGAAAATTTCAATTGAACATGAATAAAGAGTGTATAATATACTATATCTACTGACAATATATTTCATCTTTACACATGCACAACATAACTTTATGTCATTCTCATGTCTGAATAAGCACCCTGGTCACTTTTACATAATAGTCAGGAAGGCAATCTTACTAGGTCGGACATAGTAATATTTCTCTATTACATTCAACATGGCACAAGTCTGACTTGAATGCCGTCAGAGTAATGTCATTTCTAACACAATAAATTTAACATCTCAATAAAAGATAATATTTTTTATTTGTTTTTTCAGGTGGGTAAAAGTCACAATGCACTTCACATCTTCTAACTAGTATTATGTGTGCTTGGTTTTGTCTATGGTTATATGTTCTGTCCTGCCTGAAAGTTTTAGAGAGCAGTGTTTAGACAGAGGTCTAATAACATTTACATTCGAGCTGTCTGAAATTAATGGTTAATGGACTGAAAAAACAACACAGTGGCAGTGAATGAGGAGTGAATGCTGAGTGGCCGCTGTGAGGAGAGCTGACCGTGTCTCTTTATAGTTCACATATGTGCTTTTAGGCATTTTTTTTTTACATACATATTTGCATTGTTAGGTCATTTTAGCTAGTATTCTACTACGTCAACGGACTGCCTCAACGTTAAGACTTGGTTTTAAGGTTACATTTTTGGTTTAGGTTAAAAGAGAGGTGGTCTGGATTAGACATTTATTTGTGATGGTTAGGGGCTAGGGAATGCATTGTGTCACTGAGGGACGTCTTTAGGGATATGTCTGAAATGGTCTCACTCTCCAAGCCTCTCAAGGGGTGGGCTGATGTTTGTTTGATTGACAACTGAGCTTGGCAGGGACACATGGACACAATGTTAAAGAACCAATTTTATCATCTAAGCTGACTGATTTTGCAGGTTTTTCATATGTTCAGCGTACTACAGCAGACTAGTTAGTTATCTAGTGATGTAAGCTGTAAAGTTTGTTGCCCATTCAGAACCAACAAGACATGTGTCCCTGCTTGTACCTACAGTAGACAAAAAGTAGACATTGGCTGGAAAACTAATCTGTCTGGATGTGAAGCACGGTTTAAGATGGTAATTAAAGTCAAATTGTTATACCGTGGATGCTTGTGGATTTGCTTTCTTTTTTTTTTTTTCAGTGAGCAGATGGAGAAATTTTGTTCAATGTAAAATAGATTGTAATTGTAAATTGCAATGACACTGTGTGTGTGTGTGTGTGTGTGTGTGTGTGTGTGTGTGTGTGTGTGTGTGTGTGTGTTTATATTTATCAGGGACAAATTACAGGAAGAATCTGAATAGAAGACGGGAGAAACATCAAATGCAGATGCTTCCAAGCACCAGGGCTCACTGAATGGTTTGGTGAGTATGAAAATCATCTGAATAAAAGGCTACAGCCTGTATAGTTTCCAGATCTCAAGCCAGTGCCCTCCACCACCGTCTCCATAAGACCAAATTATATAATATAAACTTTCATCTTCAGATCTTTTTAGACAGTCTGTGACTGTCTCTGATGCTATAATGTGTGTCCTTTTGTTATGTTTGGCTACATTCTATCTGCTGTATTCAGGTCTCTCTTGATCTGAATGAGACTACCGGATCAAATAAAGGATGTATATATATATATTTAAATGAGAAATATCTTGTAGATGAATGGTGTTTATCCCTACAATACAGTTCCACAGACTTCCACAGAGCACCAAAGCTGTCCTGGAGGCTCATGGGGGCCAGGCTCCATATTAAGACGATTTATTTTTGGTTTTTCTTTTAATTTGTCACCTGTCTGTATATACAGTGGATAGAGAAAGTACACACCCCTGTTAAAATGCCAGGTTCTTATGATGTAAAATAATGAGACAAAGATAAATCATGAACTTTTTCCACCTTTAATGTGACCTATAATGTGAACAATTCAATAGAAAAACAAACTGAAATCTTCGAGGGAGAAAAAAAAAAAAAAACTCTCAAATAACCTGGTTGCATAAGTGTGCACACCCTCTTATAACTGGGATGTGGCTGTGTTCAGAATTAACCAATCACATTCAAACTCAGGTTAACTAGAAGTCATTACACACCTGCCATCATTTAAAGTGACTCTGATTAATCACAAATAAAGTTCAGTTGTTCTAGGAGGATTTTCCTGATATTTTCTTAGTTGCATCTCTGAGCAAAAGCCACGGTCCACAGAGAGAGACAGTCAGGAGACGGGAACAAAAGAATTTCCAAAGCATTAGATATACCACGGAACACAGTGAAGACAGTCATCATCAAGTGGAGAAAATATGGCACAACTGTGACTTTACAAAGAACTGGACGTCCCTCCAAAACTGATGAAAAGACGAAAAGAAAAGTGGTCAGGGAGGCTTCCAAGAGGCCTACAGCAACATTAAAGAAACTGCAGGAATTTCTGGCAAGTACATGTGACAACTATCTCCCGTATTCTTCATATGAATGGGCTATGGGGTAGGGTGGCAAGACGGAAGCCTTTTCTTACAAAGAAAAACCTCCAAGCAAGGCTGAAATTTGCAAAAACACAAACAAGTCCCCCAAAAGCATGAAAATTTCAAAAGGTATGTTTGGCGCAAAAACAACACTGCACATCACCCAAGGAACAGCATACCCACAGTGAAGCATGGTGGTGGCAGCATCATGCTTTGGGGCTGTTTTTCTTCAGCTGGAACCGGGGCCTTAGTCAGGGTGTAGAGTATTATGAACAGTTCCAAATACCAGGCAGTTTCGGCACAAAATCTTCAGGCGTCGGTTAGAAAGCTGAAGATGAAGAGGAAGTTCACCTTTCAGCACGACAACGACCCAAAGCACACATCCTAATCCACAAAAGCATGGCTTCACCAGAAGAAGATTAATGTTTTGGAATGGCCCAGCCAGAGCCCAGACCTGAATCCAACTGAACATCTGTGGGGTGATCTGAAGAGGGCTGTGCACAGGCGATGTCCTCGCAATCTGACAGATTTGGAGCGCTTTTGCAAAGAAGAGTGGGCAAATATTGCCACGTGAAGATGTGCCATGCTAATAGACTCCTACCCAAATAGACTGACTGCTGTAATGAAATCAAAAGGTGCTTCAACAAAGTATTAGTCTAAGGGTGTGCACACTTATGCAACCGGGTTATTTGAGGGGTTTTATTTTTCATTTTTCCCCCTCAAAGATTTCAGTTTGTTTTTCAATTGAATTGTTCACATTAAAGGTGGAAAAAGTTCTGACATGAAATCTTTGTCTCATTATTTTACATCATAAGAACTTGGCATTTTAACAGGGGTGTGTAGACTTTTTCTATCCTCTGTACATATATGTGGTATGGTGAAAGGAGCACTACAAGGTGTGTTTGTGTCTAATGTGTGTGTACTCACGTGGGGTCCTCTGTAGCAGTTTGGTGTTCCTCCAGTTCGTGGGCTTGTTTTAACCAGGGCACCTTGGCCTCCACTGGCAGGGATTCTGACAGAGACACAGAACATTAGCAGGGTTTTGACCATGAAACTCACACAATTGACACTTTTCACATGTCACACATCCATTTTCTCACACAGTGCAAAAACTAATTTATAACATTGTGGCACAAATCAACTCTGTCCAGCTAATACGATATCAGCATATGCTGGGACAGTATTCAAGTGGACTCTTTGCTGTGAGTCACAGACAGTTTATGACTAGAGTGGTAATGTTACTGGTAGAGTTTTGCAATACAAAAACCACTAACCAAAGCAAGTTTGATAAATTGATGTGTCATTGTTTAAAGGATGTCTTTAACTACCTCCAAAGGTAAAAGTTAGATATGGATACATGAAGGATAATATTTCTATATTGGATATTAAATTTAAGACAATGAGATGGTGGCTATACAATGTTTTTATACTTCAAAGTAGGGAGTAAAAAAGGTTTGTATTTTGAGTTACAGTGAGAAGGTATAATTGAAGAGTGATGACCCCGACCCTTGCAGTGGGTCAGGTCACATAGCCTTCTGATAAAATGCACCAACTAAAAAAAATGCAATTACTCACTCCAAACATAACCTAAAAGTTAGCAGCCCTGAATTCCTTACATCCCAGTCATTCCAATCTGACACCAGTGATCAGGGCCCAAATTTATCAAGCACCTCAGAATAGGAAATTGGTCCCAACTGGACCGAAGTAAAACAAACTGTTCCTACTTTTAGGCATAAAAAAGTTAAACCATCAAGATTCTTAACCTGGGGATGTCATCCTGTCCCCTGCAGGATTTAGAGCTTTCCTGGTAGGGGTTCTCAGCAGGAGGTGAGTGATAAAAATGAGTAGGCATGAACACAGTGCATATAATTTAGAGCATCTGATGGAAAATTACAACAACAAGCAAGATATTGCTTGGATTGATTGGTTTTATGCATGATATAATTGTCCCATCTACTTTAAGCTGATGATACACAGAGCAACTTTTAGAGATATGTTGCCATCAATGGTAATGAGTAAAGATTACTAGCGTGTAACTGTAAAGGTAGGGAGGTGGCTGAACCCTATATTTGACAGATGGCCCTCCCCAACAATATTAATGTTTTCGTCGGACCTTCCGCTTAACTAAGAAAAGTGTTTGCAAGTGGCTGTGGTATGGGATAATAGCCTCCATGTTAACCATTACAGTCATGGAACATACTAGGTCGGAGGGTAGGAACCATTCAATGCAAAGCGTAACATTACATTTAGTAATTAGTTACAACATTTGGCTAAATATCCATGGTCAACATGTTACCTTTCACTTTACAAGACGGAAGCATGTGTTGCTGAACTTGCGTTATTATTATAGTTGTGTTATACACGTGTTTCATAAGTATTTTATATTCTCAAATATGACATATTGGTTGTATTTGCAACATGTCAAAAAAGGCAAAGACAAAAAAGGTCGGTTGTCAGTTGTCCCAAAACAACATATAAAATGTTGGCAAGTACCAGTGACAGGCGTACCGGACCCTAATATGTTATGAAACGGTGGTACTTTGGTTAGGTTTACGCAACAAAACCCCTTGGTTAAGTTAGAAAAAGATTGTGGTTTGGGTCAAAATAAGTACATCATGTGACATAAGTCATCTACAAAACGTTTAACTAAAAACACATCATCTTTTAC
This sequence comes from Micropterus salmoides, assembly GCF_014851395.1. Taxonomy (NCBI): domain Eukaryota; kingdom Metazoa; phylum Chordata; class Actinopteri; order Centrarchiformes; family Centrarchidae; genus Micropterus; species Micropterus salmoides. The sequence goes on along the minus strand of NW_024044348.1, from coordinate 37,787,119 downwards.
TTCATTTCACGCGGGACTTGAACCTCGGTCTCCTGGGTGAAAGTTTACTTAACACATACATCCATGCCACCACCTCCTTACACAGACTTTGTTGCTCGTTATTCTACGTCACCTGACTTCCTCTGCCATTAGAGGTCGCAGCCTATCAAAAGAAATGTAAATATGGGTCGAAATAAGCTGCTGCAATGGATTCATACGGACGCTTTTCTGGTCAGGATTGGCTGTGTATTGGCTGTTAGTTCATAGATGACAGGACTATAAATCAATCATAATTTCCACAGGATGGGAAGCTGATGCAAATTAAGCCTATTGTTTTTATGGTGAAGGTGGTTGACTGTGGGGATTAAGGACAACACATGAACACATACACACACACACACACACACACACCCTTTAGTTATGCACTCAGCGTGACTGGCAAAGAACCCTCAGTCACTACTGCAGTACCAGCCTACCAAATGATGCACTTGAAGAGTACACATGTGCACATAGAACCCATTATAAAACATACTAACACATTTTATATAATATTTGTGCTGTACAGTATATAAGACATATGTTAATAGGCTTTTATTTTAAACTGACCTTGGACATTGAACTGAATTGGACAGTACATATGTTTATGTAATGGTGCTATGTATTTTTTTTAGAGTGCAGATAATATTAGATTTCAAATGGGATGCCTAGATATTTTTCACTGGAAGTAATGTACTGGAAAAATGCAAAAGCCATATACAGTACCATATACAATAATGGTGAAAAAGTGAGGTGAACTAATGTAAGATTACTTTCATTAATAGCTTGTGCATTTATGCCATGTGTTAGCCTTCTGGCACTAGTAGATTCCTACCTCCTTCTTAAAATATAGAAAAAAATACATTGGAGATTTGTGAACTTTATACACCTGTCTATTTTAGTCTTTTGTCAATTAGTATCCTACCTCTGGGTTTGTGGCAGGCAATAGGGACCAGACAGTCTTCTTTAACGTGAGGTTTGAGGGAAGCTTCACAGCCTCCAATGTGCTGCCCACGATGGTCGATGCACAGAACCACCCGGTAACGCAGGCCACGGCCACAGGTCACTGTGCACTGCATTGGGATGGCAACACACACGTTACCACGCAAATTACACTGACATCAATCTAATCAAGTGTGTGGGGGCTGCAAATAACAGTTATTTTCGTTATCCCACCAGTTTGACAAGTCTACCGGTTGTGACCAGTTCAACCATCATTTTCATTTTAAAAAATAGGAAGAAAAATAAAAAAATATACATAACTTTGAGTATCACAAATATTTTTTCTGCTTTCCTTGCATGTTAATCATCTTCCTCAGATTTATTTAGTGCTGACCACCAGGTTGGGAAGCATTGGATTAATCTAACAATTATTTCAGAATAAGCAGATTAATGTTCATTAAACAAAAAAGCCAAAACCAGACATGATTAGCCAATTATCAAAACTGTTGCAGATTAATTTTCTGGCAATCGACTAATTGAAAATTGGTGAATTTTACACCAGCAAATAAAGCCCTTTGATGCTTGGGAGCCTGAGTTCAGATGAGTTCCCCCTTACTATTATAGATAGCTGGTGTGAACAGATACTTACTGACCTGAGACCACTCCATGGCCACCCACTGGGGGCAGATGAAGGTGTTACAAATCTGTCGGGTGATAGGTCGAGGGGAGTGGGTGCACTTCCACTCCTCCACCTGGGAGAACTGTCCCTGGGTGTCCTCCTCCACACACAGCACGCTGCGATCCTGCCAGCCGCCACCTTCACCACAGGACACCGAGCACTGGGTCCAGGGGCCCTGCTCCCAGCTGCTCACACACAGGACAGGGACCAAGCTCACATAATACTTTCTGAGGTCATTAAATGATGAACATTGTGTGATAACCGTACAAATTGCATCGTCATGATATGTCAGGGAGTTCATGTTATCTTTTCAAACTCTAAGGGCGTGTTGGGGGGGGGTGCAAGATAGAGACGTGAGGCAAAGATACTGCATGATGTGAAAGGGAAAGGTGTGCGCAGTGTTCTGAAAACAACTGGAAGATTTTTTTTATTTAGTTTGGGTGCTGATTTGGCCCACTTACTAACAAGGTCAGCAGTTGGGGGGTGCAGCAGTGACTGTGACACACAGCTCATGGAGGCAATTTAGGTACTTTAAAACCCTTAGCACTTAATCGCCTCAATTTGCATCAAAATCACACTCCTGCTCTGAATCACAACTCAAATCTGAAGACACAGACACGATACACACATTTTTAGATTCAGTGTGACTTACACATACGGAAGTTATAATTCTCATAATTAAACATTCATAAATTCAACTACAAATCATAGAAGAAAAATATTATTCTTGTATTTCCAGAACCTGCCTGAGAATCATCATGTTTTTAGATTTACTGGAGTGTCAAAATGATCCATATGCTGTTGTCCAAAGGCTAACTGTAGCTGTGGAGGATGCAGAGATGCTTTTGAATACTGATATTTAGGGCTGACCCCGAATAGTCGAAGATTCGATTCTTCGATGGGCGGAGCCTGATTTGACTGTCAATTTTACAGTTGAATCTTTGCAGCGGCGTTATGAAATAGGATCATACCATTTTAACTATAGGCCCATGGGGGTGCTCAACATCTCATTTTAGAGCTACCATTTTTTAATATACAGCCTCTCATAGTATAAATATAAAGATATAATGCTGTAAATAAAAATTTGAAAAGAACAAAGCTTTTAATAAATCTTTTTTAAGAGCGTGAATAAATACAATTTTTTAACTAACCCTAGCCACACGGCCCGCATGCAAAACTCTGCACAAGACCGGTAAACCGCAGACGAGCTCTGAGAAAATAATCAACAAAAAGCCTCAGTTTAGCTGGAAATGTACAGTGTAAGTTACAGTGAGTAATGATGATTCTCAAGATTGAAGCGTAGCTACCATGTATAACTTCGCCCCCGCCAACAAAAAACATGTGTTCGACTATGACTTGACAATTCTGATTCGACCATAGAAATCGTTAGTCGGGGACAGCCCTACTGATATTGTCATACAACAGATACTGACTGCAGCACTACAGCCCTGATACTTGTTGTAGGTTACTTTTAGGAAATTAAGCTTGGAATCATGTTTTTATATATATTTTTTATTTGCTTCCAAGTCTGGTTCACACAGCCTGTGACAGCCATTAAAAGAATTTTTCTTTTTATGTTAGGCTAAATATTATGAGCATATATTTTGGTATTCAAATTAAGTTTTGAATTGGTTGATTTTAACATTAAGTAGCATATGTTTCTCATATTATAGAGTCATGTCCCACCCCATCTTTTGCTATTTGGGCGCAGGTAATGTGGATGAGTTTTCCATCTGCCTTTAAATTTGAAAGAAATAACAATTTGACATTTATCATGTTAATTATCGATATCGAATGATATTGATATGATTGATATGTGATATGATTTTTTATCATGAGAACAGTTTTGGCCTTATTACCCAGCCCTAGTGTTTAGTGGATGGTAAGCATAGAAAAGGAATGTTGAATAAAGATACTTATGTTGATTTCAGCTCGAATGTGGGTGTTTTAATGGGAATAGGGATCTTTCAGATCAGTCTGAGAAGTACCTATGATCTCGTTCCACATTTTACTTTGTGTCATGTAATGTGGGGAGGCCCTGCGATGGATTGGCGAACGGTCCAGGGTGTACCCAGCTTTTAGCCCGATGGCAGCTGGGATTGGCTCCAGCTCCCCGCGACCCTGTATGCAGGATAAGCAGTTGACGATGGATGGATGGATGGATGGATGGATGGTAATGTGGGGAACTGGTCTTGGTCTTGGCTCGGTCTCGCCCTCTCTCGGTCTTGGTCTCAACTTGGTCTCAGTCCCTAAAAGTCTTGGTCTTGTCTCAGTCTGGAAAAACTCTAGTCTTGGTCTTGACTTGGTCTGGGTTTGGGCAGTCTTGACTACAACACTATTTACAGCATCTCTCACCAAGAGGGAAGTTTAATGACTTCAGATGACTTTACATAATTTTTACGTCTTCTTCTTCTGGTTACTTCAGGGTGCATCACTGGATGTATTCCAACCGGTATGCATATCATGGATTTCTGAACACTTTCTGCTTTCCAAACTGGAAATATATCAAATGACAGAAGAAAGCACTTATAAAATGAAGGATAGTAAGGGTTACTCACCGAGGCAGTGGTTGGAAGTGGTCATATGGCATCACCTCTTTGAATCCATCACTGGAGAAGACAAAATATCACACAACACTGTAAGTTTATGATATCCAGATAGCAGCCATAGAGGTCATAGGAATCTGATGAAAGCCTACAGAATATGATAAGAGTGCTTATTAACAGTAGTTCGGCCTTCAAGGTTATAATGAAGTCTTTTTAATGAGTGTAAAAAATGCTTTGCACTGCTGATTTAGCATTTATGTCCTTTAACCTATTGATCAAATCCTCCATTGATTCAGCCCTTCATAAAAGAAGCACTGAGATGTGCTAAGAAGAAAATCAGCTATTTCATACTTCATACCAGGTTTCTTGTTAGCAGTGGGCTCACACAAGCGGTTTTATTTTTAAATCATCAGGGACACAACCACTGTCAACTGGTTGTACATTCCCTTTTACAGCTTATATATCTATTTATATTTTGAAGCTAAATATTGTTGTTTTTCCAAGGCTGCTTTCTTGCTGTGGACCTTTAGAGGTGCAATAACATTTAGTGAACAATCAGACAGGTGTAGGCTTTGACTATGAAACGATATGCAGAACTTTGAGATGCTTCGCACATCAAAGATGCGTGTGCACAAGGAGGAGGGTTAGACAGTATGAATAACTGGTGATAAATGACAACAAATAAGACAGGATGGAGATCACCAAATTTAGTCATTATTTTGCAACCAAGATTCATAGAAAACAATAACATTTAAGTTTGCAGACAAAATGAAATAATTTAAAAAGAAAGTATTACTGTATAGAGAACTTTCTTTTTCACACACATGTTGTTTCAAGTGTATTAGTGCTGGGAACTAAAGATGGTGCATTAGTCTGAATCTTTAATATATTCTAAATATTTCAGTGCGGGATGTGCACGTTTCGGGTTGACAGACCTATGTATTATGATAACAGGATTATCAAATTTATGATAAAGTGTTAGTTATATGAAACAGTGCTAGGTGGATGGAGCTAGTAAGCCAGGTGGAGAATGCCAGTGGGAGTGAACAAAGTTTGCAGCTAGGTCACATGGACCCTGTGGACTGTGGTGAATGACATCTCTATTAAAAAATTATGCACGCTCCAAGAAGTAACAATGTTGAATCACCAATAATCAATGAAGGAGGAAATAAAGGCTTGAAAGTCTGGAACAGAGAGGGGATTTTACAGGCAAGTAACTGCTCGCAGCCAGATCATGAAGATGGGGTGAGTCATTGAGGGCGACGGTCAGCAAGAGAGACTGACAGCTTGGACACAGCAGTAGAGAGTGGAGGCAATGATAAGGGGCCATCAGACTTCGGGGACGATAGAAGGATATGGCAACACTGTGACAAGTAAGTAGGCAGTGACACAGGGGGATACCTAAAGTAGATTTGTAACGTGTTGCACACAGGAGGGTCTACTGGGAACAAGACTTGCAGGCACAGGCCCAAAGACTGGGCCTGCTGTTATGGATCAACCAAAGCAGTTTAGATAGCTGTGGTTTCCTCCCCGATGGTGATGTTGGTGGCGGTGATAGGACATGACAGCAGTAATATTATCCGCTATCCCCAATGGCTAGCTAGCTCCCATGCTAAAAACAAGCTGGGTTATGCTAGCAGCAAATCCACTTACAGCAGGCTATTTTGATTGGAAGACTTAAAACTTAAGATTTGAATGTCCGATGACTCAAATATTATACAATGTTAAAACATATAGTGAAAACAACCAGTTGTAGCGTAAAAATATGTCTTAAAACTGGATACAAATGTCAGTTTTTAAGAGAGCATCTGATGGATTTACAGAATAGATGGATGGGTTGAGGTGTAATGGTATCAAAATGTTCCTTAAGTTTTGGCTTTATATAATTTATAAAGATATAAAATAGAACTTCATGATCTCTACCTCTCTGGGCATGGGTCCATGTTGCACTCCTTCAGTTTTGGTGTGGGTTTGATATTTTCGGGATAGCTGTTACACTGGTGCTCAGGCAGGGTCTGGTTGGACCGGATGTCTGTGCACTCTGCAGAGTTCAGCTGATAGCCTGGGGGAAGAAAGCAGACCCAGACTATTTACCTTTATGTTAGTGGAGAAAGTTGCAGATATCAACAGATGAAGCTGGATATTCTACACTAGACTGACGGTCAGCTCACCTCCTCCACAGGTGACCGAGCAGGGGAAGAAGTCGGTCTCTCTCCACTGGTACCTGATTGGCTGGTAGAAGACAAACTGGACAACTGTGTCCTTGGAGCCTCCATACTTCATCTGTACAACGTGTAGGGTGAATGAATAGTGGAGAAGAACAGCATTAGTTGTGTAGTAACAAGTACCGTAGGGTGGAGGAGATTAGAGTACAGAATAGGGTTGCATTGGTTGCTGTTTGTTTTATAGCGATGCCTGATGGGGAAGTAGAATGTCGCAGATTAAAATTATCTGTGCTGTCACTCAGTAGGCTACCAGTTGTTATTTATTGAGGAAACAGTCCTGTTGGGCTTTGGATCTTATTGATGTAAAGTGATCAAGATGGTGATGATGTGATTATGAAGACTTTTAAATCTGTCCAGAGAACTGATACACTGTTCCTCAGGAACTTCGGCTGTCCCATGACCATAGCAAGGCACTAATGGAAAGTGAATGACCATTTCTCAATTTACGACAAGCCTGCAAGAGCATGAACAACAAAGGCTGAGATCCTACTCGGACAATCAGATACCTCCGTCTCTTAAAAGGACATCTCATGAGATTTGGTTTCCATCAAAAGGAACTCCAGACTCCTGTGACTCAGAGAAGACACCAATAAAAGTTAAGTGAAAATGGCCAATTTATGACTCTCACTAATCCATCCTCAGGAAGTCATCTGGACTTCAGCAATAACCCACACGGGGAACAAGGAACAATATACCAACTTTGCAATGCAGAGTCAAATGTACATTTATTGATATACCATGTTAAATTAATGTAATCTGAATAATGTGAAGTTATATTCCAACATGCTGAGTTTGATGCAGAAACTGAATTAACCAGAACTAGGTATTATGTCCACTAACACAGGAAGATTGGTGTGGTGTGTGCCTGGTCTGCGCTGCGTCTTCAACCTTCTTCTTTTTCCTTCTTCTCAGGAGAGAAGACATTCCTGTGATCCCAAGAATAAGGACAATGTATTAATACTGACATGTATGGATTGTATTTGACTCACTATACTATTATACTATATGTATGCATATATGTAGGGACATGTGTTTGTGTGTAATAATAATAACAGATAAAACATGCCATTTAAACCTGGAGTAAAACAGTCTAGTGCTTCGGCTTTATTGCAAAGTGGAACGCCTGCAGATCAACGGAATCCCGAGCCACACCGAAGACCTGATCTCCACTGAACCCTCAAAGGAAGAAACCCTGTTAACGCTCCTAAGCTGCCACTTCCAACGTAAAAAGAAACTGCTCCACTCTGTAACACCTGCGCCCTAACGATACCACTGTTAGGACCAGAACAAACTTTAGAACTAAGTCGTTGCGTTGCCATCAAAACCACGCCATGCGGGGTGTAAAGAACACCTCGCCATATATGTTGTTGTGTCACATATATACAATATACAATTCTGTAAAGTGTCCTTGGGTTTCATGAAGGCCGCTATATAAATGTAAGTTATTTATTATAATTATTATAATAATAATTATTATTATAATTATTTCTATACTTAGTAGAATTGAATTCACTGAATATCCTTTAAAAATGTAGAATGTTGTCAGAATGTGGTCCTTACTGCAACATAAAAGGGATTGTGAAACAAAACAGCCACTACAAATAGAAGGATTTCTATTCAAGTTAGTAGGCCTTTCCCAACAGTAATACTAGTGGTGCTGCTGGAAACAACCTCACAGTCTTATTTAAACAATCCCTGCATTGTTAAATATTATGCATCAGAAGCCAAAAGTCTTAAGGCTCTTGCTATAAACCTACGCTAGGCCTCTTTCCTTTGTTTCACCTTGATAATGTAATCAGCACTGAGTGGGCCACGTGTCCTGAGAGTCTGCCTGTCCGTCCCTCTGTGGAAGTCCAAGGAGGTGTTTCCTATCACATAGGAGCCTACAGATGCCAGACTGGTCTCCTCCTTCCTCCCCTGAAGAGAGATAGCTTCGATAACTGAGGGAGAGACAGAGCAAGAGGAATGTTTATTAATGATCTTTCAAAAATAACTTCATATTTTAACTTAATAAAGGGCCGAAATGTGAGGGGACCCTACTGAAATGGAAGGAATTATTATTATTATTAGGTCCCAAGCACAAAACATTCCTTTTTGTCATTGAGGAAATCCTTAATACCTGGATAATGCTATTTTATGAAGCAGTGACAGGAAGTCAGCGGCTCCCGTCAGTACAAGAAGAAGACTAAGAAGAGCAGTATATAATAGTGTATTTCACTTGCATATGCCTAAAAATAGGTAAAATGATTGACAATGTGCGAGAAAAGACTACAAACTAGTTATTTTCCCCCATGAATGGTTATGATTATTGACAAGTTATATACCAAGACTGTCCTTCTTGCACAAGGATTTAATGAATAAAACAACCCAGAAAAATGGAACAGCTGCAACTGGAAACAGAATCATGAAACAGAAAGTTGTTGTAACCTCACTGTACTAGTGTTACTTTCGTCAGACGAAATTAAACCAAATATATTCGTCAATGACCTTTTTTTCCCTGACTAAAAGGAGATGATGACGAGACAGCGACAACGTCCTTAAACACTGACTGTGACTTTATTAACATGCAATGTTGTTGACGAAAATGACGAGACTAAAATGTAATTCATAAAATAAAATCTCTCTTTCTTTTTGTCAGTATAATGAGGAGACAAAGGAGACGTTTTTGTCTTCCTTTGCTTTGCATGCTGGCCGACCGGGGCGACACCTGGTGCGCGAGGAAATCGTTACTGTAAATACAGTGAGGCGGACAAAAAAACAGTGCCCAATTATAGCGGACGGCAAGCAATGTGACTTGCCGTCTGATAGATTGTCAGATTTCTGGAAAAAACACAACAAACTTAAGGCTAAACACCCGGGAACTGAGGTAAGTTAATGTCTCCTTTGCTATAAAAATTAGAACAAAGCTAACATTCAAATTTTAGAAAACAATTTATCCATATGTGAGATGAGTGAAATAAAGACTAAAATGATAAATATCTCTATTTTGGTTCGAGCAGATTAACCAAAATTATATTAATGAGTTAGAAAAGACTAAAATTATGGTTAATGACTAAAACTAGAAAAAAAAACTAAAACTAAAACTTGAGTAAAAAAATAGTATACAGTGGACTAAACATGACAAAAACTAACAAGGACATTTGTCACAGGACTAAGACTAAATTTTAAAATGTCTGACAAAATTAACACTGAAAACTTTACATGTTTGACAATTGACTCTACATGCCAATATTCAATAATTGTCATAGCGCCACTTACTGGTAACAGTAAATGACAAGTTTTATGCTGTGATGTACTACTCTTAGCAGGTTGAACAGGTCCACATAAAAACTGTCTCAGAAAAGCCAATGGTGATGCTATCTTGAAGTTTGTGAGTTTTCGTTGTGTCCATGGCGTGATGTCAAATTTCGTTAGCGTCTTACTTTAACAAACCCTACCTAGAGAATTAATCCAAAATGTTTGAGGCGCACATTGGTGATGAAAAAAAAAAGTTCTTCTTGATGGGCGTGTCCGTGGCGTGGGATCTTTGTAACTTCAGTTTACATTGTCAAATCTTCCCCAAACTGTACATGTTTGTTAAGATTCCAGGCCTCAGGACATCTACATGATAATTAGGACTCATGGTCTTTGCACCACCTGCTGGCAACAGGAAGTAAAGTGTGACGATCATCATTTAATTTACAAGCAGTTTTTCCAGTGTGGTCTACAATTGAGATCCTGGTATGTAACATAATAATTGAATGTTCTCTAGCGCCACATGAAGGGGACACAGGAAATGACGTTTAACTCCTTCGTATGCCATCCAAGACGCATGATAATTCAGAGCCTCGTTGACTGGCTGTCATAGTGCCACCTACTGGCAACAGCCCCAGGACTACGCTTCACCTACATGGAGGAAATGTTTGCGGCAGATGTAGTATCACCCCAAGACAAACAAAAAAGCCTACTGTAATCATACTCTAAACATAACAGGTAGTCAGCCATTTTTAAATGAAAGTACAAATTTAGGGCATTTTTTTGCTATTTACAGGCTCCATACTTTAACAAATTCCTCCTACAGCACACTCAAATCGACTTAAAATTTTCACAGTACAATTTAAAGTCCTTCTCGATGAAATGTTGTGCTGAGTTTTTATTGAAGCCTCTTGTGACAGTCATTTGATTTATGATTTATGTGCACACTGTGTGTCATGCACATTTTTTATGTATACTGGGACAAAATTGTGTAATTAGCAGGTGTTCTATAGCGCTACTTAGAGGACACAGGAAGTGATGTTTAACTCTTTCACACAGCATCCAAAATGCTTGCAAATTCAGAGCCCACCCTATGTGCGTGAAGTGCGGGTGGCTGTTCATTGCTGCTTGCAGCTTTAATTTTAACATATTACCAACAGGGAATTGCATAAAACATGACGAGCAAACCAGAGGAGGCTGGGTGTGAAACGTGTTGTATGCTCCAAAAAAAAAGTTCTAATACAGAATTAAAGCTTCTAACTTGAGATCTGTTGTGCGGTGGGATTTCAATTTACACAACAGTAAATTCAGATAACACTGTTCCTTGAGAAGTGATACCATCAGACAAGGCAGGGCAAACCAGATAATATGTGCACAACTCAACAAAAATCAATAAATCAAGACAAGGACGACAAGGATAAAAAGCAAAGAGTAGAATGGAAAAAGTAATACAATAGAGAAAAAAGTGGTACAGGTCACATCTTTGGCTAGCTCTTTGGGATTTTATAGGGGAGGTTTCAGTAGATACAGTGAAGATGTACAGATGAAAAGACTAGACAGGAGCATTTCTGAATCCAGAACAGCAGTCCATCTTCCAGTACCCTAACCCCTACTCCCTGCAGGTATGAACTACTGGAATTCCCTAGCTGCACCTTCTGTTGCACAGTGAGTGGTTGGAAGGCATTTTTCCAAAATGAGAACTTTAGGCTGTTAAGGCTTAGCTAAATTGCAAAAGCTACTTGTCTTTGCACGCTGGCATACTCTGCCATGAAGCTTCTTCTTATAACACTAAAAACACTCTAACACTACTGGCAGGGAGATGGACTGACAATAGTTTCCAGTGTCACAGTTTTTATTTACTCCAAATAACGTCTGGCGCCCCAACAACTTTTAGAAGGCACTTCTTCATCCACTCCCAGGATGAGTTTCCTAGCTTTTTGTTTTGTTGTTTGGCTTTGGGCAACAGATCATTCTAGTCTGTACCAACAGAGTGATAATGATTGCACTTTGTGGTGCATGAGTCTGAATTCAGGGGACAGTAAGATAACAGCAAATGATGCATCCATCCTGTGTCCTCTAGTCATGAGAAATCTGAAAGCAAACCAAAAGGCCATGCTGTGAGGTACTGTAATGTTACTATAAACTGTAATCCATGATAAAAAATGAGACTGGTGAAATTATAGTATGGTGGGGAAACCCCAGATCATGTCTTTTTTAAGCTGACATGTGGGTAAACAAATATTGGATAGGTAGCTGTCCTTTCTGCTAGAGCTAATGCGTTTCAGATGGTGCAAGACAAAGCATCAGCCATTGCTCATGTTGCATTTCTTCTTCTACTTTTCTCTATTTAGACATTTCACTTGAAGAATTATAAATATTTTCCATATAAAAGAAAAAAAGGAAGACAAATCTCTTATTTTTGACATTAATTATAACCTTTTTCCCCAAAGCTTTCACAACTTGAAACAAGTAACAATCATTTAGCCTTGCCATATCATGAAAAACATTTTTTTTTGAATTTCAGAGCCAATTTGATTTACTCTCTCCCTTCTGCTTCTCTCCCTAGTGGTTCCCATCCACCACACTCATCTCCTGGTAGTTGATGAATGATCTGCTACAGTATTTCTTAGGTCAGTCCTCGATTCTAAAACATCTGACAAAGCACAAATCCAGTAAAACTTGCAGCTCTTAGGGGTATTACACTGTCAGAACTGAGTATACTAGCAGGATATGGCTTGTGGAAATATTTTTTCCCGTACACATTCTCATACATCACATGCTTTTGGGAGCTCAGTGTCTTTTTCAAGGACACTCTGACACTTTGACAGAGTAGCTAGGAACTGAAGCACCAAATAGTGGTCTTCACAGGTCTTTTTAGCACTGAGGAACGAAGACCAAACCTGGGACCCGAGTTGGACATGGTCCAAATAATGCTCTGTCTAATTGGGTCTGGAAGGATCTTCTTTCACTGCCACAGATCTCTGGTCTATAGTGTGTGCATAGTGTGGTGTAGCAAATATGCGGTCGAGAGAGAGAACGTGAGGGTGACAGTGTAGTTGTGCTCAGAGAAGGCAGGTGCTGGCATTCTGAGCATAGTGAAGTTAGTAGTAAAACTGTGAATATAGCAGTAAATGTACAGATTGAACTACAATTACTATATAAATGCTACAGCCCCTCAAGACCCAAGCCATTTAGTCAGAATAAGATTATATGTACTCAGAATATTGACTGAACTGTAGTCGCTCACCTATCATGTCAGGTCCTTTGGCATTGAGTCTAAGAAAGCGGCTTCCCAACGGCACCTCAAGCACCGTCTTTAGAGCTGCAGGTAGACACAAAGTTGGAAAAGTTAATTTCAACATGCAGTACGGTACAATAAACAGAGGGGTGGCAGAGTGAACACCTACAGTATGGAGCAACATGTTAGACAGCATTCTTCACCTACATCACCAAAACACACAAAATATCATAAATAACAGACACAGAGACAGAGCCACACAGTGTCGACATATGGCAGTGCCATCTTTCTCTAACAGTCCCCTACTGAGTTGCAGAAACTTGTAGCCCTGAGAGTCAAATTGCTAATTTGTCATTTTGAGGTTGGGGCTGCAACTTTACTTAGCTGTGAACATAGTGGGGCATTAGCAGCTTAAAGTTGTCCTGTTGAGTTTTCTTGTCACCGAAATGCTTTGTGTGTATCCTTGAGCTCTAAAAAATGTGTCATTCGTCATAAAACCTTTGGTAAGTTATTAAATGTTTTCAATCCAGCTTTTTTACTTGCTAGCAGTCTTCTTCTTCTTCTTTGCTGGTACATTGCAGCATTTCTTGCTTGCCCTGTACCACCTTTTGTTCAGCTGAATAGTTTAAAACTATTGGCAGGACTGTTTATCAAGACACCCGTGTGCGTGTGCGTGTGCATGCGTAGGTGACTCGATACATCTGGGCATTTTAAAACTAATTAAGTACTATTCTTTAAGACCAATTGATTAACAAAATCACTGATCACTGGGGTGACAACATTTCAGTGCCACAGTTGACAGATTGTTTTTTTCCCCCATTGATTTGTTTGTGACCATTTGGGCAGTTCCACCACAATGAAAATAAGTCTCCATTTCAATGCACGTCCACTCCTCTGCTCCAGTTACTATGATGGAGACTAACAGGGCAGTTTGGTAGGCTTGACATAACAGATGACTGGTGATCGATAAATGCCATCTCAACGATGCTAAAATTACTCTGTTTAACCAATGAATCTGTTCATTTACGTTATGACTTGTTATGTTTAATGTCACATGATCCAATAGAACACCGGAAATGACGCTCTCTTCTTGCAATTAGATTTGCCCATAGCACAGAGAAGGGAGGCCTGGATGGGCCAAAATCCTTCCAAACAGCACATTGCAAACCCAATGGCCATCAGTGACATGGGAATAAAAGTCTGCGAAAAAAACATTTGACTCAGACTGGCCTAACAAAACCCACCTTTAGACACGCTACCACCCCTATGGCAGTTGTCAACAGAGATTAGATTGTTTTAAATGAACTATGATAATTTGTAGAATTATACATGAAATCTGAGGCAGAATCAGTGACACCTTTTAAATCACGTCACAAAATCTATAAAATACGCTAGCACATCCAACATGTGTTCTCTGTTTTATGATTAGAATAGTTTTTTATTGTTTTCACATTTTTACATTATTATTGAATATTTTATTCCATTTCAATATGTATCTTTTTTTATTGTCGGATTTTATTTGCCCCCTTTGTGGTCCTGGGGGATCTATGCAACTACAGCTTCACCACCCCCTTTCATACCATATCATCACAATGGGGAAGACTTTTCACATTTGTCATATTCAAAACATTGTTATTGTTCAACAGTGTATAAGACACATGTCTGTGGTGTGGGAGACCGGGGTTCGACTGCAACACATCCACCAATGTGCCCCTTAACGTCCACTGTGTAATATTTCTGAGGATCTACTAACTATGTTTTTACTATTAACTATGTTTTCAGTGGTGTATAAAGACCTTACATGATGAACCGTTGTGTTTTTCTAACCTTAGAATGAGACATTTCTATCTACATAACCGCGGGTCCCCCCTTACATGGACATTGACATGTTGCGCCGCCATGTTTCTACAGTAGCCCAAAACAGACAAATCACGCTACAGAGTACGTTTCGTCACTACGTTGTTGTTCTTCTTGTAGAATTCTGGCAGTGTAAACGCTCATCACTACGTTGAATACGTACTAACAAAGAAGAAGTAATAATATACAGCAGGGGTCGGCAAATAAGTTTTGCATCGGAGCATTTTTTTTATCCATTAGATGGTGGGTGAGAAAATAAGGCAACCCTGTTATTCCAAGATGGTGCCCAGGGTTTGGAGTAGTATTTCCTAGCGAGTTTATGCGATCAGACCTACAAAAACTGCAAAGGTAAGACACAGTTCATAGTTGTAAATGTGTAGATGTAAGTTTTGGTCTGTGCGGTCTCAGTATTCATTTAAGAGGTAATTTGTATGGATCGCATGACATGAGAGATACAGGACTCACCTCAAACATACAACAAACTCCTACCCAGTCCCTGCTGTAACACCTACTGTACGCTGTTCACAGGTTGCAGTGGCCTAACGTAAATACAGCTACATTTAAATCACAGAGTACTTTGGTTAATTATCATATTAGAATTTCTGATGAGACCAGAGCAGAAAACTGAGCTGAATAACATTTTACTGCTTACTAAACCAAAACAAACTCATTGCTGTTGTCTTCTGTCAAGTGCCTCGGCTGCTGGCCTTGGCTGGTGTTGACTGGATTCAGTGGGCTGCGGCCTGAACGGAAGACGGGCAATCATGACACCGTACCACGGAAGAACTAAAGTGGAAATATTTTGGATTGGATTATTTAATCTACTTTGTGATATAAAAAGAAGATCCGCCTTATTTCTTGACCCAAAACTGTTACATTTTGGGGAGTGTATGTAAACTATAGCATAGTCTAAGGAGTATGTTTTGCAGCTACGTGCTTAGGCTCCATAGCTATTCATAGCCATACTATAACCCCTTGACACACAACCATAAATGCTGCTTTAAGTTAAGGCTAAATGTCAAGTTGGAAGCAAATAGGCACTAACATGAAGATGTGACTAGAAAAGTCAAAAATCCCTTTCAGCTGCAATTACATTACATATATTTACATATACAGCATTTTGTCTCAAATCTTCTTCCTCCACCGCATAGAGAGAGCACAGCCTGTGTATGACTCATACTGAAATCCCTAAGATAAAAAAAATCTCCTTCATTGCCTGCTTGTGGTAATGGCCTCTCACTTTTTCAAGAGCACTGACTGAAAGAGTCCAGCACACAGCACACAGTCTACCATCCCTAAATCTGCCTGCTTTTCAACTTCACAGGAGCACTGATCAACTCTAAATAACATCCATGTGTCCAGTCAAACATCTGTGAGCCTTGCTAACAAGTCAATCAAACTCCTGAAAGTAGTTACTGCTCTGAAAGGTTTTTCTGTTTTTCAGGCTGCAAGAATACCTCCTGACTTTTCACACTAGTGGTGTACCTCTCTCTCTATGGTTAAGCAAGAAATAAACAAATGAAGTGTAAATTCTATTTTCCACATTTGATGAGACTTACTTCTGGCAACAATTGAGCATTGAGCTCAAATAATTAAGCTGCTCTGGCTGCCAGCCAGGGGGGTTTTGCCCTCTAATATAATTATGCTTGGAAACTGTATCTGCAATGTCCTAAATTTGCAGGAGCAATGAAATAAATTCAGCTGCAGCAATTAGCTTTTTTTTTTTTCTTAGATTAAACGTAAAGCCCAGTCATTTTTTAAAAAGACCTTCAAAATAAATAATGGAAATGGAACGTATATAACAAGCTCTTAACTCATTTAACATGAGTTTGTTGGACCCATAAATGCAGGCTTTAGGCAATACTGAAGCAAATTCATATTCCAAAAGCAATGACTGATAAATAGTAGTTATGAATAATGGATTTGGAGGAACAAAGGTGATACTGTGTGTCTGTAATGGTAAATAAGCTCACTAACCAAGGTAAGACTAAATGGTCGTGATTGATTTACTGAATCAGCTTGCCTCTTTTGGCACATTAACGCTAAGGGCAAGGAAGAGAGAACATGAGAGACTGAAACTTTTAAACTGAATGGAAAACGTACAAATGGTTCTGACAGGTAGCCTCTCTGGCCAGAGGAAACTTTGACACTCATTTAAAGACAACCACAGTGTTACAAGTTCCCCACTGGCCTCTTGATAAAAGAAGTGTTGCACTCAAAGGAGACCTATAATTCTGCTTTTCCAGTCCTATATTGTAGTTCTGTGACTCCTGTATGGCAGCTCTGCATGATTCAAAGCTCAAAAAAAAAAAATTGCTGTCTTATACTGACTCTTGTGTCATGTAGGCCTTCATTTCAGCCTCTGTCTGAAACAAGCTGTAAATGCTTCTGTCTCTTTTAGCCCAGTTCAAAACAGAGCGTTCAGAACAGGAGGAAATCTGAGGTTTTGGCTCACCGGGATTTCTTTTAAACACATGAACATCCAACATTGTAACATTGTAGAAAAGTCATAAAATGTGGAAAGGCATAATAGGTCTCCTTTAACAGTGCCAACCATTCTCAGAAACACACAGTGTGTATTCAGAGAATACACAGTAATATACTGACACATAGTTTTTAAGTAAAGAAGCGGTTTCTATAAACAACATGTGAAGCTTCCTTTATTTTTATCGACACTAGCGTGGCTCCAGGGTTGTCAATGTTGGTCAGTTGATCAAAAAGATTCCTTCAGGCCTCCCTTCAAAGCCACTCCCCCAAAACATATATTCATGCTGAATGAGTGCACAAAGGTAGGCAGGTAGGTAGATATGGAGATATCTGTTCAACTACTATAAAAAAGGATATATATATCTGTTGCAAATTAACCCATGAAGTGTTTTGACCCCTTAAGATCAAGATATTGGAGCTATATGTCCACACTTTTTGTGCCAAACGTGCATCTTCAACTTCAGTGTTTCCTAAATGTTCAGACTTAATCATGGAAGGTTAAGACATGTCTCCATGTTTTACATTTCTTTCAGTTTATTTCACTGATATTACATGTCCTACAGAACAGTACTGGCACACCCCTGATGTTCTCCCCAACATATTAAAACCCAAAGAAATATTAAATGGTCACTGGCTGTGATTTATAATACCAGTCTTTTTCAGGGAATCCAGTCATTTCCATTTCCACTCCCCGAGGCATGCCAAAGCAACTTAATTTGAAACATTTTATACAAAACTCCAGCATGAAAGCCAATAACTCAGACGGAATGATCAATGCTGAGCCAGTTTTGTTGTGCTAAATCTAAGATGGATGCTGATTAAAACTCCTTTCCAAACACACATTTTCTGCTTGTCTCATTCTATTATGCAGTGTTTTTGGATTTAACCGACTCCAAGCAAACATGGACAAATCTCATGACGAGACCAGGATTGACCAAAACACAGTTATGTATTGAACTGAACTGGACTGAATCTCTGGGTTTAGGAAAACCTGCTAGAAGAAAAGTCATTGATGTGTGAATGGTGTATCTCCATCTGCTAGTGTGTACGTTGTAGGCAGATGGCATTTTAATAGTAGAAAGAGAGGGGGATGACCGAGGAGCAGGCCAAAGCTGTTGGCTGTGGCTCTTGAAGGCATGTGACAAACTCAGCAAGTACTCCCTAGTCCCAGCAGGCAGATATCCAGCTTTGCCCATAGAGCCTGGCTGGGAGGAAGGCTGGGCAGAGATACAGTACATATTTTGTTTACAGTTATGAAACTAGCAGAGAGCTATTAGGCATGAGCTGAGGGTATATTACCTGGTTGTTACTTTGGATATTACATGGTATTACTTACTTATTACCTCTTTATTATCAATTACCCCACTATTACCATGTTATTACCGAGCTGTACTATAAAGTGCTACCGGATTTGCTTGGGGATACAGAAGAGGATTACATCATTGTGAGTCCAGCAGTCAGATACTTACATTGTTCTGGTGTTAGGTGGGGTATTGCTTGTCCTCGTACCAGCCGGCAGGTGGAGCCATCGCCACCACACACGCCGCAATTATCCTCCCTGGCACCGCTGGCCAGCTGGCGATCACAGCCCACCTCCTGCACACAGATCACAAATACATACTCAGAAAGAAATATGGGGATGACCAACCAAAAGACAAGAGAGCTGGATATACAGTACACTCATAGTAAGGCTGTTTCATCTGTTGCACTGATACAGTCAAGCCTCACAATGACATATGGTCATTGTTTGTTCAGTCTGTGATTTGGGAGAAAGCCCATTCTCAGCAGCCACAGTCAGACACTGTTAAACTCTCCACATGAAAAACTTGCCCATTCTTTGCAATCAGCGCAGATATCTGATAACTTCTACAGGTTACACTCTCTTGCACTGATGACGGCTGCAACACTGTTGATGTTGAGAGTAAGTTTAGCTACCAGGTCACTCCCTTGGTCCTCGCCAATGTAAAAAACAAGGGAATGTTTAGTTTTGTGATGATGACAGATAATAAATTCATTCGAAACCACCACTCTCTGTCTGCAAATGAGACAAACTGCTGTTAAAATTTATTCTGTAAAAAAATGTATTTTATAAATTTTCTTTTATCAGTGTGCCACTGACTCAATCACTCCATCTTGACTGGCTGACCCAAAGTCAGTGACACAAAATAAACACACAGAACATGAGGGGGAGCAGAATTCTTTTTAAATAAGACCAATCGAATTTTAATAGGGAAGCTTAACAGCACTGTGTTGTACATTTCTGACAAAAAAAGGAGCAGGAGCTTGTCAAATGCCATGGCGGGTAAAAACAAAGGGAGAATCACAATCACCAAATTTGGATGCCTTTCGCCATCATCACAATAAAAATCAAAAATTGTCCAATACTTTATGACTAAATACATGCAAAACTACCGGTGCTCCCATCAGCCTTATCTGTACTTTGTGTTTAGTGCTAACTGACCCTTCGCTAAGCCCCGCCCCCCTTAGTTACTGTTGCTAAGAACGACAAACTGTCAGCGCTGCCACTGTCTATTACAGCACTCCCTGGAGAAATATTGTCTAATTAGTTGGAAAAAGCGATCTCTGAAAGAAGCAGACAGTTTTGCAGTTGCATTATAGATATGAAGGTTGTGTTCAGGCTGTCCAGCTGACGTGAAAATAATGAAAGCTAGAAGCTAAAGCCTACCGATCACACAGTACAAGTGAACCACCGCATCCCCCGACGATTGAGACAAAAGACAACGATATTAAGGATCAACACTGTTCCTGTACAGCTGGGTAGGCCTCTGTTCATGTATTAAAAAGCAGAACAGTAGGACTTTATAACGTTACATTCAGTAGGAAGTTAGCTTGTGTTAGCTAACTAATATCACATTAGGAACAACCCACAGCCGACATTTTTCTGGATTTATTTAAGAGATTATAAAGAGAGTAAATTGTACGTCTCCTGTCAACCTCTCTTGGTAGCAACTGTAACTATTACAAGTGCTCCAGGAACAGCGTTTCACCATATCTTAGAAAAATATAGCCAAAAGAAAGCTAGAAAATGACTCTTTTTATATTACAGTCAATGGAGCACATGGAGTTCAGCTGGAGAGAGTCCTATACTGTGCTGTGATTGGCCAGCTGTGTATTCGGGGCGTGGCTTAGTGAAGAGTCAATTATCTAATGTTGGCATAATGACATGCTAAAGTAAGATAGTAAACTTAGTTTTATTGATTTATTAAAATATTGCAAAAAAACAAATCCAACAGGGCAAAAAAAAGCATCAGTGGTCAGACAATCACACAAACCAGCCAACAGTTTAGCCAGATTTGCCACTTGATGTCTTTAAACATCCCTGCTAAACACCAGCTTGTGGATACGGTCATTGTGATGATTTTAGCATTATAACCACTACTATACCAGCCACTAGCACTTTTACACTTTCTTCACCACAGCTGCTTAAAAAAAGGATAAAAAACAAAGCCTGGACTTTTATCCATCTATTTTTTTGTTTTCTTTACACAATGAGCATTACAGCCCGACAAAGCCGCTAGCATGGCTGTAGACTCTTGTTTTCTGATATTTTATAGACTAAATGACTAACAAATTAATTGAAAGAAATAATCCTAATTCATCATTAATCAAAAAGTGTTGTTGTAGCCAAAACAGTCATGTCTTGGAACCTTAAAATTGTATGAACATGAGTTTTTTTTGTGGAGGATCTATTCAAGTTGTTTTCCTCCCTGTAATCTTCCTCCCACAGCTCTATGTTAAAATTCAACTTGAACAACATGAATAAAAAACGTATAATCAGTTTCATCACAGTGTGTCATTTCAGGTCACAGGATGCTTATACACAGTCTCACGCAATACAAATGCATGACAAATTAAGTAAGATCCTAGCATTACTGTGTAGGCATTGTTTTCACAAACCCCATGAGATGCAATAGTCACAAATGTGAAATTAGAAATTTAATTAAATTTACATTTAAATTAGACATCCTAAGTTACACCTGAAAACACCAGTTTTAAACAATGTATAATTAAGAATCAGAAGAAAGGATTTTGAATTGATCCATGGTGAGCAATAAACGTTTCTCTTTTACTACAGGCTGCACAAAACAGTGACAATGTCATCCATGCATAAGCTATCCACCCTTATCGTTTGAATGGTCACAGGGGGCCTGGAGCTGATCCCAACATAAAAGATACTAAGATGAAAGATAATATGGCAGACCTAAATGGTCATAGTTATTATAGCCTCGCAGTGATGAAGTATAGTTTTAGAAAGCTACGGCCTCCAGTAAGACTCTTCTCACTAGAAAACAGTATGGGTAATGTGGTGAAATTATTTCAGAGAAGCCTGCAAGCTAGTTAAATTAAGTCAGCTAACTCAAGTTCACCACTACACTCACATGGCCTCTGACTGCAAGATCATTATCCCCACTCCCCACTGAGCTTGGTGGTTCCCTGAGGGGAATGGCTAAGTCAGAGCCTAGAGGCCAAATATCCATGGTGTACATATTCTAAATCCATAATAATGACTTCCATAGTTGTAGTGATTGACTTCCCCGAGCAAAAGGAGTTCATTCCTGTATTTTGGGATCCTGTTCAAGAATAATGGTAAAATGGAGTGTAAAATGGTGTGCCGTCATTAGAGGTAATGCTGGTGTTGTACCGGACCGTTGTTGTGAAGAAGGAACAAATCTGGAAGGCAAAGCTTGCGATTTACCATGTGATCTGTGTTCCAACCCTCACCTATGCTCATGAGCACGAGGTAGTCAGTCACCACAAGCGATCAGGGGAAAAGGGTTTCAGTCAGGGAGGTGACCAAGAACATTATGGTCACTCTGACCGAGCGCCAGTGTGTCTCAGTGGAGAGAGGAGAGCCTTCTCTGCAGCACTCCCCCAATCAGGCCTGTATAGTAGCATGGCCAGACGGAAGTCACTCCTCAGTAAAAGGCACATGATAGTCCGCCTGGAGTTTGCCAAAAGGCACCTAAAGGATTTTCAGACCATGAAAAACAAAATTCTCTGGTCTGACGAAACTGGCCTAAAAGGCAAGAATCATGTCTGAAAGAAACCAGGCACCGCTCATCGCCAGGATTGAGGAAAAGATGAATGCAACAAAGTACTGAGACATCCTTGATGAAAACCTGCTCCAGAGCACTCTAGACCTCAGACTGGGGCGAAGGCTCATCTTCCAATAGAACAATGACCCTAAGCACACAGCCAAGATAACAAAGGAGTGGCTACAGGACAACTCTGTGAATGTCGCTGAGTGGCCCAGCCAGAACCCAGACTTGAACCTGATTGAACAGATCTGAAAATGGCTGTTCAACCTGATGGAGCTTGAGAGGTCTTGCTACGAAAAATGGGCGAAAAAAGCCAAAAATAGGTGTGCCAAGCTTGTAGCATCATACTCGAAAAGACTTGAGGCTGTACTTAGTGCCAAAGGTGCCTCAACAAAGTATTGAGCAAAGGCTGTGAATACTTATGTACATGTGTTTTTTTCGTACACTATTTTTAATAAATTTGCAAAGATTTTAAATAAACTTCTTCCACGTTGTCATTATGCGGTATTGTTTGGAAAATAATGATTTTCATCCATTTTGGAATAAGGCTGCAACATAACAAAATGTGGAAAAAGTGAAGTGCTGTGAATACTTTCCAGATGAACTGTATATCTCATCTGGCTTGGGAGCGCTTCAGGATCCTCCAGGAGGAGCTAGAAACTTTTATGGGAAGAGGACATCTGGATGACCTTGCTTAGCCTGCTGCCACCGTGACCTGGCCCCAGATAAGCAGAAGAAAATTGAATGGATGTTTGTTAAAATAAAAATAAATATTAATTTCGACTTTTTCCACCCCAAAACATTGTTACACTTTACACCAGTTTAATGCTGCTCAGTACGTGCTATGAATTTGTTGTGCATATTTATATGTGACCAGTACCTTGTATTCCAAAAGTAATGTCTTTTTTTTATTTTTATTTGATTTAATTTACCACTGCTCTCGTGTACACATACTGACATGTAGATATACTGAGACTCTTGCTGAGTTCCTGTGACAGGCTGACAAAACAAAGTGACACACACACGGGACAGAGCATTACACAGCACTGCTCTCCTCCCCTTTACTCCCAGGAATGGTATTTATTTTCTCTTCTCCTTGTATACAGCTGGATTTCATCTTGCTGTGTGTGTATTATTAATCCATATACATGCACTAGAGGAAGGACTGGCCTCATTCCATCACTGACAAACTTCCTGCTATGGTATCACAGCGACCCAGCACCCCTTTCTGTACTGCTGCCTCCATCACTATGTGATGCCATTTCTTCCCTGCCATGGCAGATGCCCTCTTGCATGCCAGGGCTGTCAACAGCTGCTGTTTGAGTGCACATCTATCTCCCATTACTGTAGTGAAGTACCTGTGTGTATCAGGCCTGATTGTTGAAAGTGTTTTTCAGTTTAATGATTTACCAGAAGCAGCCTCAGTAAACTGAGTATCTCCTTAAAGTGCTTTTTAGTCTGGCAGATTCTGGCTCATCATTCAAAATTTCAAGCTAAGTTCAACATGAAGGGCTGAGTGAGGAAACGAAGTGGAGGGGAGTAACATTTTCTAGCCTGGAGGAAATGAGCTCCATTTGTGAGTTTTTTTCTACCTGGGTCCTTGCCAAACAGCAAACAGCTTCCCAATACTGAAGTTTTGTAATGCTGAGACCCAGTCCACAGTAATGCTGATATATTTGAAAGTAGGTATTTTCAGTGAACCCTTTTTCTTTTTTTAAGTACAAATTGCATAACAATAGGGTATTGAGCAATTCATACATCATCAGTAGTAATAAAGCACAGAAAACAAATAGCTTTGGGATCTCTTGAAATCAATTAAGGCATCAATAATGTTCAGTTGATTTAGTATTTTTCTTTTTCATATACTTCAGTCATTTGCAGTGCAGTGCCAGTTCTCTCATAAAAACCACCAACATTATATTAATAAACCACCATTTGATTTTTAGTCGACTCCTGCTCCTCAAGTCCAATTGGCAGCCCGGTCAACACCTGCTCGTTCAGTCTTCTTCTAGTCTCCTCTCCAGGCGGGTGGTGGTCTCTGATGTCTATGGCTTGCTTACTTCTTTACTTGCTCTAATATCTTTCTAAATAATTAATAATGTTACCTTTTTTAATATTTTAATATTTTCTGGCAAAGAATGTCTCTTTTTAAGACAGACGGACTTCACCCAAACGGGGCTCAGAAATGTTAGCTGCGCACATACAGCATGTGGTGCGGTCCACACATGACTTACATGAATGACAATCATTCATGCAGCACACCTGGACACACCACCGCTCACTGAACAGATCTCTGGCTCACTGCCACAAACAACTGTCTCCACCTGCTGGCATGTAAAGCCGTCTGCTCCCAGAGCTGTTCCACAGACTTCTATTCCTGTCATCATCACGCATAGACCAGTAAACCGAAATGTGCACATCCCACACAGAAATATTTTATTAGTAATCTCTTAAGGAGTAGGACAACTGCACCAACTCCAGCACCCAGAACAAACTCATTTAAAATGGCTCTCTTCAATGTGAGATCTCTCTCAAGTAAGACTTTTATCTTAAATGATTTTATCTCGTCTGCAAATCTAGATTTTATGTTTTTAACTGAATCCTGGTTGCAAATGAATGACTATAGCCAGCTAGCTGAACTGTGTCCACCTCAATATGATTGCTTTAGTCAACCGAGGGTCAGTGGTCGTGGTGGTGGGCTAGTGAGCCTGTATAGGAAAAATTTAAAATGTCATCAAGTACGCTGTGATGAATTTAACTCCTTTGAATTTCTCACTCTTAAAGTTGGAGGGCTGCAACCTATCATGCCTGGAGGATTTTTAGCAGAACTTCCTGAATTTTTATCTACTCTGGTTTTAAATTATGACAGAATTGTTCTTTGTGGCGATTTTAATATTCATGTTGATGACCCCAACAATGTTAATGCAACTGACTTTTTAAATATGGCCACTTCTTTTAACTTCAAACAACATGTCAAAGGGCAAACCCATAACCGTGGTCATACACTGGACTTGGTTTTTACCCTGGGTGTCAGCATTTCCTCTGTGGAATTAGTGGACATGACCATATCTGACCACAGATGTATTGTTTTTAGCTGCGATTCGCCTGTTACTCATGCCGCCTCACCAAGCTCCCTGTGTTCTCGCATCTTTAATGAATAAAGTGTTTCAAAGTTTTGCGCATTCTTTCAGAGCCAAAGCCAACACCTGTCTGATTCCAACACCAACAATCTGGTCGATCACTTCAATCATATCTGCTTGTCATCACTAAATATTACTGCTCCTCTAAAGGTTAGGCCTACGTCTAAAGCTAGTAAGCAACCCTGGATAAATGACAGCATTCGCAGCCTCAAAAGAGAATGCAGGAAAGCAGAGCGCAGATGGAAAAAATCCATTACCTCAGACTGTAGTATTTATTAATTAACTACAATAACATGGTTAAGGATGCGAAAACACACTATTTTTCTGAACTCATTACTACACATAAACACAATCCCAGGTTTCTGTTTAAGACTGTGGATCAGCTGGTAAACCCAGCCCCTCCTTGTGCCTCAGCGGGAAGTAATGATGACTGTGAATTGTTTTTATCTTATTTTACCAATAAGGTGGTGTCAATCAGAGCCTCTATTACCCCCGCGGCCTCTTACTCAGAGGTTCCTCACCAGCAACAAGAGAGTTTAACCAGTTTTATCCCATCAACTTGTCTGAGCTTTTAAAAACAGTATCACAAATGAGAGTGTCCTCCAGCCCACTTGATGTAATACCTACAAAGTTTTTACTGAAAGTAATGGATTCTGTTGGGCCCCATTTGATCTCTGTTTTTAACAGCTCCCTATCTACTGGTTGTGTCCCTGATTATTTTTAAACGGCTTGCGTGAACCCACTTTTAAAGAAACCTGGTTTAGATCCCTCCCTCCCACATAATTTTAGACCAATTTCAAAACTGCCTTTTATTGCAAAGATACCAGAAAGAATTGTGTCCAAACAGCTGCTCACTGTACTGGAAAATAACAAATTATTTGTTTCAGTCTGGTTTCAGGAAGTACCACAGCACTGAGACTGCCCTGCTTAAAGTCACCAATGACCTTTTAATGTCTGCTGATGAAGGCATGTGCTCAGTCCTGGTACTCCTGGATCTTAGCGCTGCTTTTGACACCATTGATCACAACATCATGTTCGACAGACTGAGGCACTGGGTGGGGATCTCTGGTACTGCCCTAGAATGGTTTTCATCCTACCTGTCAAATAGGAAGTTCTGTGTGTCTGTAAACAACTATGTCTCCTCGTTCTGTCCATATGGTGTGTCTCAGGGGTCGGTCTTAGGACCCATTTTGTTTTCCTTGTATCTGCTTCCCCTTGGACATATTATCCATAAACATGGCATTTCTTTTCATATTTATGCTGATGACACACAAATATACTTGCCCGTCAGATCCACAGTCCCTGGAATGCTGAGTTCACTTAACAACTGCCTTTGTGAAGTTAAAAATTTGATGTCAAATAATTTCCTCCAACTGAACTCAGACAAAACAGAAATCCTGGTCTGGTCTATAATCTGTGTCTGCCCGTCCGTCTGGTCTGTAATCTGTGTCTGTCCGTTCGTCTGGTCTGTAATCTGTGTCTGTCCGTCGGTCTGGTCTGTAATCTGTGTCTGTCCGTCAGTCTGGTCTGTAATCTGTGTCTGTCTGTCTGGTCCATCCGTCCGTCCATCTGTCCCTCTGTCTAGTTTGAAACGTGTTCTTGTGCAGATTGTTGAAAGCCGAATCACTCTGTCCTTTGTTCTCCTCACAGAGTTAGCCTGTTGCAAACTAGCTTTGTTTCCCTTGTTACTTTGAAAGCTAATGTTAGCTGGCAGACTTAGCCAGGGGTGCTATTTTAGCTTGGTTGCAGGGACCTGAGCCAGGCTCAGGCCCAATCCCAATGTACCCCCTAAGCCCTAAGTCCTGAACCCTCACAGACTTTACTGACGTCACTTGGAAAGTGATTGAGTTTAAGGGCTCAAAATGCTGTGAACAGGAACGGGACAGCCTTGACGATGCTGAAACAGGTTGCACACTTTTTATTTTATGTTTTTACCTGGTTTTAAGTCCTGCAGGCTCTCGCCCTACAGAGTGGAGCAGAGGTAAATGTCAATATAGATTTGCCAATAATCAATACACTATTGTTGGTCAAACAGCATCATTAAGCACAAACTAAAATAAATAGTTGAATAAACTAAGTGTGTAATGAGGTGATTGCATTCCTCTGACTTAAGTTAAGAAAACTTTCAAAAATTCATCAGTGTAGGTGATGATGCTCGTTTGTTTACGGTTTTCTTCTTCTCTTATAATGCGGATTTGCTTGATATTTCTCTCGCTTCCGGGCTTCCCCTGGTAACCCCCGTGTTTCACGTCATACCGCTATGAACTGTGGGCAATTCCCTCAGCCAAAAAGGGTCTACAAAGGGCTCAAAATGTCCGCGAGAGAGCCCTCGCGCACTTGACGATTTGACAGTGGGACAGCCCTAAGCCCTCACGGACTTCCCGGGAACGTGCCTCAAAGTCTGTGAGTCTGTAAGGGTGGACATTGGGATTGGGCCTCAGTCTGTCTGCTTCGAGCACTACAGCTACAGCAATCCTAGTCCTGCTGGCCATTATTGACCAGTACCAAGGCGCACCCTTGTGGCTACAAAATAAAAAGGCTAATGAAGACAGCGCTATTTTGACACAGCCTTCTGAAAGAAACAATAATGACGATCATATCAATTGTTGGCTGTGTTCTTACCATCAGAATGTCTCACAGTGGTATATATCAAAACTGGAATACCAGCACATCTCTAACCAGGATGCTCCCAAACACTTCTGTTAATGTTCAAAACTGTGTGTTAGTATTACCTTTAATAAGCTAATTGTTTGAATCAGATTTTAAAAGCCAAAAAATAACAGAATAGATGTCATACTACCGCGAGCCAAGTTGGATCTGGATGACTAACAATGGTGGCTTACTGTATAGTAAACCACACTCCAAGTGAAGCACTCTGATAATGCCCACTGCTCTCAGAAAAAAAACCCAGGCACACATTGCTTTTACTCATTCAAAATGAAAGAGCACCGACAGTGTTTGTGCCTACTGTGGATTAGCAGCAGTCAGCACTCATGGCCAGAGTAACATAAGAGCAAAGTGATACTCCCCTCTGTAGTGACACGTAAAAACAGTGCAAAGTTCTTATGAAAAGAACACTCTACTACTCTTCAGCTCTTTTTTGTTAACATATAAACTTGTGTATAATGTTGCAGAGCCATTAACCTACAGACATTGATAAACACATTAGTCCTCCCACAGGAAGTTACACAATAAATGGAGAAGAGATGGGATAGGCCAGGATTGAGTACACAGGGTCAGGGAATGGGGAGTGAAATGTTTTATATATAGAATGTGTTACATCTTTTTCTAGGTATTTTTGACTTGTTATGGCAGGAAAAGCCCAGGTTAAAAGAATGCCATTAATTATGGCTCAGTTCCATTAAAGTATCCCAGGATGTCATAGCAGTGAGCCATTACGAACAAGACCTTAGAACCATAGATATATACATGTAGAGACCACATCCTGCTTGTAAGACAGTTTGTGCTGCTTTTACGTGATACAGTGAAAGAAATGCCAAAACCAAGGAACAGGGAGTAACATTTAACAGTTGATAAGTTATTTTACAATATTTTACGGTTACAAAAGTGCTGAATGTATCACAAAAAGTAATCCTTCTTTTAAACTAAAATAAAGTTGTGACTGATACTAAGTAAAGCTAACTTATGTAAAGTGAAGAAAAATAGTTCATCTTAATTATTATATCATAGAACTATTATTGTTACTATCTACAAAACATTAGGTATTTTGGTGTGGCAAAGTATGCTGTATCATATCATCAAGTTATGATAATTGACACGCATCAATGCAATGACAGCATAGACCATTGTGGTATCTACATCTATGCATGGAACTTGCAAGGGAAGACTCCAGGGTCACAATTCTCCTGTATTTCTCCTGATTTATGACAAATGTTCACACCTTTTTGTCATTTTCATAACCTGTTTCTGTCACTGTCCATAACCTTAGGATTCAAAAAACTGTTTCCAATGAGCTATTTTGATTGAGCTATTTTTGACAATGACCATATTAGGGCCTCAGTATACTAAAATCACAGTTAACATGAATTACAGATGCACATTGCTAACCAAGCTAGCTAGCGCCATCGTCTTGTCCAAATATCTTCGTGTTCATTTTTTTCTTTTACATTTTTTATTCATTCATCAGTCATTTTTATTCATTTAGCTGACGCTTTTATCCAAAGCGACTTACAATTGCTATACATGTCAGAGGTCGCACGCCTCTGGAGCAACTAGGAGTTACTAGGGGTCTTGCTCAGGGACACAATGGTGGATGTCTCACAGTGGGAATTGAACCCAGGTCTCCCACACCAAAGGCAAGCATCTTATGTGCCATCACCCCATGTTCAGGGCCTGGTTGCAAAAAATCAAGATGGATAAGGTCAAAATGACAAACTCTAGGCTTCAAAATAGTAGTCCACAAACCAACGGGTGATGTCACGGTGACAACATCCACTTCTGTTATTCTGTTTATGGTCTCAGCAAAACCAAATTTAAATTGTGTGAACTGAATGTGAAAGTATACATAGAGTTGAATTTTCACTGTGGATAAGATACCGTTATAGGGTTACTGAAAAAATACTACATTCACTTTCAAGTTTATTGTAATTCAGTTCCAAACTAATGCATTCAAATTCAAAGTATGACATTCAGATTCAGTTTGTCAACACAATTATTCAACTTGAGCAATTCAAATTCAAATCTAAATTATTCAAATTCAATTTCTAGTGACACATACCTCTGCCCATACAAATATTGCACAAAGATTGTGGCTCTTTTGATAGCAGTCCTGTCATGTCTGAAAGAAGGCATAACTAACTTTTACATAGCAGACACTTGTGTCTGAATGATAAAAAGACTTCACTTTAACGGACAATGATGATAACATATGACTCCAGCAATGTTATACCACGTCTGAAAAAGGGTATTGATGTCTTTTGCCTTGCCATTTCACGCCACCATTCAGAATTGATGGCCTTTAGACATTGTTGGATGACAAATTGTTTGGCCTAGTTTGTATTAAGCACACTGAGACCTTTACTAGATGTACAGTATTGTAAAAGTGGAGGAGGATTGTATTTAATGGGTACAGTTTCTTTTTATCATTTATAATTTAGATTTAGATTTTCATAAACAAATGAAGACGCTGCACATGGTACAACAACAGCAAAGAACTACAAGAACTACAAGATCCGCAACAGTAACAACACAAACAACGACAACAATAACGAGACACAAAAATGAATGAATGTAGGAGAGAAGAAAGGGGACACAGTGTTCATATTCAATTGGGGTGCACACATGTCAGTCCCTGTGAAAGATTAGATAATACTGTAGAAAAGACAGTTAGATGGCAAGATAGGATAGATTCTGTTGGCAGACATACTGTGAGCTCTGATTATACAGCAAAGAAGTATCTGTGGTCTTGTGAGTTTAGCAAGAATGTTATAGTATCCCAGAGCCTGTATCCTGGTCTAGGTCCCTGAGGACGGAGGTGGCCTTTTCCTTGCTTAAAACATAGACAGTAGACAATGAGCGGGCTTCTTATCTACTGGCCGCCAATGGTACTGCCCGGAGTTGAAACTCTGTCTGATGTATTTTTAAGCTGTGTTGAATTGTGACCCAGTATCAATGTTCCTTTGAGTGCAGCTAATGCAAGTAATGAACTGTCCGTCAGCATTTGCCAAAACATATGTGTGTTCAAACAAAAGGGTTCATGTGAGAATCAGATCAACGTCAAGCGAAAACAGGGGTCAAAACCGACCCAGAATTTTATCCTGTTGGAGCGGTAAGCGAACATTACTTCAAATCACGTGAAATATATTGTGATTTTGTGTTTTAGTTGGCTCAAGTTAGTTAACGTTAGTTTGCCTGCTAACGTCAACCAGATGCTAGATACTGGACATAAGAAAAAACTGTTGACATCAGCTAATTCATCTAAACTCATGGGTAAAACATGGTAAATTCCACGTCACCGACCAAACTGGGCTTGCTTGCTCACTAACATTATCTGTTGCAAAATACTATAGTTGTAAGGCTTGCCACATTACTTCTCCAGCTTACTCGATCCATATGACCCATGCAAGAAAGGATGTCACAGTTTAAAGCCATGCTAAAATAAACACTGGTAAACTGTAATGATATAGTAAGGTAAACTCAAATGATATATGAAATGATAAATACAGAAGACTGTCTTCCAGGATAATTCTAAAAAGAAATTCTTCTTAGATGACAATGGATTAGTTCAACATCAAGCTGATAAAAATATTACTGTAACATTGCAGTGGGAGTTTACCTGAGTTTCCAGCATCTTGTGTGATGCAGTCTCTTGTATGTCAGTCTCTGTTTTGGTTGATTCCAAGTGCTCGCTCATTAATAAGAGAACATGGTTGCACCACTAGAGGCCATTGAAAACTACACATGGCCACTTTAGCATAATCAAACTGAAAGATCGAGGCATCGGTAGACCAGCAACTTTGCGAGGTAAAATTACTGTTTTTGTCAGAGGACAGTGGCTTTGAAGAGAGCATAGATGGTTATAACGACCTCAGTTCACCATCAGACAGAGCTGCATGTACACTGTTCTTTATACAATTACTATATAGCTAGCTAAACAGCATGATAACATTAAAGCAAATAAAACTAATATTACCAGTAGACTATTCAATGTACCAAATTAAAAAGATCCTCAAGGTCAGTTATTGTTCTTTTGGTAAAATAATGGTATATGGTCACACAATTGGTAGGTGTGTTTAAGACTATTACTTTAAATGTGAATGTTCAAATGGTCACAGTAGTCGTCAAATGCATTAATGTCTATGCTATAATTATACCTTTGTTGGTTGCCATTTTGGTGGCCATTTTTCTGTAACTAGCTACGTAGCTTGCTTGCTATATAGGATGATGGTAATCCAATTCTAAATACTGCTTAAGCAAATCAGATTGGTCAGTTGTTTCTTCAACTGGTGTAAGACCTAACTGAATCACTGACCAAATCTGGAATAATGTTCTTGCAACACTATTTCCACATCTGGAGAGAAACACATGACACACTGTTGATTAAGGGTTATGTACTACTGTACAAATGTCATTGGGATTTTAAATGAGGTGTGCTTACTTCTAGAACACAACCCGGAAGTTGTGGTTTCACTTCTGCTCTCTATGATGAGCATTGCTAGGGTCATATGACAGAACAGGCTTCCTTTCTGTAGCCTTCTTTTTTAAGTCTAAAGACAACAAATGTCATTCCAAATAAACATTTCAAACATCATTTTAATATTAATTTAACAACCATTTTAATATAAAAAAAACAAACAAATATAGCCAATGGTTATTTATGGGAATGACTAGGGGTGTGAGGAGATCTTGTGCCAGACGTCTGAAGGGGATACTACCATATCAGTAAAGCAATATCGTAATGCACAGTAGAGTATAGGGCAGGTAGAAAATATGAATAAAATATGAATTCTCATTTAATTATGACGTCTCATAATATTACGACTTTTTTCTCGACATGTCAGAGAATACAGGT
The DNA here is from genome assembly GCF_014851395.1 of Micropterus salmoides. Lineage (NCBI taxonomy): Eukaryota > Metazoa > Chordata > Actinopteri > Centrarchiformes > Centrarchidae > Micropterus > Micropterus salmoides. The sequence continues at coordinate 37,754,165 of NW_024044348.1, read as the reverse complement.
ATTTGGGATAGATTTTGAATGTGCAGAAAATTTTGAACATGTGCAGAAAACCTGCTGGAACACAGGAGGCTGTTGCACCAGCGATACGTAAGTTCTACCTTAAGTTAGGGTGCAAAGTCCACACTAAACAATACGTTCAAACTAGCTAGTTTGAGACTTAAGCTGTGTTGCTGTTTGGTTGCACCACCGAGACGTAAGGTCCATCTTCGCTACAATGGCTTTAAGTTCATAGTAATCACAACAGTGCCGCAGAAAATGACGTTTACGCATCCCATGGCCAATCAGTGAACAGCACTATTCTTAACAGAGTTTATTACGGTTTTGTCATCTGTTTGTCTCTCTCTCTTTCAACGTTTGCAATACTGAAGAGGCTAAAGGCTAAAAATAAATAAATAAATAAACAACGACAACTAATTATGATTAGGTGATAACTATGAAACCAATCACACACTCTGCATCAGATATAATTAAACGGTTGAAAAACGGACAAAAATCGTGTAGGCCTATAGAAAACATCTGACACAACGTAAAGGAGGTGCTGAAAAGTTAAGGGAGAAAAACTAGAGTTTGCTGGAGGCAGGTTCAACTAAGTGCCTCAATATTACAGACTTTTCTTCTGTGCTGCTGTTATTACAACCTACCTGAAGACAGCAGTGAGGGCGCCTGCAGCAGGGTGGGGAGAAACTTGTTACAAGTAACGCAAATTTGCAAAAAATAAATAAATAAAAATAAGTCATTGCCTTTTCATGTTCCTTTATTATTTATATTTTTACTCTTTAATCCAATATTTTCTTTGGGCTAGTAATCTACTCTTAATTTCGCTACATTTTCAATTCATACCTTCATAACTTCCAGGCTGTGTGCGCTCGGTTACGCAGAAGAGCCCGGAAAAATTTGCTCCTCCTGATCCCAGTCACCCCACCTTTCAAAACGATGCGCCATGACAACCACTTGACTTTGCACCTATTAAGGACTAGGTGTAAGATTTAAGTTGTAACTTATGTCTATGTTGGACGTATTTCAGCTGGTGCAACCCTTAAACCGTTAGTAGCACGTAAACCCGGACTTAAGTTAGAAATTACGTTCAAACTAGGCTAAGGTGCCACATTTAAAGGTGTTACTTGTGTGATTCAGAAGGAATTTTATTAAATGACAAAAGTTGATCTACTGGTGAATAGATATTTCTATATTATATTATATTGTTATATTCTAAATTGTCACTTACAACATAAATTGATGCAGAAATTAAGTGTTTAATGCTCTTTAAAAAGAAATTGTCATCTCATCTCCTTGTAATGAGAAGTTTTATTTTCACACTCCAAATTATGACACTGTAAGTGGTCAGGAAAGGAGGTGAAGACACACCCCTGTCTACATCAGTGGAGCTGAGGTAGAACAGATGAATAGTTTTAGGTTCCTGGGAATCAGCACCACAGAAATCTGCCAGTAAAGAAACCCAGAAACCGGTATTTCAGAAAACAACATTCCCATGGCAATTTTTTGTTAACTTTTAAAGATGAGCAATAGAAAGCATCCTGGAAACATTACAAACTGACATGGGTTGTGCTAGACCCAAGGCAAGCGGACTGTGCGGCAGGTGATAAAAAAAAACATTGGTACTCATCTACCACATTGGTGATGTGCCTGCGCAGAGCCCAAAGGATACTAAAAGTCAGTAACCACCCCAGCCACGGCCTGCTCACCGTGCTGCCGTTTGGCAAACAATACAGAAGTATTCGCTGTTGTGCCACTAGCTTCTTCCTTCAGGGTGTGAGCCTCCTTATTTCATCCTTAGCATTCCATCATGAAAAATAGTTTTGTATTTTTATGACTTATTCATCACCACTTACTGTATATCATTTTTGTTTTGTATAAATCTTTTTGTGGGTGGTGCAGTGGTTAGCACTATGGCCTCACAGCAAGAAGGTCATGGGTTTAAACCCTGGTCGTCCCGGCCTTTCTGTGTGGAGTTTGCATGTTCTCCCTGTGTCTGCGTGGGTTCTCTCCGGGTGCTCCGGCTTCCTCCCACCGTCCAAACACACTAGTTTGATTGGTGACCCTAAATTGTCAGTGTGACTGGTTGTTTGTCTATGTGTGGCCCTGCGATGGATTGGTGACCTTTTCGGGGTGTACCCCGCCTCTAGTAAACATCTAGTAAAACTAAGCTGCAAAGAACACATTTTACATGTGCCCAAGCACACAATATCCAATTTATCAAAATTATGATAAATATGAGCTGTGCTTTACAGGCCATACCTGAACGTCTGCCCAGGAAACAGTTAATGTCACAGAACTGTCTAAATTTTTGTTTGATGTAATTTCCTGCCATTGTACCATTTTCACTTAAATGGATAATGAGGCAGATGGTGGAGGTGTCTAATCATATCAGAGGTGGATGACACTGATTTATAACACAATCCCTTACCTGACAAAGTCCACTGATACACATGTCAAAGGCATCCGCCCTGCATCGTGTCCCATCCAGCACCTTGGGGGCCAGTTCAACAGTGAGACTTCTCCCTTTAGCCTGGCACCGCAGTGTGCAGGGTGCTAAGGGGTCATAAGGTGCTGGGACCCACTCATAGGTAACACCCTGGTACTTGATGTCGTTGTGAGCTGAACACTGCTGGGCCCGGAAATCACCTGACTCTGCCGGGCATTCCTGAGGAGAGGAACAACAAGGACAAGGTCGGAGGTGGGATTGCAACACCATAATAATTCATAATAATTCAGTTCATTGTCACTTTAATAAATTGACATTCAGAAGATGCAAGCCCTTGAACCCCTAACTGCTCGGGGCGCTGCACTAAGTAGCAGCCCCCTCTCTCTGACATCTCTCTGTGTGTTGCTGTGGGTCCTGTTTGTGCATGTTATTAAATTAATAAAGTATATCTTCTTCTTAAGTGTTCCTTACATGTTGGGTGTCTTGGTGGTAGGGGGTATTCTGAGTAGGTTTTCTGAGTGCCAAGAGTTCACACAGTTCTTCTATTGTTCGAGACTCAAAGTCAAACTCAAAGTCAGGACATTGATCGTTATGCAGCCTCTCAGGGATGCCATAATGGACCCATAAGCACTTAGCTACTGTTCGAGCTTGCTGTTTCTTGGTAAGGATTTTTGCTGTATGCAGTAGCTACAATTTTTGATTTGTGTTTAACATCGACATTTAGAACCAATAGAATCGTGTTCTGACAAGTTCTAAAGTATGCTCCACACCCCTGTGGCAAATGTCATCATGCATTCTGTTTAAGACTGAGGGTTGCAGCTATTGTGGTAGCACAAGTTGGTAAGACATTCATGCACCCTCTTGTCATTTTCGGTACAGTATGAAATCTAATATTTCCAAATGGTTCCGATCCCTTAACATTAGGCAGAGTTCAGAGAAATCCTTCCACACAGATGGTGGAGGTTGTTGTCGTCTGGACAGTCCATCTGCATGCTGGTTTTGCATTCCTGCTTTATATTGTAGTTGATAGTTGAATGTTGACAAAGCAGCTAGCCACCTTTAGCTTGTAGCATCAGGCTTCGCAGAGGTAAGATATGCAGTCAATAACAGCAAGAAAAGGACTAATGAGCTGGGTATCTGTGATAAGCCATGGCTTGCATAAGCAAGGTATAATGACAGGTCTCTGTCATTGCTGTTCCTGGTATAGGGCAGTGCCTAACCCCACCGTGCTCACGTCTGTATGTAAGATATAGGGTGACTTGGGGTCAGCAAAACCAAGAACTGGAGTGGTTGTCAACTTGTCACTAACAGGTTTAAATGCTACTTGACATTTTGTTGTCCAGCCATCACATCCGTTAGATTGTTGTATTTCTCTATGTTCACTTCGGATTTACTGTGCTTCCACAGTGGCAGGTACCCAGCAGTGACTGCATTGAGGGGTTTCACAGTCTTCGAGTAGTTCCTTATAAAATGACAGTAATAACTGCAGAATCCCAAGAAGGTTCTTAGCTCCTTCAAGTTGGATAGATAGGATGGAGATCTTTTCAGGGTCCAGTTCTGGACTGGTAATCTGGCATACCGGGCAAATGCCTGGTGGGCCGACGCACCTTTGGGGCCGGTGTAACCGACCGGCCCATAAAGCATGGACAGCGGCCCATTGGGTGATTTTCTATACTGACACTGGGCCGACCCAGTCACATCTCTTACTAGCCCCCATCCGCTCTGCTCTCTGTTCCTTGCGTTACGCACCCCCTAAAAAATCTTCAGACAGCCGCCGCCAAATGCACAAAAACAACCGATATGTTTGCTACCGGGGCTGCGGTAGTTTTAACAACAGTTGTGGTACCAGACATAGAGCAGGCACAGACACATAAAGGAGTGAAGGAGATCTGTGGCCACTGCCAGACAGAGGCGTGTGTTAGCGAGTGACAAAGTGACAGGGCCGAGTGAGAAAGGGAGCAGGAGGAGAGTGGAGGTGAAGTGGTAAGCATGGAGTAGCTAGTTTGTCTTATTCCTCTATCTCAATCTGGTAAAAGCCAGACATAACATCTAATACAAAAAAACACTTTGATCCTTTTAGCAATATGCATACGAATCCTTCACTGTCTGGAAGTTGAGCTTTCTGTAGTCTATAGTCTGACGTCACCACTCTTTTTTCTGATGACTAAGAACAGTGAAGAGAAAGTACTCACAGATACTTTCAGCATCAAGGAGTTCTCTGAGATTCTTCTATGTCCTGTGGATGAATAGGCCTCACTTTGGGCTTGAATAGTGTTTTGTCGAGAAGGGTCCAGCTCATAGACAGTATATTACTGGACGAAACCACCCCGCTGATTTGAATGGAGAGCAGTGAAGCCAGTTTTGGACCAATAAAATACTACAACAGGGCCACTTCCTGTTGGCACCAGTGTAATTCTGGTAGCTGCATAGCTGCACCAACAAAAAGTCTCATGGCTCAGTGTGTTTGTCTGACTCAGATCGTCACTGTTTAATCAGCCCACCTACGAGGCTCACCTGCCAAACACCAACACAGCGTCTCTTTGCTCTCATAGTTTTTTTTGATTGCAGAGAGTTTATAATCCAAGCAATACGGTTACATCTCTCATGTGCGACAGGGTGTCACAGGGTTTTGGCGTCATTTTTGGGCCAACATGGATCCCTCCATGCAGGCTTTGGTCGGCTTCACTGTCCGATCTCTGGCTTACCCCCTTGGTCCAGCTGCAAACTGGAGTTCAGGGGGCGTGGCTTGAGTGAGGGAATGAGGGGTGAGGTGTGAGCATGTGGGTCGCTGTAGGTCAAAGTTCACCAGACAAGAAGGCTGGATTTGAAGAAGAAGAAGATGATAACATAAAGTAATGGCATAGCAGAAGCAACAGGTCAATCACAGCTCAGTGCAGCAAATGTTGAACACATGATGTTATTGGACAAGTAATAATTTGTAAATAAAAGTTATGCAGCTGAATAGTCCTATTAATGTCTATGTTTAAAACATAGACATTTTTTATCTGATTTTATTGTATTGTGGTACTTTATTCTGTTTTATTCATTTTATATGCAACATTTGTGTACATCCTAATAAGCAGATGAATCAATCATGCTGGTTGTATTATTGTTTTCTATTTGTGCCTGCTTACTGTGACAACATGCAATAGGATTGTTAGCTGTTGATACTGCTAGCCTTTAAAATGACGCTACCACCAGTGTGGAAACATAAAGCATACCAAGATCGGAGTTTAATTTTAAAAATATTTCCAGACCTTTGCTACAAAGTCTTTATGTTAATTCTGAGACTCTCTGCTATAGTGTATTTGTAATATTGTGTTGTTAGTAAAGTATTTTGTTTTAAATCATGGCCACGGTCAACTACAATGTTCACACATACAGAACTTTATGTGATGTTTTATCTTGTCAGTGTGCCCACAGTCAAGGTCATTCAGAGCGAACACATCAGGTACACTTCAGTTTTTCAGTTATCCGCTCTTTCCATTCATTGGGTATTGGAGAGTTTTCAAAGTCAAAGTCATTCATAGATTTATGATAAGGTTTAGTTGGGAGTGTCTGAGTTACTAGTGGTGAACATTTTGAGTACCATACACTTCAGCTATCACACTTTTGGTTGATACCTGAAGGTGATTTCATGGTCTGATTCATGGATCGCTAGGCCATTTGTAACCATTATGCAACCTGGTAGGGAGGAGAATTTTGGTGATTCAACCACTACCCACTTTCCGGCATTTAGTGTTCTGCAATTGACTGATCCTTCCACAGCTTTGGTCCGACCGGGGCCAATGGTCTTACAACCCCGAGGCTGGAGTCAACGTTCTGTCTCTTTTAAGGACAACTCTGTACTCATAGGGTAATGACTGGAAGTTCTGAGTAGTGGGCGCTTACTACTCATAAAGGATGTCTAGAGTGTTGCCGCCTAAGTGTGTAAGTGGTTCTGCTCATAGAATTAGTATGTAATTGCTGTCACTTGTGAACCTGTATCTAACAAACAATTACAGTCTTTCTCTGCTATAGCCACTTGTGCGGTTTTAACTCCAATGAAAAAAAAGTTCCTTATCAGATGTTATGGGGCTATTTTTCCCTTCCCATTCCAATTGTTTCTCTCTTAGTTTCCTTTTCGAGGCTACAAGAGAGGGGTTGGGTTCAGCTTCACATTGAGGCTTTATGGGCCCATCCTCAACACAGTACCAGGGTTTTGGTTTGTTAATGTGTGTTATTTTACAGTTTACATTATGGTTGGTGGGCTTTTTGTGGTTTAGCACTCTCAGCTGAGGATTTGGTAGTGGCAAAAGCTGGGACTGCAAATCAACTTGTCTTTTTAGAATCATTGTGTCCTTGTGGTGATGTGTCGCATTTTTCTACGCATTAAACATAGGCACCTTAGAAGAGTGAGGACGTCTTCTGCTTTGGAGTGTATCCCTTTTCAGAGCAAATCGGCAAAAGGAGTTCTGCAAAGGTAGGTGGGCTGTGTTTTGTTGCTCTAGCTTCTGCTCAGTTATCAGGGTGTTGTCCCTGCAGCCTCTGCAAAATAGTTTCAGAAGCTGGCTGCCCAGATCAGTTGCATTTACACCGCCTCTTTTGAGGGTGGTGTTCAGCACCACTTGCAGTTGTTGAAGATAGGCTGAGGATTTCTCTCCATAGTTTTGCAATGTGTTAAGAAATCTGGCTTAGCGGTTGTCTTTGTCTTCAACTGCGTCTGAATCTAGAATGTCCAAGTACCCATTGCAGATGAATAAGGTGTCAGGTGCTTGACTATGTTAAAGGCAGGTGACAAAAGGCTCTCAAGTATTTATTGCTATTTGTGTAAATCTGATGTGCATCTCTCCTTAAGAAATCTGCATTGGAACACCATGTGTAATAGTCCACTGTTTGGATGGGGACTGTGTCCTGAGAAGGGTCAGAGTTTCAATGAATTATGCAGTTTTGGTTTTCACTGAGCTGATGACTCACCTGTTGTATGGCCTCCGAAGCGTGTTCATGGACATAACCCAAGAATGTTTATTGTCTTTCTCTTGTTTCTCTGAATGCTGTTGATCAACTGTATCACTGATGGGAGAGAGCTCTCAGGAAATCTGTAAAGTCCTTGTCACTCTGCTTTGCAATCTCCTTCAACTCTGTGAGATAAATTTGTGTGGCTGATTGGCTACGGACGTGTATATGTTTGCTAAGGCCTTGAACCTTGAACATGCCCCAGCCTAATTCAGACTGGGGCATGTCTACTGGTATTCTTTGTTGAATAGAGCCATACTGTGTTAGGAAGTAGTAAAGTTCTTCATCAGCTTCTGTGTCTGTTAAGAGGAGTGAGTTTGGAATCTTAACACCTCTTTTCTGAATTACCTTCCTGATGAATCAATGGGAATACTGCTATCTGGCCCCTGGTTGGTAGATTTATATCTGTTTAGGCCACTCCAGCCTGGCTTACATTAGGTTTAGGCAACAACAATGAGTTGTAAAAATCAGACTTACCATGTTGCTGCAGGTTCTGTAGCGGATGTTTTTGCCATCACAGCTTCTGCAAAACAAAGTACAAACAAAGCTCAGCACTATTGCAAACCAACAGGTGACTCTGTGAAACTGTGTGAAACCCCTGCAAAAAGTAATTAACCAAAAACTTTAAAAACAGTAAATGCCACTGATTAAATACACTTTTCTCGTCTACAGTTGCCAAACTTTTGTATGCCTGACAGATTATTTTTATAATTAGACAGCTGTAGTAGGGGGCAGCAGCTCAGTCCATGAGGCCATGGGTTAGGAACTAGAGGATGGCGAGTTCAAGTCCAACACGGACCAGCCAGCACAGAGTGTGGACTGGTAGCTGAGGAGGTGCCTTTTCACCTCTTGGGCACTCAAGGGGGTGCCTGACAGCCCCCTCGCTCTGACAACTCTCCATACATCAATGCATATGTATAGGTCCTGTTTGTGCATGTGTATAAAATATCAACAGAGTGAAACGATTTAACTTGGATTGGACCCTTTAAGATGGAGAGCTGGTCTAGTACCTCCTGAACAGGGGTAACTCAGGATCTAACACGATATCGTTCTCTGTAGCTGGCGTCTTCTTGCCAAATCAGCCACCACCCTTTTCTGTCTACTTGGCTACTGCCACATAGATTGTTCAGTTGCAAACTTAGTTAGGCCAATGATGTCCTTATTTGGCCATTCAGTTCCCCTTCCTGACCCTTCTCTCCAGTGACTCATTGTCATTAGGCTGTTATACTCAGCTCAGCATTGCACACCGATTTCAACATGTCTCAACATGATTCTCTCCTATTCTTATTCTTCATACAGTCTTTATCTATACTGTTAAAATCATTGTTTACTTCAATTCATTTCATGGCTAATAATAATCATTCATTAGATAATTTAACACATCACTTTCTATACTTTCATACAATCATTTTAATTACCACAATCATTTCTACTCATTTGTGTTCATATACAACAATTATAAAATGGTAAAACAGAAATAAACTATATTGCATGGAGCAGTGCTGAAGATTAATTTAAATAATATAATTATAATGTGCAATAATATCCCAATATTGCACATTGTGATTATATTATTTAAAGTCTTATCATTAAGCTTTTTATATTGTTTTCCACTCTGCAGTGCTCCTACTTTGTACTGCAACTGCTGCAGGTGTCAGCGTGACATGTCAGTTTTTTAAATAAAGTTTTAAATAAATTGTTAAAACCCTGTGTAGGCTTTTTCATTACGGGGCATTGAGTGTAGACCAATGAGGAAAAATATATTTAAAATTTTAACATAAAGCTGCAACATAAAATGTGAAGAAAAAACAAGGGGTCAGAATACTTTCTGAATGAATTGTATGTGCACAGTAGAAAAGTTTTTACTTTTAGCGCCCAAAGTGAAATTGTAGCAGTAGCATGGATAAGTTGTAGTCAAATAATGGAGACAAATGTGTTGCCAGGAGACCACAGAATGATGCCACAGGGCAGAGTCTTCCTTAACATGCAACGCTGCACAACAACTAGCAGAGCAGAGACAGGCTGACAGTGAGAGCAGAGAGCCTGATTGTGGCTTTTAAATACAGCACAGATCGGAAACCCACACACTTGATGCATTTATCAGTGTCATGAAGACAGTGTTATCAGATTCAGACTTTCTAGAGTACAATGTAATCCTAACCGATAATAATGGCCAAAACTAGGAAACTATTCCAAACTAAGTTGTAATGTCTTTATAGTGATGTGTGTTCCTATCACTTTGATCCAGACTGAAGTATCTCTGCAAGTTTTGGATGGATTGCTATGGACTATTGTAGAGGATGCACTAACAATGCATGGTCCCAGGTTAATTATCTGTTGGTAATTTTAATTTTGTCATTTGTTGATATTGTACATTAGAGGACCACATTCTCCAAAAAAAGTGCAATGACACCATAGCAATGAGGTGTTTGTTGGTCCTAGTGGATCTGGGGGCCCCTGGGGGAGTTTCCCCACTATTTCAGCTATTACAAATATCAGTATAATATTTCTTTGTACATATTCTTTTTATTTATTTGTGTTTTCTGTAAAACACAAAATAGAATTTCCTTTCTCTCTTTGTCCGTTTCTGGGTATTCTTTCCTTTATTTATTTTCTCTTCCAAATAAGTCTGCCTAGCCTAGAGGTTTGTTTGCAACCTGTCTGTCTGCATCTTCCACAGACTCTAGTGGGAATCTCTAGGCACCTCATTGATTACTGAGCTTGTACCTGATGATCTCAACCCTTAAAAAGTAGGCAGTAATGACATGCAGCTAATTAACATTACTTTGTAACATAACAGCCAAAAAACGTGCTGTACAGGGGAGATGTCAGCTAGCACTAACAGCCTTCACTTTTACAGCAATTGGGGAAGCTACAGACCTACAACCACAAAGGTATGTCTTTGCGATGCTTTAACATTTAATCGGAATAATAAAAATTGTGTTTGCAGTTTATTGTGTAACCGGACATGACATTTACGTGTTTATAGGCAATAATTGAAGCCTGTTGTTGCTGATGGATTATGTGTTTGGCAGGCCTATGTCTAGTATTCTTGTTTATATTTGGAAAATGGACTGTATCCTAAAATAACATGACTTACTGCTGAGTTATATATAAAATAAAGACATGATCTCTTTTGCAATTATCCTTGTGATTCTACATTATTCAACTTGCTGTATACTGACCAATCCAGTCCTTTTACCTGTTGAAATACTAGTGCAAATAATAGTGCAGTATTCTTCTTGCCAGAAAGTGATTGCAGCTTCTACTTATTGACTGAATTAAAGATTCTGCCTCAAAATGACCTCATTTCATTCAGAAGTTATATTTGACAGAATCCAACTCAATTTGCACTTTTTACCTCTTAAAATACCTTTAAATGACCAAAACAAGACATAACATGCTGTATTCCACTTGCCAGAAAGTGACTGCAGCCTCTGCTTACTGACTGAAAGGGAGTCTCTGCCTCAAAATAACTTGATTTCATTCAGAAGAGATATATTTGACAGATTATAAAACCGAAATTGTCCCTCTTTTATTTCATGTAGAATAACAATATATTTTTTTAATGCAATATTGACCACCAAAACAAAAATGTCCCCGGTTTTCATTTCAGAAATCTGGTCACCTTACTGTTATGTGCACACCACAGAGTGTCTGGGTGCTTCACTTTTTGCCTTCCGCCTTTTGTGTTCTGTCAACATTACATTATCAATTAACTTTAAGATAATCAATTTTTGACATCTGTTAATCGATTCAAAATCTTCCACGTCTGCATCGCGATGCATCTCAGAAACGATTTTTTCTCCCACCCCTACTCTAAACACAATGTCTCTTAAAGGCAGAATCTACTGGTGAAGTGAGTGAACAGCGAACTTAAGTTCTGACCAGTTGACTGTTGCAGTCATTCAACTCATAACCCCAACAACAAGTAGCAGTTCTATAGAGGTATCACATACTGGATATTTCTTTGCTTTTTTAAATATCAGATTTCTACCACAGGGCATTTCCATATATTATATATTATTAAAAATGTGTTGGATGTTAAATAAAGCTTACCCTCCATTGAGACAGCGTCGTAGGGAGTAAGAGGCTCCTCCCCCGCAAGTTCGAGAGCAGTCGCTCCAGGGGCCCCAGGCGTCCCAACCCATGTCACTTTCTTCATCTGAGCGGGTCATCCTGGACGCCTACAGAAGGACAAACACCAACACAAAGGTGAATTACTTCAATCAGGTAAGGTATTATTGTACTCTCACTCACTCTCAAGCATGTTCTTACCAGCTTATATGAACTCTGACATGTCTCACATCATTTCAAGAGAATAACTCCAAAGAATATTGGAGGTGGCAAATGGGCAGAGGATAAGACACATGCCTTTGTTTTGGGAGATCAAGGTTTGAATCCCACTGTGACACATCCATCAATGTGTCCCTGAGCAAGAAACTTAACACACTTATCAGCTATTTCTCATTTGTTATAAGGAACTGTGTAAACACATGCACAGCTACCAAGAGTAAATTACGGAACTATTGACAGTAACCCTGTCTCTTATTACATTCATAAATTACATTCATGTTTAACTGATTTAGCAAAGTAATCACGGCCCATGCAAAGTTTTTACTGTCAATGTATTGCATTTGTTTTCCTACAAGATGTATTGTTTCTGAGCACACTAACAGTGTTGATATTTAAAGCCTTGATATTTAAAGGTGAGGAATATCTTTTTACAATACACACAGTACATTTTCAGAAATTTGGTCTTATGGTCTGTAATGAACAGCACTCCATATCACTTAAATGTTAAATAATTTTCTCACTCTGAATATGTTGTTCCAAGCTTATTTTGGGACTGACTCTGAATATGATCTTGATTGAACAAAATGTAACTGTTTCACTGTAAGTAACTGCTATCAATATATACATATACACACAATATACACTCACCTAAAGGATTATTAGGAACACCTGTTCAATTTCTCATTAATGCAATTATCTAATCAACCAATCACATGGCAGTTGCTTCAATGCATTTAGGGGTGTGGTCCTGGTCAAGACAATCTCCTGAACTCCAAACTGAATGTCAGAATGGGAAAGAAAGGTGATTTAAGCAATTTTGAGCGTGGCATGGTTGTTGGTGCCAGACGGGCTGGTCTGAGTATTTCACAATCTGCTCAGTTACTGGGATTTTCACGCACAACCATTTCTAGGGTTTACAAAGAATGGTGTGAAAAGGGAAAAACATCCAGTATGCGGCAGTCCTGTGGGCGAAAATGCCTCGTTGATGCTAGAGGTCAGAGGAGAATGGGCCGACTGATTCAAGCTGATAGAAGAGCAACTTTGACTGAAATAAGCACTCGTTACAACCGAGGTATGCAGCAAAGCATTTGTGAAGCCACAACACGCACAACCTTGAGGCGGATGGGCTACAACAGCAGAAGACCCCACCGGGTACCACTCATCTCCACTACAAATAGGAAAAAGAGGCTACAATTTGCAAGAGCTCACCAAAATGGACAGTTGAAGACTGGAAAAATGTTGCCTGGTCTGATGACTCTCGATTTCTGGTGAGACATTCAGATGGTAGAGTCAGAATTTGGCGTAAACAGAATGAGAACATGGATCCATCATGCCTTGTTACCACTGTGCAGGCTGCTGGTGGTGGTGTAATGGTGTGGGGGATGTTTTCTTGGCACACTTTAGGCCTCTTAGTGCCAATTGGGCATTGTTTAAATGCCACGGCCTACCTGAGCATTGTTTCTGACCATGTCCATCCCTTTATGGCCACCATGTACCCATCCTCTGATGGCTACTTCCAGCAGGATAATGCACCATGTCACAAAGCTCCAATCATTTCAAATTGGTTTCTTGAACATGACAATGAGTTCACTGTACTAAAATGGCCCCCACAGTCACCAGATGTCAACCCAATAGAGCATCTTTGGGATGTGGTGGAACGGGAGCTTCGTGCCCTGGATGTGCATCCCACAAATCTCCATCAACTGCAAGATGCTATCCTATCAATATGGGCCAACATTTCTAAAGAATGCTTTCAGCACCTTGTTGAATCAATGCCACGTAGAATTAAGGCAGTTCTGAAGGCGAAAGGGGGTCAAACACAGTATTAGTATGGGGTTCCTAATAATCCTTTAGGTGAGTGTATACAGGAAGCAGTGCTATTTTGACTTGCATCCACCTCATACAGTATCTTTGCCTCCCCTTCAACATTCGACAACCCCATGGTGAGGTTTTGGCTTTCTCTTTTGGCTTTGTTCTGCTAAATGTCCGTGTCTATGACAGACCACAATGCACAATTGTTAAAATGCCTTCTGGAAAGATGACTTAAATTACGAGTGCACAGTGAAAATTTAATTCCCAACCTCTACCAGTCTCAGTGGGGTTTAACCTAGTGAACCTGTTTGTGGCTTGCACATCATTTATGACAGGCTGTTATAAATGACTGCAACCTTAGGTTGTTAGGTCAAATTGTTATTTTATTTAAAACAGGATTTCATGTGTGTTATATGAAAAATGTTTCTCAAGTTTTACACAAAAAGTGTAACAAAAATTAAAGCTGCAAGCAGCGTTGGGCGGGCCCTCATACTTGAAGGGCGTCGGGGTGTGAGGTAGCCACACTGCAGATTCTGGAGCTCTGCCGGTGCGGCTGTGAATTTGCTACACACTTCGGATGCTGCATGAAGGTGTTATACGTCACTTCCTGTGTCCCCTTTGTGGCGCTCTAGAGCACTTGGCGATACGAATATAAATGAATATTGGCGTGTAGATGTGTTCGGGGTGGGACAGTTATCAAGCACGTGCAAGTTTTGTGCAGATGTGAGCATGTACACTGAAGTTACAACTTCCTGTGTCATTGCGAAGAGTTTAACTGCGCTGCCACGCCACCGCCACGCCGTTAACTGCAAACTCACAAGTTTTGCAATGTGGCTTCATCAATGTGTTAAGGGTTTTCTAGGACAGTTTTGAAGTTGATATGTCTGACCTGCTCGGAGTAGTACATTACAGCGTAAAAAGAGTCTTTTCCTGTTGCCAGTAGGTGGAGCTATGACTTTGAGTGAATATTGGCATATGGATGTGTTCAGAGTGGGACTCTTGTATGTACTAATGTATTCCAAATTTGGTGCAGATGTGAGCATGTACACTGAAGTTACAATACCTTTCTGTTTTATGGCGAATCATCAATTTTGGACGCCACGCCACAGGCACACCATTCCACGAAAACTCAATGTTTGCACAACTTTTAATCGTCAATGGGTTTAGACTGCACAGCACAAATCTGAAGTCAGACTAAATCCCTAGCAGGACTTTGTTAAAGTAAAAAGTGTGTAAATTGCCAAAAATGACCATTAAATCCAAAATGGCCGGCTTCCTGTTTGGTTTAGGCAGTGGTTCCAAGAGGCTTTTTTGTGCATCTGGACATGATACACGTACCACAGAAATGTCGTACACGTAGGTGAAACTTTGTCCGGGGGCTGCTCTGTAGGGGGCGTTAGAGAGCCATTTTGCCATGCCCATGCGCGAAATCCATAAAATACTCACGCACATTCCAACACATTCTTACTCCCAATTCATCACATATAGATGCTTGGTCAAGACCCCTTGGCGTCGCTTGTTAACACCCTGGGTACCCTCTTTTGCGTTGGTTTTGCATGTGTAGGGCTCCGCAATCAAGTTAGCGATAAGAAATATGCAACATCCGGTTACATTTTCTAAAACTAGTGTTAAAGGTTGTGAAACGGCATGTGGTTAACACTAAATAATTGCAACTTGGTTGGGTTTAGGCAACAAAATTACTTGGTTAGTTTAAAACTGAAAAGTGCCCAAAGGAAGTAAGAAAGGCAAATAGTAACAAATATATTCGCAAGTGGAGATGAAAGGGTTAAAACCTTTTTGAGCCTTCCTGATTTCAAAAAGGTTTCACACACAAAGTTTAACGTTTTTATAATGATAAAATCTTGTTGATTTATCAATCAATCATTTCTTGCATTTGTAGCGCCCCCTATTGGCCGATTTGAATGAAACCTTCAGTGTATGTGTGGGGTCATTATATAGACATATCCCAGAAGTTTTGATTGGACAAACATTTTGTGATTTGTAGCCTGAATTGGGTTAAATCACTTGCTGTTTGTGTGCATTTACAGTGGGTACGGAAAGTATTCAGACCCCTTTAAATTTTTCACTCTTTGTTTCATTGCAGCCATTTTCCAAAAATCAAAAAAGTTCATTTTATTTCTCAGTAATGTACACTCAGCACCCCATCTTGACAGAAAAAAACAGAAATGTAAATTTTTGCAAATTTATTAAAAAAGAAAAACTGAAATATCACATGGTCATAAGTATTCAGACCCTTTGCTCAGTATTTAGTAGAAGCACCCTTTTGATCTAATACAGCCATGAGTCGTTTTGGGAAAGATGCAACAAGTTTTTCACATCTGGATTTGGGTATCCTCTGCCATTCCTCCTTGCAGATCCTCTCCAGTTCTGTCAGGTTGGATGGTAAACGTTGGTGGACAGCCATTTTCAGGTCTCTCCAGAGATGCTCAATTGGGTTTAAGTCAGGGCTCTGGCTGGGCCATTCAAGAACAGCCACGGAGTTGTTGTGAAGCCACTCCTTCGTTATTTTAGCGGTGTGCTTAGGGTCATTGTCTTGTTGGAAGGTAAACCTTCGGCCCAGTCTGAGGTCCAGAGCACTCTGGAAAAGGTTTTCGTCCAGGATATATATATATATATATCCCTGTACTTGGCCGCATTCATCTTTCCCTCGATTGCAACCAGTCGTCCTGTCCCTGCAGCTGAAAAACACCCCCACAGCATGATGCTGCCACCACCATGCTTCACTGTTGAGACTGTATTGGACAGGTGATGAGCAGTGCCTGGTGTTCTCCACACATACCGCTTAGAATTAAGGCCAAAAAGTTCTATCTTGGTCTCATCAGACCAGAGGATCTTATTTATCACCATCTTGGAGTCCTTCAGGTGTTTTTTAGCAAACTCCATGCGGGCTTTCATGTGTCTTGCACTGAGGAGAGGCTTCCGTCGGGCCGCTCTGCCATAAAGGCCCGACTGGTGGATTGCTGCAGTGATGGTTGACTTACTACAACTTTCTCCCATCTCCCGACTGCATCTCTGGAGCTCAGCCACAGTGACCTTTGGGTTCTTCTTTACCTCTCTCACCAAGGCTCTTCTCCCCCGATAGCTCAGTTTGGCCGGACGGCCAGCTCTAGGAAGGGTTCTGGTCGTCCCAAACGTCTTCCATTTGAGGATTATGGAGGCCACTGTGCTCTTAGGAACCTTAAGGGCAGCAGAAATTTTTTTGTAACCTTGGCCAGATCTGTGCCTTGCCACAATTCTGTCTCTGAGCTCTTCAGGCAGTTCCTTTGACCTCATGATTCTCATTTGCTCTGACATGCACTGTGAGCTGTAAGGTCTTATATAGACAGGTGTGTGGCTTTCCTAATCAAGTCCAATCAGTATAATCAAACACAGCTGGACTCAAATGAAGGTGTAGAACCATCTCAAGGATGATCAGAAGAAATAGACAGCACCTGAGTTAAATATGAGTGTCACGGCAAAGGGTCTGAATACTTATGACCATGTGATATTTCAGTTTTTCTTTTTTAATAAATTTGCAAAAATTTACATTTCTGTTTTTTTCTGTCAAGATGGGGTGCTGAGTGTACATTACTGAGAAATAAAATGAACTTTTTTGATTTTTGGAAAATGGCTGCAATGAAACAAAGAGTGAAAAATTTAAAGGGGTCTGAATACTTTCCGTACCCACAGTATTTCAGGGCATGACCAAGGTACTTATGTGGACATATCCTATGAAAATTGTGATGATTGGCCTTTCTGATTTGTGTCCATTTATGTCCTGAGGCACGCCCCTTTTGAAGTTCATTGGTGAATATCTTGAAAAGGAAATGAGATATTAACAAGCTTTACAGAACTTTTGTTCACATTGGTCACCTGATGACCCACTGAAAACGTGGTGGAAATCGGAGCTACGGTCTAAGAGGAGATGTAAAAAATATTTGTTTTTCAAAAAAAATTTGTAGGCGGACCTTAATGGTCCTTAATGGCTTTATTGTAGAGCACATTGAGCTGGACCTGTGTGAGAAATTTTATGTCAATCGGACATACGATGTGAAGGGTGTGGCCTTTCAAAAATCAACTTTTCAATTACAGCGCCACCATGAGGCTGATTGAGTTCATATTTCTATGGAAGGCACATGCACAGCATTTCCAGCTATTTCCCCAAGTTTCATGTCTCTAGCTCATTCCAGCTCACTGGAATTTGAGCTGTCACATAAGACAAAATAATAATTAAAAAACGGCAGAAAAACAACAGGGTTCCACCGCCACGTGGTTTGAACCCTTATAATAATAATAATAATAATAATTAAATATATAAAATAAAAGGGTTGTTATCAACACAACATGTGTGTAAACATATGCAAATAAAGGACTAAACTAAAAAAGAGCTGAAAAATTACCTTCATCCAAGTCAAAAGACTAAAACTTGAAATTTGTCCTGAGATTTCTTTTGTTTATAAAGCATAAAATACATCCTAACTATTTAATGATTGATGAACTTAATAAAAAATGTCGTTTTTGAATGTGTAGTCATTTCTAGAACTTTGTGTTGAACTACAGTATATTGTGTGTCACACAGTGTTGTCCCATTGAGAGTGTTCTCTAGAGTTCAGCAGTTATATGGTGCAGGCTGCAGGTCTCACTCTGAACTTCTGAATAATTGGCTGCTGAAACGAGAACCACCACTTCACCTTCTGTGGCCACTGAACAGCAGCATTACCTCACAGTCTTGTGATATTATCATATGTTTTAGGCAGTTAGCCCACCAAGCTGTGACAGCTTTCATGTATCTCACTCCCAACCTTTCTCCTATCTTTTGTCCTGTGTTGAAAGCTCAGATGAAAGAGAGGAAGAAAAAAAAAAAAAAAAAAATATATATATATATATATATATATATATGAATATATATGAGAGAGAGAGAGAGAGAGAGAGAGAGAGAGAGAGAGGGGGTTTTCCTGGCTGTGTGTCACCAAAAATAGGAAAATTGGCTTCCCCTGGGTCAGTGATGTCACTGCAGACCCTGTGGTGCCAAAGAAAAACGGAATCTTATACCAGAGCTGTGTGTATGTCCGTGTGTGTGTGAGTAAAACTGAAACACAATGAAGTATTTATGGAAAATACATCAGAGAACCATGAGAGTCTTCTAAAGTGCTTTTAAATTGTGCCTTTCAACCCGTGCGTCACCGGACCAATAGTCACAAAACACGTATTTATACAATTCAGAAAACACTTTTTCCTGGAGAAGTGGTAGCACAGGCCCTAAGCCAAAACCTTTCTTGCCGTGTCAGTGAAACTCAGAGCACAGGAACAAACTCTAATTCCTCTGACAATGTTATTTATGCCTGGTCAACCAGAATTAACATTTCTGACATGCCTCCGCAGGTTTCATTTCATCCTGCTTGCCAGGCCCGGATCACTAGCTGACCTTGGAGCTGGCAGAGCGAAACACTTTGCAGTCTTCAACCTTGTTACATCGTACCCACATAGATGGGATCGATCCGTGTGTTTTGGACTGTTGCACTGGGGTGGAACTCAGTATTCTCTCACTTTTCTCTCCTTGCTGCATCCAAAGAGTGAGACTTACCCACTAGAAAAGAATTAGACACGTTAGCACTCCACTAATAGGATAAAACCACCTTTTGTTGTCAGGCTCAGCCGGCTAACAGCCATCAAAGACCTCTGACAGTAATAACATCGGCATGAGGAGAATCTGTCCAGCCAAGGCTTTTTTGGCCTGGACAGCCTGCCTGGCCTATTGTGTGAGCTCTGCATAGTTCAGCATCAGCAATCTGTGCCCACTGACAACCCAGATGACCTGGACATGTACAGTATATTTCCTCATTTACCATGATGAAGACTCAATTGGGTACTAAAATAGCCCTTGAGTACCATTGGTTCTACTTTCAAACAAGGCAGGGTTTGAAAGTAGAGTTTGTAACTCCAAATTTGAAAGTTTATTAGAAAATGAGATAATAATAATAATATAATATAATATATATATATAAAATTTAATACTATTTGTGTAGGTAAAATTAGTTGAGTGAAGATGTATTGAACTGAATGTGAGTTTGGACATGTTTTTCTGGATTGTTTTGCTGCCCAATATCTAGAATGCAACTGGAGTATTTTAAAACGTTTTTCCTTCTTGCCACAATTTAGCCACTGTTGGGTGAATCCATAATTTATTTTATTGATTAATTCAGTCATCCCTTATTTTATTCACTGATTTATGGATCAATTCCTTTTTTCTTTATTTTCCTTTAGAAATCTCAAATTGCATCATATATTTTTATACATCTTATATTTTTCTCTTTGAGAATCATGAAAAATGTAAAAGTGCAAATCCTATTAAGTTGCCTCACATTTGATCTCCTGCAGAGTTTCAGAGTTGGTAAACAGACTTGCATCATTTTGTTTGGTTGTAGGAGCTCATACAGAGTGAAAATAGCCAGCAGCATTAATCTCTGTGTACTGATATGGTTGTGTGTCTGATGGGATTATAGAAAAACTGCCTGCCTCCTTATTGAATGAGTGTTGAGTACTTAAGAAGTCTTTTTAATGTTCTCTCAACTGGCTTACTTTACTGTAGGTGTGTGCATTCTGTGTCTGTGGATTTAATCTTGATCCATATTGTTACTGCAAACTATCCTAGAACCCATGTACAAGGAAGGATTATTTATGCAATGCCTATGGCAGGAGTCTGCAATTCAACCATTTCTACTCCAAAGTTTATATGAAACTAATCCGCATTAGCAAGTGGTGTTCACTTAACAAGAAATCAGGAAGAGATGCATACGGCGCCAAGCAAAAGGAGAGTGGAGGCCAGGCATGTGGATGGGCTCAAAAAGGATTTGCCTCTAAAACTTTGAATCCCATCCCATACTTGTAGTCAGTGTTGAAATTTCAAAGGAACATACCATACCATTTGATCTCCTTAACCATAAATCATGTATTCTACAGTTGTAACCAGTCATTGATATCAATACTTTCTGTCTGGAATAAAATCAATTAAAGCAACATTATTTAGTATTTTTATCTATAATAGCTTTAAAATTATTTTTGTTGGCACACTGACTTGTAATAGGTTGAATGGAGTCTCTGTCATTGCCACTCTGGGCTTCCTACGCTAGATACTGTGCTATGTGACATTGGAATCCCAGGCAGGATCTTCTTTCTGTTGGACTAGTAACTAATAACTTATTTGCTGGCTTGCGCTGTCTTGTGTTGCTGCGCTTGCTTGATGTTTGATATGTTCAGTCAGTGGTTTCACAGACAGATGGTGTGTCTCGATTCGCGCCCTTCCATTACATTAAATTACATTTACCCATTTGGCAGACGCTTTTATCCAAAGCGACTTACGTTTGAGGAACAACATACAAGCATCAACAGAGCATCAATACAGCAAGAGATCTACAAGTGACAATACATACTATTAAGAGCAGTAATAAATACTAGCTAATAGCATGTATGGCATCAATGGGATAAATACCTAGGGAAAGAAGTATGAGTTAACGAAATAGTGTCTTCAATACTTCCATATTTACACTTACTGTTTTGAGTGCATAAGTGTGTTCACACTGTTCTCAGTGCGGCAAAATGCAGTGCACTATGAGTACCCGGATGGTGCACTCATAATGGCCAAAAAGTTTGGAACGCTGGGCATCTTAGCTACGTAGCAGAAGGGGAGGGGACAACAACATGGGAGAAGCAGAAAGCAGCAGAGAGAGGCCAACAACAGGAAGTTTTTCACAAGTTTTGAGGCGAGAAATCAACTGTGTGGCTGTCAAATATTGGGAGTTTTACCAAAATTGATGATGAATCGAAAACGTGTTCAGAAGAAGTTGAGAAGCTCCACAACCGCCGCCGCCGGAAGCTAATGAGTCTGCCGGCCAGTCAGCTCACAGAGCCCTCTGATCCTGTAGTCACACAGACCACTGCAGCAGATGAGTAAAGCAACAACAGCAGAGGAAAGACCCACAGCTGTAAGATAGTTTTAATGTTTGTACTGCTGTTATTCTATCATTATATTTGAAGTAATTTAATTTAACTCAAGAGACATCTGGCTCATGATGTACAGAAATTTCTTGGCTTGTGAAACTTGTAAAAAATAGCGGCCTCATTTCCCATTAGTGCACAATGGCAGTGTTTAATTTGAGACAACACTGCCCTGTCAAAATGAATGCGCTAACAAGTACACAGTGTACTGCATGTAAGTGTACTAATAGAAGTACCCAAACTGAGACACAGCTAGAGATGTAGCTGCTTGTAGCAAACCTCCTACATAACACATTCAGAGATCAGTAATGTTACTGTAAGTGCTCTTGCACCAGTTGCTGTCTAGCTTTGTTGGCTAGCTTACGGAGGAAGCTTTTGTCCAAGGATTCTTTTAGGGTGGTGACATAAAATATGACGACAGGCATTCGAAGCTTCATTTGAAAATCTCAATAGAATGTTATAAAAATGACCTAAGTACAGCCATAGTGTCTACACAGGTGGTCTAGTGTGAGTCCTCCGTCTGTGTTGAGTATTGAGTGTAAATCACCTGCGCTTTGGCAGCATTGACATGCATATAGCTTGAAATCAAACAAACAAATCAAACGAGAAGTTATGCGCCTTGTTTACTGGTTAAAATAGGGGTTCATCTGTTCCATCAGACTCAGAAGGAAATGCGGAAAGAGCCAACCAGCTTTTCTAATAACAGACAATCGGGCACTCCTTGCAGTGATTGGTCAGGTGTGCAAAGGTGTGAAAGTAGGCGGGGTTTGATCTTCTCTCTCAAGCGCTTTTCCCTTTTTCTTTTTTTCATTCTTCACAGATCTGCCGCTTTAACAACCAAGTATAACAAGCCTTCAAGGAGAGGCATGCTCCCCCCTCCCCTTCTAGCAATGTAGATATAGATATAAAACGACAAACGGCAGGACTGCTTTGACCTGTTCAGTCTGTTTCATTCGTTAAGTCTGGCCTGCCACCGACAACTGTAAAAGCCTGCTGCATCAGGCCTGATCAACAGCCTACTGCGCCTTTATACACAACCCTCAGCTGTTTATCATGCTTGTGAGAGCTGTGTTTATTGCACACAGCCAATATGGTGAGCCGTGTACATGCTCCCTCACCAAACTTCACATGAGATTTGTCAATGACATCTTGTATAGCAACAGGACAAATAATAACAACCTATAAATGATTTAATGGCTCTGCAGAGAAGCTGTCACTGGTTACTTTAGGCTGGCCAAGAGGTGAGAAATCACCAACTTTCTCCTTAGCTATTATTCTGTATTTCCGAAGCACTTGATCTATAAGTTGTAAGCAAATGTTAAACACAATCTATTTTTTGAGAAAAATGATAACATTGGTCATTTAGTCAAACACCTAAAACTTAAGTATGCTTTTCTGACCAACAGCATCACCTTCTTCACATTAGCGGAGAATTCTACGGGCTGAAATTCAATGACATCACTGGAAATGGCAAAGTCATCAAATCTGTCATCAGTGTGTTGAAGTGCAGCAGCCTGATAACAAATCTGCATGGAATAGATTAAGTTTGTTCCCCAAGGCATCAAGCTGTAAATCATACCCACCACAGACTCTTCCTTCCCCAGTAGTTGCAGATTGAGTGCATTCAAATGGGAAAATGTGTCTGCTAAAAATGAGGTGTATTACAGTACATTAGAGTATTCAATATCTTGCATGGTGTGCAGGTGGTCAGCTGCTCTTTTTGATTTAAAAAATCCACAATTCATCCTTGAATTCAATGAAGCGCTCTAAGGCTTTGCCCTTACTCAGCAAGCGCATGTTATTGTGGAGGTCATCATGAGTAGCTTGAGATTCCAGCACAAATTCGAAGAACAGGCAATGCTTTATACTCGTATGCCTTCTCATCTCCATTGTTTTGTCCATGTTTTCTTTCAGATCCCCACTTACTTTGGCGCAAAGCACACTTTGGTGAATGAGACAGTGAAGTGATTCTTAATTCTGCTCACAAGACCTTAAGGTATTCTATCCTGTAATGTGAGCAGAGTGCTTGGTGTATCATGTATCATTGAGATAGCAATGTTTTAGCATCTGATTATCTTATAAACTAATGGATATTACTGAATTCATATTGCATGAAAACACCCACACCAAAACATCACAGTGAGGTTTTCTACAAGGCTAATTTAGCCCATGTAGCAAAAGTGTAAGTAGTATGAGGTGGCCTTGTGGAGAGGGGGCTTGGTTCGGCATACAGAGCATGACACCACAGGAGATTGAGTCCTACCAATCATCAAGATTGCCTTCCTTCAAATAGGATAAGAAGCTTTGGCCATCATTTCTAATGGTTATAATAACGTAATTTGAGAACATCAGCCATGTCAGACGGATCAGCCACGATTGGTCAGACGATCAGACATGTTCTACACAACAGTTTATCTTAAGATTACCTAAACACACAAATACACTAATTTTACAGGTTTTTACTGTTCACTTTGGTTTTCTCTTCCAGATTTGTTTTTCTTGCCTGGTGTTTTCTTTATGTCCTGTCCATTTATATGAGTGCTTGGCAGACTCATTTTTAACAATGTCACTAGTGTCCTGTTTTATGCATATCAGTATCCAAAGG
Organism: Micropterus salmoides; assembly: GCF_014851395.1. NCBI lineage: Eukaryota > Metazoa > Chordata > Actinopteri > Centrarchiformes > Centrarchidae > Micropterus > Micropterus salmoides. Next base: position 37,730,019 of record NW_024044348.1, on the reverse strand, counting down.
AATTTGATATTGGAAAATTCTGCATTGCATGACAAGTGTCTGGTGCCAATGTTTAGTGCCAATGCAGCAAGGTGGAAAGTCGGTGAGGTTGGTAGATGGGTGTCTTTTGTGCAAGAAACCAGGGATTACCTACCATTGCAGATCTAAATTTAAAGCTAGGAGGGTTGGGCAATTAGTTTCACAATAACTTTTTATATGCATTGAAATTCTCTTTCCATCACGACAACAATCAATAAATCAGAAACAAAAATGAAAAGAATCTGGTATCTGTGGCTGTTGCAGGACTGTAATAAACACAAGGCCTACCTGCCTGTCTACGTTACCACTTTCTGTATTTTTTAATTGGAACCCGAACATTCTATATTTTAGTTTTTGTCATCTAATCCCATGAAAAGATCAAAACAATGTGTTCATCTATTTTTAAATACTTTTGGACCCTATGCTGTAATGGTACTCAGCCCCAAACACATTAGTTCCTCCTGAAGATGTAAATGTTTAAAAACTCATCAAAAATAGTTGTCTTTTAAAATAAAACGTCTCGTAATTAGCTTCTCTGGGATGATGTTAAAGATGCATGTATTTACTTATTGGCATTTTGTGGAGGGCTGGTAATTTCTGCCTTTTTCAGCATGCACTGTACGTTGGTTTTATACTGTATTGCTTTTGCTGTGCATTATAGTGACTTTGGCCGACTACCAAAAAATAATTATGTCTTTCTGGAATGCTCTGTTTACTGTGTTTATTATCTGTTTTCATGGATAATGTTTTTTTTTTCATTGACTAATTTTCCCTCTGGGGATTAACCCCATAAACCCTGGCTTTTTGCCACCATCTCTCTCTCTCTTTCTCCCTCAATGCATCAATATTCTGTACTAACTTCCTCTTGCAGGTTACCAAGCAGGCTGAGGTCTAGCTGAACTGCTTTCAGATGTTCTGATTCACCTATACGACAGGTGGAAATCAGCATTCTCACATGGACACACACTTGAACAGTTACACAAGTACAGATACAGACACTCACACAAAAACAAAAAGACAAAACAGGTGACATCCACTTACCAGACATTACTCATAAATAAAATAGGCAATCAAGCACTTTACACAAACACTATTATTATTTTTCAGCTTCGTAATCAACATTACATTTCTTGCAGGGAAGCTCCTATCTTGAGTCCATGCATAACCTTGGGTTCAAATTTTGAATGAATGAATTTGGAAGGGATGCCCTTGTCTTCACAGTGGGGTTAGTCTGACCACTGACTCTTTCAGCCCAGGCTCAGGGCTGAACTGAGAGCTGGGAATCAGCACAAGCACTTGAGGTTTTCCTGGATCCTTTCTGACTTCCTAAACTGAGGGACCAGCCAGATCAGTTTATCATTCTCCCCTAGGGACATATAAAGTATCCACATTAAGTACAACTTAGACTCTTAGATAAACCCCACATGCTCGAATGAGCAGCATGAAGCGAATGTCAAGGTTTTTAGTTGGAAATTATTACTCATTTTAGGTCCATTTATTTCTCTGCAGCAGCTGTATGGAATATTTAAAATACCTACATTAAAACAAATCAACTAAAGAGAAAAACTAAAATACAATGCACATTTTATATTTTAATTTTATCTATGAATTTACTGTCATAATTAAACTAAAACATAAATCTTTTTTATACAATTATATTAAGTGGAAAGTGCAATAGTGCATGGGTGAATTATTGCAAAAATATATCAAATATAAAAAATAAAAAAAAACTAGGAAACTATGTAAAAACTGTTCATATTATCATCGTAAACTAATATTAAACAATAACAACAAAAACTATATCAGACCTGTGACTATTGGGCTCTAGCACATGCTGTCTAAGCTCCACAAAGGAGCCTCTGCCTGAAGCCTTTATACTGGAAGCCCCTCCTACAAGACAAACCAAAGTTCATTGAAATCAATCAAGCACCATTATGCACCACTCAGCATTCCAAAACATTTCTGGCCACATCATACACAATATAACCACTTTAAAACCCCAAATTAAACATTTGCATGCTAAACCAAGCTTCTCAGAACAGAAACCTTTAGTACTCAGGAATACCCCACTGCATGACTGCACTTGGACCATTCCCGGTCTTCTCCTCTATGAATTACCCTGGACTCCATCACTTCTTGGTTGCAACTTTGACCCAGATCCCTGCATGAAGATGAGAACATTTGACCTTGGGTAACCCAAATAACCGTAAATACATGGCTTGAAATGAACTGTTTGTGTTGTTTTTACCTGATCATGGTTTATATTCTTAGTACTGAAATAAAATTAACTGAACTGACAAGCCATGTGTCAATTGATGCTAGCCCACACTCTAATGCCAATGGTAATGCCAACAGTAAAGCTAATGTCCATGTTAATGCTTAACAGGCCTATGATAATGCTCATGGCAGCTTAGCATAGCTTAGCGTGCTAATATCAATGTTACCATAGGCTTAAGTGAATGCACGGGGTAGCACCATGACAGGGTTCATTCATTTTTCAGGAAGTCTCTGTGCACAACTCGGCTCTCTGCATACAGTGAATTCTAATCCTAACCAGAAGAATCTCACTACAGAGCACACCGTACATCTGTGCCTGTTCCAATAGCTTGATCATTCTGGATTTTAAGTTGTTTTTAAGATCTGTTATCTGTTACTAAAGTGATAGCTTAAGTCTTGCCATCTTACTTTTTCAGTTTTGAAAAACAACATCTTTTGTCTGGAGGCTGAAATCAAACAGAAAGACAAACTTCTCCAGGAGTTCTTGACAGTCACTACTGACCAGGCTAAACAACTTGTTGTCCTGGGTCCACTGGCTGTCCAGTCCAACACCCACTCCCCCGACTGTTCAGCTCTTGTACCGGTGGCTAGTGACACCATTATCCCTTGGGCCCGCCACAGGAGCTCTGTAGGCTGCCCCTGGTCAGGGTAAAGATTCCTGGATCCTGGAGCTACACCAAAAGCCCTGGCCAACAATTGAGCCTGCTGAAGTCTGGGCTGTTGTTGCCAGGGGAAAATACAGTGGCTAGCGACACCTCTTCACATACTCCCCATAAGCTGCTGACAACAATAATCATCGGAGACTCCATAATTAGAAACAGGAGTTAGAAATACTCAAACTCTCTGTCTTCCTGCCGCCAAGAAGACATTGCAGACAAAGCATAAGACAAAAATATCCCATCCAGAAGTAGACAGCAGTATGATGCATGTCAGCATAAATGACATTCCCAAGCAGCAGTCTGAACTGAAAACATGATTTCACCCACTTTCATTAACATTCTCAAATTATTCACAGGTAAAATCCATACTTCCGGACCAATTCAATTTTCAAAATAAAACACCCTGTGCAGACACCAGATCGTGCATCAACAATAAACACAACTATAGCAGACAAAAAAGGAAATCGTTTAACTACAAAGCCTACTTACCCATGGTCGAAGCACAAAATCAGGGTAAAATTCAACGAAATTCAACAAAAGGAGGCAGGCAGAAACCTTTGCTTCTGAAACGCTACTTGTGGGGTATGCAGCCCTGCATAGGTCGGAACAAAACCAGGTTGCAGACGTAACATTATAAATATCTAGGCATATGGGTTGATGAAAAATGCCTTCTTGGAATGTTTGTAGCCGTTGTACCCGCTCACAGACATGGCTCACCCAGCAGGTGTCAAAATTTCTTCCACATTGGAAGATCAGTTTTTTGCCCTACAGATTTGGAATATGCTTGAACAAAACTTCAAGTTGACCTTGTTAATACTGCTCACTAATTACTTATCTTATTGATCATTGCTAATCCGTCACTGATGAAATTTTTTCTTGCTTTAATTGATATAGCCAGATATTGTTTTTTACTTGCTATCTTTGATAATGAGGTTTAGGTCATTAAATCTAATGACACATCTTTGTATTTACTAGTGCTGTACCGAATAGTTCAAAGCTTCATTCATAAATTTGACATTCAAATTCTAAATAGACATTTGAATGCTGCACAGCTTTCCCCATCCCCATGTCTGTTCATTCTGGTTAAAACAAAGTATTTCTAGAAATTTTGAATAAAAATATCCCGGAATACATTGGCCTAAAGCCAATGGTTTCTGAGACACCAACGTGATTGGTCAAGACGACACCGGACTACAAATGGCTTCGGATACCAAAATCTTCTCCCTTGCCTACAGATCCTGCATACATATGCTTTTCATTTAATTACGACAGCAAATGAAAAGGAAAAAGAGAAAATATATAAACTCAACTTTACTTCACTGCTTTTATTTTCAGACTAAATATGTAAATATTTGACTGAACATAAAACAGACATGTGACAGAAATTGAAAAATGTGTCCCTGAACAAAGGGAGGTCAAAATCAAAAGTAACAGTCAGTGTCTGATGTGTCCTCCAGCTGCATAAAGTACTGCAGTGCATCTCCTCTTCAACAACTGCACCAGATTTGACAGTTCTTGCTGTGAGATGTTTTCCCACTCTTCCACCAAGGCACATGCAAGTTCCCGGACATTTCTGGGGAGAATGGCCTAAGCCCTCAAGAGTACTAAATGAGGGAGGAGGATATCTTTTAAATTTAAAAGATTTATAAATCTTCCATAGAGGAGCATCAAACACCTTGAACTTATGTTCAATACATTTGAATACACCTTGTCTTTGTGCAAAATGCACAGCTTCTCACACTCATGTATATACTGCTCTTTTAGAAGAAAATCTATTAATGTGAAGAGAGGCTCATCGTCCCACTCTAACTTGCCTCCTGGGCTAAATTAGACTCCTGCGTACACGCGCCATCTCTTACAGAAATATTGTATAAGAAAAGTGCAATAAAGGGTAGATTCTCCTAAATGCATCCACTTTTTATCTCACTTTTATAATTCTCTTGCATCTTAGTCCCTACCACCATAGATGTGAGGAGAGATGCAAGGAAAATATGTGAGGAGAGAGGAATGAAGGAAACACATGTTTAGAGAAATGTCCTTTCTCCTGAACTGAATCTGTTTGTGATGACAGTGTCACAGGTTTGGTGCTTGTATTTGCCCATATACGCAGTGTCCAAATACTAGTAAAGGTGCAAGGTTACCACTGTCATCACAGCTGTGTGTGTCTTTCCGTATGTATGAATTTTAAACATCTGCACACATATCAAAAACCCACACTTTGCACACTGTGATTATAGTGTGCTCAGATTGGTGAAACCACTTCACTGCTCAGACACCATTTCTAATGGCAGCAACACTTTTTAAAAATGTAATAATTATTTGCATCTGCATTCATTGATATTCTGTTTGTAAATGCATTATTCAACGGTTTATGTAATTGTTATGATTAGAATGTTTTATAATTTGTAGAAATGATTTACTACCCCAAATGTTTTAGACAAAGTGTAGATTTTGTAAATATCTCACTCAATATCAAATAAGAGCATTGGAAAGGCTTTCGTGATGGAATATCTGCACCTGGCAGCTATGGTATGGTGAAACCAAACTGATTTGGCAACTAAAACTCTGTACTTAAACTAAAACTGCATTCAGATTAGGTAATGTAACGATTATGGTTTACGGTTTAAAAGAAAGTGAAAATGAACAGCAGGTCTTTGCTAGAACATAAACTTTGGCCTTGTTGGATGCATTACATGCAACTTCTTTTATTATACTGGGGTTTTGTTCCATGTCTGGTGTTTCTTCTGTTCAGCCTTGTTTGTTCTTATGTTTATTTGAATGTTCAGTGAAGGCCAGTTAATACCGTTTCTGTTTCATTCCCTGTTTTCTTATCTATAGTCCATAATGTTTAGTTCATATCTTTGTGTGTTGTAGTTCTTAGTTCTGTGTCACAGTTCTTAGATCTGTTTAATAGTTTATTGTTTCCCGTTTTGATTTTACATGTATTCTGTTTTCCGTTTCAGTCATCCTGGTCTGTTGTCGTGCTGGTTTTGTTCCATCAGTCTGTTTTGTCTGGTCCCGTGTTATTTAGGTGTTCTGTGTGTTTTAGCGTGTTCGTCTCTCGTCAAGTTAGGGTTTTGTCTATGAGTGCCCTGTCTGTTCACTCCATGTGTCGGTGTCTTGCCTTGTTTCCTGTTTTAATTTGAAGTCATCTGCCTTTGCTGTCTGTGTATAGTTTTGCTCCCTATTCTGTTTGATAGTATTTAATGCCTGTGTTGGATCATTGGCTACTGATCAGTTTGCACTGTGTGTACTGTCATGTTGCGCTTTGGCATGTGTAAACCTGGTCCTCTCTTCCTGCCAGCCTGATTGCACTTTGCATTATTGTTGCTCTGTTTGTGTTTTCGGACTTTAACTGCCTCCCTCTACCTATCTTTGATTGGACTCTCAGTTTGTTTTGGACTATTACCTTTTACCATTTCACAATCCTCTGTGAGTAAAGCGCCTATTGTTTGTTAATAAAGTTATTAAAACTAGTCCTGCTGAGTCAGTTTCTACATTTGAGTTCAGCAACCTATTTGAGCACAAAACAACAACTTCATATGATACCTTTATTTTCCATCTCTCTAATAAAAGATACACTACTTCCCGCATTGGCAATGAATGTTGTCATTGGCTACCAAATTGGCTGATATTACTGTACTTGGCACTATTAATTCCAATTGCTTCTACTTGCCAAATTTTGTTATCACTATTAAGGTAGTTTTCATGAAACTAAACACTTACTGCAGCTGTTTCTCATTATATGTCTACTAGGAAAGGAAGGCGATGTGCACTTTGAGCAACTAAGGGCTTATAATGTGCAACATTTGTGCAGAAAATGCAAAGTTTCAATGACATTAACTTAAATCTCAATGAAAAAATGGTAAAATAGAACCAACTGCAACTGAAACAGCAGAGTGGTGAGTATGACATGACTATTATTACACTGATGGAAATACTGGTGAATTTGAGTGAATACTGGTGAATGTGAATCAAAAAGGAAGTGTTTAGTTTGAATTAACAGCTAACTAAAATTACCTCGAACATCCAGTATAGAGTCACATGAATTCTCATCAAAAATTGCAATAGATCATCATATCTGATCATACATACATTTAACTGTGTTATTTCAGATTAATTCATTTTGTTTTCAGCATCTCTGTATGTGGAGTTGCCCTGCAAGTTGGTGCAGTTTTGTGAAGCAGCAGCAGCAGCCTCTACCTCTTCAAATCCCTCCCATCCACTCTCCCCAGCCAATACTTCATTAATTCTTCAATTTCATTCCTGATTCCACTCTCCCTCAAAAAACCCCTTCTCTTTTTCTCGCACATACATTAAACCAAAAACAGCCCTTAAAAGTCCCTACAGCTATCGTCTAGATAGCAAAGCTGTGACCAGCTCCACATATCTGTACCTACTGTAACAGCACATGCATACTACCCCACACTGCTAACACATCTCCTATTTCCAAAATGTTCCAGTTTTTCTAACACAGCTTTTCATTGAACACATTTTTTTGGCACTAAAATTTGCATCACACAGGGTCTTTCTTCTCACCAGGCAATTTCTTTAATTCCTTCTGCAAAGTATCCTAGTGTTCAGATATTAGCATCGTAAAAATTAATTTTGCTCTTCGTTGACTTTTAATTATATTTCAGCTTATAAACAGCGAAAGATCTGTACCTGCCTAAAGAAAATTAGCACGGGGTCTGTGTGTGTGTGTGTGTGGGAGTGGAAGAGAAAGACAGAGAGGAAATTGAGCCTAGTGAAGCTGGTTAGAGAAGCTTCTCAAAGGGATTTAACAATATCTGTCCATTAAAATGAGATGTGAGAGAGCTCTGAATGAAAAGTGATTCATGACAGATGCAGCTATTCATGTTCAACATGTGATCTCTTAAAACAACATCGCTTAAAACAGCATTAATGGTAGTATCCTTAGCTTTACTAGATATGATCATTCTGTTTTTATTTACATGATGTACCACAGTCCTTTGTGGTAGTAGCTTTAATTAAAACTGTTCTTAAAAAGCCCACTCCACAGGTTTTAACCAATTATAGACATGTATCCAACCTTCCCTTTCTCTCTAAGATCCTAGAGAAAGCAGTCGCCAATCAATTTCTACGTAACAAAAGTTTATGTGAAGATTTTCAGTCAGGATTTAGCGTGCTTCATAGCACAGAGACAGCTCTGGTGAAAGTTATAAATTACCTTCTAATTGCATCAGACAAAGGACTTGTCTCTGTACTAGTCTTGTTAGATCTTAGTGCTGCATCCAACACCATTGATCATCACACCCTAATACAGAGACTGGAACATTTAATTGGCATTAAGAGAACCGCTGGTTTAAGTCCTATTTATCAGATCAATCTTGGTTTGTACATGTTAAGGACAAATCCTCCATGCATGCCAACAAGTTAGTCAAGGAGTTCCACAAGGTTTTTTGCCTGTACAAATTCTATTCATCTTATATTTGCTTCATTGTTATGCAGATGATGCCCAATTATATCCATTGATCAAGCCAGATGAAACTAATCAGTTAGCTAAACTTAAAGCATGGTTTATGGATATAAAACCCTGGATTACCTTCAATGGTCTGATGTTAAACTCAGACAATAACTAGAAGTTACTGTATATGGCCCCGAAACACCTCTGAAACACATTTTCTAAGATATAGTTACTCTTGATGGCATTGCCCTGGCCTCCAGCACCACCGTAAGGAATCCAGGAAGTAAAGTACTCGGGAACACAGGAGGACAGATCTACCAAAGTAAAACACAAAACATGGAAAGACTGCAAAATCAGGGCATGGACAGAGACCGGACCAAACAGGAGACATAAGACTAAGGACTAAGACACAGACAAAAATAATAAAACAGAAGTACACAGACCAGGAAAAACACTAAACATGAACTAAAGCACAAGAGTAAGAACTGAAACGCAACACTAAGAACTAAGATAAGAGACAAGACAGTTGCTAAGATCTTAAACATGCGAATGAACAAAAAAAACGCAAACATGACAAGATCAAATAAAGCTTACAGAACACAGATCCAAACCTATGAAAAGAGACTAAACAGGAAAAACATGAACACACAACCAAATCCTAATAAACAAATAAAGCATGGGACGACAAATAAGACTGGCATCGGGCCAATTTTTTCAAGTTATTAGATGGCTGGCCATGACATCGTCAATTGACCATTTATATTCCAACATTTCTGCTAAGTTGGTAGTGCAGCTGACTCCTGTTTGAAGGGTTGTATTTTCAATCCTCACTTGCTGCTAGTATTTATTCTTCCTTTTTCAATAAATTGATTGTGAAGAGATCGTATGACATATCACCAGAGATGCGGACTCGTGAACAATGTTTATTTTTTAGGACATGTCTGATGAGCTTGCCGTTATTCCCTCCCTCCGTTACCTATAACCTGCCTACGTGGCATCTGCTGCACGTGGCCGCACATGAGAGAGGACAACAAACACCAGCAGCTGCTGTGCCATTTATCATAAACTTTGGCTTTAAAACTTCATACAACAAGACCTAAACAAAGAAGCGCTGAACGCAAATATGTGGTGAGTGAACATGTTTAGCTCAGCATTGGCCATCTAACGTTAGCTTGCTTCTTGCTTCAGCTACGACCTACAGGAGGTTTACGCCGACTGTGGTTCGTTATGAAAAGATGAATGAGCATTTGTTTACTTGCCAAACTTGTGGTGGTCGGTTAACGTAATCATTTACGTCCCACTGGCTGCCATCATGTTAATTATTGCCGTTGGCTGGAAAGAGGTTACAGGTTTACTGTTGATCATGTAACATAACCTTACCTTACCTAGTTTTATTTAGTTATAACATTACACTGGTTTGAGAGTCTGCAGGGTGTGTTGACTTACAGTAGTTTAAGCTGTCATTGATTACATTGCACATTATGGTTGTGCTCTGTAAGTTAAAAACAGGTTACAGCTTTATTGTTGACCATGTAACTTTACAGTTTTACTTAGTTAACTTTACACTGGGTTTGAAAATCAACAGGGTGTGTTGACTTACAGTATTTAATAAGATGTCATTAATTGCATTGCGCATTACATGGTTGTGCTCTGTAAATGAAAAACAGGTTAACAGTATTCCTTATAGCTATGAAGTTTTATTAGCAACCTGGATTGAATGCAGCAGGTGATACAACATTCGTAATAACCATGAGAGACTTGAGACTTGACTTGGACTCTAGCTCAAAGACTTGTGAGCATCTCTGCATATCACAATTAAGCATGTGCAGGAGTGTGTGCATCCCGGCGATTGGTCCACATCAACCTATGGACACTTATTTTCGTGTCCCCAGTATCTCCAGGCAGAGGAAATTCGTGCTTTTCTCATTCAGGGGAATCCGCGATCTCACACTTTCTGACGGTGTGTCAAGCAAGCCAGAGAATCTTTTGAATTTCCTTCAGAACTTTTCAAAGTATAAGATCTTGATTAAACACAACATAAAGTACTGTTGCAAAAATGTTCTTGTGCTTTTATTTTGTAGGCACAATCACTTAAGAGGAAGTTATTATGTGAGTAACTTTTTCTATCTTTCTATCTTTTGCCACTGTCAAAGTAATCTGGCCACGGGCCAGATATTAGCATGACAAAGAGAAAGCTAAACACAAAGAGACAGGAACATGGAGAAAAAGAAGCAATAAACCTGGGAAAGCAATATAACAAAACCGAAAACCCCAAAACATGACAAAATCACCCAAAACCACAACAGGAACATCCTGTCTCAAAAAGATGCAGAAAAGCTAGTTCATGCAGTTGTTACTTCTAGGCTGAATTATAGGAATTCCTCATAGCAGGGTATCTGAATAAGTCCCTTAAGCTTCTCTAGCTGATCCAGAATGCTGCGGCATGTATACTGACAAGAACCAGTAAAAGAGATCATATTTCTCCTGTTTTAGCTTCTCTGTTCTGGCTCCCTGTAAACTCCAGAATAGAATTTAAAATCCTTCTGCTTACCTACAAAGCCCTGAATGGTCAGGCACCTTCTAATCTTAAAGAGTTCATAGTACCTTATAACCCCACTAGAAGACTGCGCTCCCACACTGCAAGGTTACTTGTGGTTCAACCATGCCATGGTAAAAGTCACTTAAATCCCCACTCCTCCCCATTCTAGTGGTCGATTTAAACTTCAGCAAGATGTCTGACCAAGATATCAGGCGGAGGTGTTGATGGTGGCGGGGGTCTCATTGGCCCAGTTCCCTGCCACTAGAGCCCTGGAATGTTGGTGGCACTATCCACCTTGCCCAGTCGGATGGTGGGTGGGGGGGTGTTGTCCCCTGCTGGCTGTCCTGGAACGAGGGCATGCGGTAGTTACGGGGCGCATGGCCGGTGCTGTTGTGGTGGGTCTTGGGGATGGATGTCTGTGGGGACTGGGCGGGCTTTGGGTTCGTGGGGCCTCTGGCTGGGCTGGGGGCTGTTGCCCCTGGTTCTCCCGTGGTCACGCACTCTGGCTGCGGGGTCTAACCACTGCGGGTTTCTGCCGTTCTTCCTTGGGATGAGGCGTGACTGTCCCGTGGCATGTGGTCTGGGGTCCTTCACCCTCTGAGTGGATTGTGAGGTGCCCTGGCTGCTTGGGTTCTTACCCGCCTGTAACTGGGGTTGGTGCAGGGCTGTTGCGGCACCCCACTCTTACTAACTACATTCCGTGACAGGCTTGTGCACACACACATTTCCATTGAAGTCAGTCTCCTACAATCCTCAGGTATTCACAGCCAGCTTTCAGCTACCATTGGTCGGAGTGACTTTAAACCCGTGGGACAATCAAAGAGTCAGCTGCCCTTTGTTTGACTCACTTTCTCCGGGACTCTTCTACACCGCAGCTCCTGCAGTTGCTGCTGTCTCTCCCAGTAGCCACACTGAACTGAACTCAGTTCAGTAAGATTTACATAACAAAGCTTAGTTAGCGCCAGTAGCTACGACACAACGTCTGCTAGCTAACTTTAACAAGCAACTAAGCAAGTTAGTGTGAGCTGACTCTAAGGAGAACAAAAGCAAACCGACTTACTTACTAAAGTTGTTGATCAATAATCTATGCTAAAGATAAATGAATCCTGTTATAATTTTAAGGTGTCGTTGCCTGTGATTATTTGTGTATAAAATTGTATTAAGAGTTGGTTGCCACGGCTAGTGTACGAATTCACCCTTCTCAATTTGCCATCTTTAGGTGGATAAACCCTTTTAGACTGATCATATTTGATTTCAGGCTGGTGCCCCATATTTATTAATTATAATTAATAACATTTGAATACAAATACTTACATTTGATATTTAGCTAATAACCAAATTGACCCTATGAAAACTCCAACACTTTGATGATTCTGATTCTAATAATTTAGTTAATGTTACCTACGTAGTTTGGTGTCCCCTGGATTCATTTTAGCCACAGCCAAGAACACTTGAGTGGTCTTGAGTAGAGCCATCCTGAATACAGCGAAAAGCAAAACATTGTTTATATAAAAAAAGCGTATTACTGTAGTATAAAGGGCTTGCTAACAGCAAGAGTCAACAGACATTAGGCAAAATCATTTCCGCTGTGCAGTATGTATACCACACATTAACACTGACTGAGACAAGCACAGATGCTTGCGAACACTAACGAGGCACAACAGTTTGAAAGGCCCTGTAGGCCACTCACCACCAGTCATCAGTCAGGACCAAACATTTACTGAAAAGTCCTCTTTCTCTGCGCTGCTGTCAAATCTCTGGCCTCTAATTTGTTCCATAATAATTCTTAAGACCGGGGAGGAAACATAAACTGTATTTGTGAGAAATAGGAGACTCCACCTGTAAATCACTTGTCTGTGCGTGACAGAAAAGCTGCTCTCAAGTTGCCTAAGGGTAATAATGACTCAGCTGCACTTGCAGCAACTGGTGCATGGTTGATGTGATATCATTTGCAGCGCGGTCATAAATCAGGTTGTTGGGGGGGCTCACCTGGTAGAGCATGTACCACGTATCAGCAGTGGCCTGGGTTTGCTGCATGGCATCCCCTCTCTCTCCCTTGCCTGTCTTGTCTCTTTCTATTGTCACTACCCAATAAAGTGGAAACAAAAAAAATCTGCTTGTTGATTATCATTTAGGAAAAAACTTCCACAAGAGCACTGGATGCTTTTAACATTTTTCTTGGCAAAGAATAGTGCTCTGCATTTTTCTCTTATAATTAAAGAGGCATGGAGGCAGAAGTTTATCTGGTTATCTTAATCAGAGTGTTATGGGTTATTCTGTCCTCTCTGCTCCTGGTAAAGATTACCAGGAGCAGATGGTCTCTGAGGTCTCTCTGAAATATAGGATTTTGATTCAAATCCCTAATGGGATTTTTTTTTCTCTGTGACAGAGAAATATATAGCTTTAATAAAACATTCTTCCTATCAGGCTGTGAAGGAGTACCTGCAACTAAAGGCTGCACTGCAGGGCATTTGAGAATTACTGTAAAATCTAATGCTGCTTTATTAATCATACAATTAATCATTACGGCCTTGACTAGAGTTAAAAATGAATACCTCTCATTTAATTGTTTTAAACATTATACGTTATCCAGATATACAAAAGTCTCAGATCATGTCCAGATCCATTTCCAAATGCTGTTTGTATTTGTCAGTGCAGATTTGAAATTCGAATAAAGGTCCATCACTGCTAGAGTGCTGACATTATTTCCAAAGAGCTTTTCATCCAGCAGAAAATAATTGTACAAAGACAATTTCAGTACATAGTTTCACAATGCATCCATGGGTTCACCATGTTGACTGCAATGGGCTCTGACTACAGGCCAGCATTACGACGCTACAGGACACAGTGTGCATCCTAGAATGTGAACAAATCGTTTACAGGTTTCGTACCAAGAACCATGCCAAACAAAATGTAACAATAAGCTTACCAAACAAAACTGTCACAAAGAGTTTAAAAGTATAAACAGATGTCAGCAGCAAAAGTGACTGTCTTGGGAAATTTTAGCAGAGATGGATTGGATAATTTATGGCCAAGCCAAGGTTGGTTTTACATTGCACAATATTGACATTGTTAACATACAATGAATAATCATGCACCAAATCGGCCATTTCACTATAATGAAAAAAAAAATCCTAACCTCAATATGCCAAAATTGTACACTTACAAGGTTTTTGAATCACAGATCCTGCCTTAGAGGACTGAACTATTGTACCACTATGATACCTTACTCCTTTTTCTTCACCCTTTTTGTGGTGGAAAAAATATCAAACTGGTCCTTGCAGCCATCATGGTAAAGAGGTGAACTTCAGTGTCCTGCTAGTGACTGAGCTAAGCCAACAAGTTAACAAGTTTGCTAACTGACCATAAAAAGCGTGTTAGCTCAGAGGCCTGTTCTTTCCCTTTTCAATAACTTTTTATTGAACAAAAGGGTGTAAGATAGTGAACAAAATACCAGGGGGACAAAACAGAGGAGAGGAGAGAAAATAGAAATAGCTCTGGGAGCCATGTTGACTGACTAGTTGTAGCCCAGCTCGCTAGCATCTAAGCAGTTAGTCTACAGCAAGCTTCTAGAACCAAATATTTTGCAAAGACTAGTGGATTATTTTCATTGTACCACTTTGTGTTGTGACAAACCCTTAACATGAGCATTTCAGGCCGAATGAATTAAGCTAAATTAAATGTTTTCCCGCCTGTTTATCCAACACATTCTCATCTCAATATGTCATACCTGACGCTTTCAGACAGCGTGACAAAGCGTAAGGATTTTACGCTAAAGGTACCCTTTAGAGTCAAATACCTACGCTTTGTCACTCTTTTCCAAACCGTCGCTATATCACGCCCTGAGATGAGAACGGGCTTGTTTATCAAGGTTGTTCACTCCTAAAACAAGTGTAAAAAAAAAATATGATGAATTGTAACAAGTATAATGTAGTCTTATGGACTTGAATTCTTGTTTCTTCTATTCTACAGTTAGAAGCAATACATTTATATTCTTCTGCTGAAAATCTTGCAATTTATTTATCTAGTGTCAGAACTACATACATGCTACAGATTCTGGCACATGTGTTTACCTAATACAATTTATTTTCTTATCTACCCATATAGTATAAATATTTCTTAATCGCATCATGCAGCATGACTGAACTGGTTGGATGATACCTGGGTGTGACATGACTTTTACATCTCACCATAACACTGAGTTACCAATGGACCGTTGTTACCATTGCAGTTGCCACAGTAACACTTTAGTCCACTTTAATACTCCACCTTTTTGTTTAAGTTCCGACTGATACAGACACTGTGTTCATTACGGTCAGTCATTATCAGGGCCATAGTCTCTTCATCAGTACTTTACAGCTCTGCTGTAAACACTGTGTGGTATTAGAGCCCATTTTCCATCTCAGGCAGGAGTCCAAGCCAATGAGAAAGCAGATCAGTCAAAGCACCAGGAGAAAATATTTGTACAATTCCACTACAATCAATCCATTGTTCCTGCTGCAAATTTAATCAGTAACCACCCACTTCTAATTCCAGCTTCATTTGTTACAGGCACAACATCTAATCTAATGTCCGCAATAAATCATTGCCTCAACTTACTGTTTTTTAGTGCAGTGTGATACACACACTATGTTTTCTCCTAACTGATTAGCACTGCTGTAAGGCGTGTAAGGATTTTTGCCTTCTTCAGTGATGCTTGGACACTGTACAACACTGACAATATGCAGAAACTAAGATTGTGCCAAAGCACAGCATCCACCAAGGTCAACATGAAGTGCAAAACTAAAGAACTGGATGACTCCACTGCTTTTGATTTGATTCTCATTCATCCTTTTCAAAACCCAGTTTCTGTCTGCTACGTTTGGCCTTTAGCCTACACCTTCCTCTTCAGTGAATGATTGGAATCATGACTGTGTAAGCTATGAGAATAAATTGCACACTTGATAGGGGAACTGGACTTGGCTTTACCATGACTCTTGTTTCCGTCTCCTTTAGAAAACACTTAATTTATTTGATGGTGACATCACAAACAAATGTAGATTGGCAATAACAACTTGAATTTTCGAATATGGGGAGTTTAAACAACAACTAAACCCATCTGGGGAAAATATCTCAACTTCAAGCATACATTTTTTAATGCTATTATTTAAAAGTGAAATGACATAATATTATTTTATTATAATGATTATAATTATTATTATAATTTATTATAATGATACTGAGAATATCAGCATATAAAAGAGATGATGCAAAGCATGTCTTTATCAAATCTCATCACTCCTTGATGCTTTAAATCTCTCAACCACGAGCTCCTTCTTATGTAATTGTATATTAAGGGTTCAAACTGTGAAGTGGTAGAACCCTATTATGTTTGTGGCAGTTTATTAGGGGTCCAAACCCAAGGGGGCTCCCAGTACTATTCAAATCCTATCTCAGTTTTTTTTTGCTTTTGGTAAAAATCATACTGCAGCCTAAATTGTAAAAGAGAAATTCAAAGGGGAAGCATAGACTGCTGCACACACCTCTGACGCAAACAATGACACATGTCCACCAGCTGGTGCCGTTATAATCAAGGTAAGAGCTCTTCTTGAATAGTCAGAAAATATCCAAAAATTATTTTTCTAAACTACTGTTAAATTGACAGGGGTGGTATAGAATAGGGGTGGGAATCACAGGGTGCCTCACAATATATTATCCAGATAATAACACGATACAGCAACACTACGATAATCAATATATTGCTAAGACAATCCTAAAATGATGCATCACGATATCTGTCAAACTATGAACACAAAATGCCCGTGAAAAGATTAAGTGCCAGTTTTCTCTCTATATTAACCACCATTGCAAATTGTTAAAAAAAAGCACAATTCTGCAGGACACGTTTTTCCAGTCTTTAAATTAAAATTACGTAACTATAGAGCAACTAAGAAAAATTATTATAAAAAACTGGTCAGTGTGGAGCAGCAGATAAAGCCAGTAAAGTTAGCAGCTCCTTTTTAAATCACGAAGACACAGCACACAGGAAACATACGCCTGTAAGTATTTGCACATTATGTCGTTCAGGATGTTAAGCATGTGAAGCAAAATGTGTAGGGAATGTGAGATTATATTATCGCAATCACAATGCTAATCAGTTAGCATGTTAACCGTCAAAGCACTATTTTTTTATTTTCATGTATCCATATGATAGGCTGGAATATTGATACAGTATCATGGAAAAAGTATAGCAATATATTGCTGTATTAATGTTTTGGCACACCGCTTGTATAGAAAGGTGCCAATAATAATAATACTAACTTGTATTTTTATAGCGCCTTTCACAGGACCCAAGGACGCTTTACTCATAACTACAGAGACAGAACAATAAAATGTCTTTCAGAATTGAATGCCATTGCAGTAGTCCAGCGGGAGGTGATGAAGGCATGGATGAGTGACTCAAAAACAGAGTCTGAAAGTGAAGGTCGAAGTCTGGAGATGTTTTTGAGGTGGTAGAAGGCAGACTTGGAAATGAGCTTGACATGTGACTGGAAGGAAAGGGTGGAGTCCAAGATGACACCAAGGTTGCGGACTTCTTGGGATGGAGAGATGGAGCAACCATCCACTTTGATCTTCCAATCCTACTAATCTGATTCATATTCCCTGTAAACCCTGCTTCAACAAAATATAATATATTATGAAATATTATATTAAATACAAGGTCCCCGCATAGCAAATCACTTTTAATCAGTGATTTTATAATTTGGTTGGACGCTAATACTGGGAACGTGATCCTCATTGAATCCACTCCACCAAACTTCATGTTTGAGACAGAAGCACGGCAGAATAAAAAAGGTCCTTGGAGAGTTCTCATAATTTGAATATGTATCGTTTAAAGTGAAAATGAAATTCTCACCAAGTATTCTATTTATAGTCACACACAAGCCACCAAAATACTCACCACATTTTCTTGAGGATTTTATTGAAATGCTCATCACCTGTACTGAGTTCGACTGTCTAGATATTACAGGTAATTTAAATGTACGCATAGATAATCTTAGTGAGAAAAATGCATTGACGATATAAAAAAAAACAAAACACACTGAACTCTTTTCCATACTTGACATATTTGATCTGATTTAATGTGTGAAAGAGCAGTCCCATAATGGAAGACACACTCTCGATCAGGTTATTGCTGGGTGTTAACATCTCAAATGTCACTGTGACATTGCTCTATCAGATAATTTCTGTTTATCCTTTGATCTTTTTACTACACCAAAAATGTAAAGAAAAGATACATTAATGAACTTGAAAACTGCTAGGCAATCATTTTTTCTTAGATCATCAACAAGAACAGTAATAGCTCACATATCTTGTTTGCTACCGTTGACAGTATCTCCAATCCCTCCAAAACTCATCCAACTGTTTCCTCAATGTTTTATCCACCACATTCCTTGGAACAGTTTTAAGCAGCCTAATGAAAGCACTAAGAGTCATAGTTTAGAACTCTCTACAATCTGGTGGTTTTCCTAGGGCTTTGAAAATGGCAGTCATCAAACCTCTCCTAAAGAAGAGCAGTCTTTATGTTACTGTACTAGATAACTATCAGCCTATATCAGACCTGCTGTTTTTAGGTAAAGTCATGGAAAAAGTTGTTCACCAACAGCTTACTAACTTTTTAACACTGAACAAGGTCTTTGATAACTTCCATCAGGATTTCGGCCCCATCATAGCACCAAGACTGCACTCATAAAAGGTGCTAAATGACATTTGTCTGAACAATGACTCAGGCAAGTCAACAGGCTGCTGTTGACAATGTGGACAATACAATTTTATTACAAAAATGAATAACTGGGTAGGACTCTCTGGAACTGTCTTTAAGTGGTTCAAGCCATATTTTAACAGAAAGCATTTTGTTTCCTTTCCATAATAAAGTATGCTACCATAATTACGCAGATGACACGCAAATCTACGTTTCATTTACACTATGACTATGGACCTGTTGGATCTTTGTGTAATTGTATCGAGTGACTGGATGAAGCAAAATTTTTCCAAATAAATAGAGATAAGACTGAGATAATTATCTTTGGATTGCAGAAAGAAAGACAGAACATCGACTCTAACCTTAACTTCCTGTCTCTCATAAGAGTCAAGCCAGAAACCTTGGCGTTATCCTGGACTCAAATATAGTCACATCAAATCAGTCACTTGATCTTCTTAATACCATTAAAGAATAAGATAGATGAGATAATAGAGTGCTGTCCAAGCAAGACGTAGAAAAGCTTACGACACACCAGTTCTAAAGTCCTATCACCGGCTAACAGTCACTAAGAGAAGTAACTAGAATAACATTCCTATCCATTTATTTACAGTAGATTGGATTACTGCAATGGTCTGTTCACAGGGCTTTTAAAAAGGGTTTTCAGCAACTCCAGCTTTGCTTTTAATATCTCATTTAGTTTTCAACATAATGACCAATGAACTTAGAAAGGGCCGTGGCTCCGTACATAAACAGAGCAGTCAACAACCGTTGGGCCAATCATAACTAAACCCACAGGATATTGTACACTTAAGTACCTGACACACATACCCTGAGAGTTTCATTCAAATCGACCACTAGAGGGCTCTAAAATAACACAAATCAGACTATAAATCAGAAATGATCAGGATATGGAAATGTTTCATAACAATGTTGAATCACGTATCTGAAACTATTGTGAAATCACTATGGCGCTAAAATGCTAATAGCCACTTTCGGCTATAATTGATATTTTTGTTTTGCAAGTTCTATAACAATTTATGCTTACATCCCTCTCTGATTCTGTACCATTACATGTTACTAAGATTAACGTTACCGCTCTCTTAACATTCCAACGGTCAGGTCCTGGCGGCGGCTTTCTGTATGTGCACACAGCTATGTTAACTTCAAACTCATGTGATCCACCGTTTGAAAGCTAAAATCCCTGTGATTCAACCAATGCAAACCATTTCAAGATACAATCAGTGCCTCTGTCAGACC
This sequence comes from Micropterus salmoides, assembly GCF_014851395.1. Taxonomy (NCBI): domain Eukaryota; kingdom Metazoa; phylum Chordata; class Actinopteri; order Centrarchiformes; family Centrarchidae; genus Micropterus; species Micropterus salmoides. Next base: position 37,710,100 of record NW_024044348.1, on the reverse strand, counting down.
AGCCAGCACAATCAAAAATGAGGAAAATCCATGGAAATTAATTTGTTTTGTTTTTAGTTATACTGGTGTCACAGCTCTAGGGCTGGCAAGGTCAGTCTGTTGGTTGGTCCACCACTTTGATACAGACTGAAATATCTTAACAACTATGGAAGGATTGAAGTGAAATTTGGTACAGATATTCACGGTTCCTAACGGATGAGTCCTAATCACTTTGCTGATTCTCTGACTTTAATTTTGTCCAATACTTTGGTTGATCTGTTTAACATTTTGGTTTTCTTTAATTTTCTCGAATTGAAAAAAAAAACAAATCTCTAAGTAACCACATCTGCCACACAGAGAATTAAAAAGACAGATACAGGAACATTCTGAGGTGACTGTGACACAGTAAATCTTCAGCTCTAGTCTGCACACAACAGATCTGCTAGCATTGTGGCTCTTCCACCATTACAGAAGACTAGCACAAAAGGGCTGCATTCAAAGCCGCTGCTGCTGCAGCCATCCAAATCTATTAGCCAAACAACCTGTCAGCTTCCAGTCCAGCTCTGTGCTTATGCATCTCAACTTTACTAACTAAACCCTGAAACTATATACTCCAAATGCCCATACTATCCAAATTATAACATAAACAAAGAAAATTGAATGTTATCAGGTTGGTTGAGATTATAATGATTCCTTTGAACAGCTGAATTATCATTTTGCATTAAATTTCTGCATATATGAAACACCTATATAGATGAAAGTAAATTCTGGCATGTTAAAAATAGCTTCTCTGTCCTCAGACTGAAGAATTTATTAAGCCTTCAGCTGTTTCCTGTAAAACCTTATGAAGCTGTCAGCCATTTTTAAGAGCACCAGTGACACACAAAACAAAAGAGAGAAAGTCCTGTAGTGGGCCCAGACATTCATTGCATTTGTGGGGAGTTGTTCTGATGAGTGCCAACTTTAGAATTAAACATCAAAAGACTGCAGACAGGGAGGGAAAGGGTAAAAAAGGGTAAAGGGCAGAATAGAAGAGAGGAGGGAAGAGAGAGAAGTGAGGGATGGAGATCCCTGGGGAGGGACAACAATAGTATGAATGCAGGAAATGAGTACTGAGGCCTGCCGGGCTAATGATGAGGAAGTTGAGGAACCCTGCTTAGTCCTGCTCTCTTTAATGAAACTCAAAATAGACACAAACGTTTTACTTGTGAGGACACTAATGGACTACTCTTACCTCTTTTAACTACATACCTGAATTAATCAAATAATAAAATAGGACTTAAATTTGAACCCCACCTTCAAAAAAGAACAGTCTAAACTATGTTCCAATAAAAGCTGTGTAATTTTTTGTTCCAGGTGGAAATCAATAGTGAAAACGTAAAAATATAATATAAGTATAATATAATAATATAAGTAGAAAAATCTGATATAAAAATATAAACTTAGAAATGCACGGGGCCATATTGCGTGGTTTTCTTTAAACCTCTGGAATTTGTGTATATAGTAGGAGGAGGCTCAGATGAATACACAGTTGGTCTAAAAAATTAGAAATATATTGCCAAAGAACAGGCCACAGTTGGTCCTGTTGAAAATAAAGTTTGTTTAAAATTAAAATAATAAATGTATTGACAAAAATCTGGCAAGCTTACTTGGCTAGTTGCCTGCACTTTTGAGACAGTCCCTAACTTTAGCTGGATTATCCGCTAGCAAATATTACAATAAATATATATATATATATATTTTTTTTTTTCTCTTATCTGATCAAAGCCCATTCTTCATAGCTATGCATACCTTTGAATATGCAAATAATGTCTTCATATTTGTTTACACCCTTAGTGGACATTATTATAAACATTATAATTCATCTGGATTTGTGTTTCTGGCCACATGGTGAATGTAAGACCAATATACACTCTCTTTTAGCACGGTTATAGTCTCCACCAACTCAATAATACCTGATTCTTTACTCTAAATGCTCCACTATGTTCACCAACTAGTCTAGCTGTGCATGGTGCTGAGCAGGTAGTGTATAGTGGGTTTTTGGGCTTCTTCACAGAAAACAGATGCTGGCTGTGCCCAAAAAACAATATGAGGGTAGTGAGAGTGAATCAAAACACTAAGGCTGCGAGCTGGACAGTTCCAACAAAGAGCCGAAACTCTGAAATATAAAGCTCTGTAAAACGAGTGGAGCTACAGATTGTGGTGACAATTATCTGTAGATTCATCACTGGATGACCTGTTTTACATTGTCACATTGTTTCCACATGTTCATTTAACACATTCTTTTTATAATAATAATAATAATAATAATAATTAAATTAACATTTATAAAAAATTATCCTGTTTTGAATTATAAATATTGCCTCAGGTAGTAACATACTATCCATCTCTTCATCTTACTCTTGGAAAAAAAACAAATAAGAATGCTTCCCTTTTCCTTAAAGCATAAACATGCCTCCTTTGCAGCAGTGAGCAGCACTCTCTAAAGCAATTATAGATCCACTCGGTTGGTAAACACGAGCATGACCGAACCCAGTTCATCCTATTTCTATCTAACACCTAGGCTCTAACCTTAAACCAACACTTTGTTTATGTAAGTTAGGATGAATAAAACGTCCTTACGTTTGAGCAAATTCCTCATCTTTCTATTTCAGGTAGGACCCCCATAAAATAGAAAAGCACACATATGCACAGAAACCTGCAGGTGTGCTGGCTTGCAGAGACATATAAAATAAGACCACACATAACACAACTGTGCACAAGCTATGTACGTCAACAACATTTCCACTGTCTCTGGTGTTGGTCAGTCAGATTGAGTTTTGCTCTGAAATAGGAAAGTAGGAAGTTCAGGCAACTTGCCCTCACCACCCTCCTACCTACTTATCCAAACATCCCCAATTAGGAGTAAAATCTCCCTGGACCACCTGTCGACTAGTACAACTTACCACCTATGAAGGGCCAACACAGGTCAGTAGTCACTCTGATCGCAGAAATGGAATGAAAAAAGATTTATATTCAAGATTCATATTCAAAACAAGGCTTTAGACACTGCATGACTACATGAAAATGGCAGATTTCATTAGGTATCACAAATCCTTATACTTTTTAAGATAAAATTGCCACCTCTGTGGTTAAGGTTTGGAAAATATTGTCCATGCAATGTTTACGGTCGGTGGGCAACTGTGTCCTAGAAATTGAATGTATATAGTGCTTATAACTTATTTTCCCAATTTTCTGTGCTGACAAACATAATTGCTACCTGGATTATGTTAAGAGGCAATGTTTTTTAGTCATGTTTTTGTACAGCGTCAGAGTCATAGGGACGTTTAGAATACGTGCAGGACATTGACAACAGATACAGGGTTCACATCTATGCATCACTTCTGATGTTACCATTAGGGAAAGATCATGGATTCAGAAAAATGTTAGTTAAAACGTTATGTCTCAAGCTTCAGGTCACTGCTCTATTAAATCAAGAACATAATCTTTCCCTAACCGTAACCATGTGCAGTGAGTGCCTACATACAACCATAAAAAAGTTTAATAATGCTCTAGGTACAACAAGTGGATATTGTATTGCAAGATCTGATATTTGCCGGAAAACAAATGACACATGTTGTCAGTGAACATTTCCCCTTTAAATATTTTACCAGATCAATTAGTAAACAACATTTCCTAATATATATATATTATATATACGTAATCTGAGCTTTTCCTTCCAAACATATTAGCTGTTTCACATTAGTAGTAGTAGTAGTAGTAGTAGTAGTAGTAGTAGTAGTAAACATCGTTTCTGCATATTCATCTAAAATACATGCACACAAACATACAAACAAATTCAAACTAATCCAGTCAGTTGTTTCCTTCCTATCGTAGTTACTGTTGAAAATTAGTTTTATATGGACATAATTTCAAATTTGCGGTAGGAGACAAGATGAGACAAGAGCTCGACCCCACCATCTACCCCTCTCAGGCTTTGCAGTGCTACAACAACATAACATTATTTCTGACGACCACAAATAGTCCATGTTTTTACATTTACATTTAGGGAATTTGCTTTGCAGATGCTTTTATTGGAGTAAGGATGGCAATAGAACACGTTTTAAGTACTAATAATGCTAAGTTTGCCATTTCAGGTAGACGCAGCCAATGTCAGGACGCTCTGCTGTCCTGACATTGGCCGGGAGCTCGTTCCACCACTGCAGCGCCTGGACAGAGAAAAGTTGTGACTTAGCTGAGCGACAAAGTCTAAGTCAATGGTGCTAGGTAATGTTGCTGTCAATGGTAATAACTAAAGATTACTGCCGTAGTCCCCTTCCCCCATCACTCCGCCACCCTCCCCACACCACCGCCATCCGTTCAAAACATAGTCGGACTTGCCACCAGCAACATTGCTCAAAAAGTTGCCCTGTGTATCATCAGCTTAAGACTCCCGTTACAAGACAGGAGTCTTATTTTTTGTATTTCATTGTGTTTCACCTAATCAGGGACATAATCACTGTGGGTCTTTAAACACTGATGGAGGTTTACAATAAACAGTTTGGGTGTCACAACTCTAGCCAGATTCTAACATGCACTCTTGCTTGCTCTGCTTTTTCCACCACATATTAGCTCCTGTCATTCCAGATCCAGCCACTCCCGCTGCCCTGCAGTAACCCCTTTTTCCGTTTTCCACCACCTGACCTTCCCCACCCACTCACTCACCTGCTTCCCATTTCCACCAATCAGCCTAGTAGTATATGTACCAGTTAATGTCCACTAGTATTCTCCTAGATTGTCTAGTTTGAATCCACCCTAGCTTTACTTTCCTGAACCCTTGCTCGTTTCCTGGATAGATGATTCTTTGCCTGCCGCCTTCAAGGTTAAGTTTGTCTTTTCTGATTGTTCTCCTGGTTTTTACCTAATTTTTACCTTCAAGAACATTTACTCTACTCTGACTGTTGGGGTGTCATGCTTTTGGGTTGGAGCCTGTGCAACAGCCTTTAAAGTGGGCAATAATTAACTTACTTTTACATTTACGTTTTGCTAACTTTGGTTTGTTTACAACCCGTCTGTTCTTCTCACTGATTGTGTTTATTTATCCATCTTCTTGACTTCTTTTTAGCAATGTTCCCCAATCTCTGCATTGCACCTGTATTACCGATATTATTACAGAGAGGAATGAAACTACAAAATGACCAATGTTGGAATTACAAACCCAATTGGCCCTTCGCTAAGCTACGCCCTCCTTAGTTACTGCTCCAACAAACTGTTGGACCTGTTGGATTTATCACAGTGCTGCCACTGTCTATTACTGCACTCCCTGGAGACATACTGTTTAATTTTTGGAAAAATTAAAAAAGCGACTTCAGAAAGGATACAGAAAAGTTTGCATTATACATTTGAAGGAAACAAATAAAGAGAGAAGCTAAAGCCTACCGATCACAGAGTAAAAGTGAACCACTGGATCACTTGACGATTGAGACAGAGGACAATGATATTAGGGATTAACACTGTTCCTGTAGAGCTGGGTAGGTCTCTAATCACTGTTACAATCATTAAAAAGCAAAAACACTAGGGTTATATCACGTTAGATTCAGTAGTAAGTTAGCTAGCATTAGCTAACTAACATTACATTAGGAACAACCCACAGCCTGCGTTTTTTTCTGGTTTTGTTTTGGAGTCAATGGAGCGCAGCCATGAATGTGTTGGACCTCAGTTAGAGCAGGACCTATACTGCACTATGATTGGCCAGCTACGTATTCAGGGCGTGGCTTAGTGAAGGGTCAATTACTCTTAAAGGGGGTTCCAATCACCAACATCGCCACCTGTTGTATATGTTTTGAAACAAATGCCACATCCTTCAGATACATTCATTACCGTTGCATGCAGGGAAAAACTCAACATACTTCCTCAGAATGGCAAATAGAATAGGATAGAACATTTTGAGATAGAACACATGCTGCAATGATGATTGGCATAGCAGCATGGTCTTCAAATAAAACAATGATTTTTAGTCCATGGAAATTATGGATTTAACTTTTATTATTATTAACTAAGGGTTAAAGATGCAGTCTGCATCAATTTAACATATAATGCAAAACCTTCTGTGTCTCTCTCTGCTACTCGTATCACTCCACTAAGCCCTGCTTAGCAGCAGAAGGATCCGGATGCGAGACGTTTTCGCAGCTGCCTCTGAAGAGGCCAGTGCATCACTCTCCCCCCTCAAAAGTTATTCCCCACTATTTGTCTTCGTGCCCCCTTGCCACTCATAGATACGATCTCCATGGCACCGTGTGCTCAAGCAGTGATTGATATATTGACTGTGTTAGAGACTCTTCCTGGCTCTGATTGGTTGCTTATGTTTCAGCAAATATGCCATGAAACAACACCCTTCATTCGATGTAACCTAGAAAGCTGAGGTGGACAGCCTCCAACAAACTGAATCACCACAAGAATGTTCCAGCTATTAGCTATTATGGGATCCGAAGGCGGAGTGTGTGTGTGTGTGTGTGTGTGTGTGTGTGTGTGTGTGTGTGTGTGTGTGTGAGGGTTGAGAGATGCAGGCAAATATTTGGTTGCTAACGGTGATCAGATGCACATGTCGGGTCATCATCAGTGGTGGGAACAAGCCAGAGGAAGCAATGAAGAATCAAGTTGGCTCAAAAAGGCCAGATGAGACTAACAGGCGCAGAATTCACATAGAAGTCATCGGGGCAATAATTTGTGAAGTGGATGTCCAGCTTCAGCCAGACGCATTAACTGAGCGTCTGCTTCTGGCACGCTCATAAACTACGGTGCAGCACTGATCAGACCAGATAATAGACTGATAATAGGCATTTGTAGCCATGCTAACTTGAAGCCATCTGTTGGACTTAGTTGGTGTGCTTAGATATGTGTGTTTGAATACATCATGGGTGTAGTCATAAACAGGCAGCCAGTTGGAAAAACACATTAAGCATTTGGAAAGGATCATAAACAGCTATTTCCCATGAACCACTTCACTTTATCTTGTTCAGCACTTAGGATCGGAGGAGAAATCCCCCCTTTGATCAGACTTATATTTACGCGTAGACCAATTGTATTTGCCTCTCTAAAAAACCCAACCTAATGGAAGAGTTCCACAAAGCAAAGGCATCTTGACTCGTCAGTGAGTGCATTGCAATTTTCATGTCACAGCTCCAGCAGTTACTGTATCTTGGTGTTATCACTCACCGCATAATAATTACAAGCAGAACAAGAAAGGGGAATGATAATACTCCAACATAACCAGCATAGACAGCCAAACATGGAAGAGGCGATTTAGTTACACATGTCACAAGTCACTGTGCTAACCATACTTTATTCCCCATAGCCATAATCTTTCCAAAACCATAACCACACCACAGTTGCCATGCACAGACACTTGAGAGAATTTGAGAATTTAAAAACATTGGAATTGAATGTAAAAAATGTTGTCATCAAACGTAATCAGGGCTTTTGCAGAACTGTCTAACCGGTCAGCCTTTATAAAGGGTTTATAAGTTGTAATTAATTAATAAATTTATTAATGGTAATATAACATTCACTAATGCATTATAAATAAATAAGCCATTCAAGCTTGTGGTTGTAAAATGGGGGAAAATCCTCTTCGCTGTTGTTTCTCTCTCTCATTAATGAGAATGTGAGCTAGTTCAGGCAGTCAATTCAAGTCCCCCACTGCACTCACATAGCATAGTCTGCAACATACAGTATATCAAATGCACCATTTTAATTATGGTAGTGTACTGTGTATTTCACCGTGATAAAAAGGTTGCTATCCTTGCATAAGCACACACACACACACACACACACACACACACACACACACACACACACACACACAAGCACACCATCTCCATCATTCCTTCCCAGTGCAGCTGCTGTGAGTTATCTGGTCTGACAGCCGCTACTGGGGGAACACATAGAGGATAATGGAACATCTGAGACACTGCAGCCAGGGCTGAGAGTTAGCAGACCACACCAGCTCCTCAACCACAGCTCCACAAAGCACTTTAGATTATAGAGTGGAGGACAGCAGCAGCATAAGTATCAGGCCAGACGATTGCCAGAGTGATTCCCCAGACCAGAGAAAACGTGGAGGTGGGAAGTGAAAGGGCTCCTGTTAAGGTGCTATTGAGAAAGATATTAAACTCCTCATCCTAACCTCCTGAATGTTCAGCTCACACAGACTTTGATTGTACTGAGTGGATCCTGTAGACAAAAATATGGAGTGGCATTAGGTAAGTGCATTCAAGTGAAGCAAGGATTAAACATAGAAAAAGCATTGAGTATACTTTCACTGGCTGGTCCAAAGATTAAACTAAGAAACGGAACAGAGCTCAGCTTGTTCTACGAGCAGCCAGAGCCGAGTGATAGTTCTGTAGAGCACTCACTCAGCTCAGTCTACAAGCTGTTGTCAAGTCACATTTTGGTAAAGAAATCAGCACGAGTCAGTTGGGTTCTTTATTTAGTTTATGAGTTGCGTGCAATATGAGATCTGAAACAGATTGCTTTGCTCTTTACTGTGAGGGAAGTTAAAATGGAAATGCTCAAAATCTGATTATAAAATATTAAACCACCACAATATGATTATGTTTATCTATAGTAGTATAGATAAACATAATCATATTGTGGTGTGAAGTAAGCATACTCAGAGCTGCCATGTATGCTGCTGTTTCTCAGATTCTGAGAAATGTGTGTCAGATTTTCATGAATTTGCAGATAACCAAGAATATTGCACAACAGTCTGGTAAATTATCTAGAGCATATTGCTCCACACATTACTTTAACTTCCTTAGAAAGTAACGTCTGTTCAATCCTTTCTTGTAAACGTTTGCTGTGTTTCACTTCCAGTCCAGTCTGTTGGACTACAGGTGGACTACCAAATATTTGTATTTCTCCACTATCCTCTTCTCCGAGAATGGAAACGGGGTTTGTTGTGATCCTTTTTCATCTGAAATCCACCAGCATCTCCTTGGTCTTGAAGACATTCAGAAGCAGGTGGTTACATCCACTCCCCTCCCCAAAGCTGCCCACCAAGTCTCTATAATCCTTTTCCTGTCCACACCTGATACACACAACTGCAGAATCGTCTGAAAACGTCTGCAGATGACAGGACTCAGAGTTGTATTGAAAGTCAGAGGTGTACAGGATGAAGGGGAAATTGGAGTAGACGGTCCCCTGTGGGTTTCCTTTGTTGCTCACCACCTGTTTCAGACACAGCCCGGCAGCCACACAAACTGGGTTCTGTATTTCAGGTAGTTTTTAATCTAGGAGGTTGAGGAGGAGTCTATACCTGCATCCTCTAGAGCTTTTCGCTCAGCAGTTGGAGCTGGATTGTTATGAAAGAACTGGGGATGCTCACAATACTGCCTGCTTTGTCCAGGTAAATGGCTGCATCATCAACACCAACCTGAGGGCAAACTGCAGAGCCTATGAGTCAGCGCCGCAATCTCATCCATTTTTATTCGCCAGGGACCTCGCGTTTCCTGTTCGATAAGAAAGTGTTTATACTTTCTCCTCTTCAACTCTGCAATTGGGGATTTGGGCTTCTCTCTGGGTAGTAGTGTAGATTTTAATCAATCAGCTGTTCACGGAGATCAATAATAGTACCACAAGAACAAGGCGAAGGTCAAGGTAAAAAAAAACATTGAATAGATTTTTAAAAACCTATTATACTGCATTTCCAGTCCTATATTGTAGTTCTGTGACTCCTATATGGTAGCTCTGCATTCTCATACTGGCTGTTCATATAGGCCCTCATTTCAGCATCTGTCTGAAACAAGCTGTAGATGCTCCTGTCTCTTTAAGCCCTTTAAGTTAAATACAGCACAATATGTGTGTGTGCACTAAAATAATAATCAGGGCATTGGATTTACTTCTTTTTGATTTATCATGACACAAACCTGCGTGCCCCTCGATCTAAACCAATCTTTGTAACCAATTTAAGTGTCGGATGTTACTTTAAATGAAAGCCATGCATTTTGGTCATTAGTTTAGTTTATCTCTGAGTGCTGTATCTTACACTCTAAAACATATAGAGCTTTTTCAAAATAAGAGTGACCACTGACTTCGGGTGCTTTCACACCTGTAGTTCGATTCATTTGGTCCAAACCAAGTGAAAAAAATGATCCACTGTTGCATTTTAGTTCTACTCCGGTTAGTGTTCCCACTGCAATTTTACAAACGAACCAAGAAAAGCAACCATGACGTTACACAGACTTACAGGTAATTTGTTGATTGGATAGATTTGGTGATTGTCATCCTCAGGACCCACGTGGGGAAATCAAACTCTGGTGATTGACAGAAGTTTATGCAGCACTTTAATGCTACAGATCTGTATCACAAGGGGCGGCTGTGACTCAGGAGGTAGAGCGGGTTGGCCGTTAATCGGAAGGTCGGATACTGAACCCCAAATTGCCCCTGGCGGCTGTTCCGCCAGTGTATGAATGTGGGTGAGTGTTGGTTTCTGTTTGAGCACTTAGGCTCAGTGTGTGAATGTAGTGTAAAAGCGCTTTGAGTGGTCGTTGAAGTAATTTATTATAAGCATGATTAGTAATGTCAGACCGCATAGCCTATTATGAATAATAACATAAAAACAGGATATGTACAGTATAATTTAATATAATTTAAAAATAATTTAGGGCTTATTCGCCTATAGTATACTGTAGTATCACTGTCACAAATGTTTTGGACAGGGTAAATGAAGTGCTATTTGCTCTCCTATTTTTTAAAACAGATTTTAACCTATTTATCAGGAAAAATACCCACACTGGCAATTACCAAATGATGTTTACATAGCATGGCTTACACATATCAATTATAAGCTGAACACCTCTTCAAGGAGGTCTCAGTCCGCTTGTTTGGTGCGCTTTTGGTCCACACCTGGGTGCGATTGCGGCATTCACACCTGCCCAAATGAACCACACCAAGGGGGAAAATGAACTCTAGTACCATTCAACCGAACTAAATGAGGCAGGTGTGAAACCTCCCCTGGACCACGGTCTGGACCAAAAGAAACGACGAAAAGAGGTAGTCTCAGTCCGGATCAAACTTAACCGTGGTTCGGTTCATTTCTAGTGTGAAAGCATTTTTTGGATGGTGGAATTGTTTACAAACCAATCAATGTCAAGTATAGGGAGACGCAGCCCACATACATGATGACGACAGGACACAAGTCTGTCATGTAAAGTCCTTTAGTGTGGTTGCATAAATGCAGTGTGAAACCAAACCAAATGTGTCAAAACACAAACTTTAGTTCGGACCTTGGTGCGGACTTTCAGGTGTGAAAGTACCCTTAAAGGTGCATTGTGTAAGATATGGTCAGAATTTTACTTTATTAACAGAATGTGAAGAAGCAACACTTCTAACATTATGTCAAATACGTCTATTGTATACGTATTGTTTTGCAGAAATATCTACTGCAGTTACATGCTAACCAGCTAGCCCTGGCCCATCCTGTGTTGAAATTCCACTTGTATCGGTATAATTCAGCCCCCAACAATCATACTCCTTCTGAATTCATCCTTCTCTCTTTCACCGAACAAACTGCCTTGTTAACAAATCGTAAAACAGACTTCATTCAAACTTAACAGACACAAAATGAAACTGACCAAAACCGTCTTGGTTATTCTTTCAACTGTTCCAACATTCACTCTGGTTTAGTCTAAGTAAACCCTTAATTCACAGAGTTAGATGCGAAACTATTCTGGCTCTACAGGTGCTGCCTCTCTCACGCCCGTCCTCCCTCTTGCTCCTCTCCCACCTGACGCCTCTCCTCCCCAGAGTCTTAGTCCTAACTAGCTAAAAACAGGTTATAGAATGTTTTCATTAGTTATAATGTTAAACACAGACAAACTAAACATTTTACACAGAAAGGGTGGCTGGTTTGAAAGAGGTGTCAAAGAAAGCCATTTACACCCGGTTTTGAGAAACCGTTGCCCTACTTACAATGCTGTAGAATGCCAATGATGGTCTTTCAGACTTGGCCTTGTGTGTCTCCAACCACCATAACGAATGTCAGTATAACAGCCAGGAGCACTAACAAACCAGCGGTATCGATAATCCTGGCAAACGACTCAGAGGTTAAATAGCTGAGTTTCCCTACCAGTCAGTCAGAACTGAAGAAGTCTCTTGGATGAGAGACGAAAAGTCCAGTTGCCCTTGATTTTAACCTTCCTTGTATAATGTTAAAAATAGTCAACTGAGGTAATAAATTACATTGTGTCAACACGTGTTGAGCACTAAGGTGCTGGTCTTGACTCCAGTAATACTCACTTTCAGTAAGCTTTCTTTTTTCATTTGTAAGTTTCAAGTCGGATCCCTCATACAGTACACTGCCAACGATCAAAAACAGGAGAAGTTATGTTTAGAAACACCAAAATGTTCCAAACAGACATTAAGTCATCTGCACCACTGCACCTTCATTCTGTTGTGTTCTCACTGAACTATTTGTCACATACAGATGTTTTTAGTCATTTTTTGCAACTGGACAATAAATGCCCTTTTTAACTTGCAAGTCTTGTCTCAGACACTTGAGACTTGACTTGAACTTGGTTTAAATGAGTTAAAAACAGCTCTGACATAAACACATAAAAACTGACAATCTCTTGGAATGCAAAGATAATCCGAACTGATAGAAATGCAGTTCCATTTGAACCCCAGCAGATTCCATGTCCTCCTGAGAGATGCATGTATTTTTTGTCCACTGTTGGCTTAAGTAGACAGAACAGTCAGAGATAATTAAATTGTACAAGAGAAAATACACAAGAGGAAGCGAGGGAATAAGGAAAAAGTCCCCATTTTCCTTTTTCCCTTGAAGAGGGTAAAAATAACAGCACAAAAAAAAAGTCTTTCAGAGGAAGTGATCACTTCTTATTATATAGCATACCACTGTGAGATTGGGGTGGGGAGTTGAACAGCAAAACTGAGGAAGAGACAAAGACAGAACATAACTGAAAATTGGAAAAGGCCACAACCCAACAAGAAATATACCCACACTAGGTTAAACTTTAACCTTTTACTGTAACTCCTATCATTTTAGTACTTTCTGTTGAAAAATTCTATCACGCTAAAATCATGACTAGACCTAATTTTTAAAAGTTAAAAGTGAGAAATGAAGCTCAGCGTAAGTTCAGCTAGCAAGAATCTTTAATTCTCATTCACATCTCTCTCTCTCATACACTCTTTCTCTCCCTGCTCCTAACAGCTGTCTATGGGCATTCTCACCTTGTTTTCTAGTCAGCTTTTACCTTTACCAGCTCAGCTAATCATGAAGTCACTCACACTACAAATCTGTTCTTTCCTCTGCTGACAGCTGTGATTTCAGAATGTCTTCTCTGATCCATATTATTTATCTACACTCACTGGCCGCTTTATTAGGTACACCTTGCTAATGCTGGGTTGCCTTCAGAACTGCCTTAATTCTTCATGGCATACTTTCAACAAGGTGTTGGGAACGTTCCTCAGAGACTTTGGTCCATATTGACATGATAGCATCACACAGTTGGTGTAAATTTGTCGGCTGCACATCCATAATGTGAATCTCCCAGGATGGATCCATGCTTTCATGAGGTTTATACCAAATTCTGACCCTACCATCTGAATATCACAGCTGAAATCAAGACCTGGCAACGTTTTTAAATCTTATTTTTTCCAGTTTTGGTGAGCCTGTGTGAATAGTAGCCTCACTTTCCTGTTCTTAGCTGACAGGAGGGGCACCCGGTGTGGTCTTCTGCTGCTGTAGGCCATCTGCTTCAAGGTTCGACGTGTTTCAAGGTGCGTTCAGAGATGGTATTCTGCAGACCTTGGTTGTAACGAGTGGTTATTTGAGTTACTGTTGCCTTTCTGTCATCTGGAACCAGTCTGCCCATTCTGCTCTGACCACTGACATCGACAAGGCCTTTTCATCCACACAACTGACGCTCACTGGATATTTTCCCTTTTTCGTACCATTCTCTGTAAACCCTAGACATGGTCGTGTGTGAAAATCCCAGTATATCAGCAGTTTCTGAAATACTCAGACCAGCCTGTCTGGGACCAACAACCATGCCACGTTCAAAGTCACTTAAATCCCCTTTTCTTCCCCATTCTGATGCTCGGTTTGAACTTCTGCAAGTTGTCTTGATCACATCTACATGACTTATTAGCTTATTTGTGTTAACAAGCAATTGAACAATACACAGTCAAAATGGAACAATAAAAACACGGTACGATTTCTGATGTCAATCCTTGCTTAAGCAAGAGGTCACAGAGAATATGAAGAAATTCATCACACAGCTCTCTGCCAGATTTCATGACTCCAGGGATGTCATTGAATTTGTTCATGAGCCATTCACAATCAGCCCAGGTGGAGAATTCTCTAGAAGAAGGTGATCCTGTTGGACAAAGGTGCAATTCAACGTGAACTTGGTGACATCAGGGCCTCCAGTGAGAGGAAAGTTGCTCTCCGTGGTGCTGAAATCTTGAGCAATATTTGAGTGGCTTGTCCACAAGACTATGGCACACTGAAGACGTTGGCTATGTATGTGCTCACCATGTTCGGGTCAATCTATACATACAAATCTGCGTTCTTAAAAAGAACAAGACGCATGAAAGGAACCAGCTGACAAATTGATCTTTGGAGGACTGCTTGCAAACAAGCCTAATAGCTGTCAAGCGTGATGTTAAAAAGTTGCCATCAGAGGGGAAATGTAATTTCTCGAATTAACCGGCGGCGGGCAGTCTCCACCACGTCTTGCTGTAAAGCTAAGTGGTTGGGCTTTCGGCGTTGATGCATTGAGAGGGATACGGATCTGCCTACTTGTTCAGTGGGATCCGTTTTCTCTTTCCTGCAAGGTCTGAAGGAGAAGGTGCTGCAGCAATCTCTCCTGTCACAGGGGGTTTGGTGACAGAACAGTCTTCACCCACTCCCTCGTGATGCGCTTTCTGCAGGGTGTGAGAAGACAGCGACCGGTGTTGTGTCTCTCTGCGCCTCAGTAGGACTTGCTGCTTGTGTTGGTGGCTCTAATATCTGCACCTTATGAGCCCCTGGAGCAGTCCGCATTGAAAATGCTATCTCTTGGACAGCCCTGCGCCTTGCTCTCACCTCTAAGAAGGTGAGTGAGCTGTGTGCCTGTCGGTTCACCCCAGCTGCATGCTGGTTCTTGGTGTCCACAGTGCAGCCAGATTGAGATAACACTCCTTTGCTCTTAAGAACATAAGGAGCATGTTCAGGTCCAGGACAATAAATCTGGATGCTTTCTACCCCCCTACCCCACTTAGGGTGCAGGGAGGTGAGAGTGCATCTGTTGTGTCCATGTATGCTAGGCTACGTCCTATGTAGAGCACACAGCCCCCATTCAATGCACTGGTCAGCTGTTCGTCTGTTTCAGTGATAGTGCAGTCAGTAAAACCCTGTCCAAGAAGAGCCTGGCCAGCTGGCTTTGTGAGTGAATCTCCGAAGCCTGTACACGGGCGGGAACAGACCCACCCTTAGCGGTGCGTGCACATTCCACTCGGAAGTGTGGAAGTATCTACGACCCTTTTTCAGGGGAATGTGTGTCGAAAAGATCTGCACAATGGCATCTTGGACCTTACTGTGCCCGTTTGTGCGTTTCTATCTCTTGGATATGTCGGGCTCCTTCTTGGGATCCAGCTCGCAAGTGTGACCTAGGATCTGAAAAGTGAGGATCAGGTGACTTCTGGGTGTAGAGGGAGAACCTACACTGGCAGTGCCTGATGTTCCGGTGAGAAGTCAGGGCAGTCCAGGTGTTAATGGTCAGGCCAAGCCCCTATCGGTCCAGCGGCCTTCTCAGGGGTGTCCCACCATCCTGTCACTAAGTGATGTGGTGGTCGGGGCTTTGCCCGGCCTGTGGCCGACCGGGTTGGTGTGGTGGACTTTGGCTTGTCGCGGCTGGGGCGGACAGTCATCGGGCTCCACCCACTGTACCCATGGAGTCCAGTAGAGGGTGGAGTCTGTGTGAGATGATGTCATCCCACCTCATCCCCAGTCAACTGGCCTACTAGGCAAGACATTTTACTCCAAAATAATGCTGTTTTATTTTACATACAGATGCCTTGCAGAAAGCCGCTGTGAACTACAAAGTGTCTGTTTTATTTACTTATATCCACACAAGGCTAGCATTAGACATGCTCTAGATTTTTTTAAAGCAATATTAATTAAACAATTTGTCTTCTTTTTTGTTTTTGAGTGAAAATTAAACTTTTGGTTTAGTATGAGACACCATTGTTGTGCTTGTAAAAAATATATATAATTAAAACAAAATGTTAAATGAAAGCAATGAATTTGTCACCGTTCATGCATGAATTTACGGCACATGTTCCATTGCCTTTATAAAAGACTGTAATATGCTTCAGCTTCACCTATCGCACACTACTGCTATTCAGTGCACAACCAGCGAAGCAAGCGCAGCTTTGTGAATGAGGTAGGCCTGACACCTGCATTAGATTGTGTAGGCTACAGATGGATAACATACAGTAACGTACTTTAGAACCCACAGGTCAAACACACATATTTGGGGTGGATAAATCATTCCTAATAAAATTATTTTCATCTCAATTTGTTGTTTCAATATTTGAAGAAAAGAAAGCTTGACATCCTAAATACGGGAACACTTTTTTTTATCTACTCACATTTTCTGAATTCATTAATATTCAGTGTGACCTAAGGGCCGCCAGTTGATGATCACTGCTCTAAAGCATCCTTCACATATAGTACTATATGCTATAATGTTACTTATTTTCACTGAAGGCACAGCAAGCAAGCAGTGTCGGGTCAGTCTGTCTGAGTTATCCAGAGGTTATTTTGAGAGAGTCTCACTGCTGGAAAAATTTATTAAATGGGTAAAAAAACTTCTACTCTAAAATGCTCTCTAAAAAATGCTCTACTTTGTATTAGCTTAGGTCTTTCTGGCAGATGAAGAACATTTAGAATGTATTTAAAATGTAATTACTATAACTCCCATAGGGTGAAGAGAACTGCCAGGAGGACATTCAAGGAAGGAAATTAATTTAATTTTTTCCCATAGGTACATCATGTGTTTGTCAGAGTAATTACACTGCCCTAGCAAAGATTTGAATTAATTAAAGTAATTTGAAGGAAATTCATGTTTTGGTCATTTGGGAACGGTACTCCCAACCATGTCTTTTTACCTCGAGCAGCCACTGAAAGATATTTTACAGAGCAGTCTAAATATAGTTTTCCATTACACACTGCATACTGTTCCTTCTTAAATAGAACCTACCTTAGTTCATCACCATTGTGGTAAATGTGTCAGCACCAAAGTTCTCCTTCTGAGAAAGTGACATTAAGGAAAATAAACTCTGGATGAATTAGAAATATAGTGCATAGACTGATGGTGCAGTCCCTTCTGGAAGATTATGTGTTGTTGGGAAGCCGGGTAAGGTTGATGTAAAGTGCTGTTCTATGTGTGCATCATAAAGCCAACAAACTTTCATTTTGCTGAACAACCTTGTGTTGTATAATGATAAATAAACTACCATGATAGCATTCAATAAGGTAAGTGACTACCTGGGGCCCATTACTGTATACTGGATATTAAATATTATAATGTTTAGAGTCTGTTAGTTAGTTTCAATTTCCATTTCATTCCAAATATTTGACCCAGCAAACACTGAATTACAAGACACATGTGATTATATCAAACTTCAGAAAGAAACAAGGTTGTTGAGAGCCATGAGACTGAACCAAAACAGTTAAGTACAATATTTTCCACGGAAATGTAAGCAAGTAGAACTATAAATTAAAGTATAATTATCTCACAATTGTACAAAAATGCCATAAATGTACTTAATTACCTCCACCACTGGTCCAGTGAGCAGTTCATGTCATGGAAAGCAGAGGAAAAAACAAGGTAAATGATTGCATCCATAGAGATCACTAATCCTAATACCATACGGAATACGTGATGTAAATTAAATTTCTATTAAGAGGTCAGCTGCACTGAGTATTTTGAGAAGGGTCAGCAGAATTAAAAGCTCTCGTGTCTCCCACTGATTATTGCAGTTGTTGTTTTAATATTTTACCGTCACCATAAGAACTGCAGTAAAAGCAGACAACAAATAAACTGTCTTAACAGATGGGAGGGAAATAGGCCTCTGCTAGCTGAGCCAACTAAACTGCTTCTGCTAAAACACTCACTGGGTCGTTGTGTCGCAGAGGGTTAGCTAAGTGAGGTTCTCTGTCCTCAGAGCGCCCAGTGGTAAACACAACAGAATGTAACCATGGTTTCTGGAAAAGGTAGTGCAGCAGCCAGTTCAGGTGGATGTGTTACAGGAAAGTAATAGGGAAGGTGGGAACAGATCCAGGTGGAGCTCCCATGCATAAAGACTAGCCCAGTTCTGTGTCACTAGTGAGGTGTCCTGGATCGCTTCCACAATCCTGCTCCACTCCACAGTACTTTTGTACTTTTAAATGTACATTTAAGGTACATTTGCACCTGATAAAAAGCTAGTAGTTACTGTAGTGACATGCAGTATAAATTTCATTAACAAAAAGTATGACTAAGACGAGACATTAATGAGCTAAAAATACATCTTTGATAATAAAAACTACAATGAAAATGTATGTTTTGTTTTCGTCAATGATACGAAACAGGACTAAAATGTCATGGCTATCGGACATTCAAAAAATGCATAATATTGTCTGCCAATTGTGCATCTTGTCTGTGTCAAAATATAAAAAATACATCCCTGTCACTGATTACAAAATACAATTATAAGTAAATTATAATTTAAAGTAAAAGTGTGTGATTGTGTGTTTTAAAAAAAAAGTAATAAAAATAAAATTAAATATAAAAATAAAGTAAAAATTAAATTAAATAAGTTAAACAGTGTGTTTGTGTGTTACATAAAATTAAATGAATATATAAAACAGTAAACATGTTTGTGTGTGTATTAATAGACAAAAAATAAAATATATTTTTTTAAAATACAACTAAAAATCAGTATCAAATGTGAAATAAAAAAACAAATAAAGGAACAATTACTAAAATAACAAACAATTCAAATAATAATCTGAAACTTTTAAAGTACAATTATTTAATATATTTATCAGTCGAGTTTCCACTGGTTGTCCTCAGTTCATGGCATGAGGAGATATATTTTGCTGCAATGATTTGGCATTCTGGCATTTCAGTAAATAGGGGAGTTTCTGTGTGTTCGATATAAATTTTAATTCGGGGTATATTTGGGCACTGTTTGCAAAGTTTATTTTTCTTAGTGTTTTATGTTTACGGCGTGAGATTAGAAAGTGCAGCTCTGTCTCTACCTGTCACACTGGGAGCAGAGTCTCTCCTCTTCTGGTAGCCAGCTGTGTCTGTGGTGACCCTTTTCTATGGCCGGGCTGTGTTCACTCAGTCTGTAACATTTTTCTTAGTTTAGGACATTTTATTGTGCTCAGGTAATTTGCCAGTGTAAATTTTCTTTTTAGGGTCAGATAACATTGTAATTTACTTTGTGTATTGGTCGTTTCTTTCCAGTATTCTATATATTTTTCTTTTTGCTTGTTGATAATTGGGTTTGGTCTGCTTGAGTTGGTGTTCATTTCCTGAGGTTGTTGGGGACTTGTTACTGCAGACAGCCTCAGGACCAGCTGGCTGAGGGGAATCTTCTTTGGTTTCAGCTCCTTGTATGTTAGGGCTTTGTGATGGATGCTCTGTAGGATGCTCTTACAGAACTCAGTGTGGAAAGATTCTATGATTGTTTTGGTCCCCATTTAGAATTATTGGTTCTAGTACAAATTGGACATTTTAGCCAGATTTCAGAATCTTATTGCATAAAAAGCTCTCCTTGCTTTGTCCCTCAGATCTTTCACAGCCATGTTGAGGTTTCCTGTAATGTTGAGGCCAAGGTAAGTGTAGTTTTTTGTATGTTGCAATTTAGTGGTGTCTAAACAGAAATTGTGTGTAAGATGATTTCTGTATTGTTTCTGAAAGATCATTACCTTAGTCTTTGATGTGTTTACTGTCAGGGCCCAGGTCTGACAAAATCTCTGCAGGAGATTAAGGTGCAGTTGCAAACCTTCTTTAGTAGGTGAAAGCAACACTAAGTCATCTGCATACAGCAGACCTCTGATCTCTGTGTCATTCAGGGTGAGGCCAGGTGCCGTGGAACGCTGTAATTGGTTCACTAATTCATTAATATAGAGCTCGCTAGTGAAGCTGAATTGAATTGAATAGAAAACTAAATGCACAGTTATAACGGGAGACAGAGAGTGGCTACAAATTAGAGGGAAAAAATACAACCAACCTGAAAAGACACATGAAGGCACACTAGGGCTGAACGATTAATTACATTTGTGACATTATCACGATATGATAAAAAGAGATTTTCTAATTGCAAAGGCTGCAACAGCAACAGCCTGGTAACATGCTTCAGGTCTTGGCCAATCAGAAGACAGGGGTCTTTGAGGGGGGGGCTTAAAGAGACAAGAGCATCTACAGCTTGTTTCAGACAGAGGCTAAAATGAAGGCCTACATGAAGAGCCAGTATAAGAGAGAAAATTATTTTTTTGAACTTTGAATCATGCAAAGCTGCCATACAGGAGCCACTGAACTACAATATAGGATTGGAAATACAATATAATAGGTGTCCTTTAATGGCCAGCCCAGAAAATACATTACTATCTAGTCAAACCTGTGTTTCTAAGGTTACACGGTAATTTAGTTGGAAGTTGTTTATAACTTCTTAGCGCTCAGGCTGACTATAGAGACAGGGAGTTTGGATTGAGATGCAGACATGGAAACTAAACAGGTACAATGTGAGGTGTATATTTACAAATAGGTGGAACTTACAAACACTGGTTGTAAGCCATGCACACTGGTAAGACAGTGGTGAATAATGAAACCGCAGTGAATGAAAAACAGACAGTAACTTAAATACAGAGGTGAGGTAAAGACAAATGTAAATGCTCCGTACTTGTATAGCGCCTTTCTAGTCTTTTCGACCACTCAAAGCGCTTTTACACTACATCTGCATTCACCAGTCACACACATTCATACACTGAGCCTAAGTGCTCAAACGGAAACTAACATTCACACTCACTCATACACTGGCGGAATAGCCGCCAGGGGCAATTCGGGGTTCAGTATCTTGCCCAAGGACACTTCGACATGCAAAAGGGATTGAACCGCCGACGTTCCGATTAACAGCCAACCCGCTCTACCTCCTGAGCCACAGCTGCCCCAACAAGCTGACAACAATGCACAGGTGATACACAATAGGGCAGGTGCAAACAATCAACCCAGAAACACAGGGGCAGGAAGTAAAACAAGACAAGGGCAGACTAGGGGCAGACAAAACTACAAAGTTAAACAGGAAACGTGGAACACAAACTATCCCAGAACCGTGACAGAAGGCAAATTAACCAACAAATTGTTTCAGCGCTAGTGTGATAGTATGATTTAATGTTAAAATTTGTAAGTACAACCCACACAACAGCCTCATCAAACTGTCTGGCATGTTTAACAAAACATCTGCAAACATGGAACAGCTGATGATGCAGAGGCTTCTGGTCTTTTCAGATGGTAAAGCTGCCACCTTGATTCCAGTTTCCGATACCTGTATTAGCCTATTTGAATTACTTCAAGAGAGAAAAAACTTACATACAATCGGATTTATTTCGTCCCCTGCTGGCCATTAGAAAGAATGCAGGTTTAAGGCACTTACGTGTTGGCTTCACTTTTCTGACCCTGAGGTTCCAAAATTATAACAGAGTTGCATGAACAGCTATATATAACAGTTATAGCAACAGATAAACATAAACTTAACAAAGGATTTTAATGCATGGCTCAATATTGAATTACATTGCACTATATCTAAAAACAAATCACTCCGTGTGTTCTGAAGAGCATTCAAATAAAACTAAATCAAAAATAGCTAATTACCTACTTTTTTCCATACCACTTCTGGGGAAAATCCAGGATAGTCAGCTATCAGCTGACTACACCAGCTAAAGCAAGTGCAGTGATTTACTTTACCTGCCTAATTTGTACTTTATGTTATTTGTGGCATTATGCAACTGTGGTTTAGAAGTGGGTCGTCCACTAATCGGAAGTGTCCTTGGGCAAGATTCTGAAGCCCAAATTGCCCAAAGGCTATGCCATCAGTTTCTGAAAGTGTGAATGATTAGTTTATGTCTGATTAGCAGTTGGCACCTTGCATGGCAACTCCTGCCATCAGTGTGTGAATGTGTGTTTGAATGTTGACATGTAGTGTGAAGCGCTGACTGGTTGGAAGACTAGAAAGGCGCAATATAAATGCAGCTCTGTGGTACTGGATTCTATTTTGATATTTAGCTGACTTTGGCACGGTTGTTGCAGACCCATTGCAGACCATGGGAAAATATTTTGAGTACCACAACAGTGCAATGCTTAGTTCACATGCTGTCACACGTCACTTTGCACACGGCCATTTCCCCACACCACCATATCATCACCTTTTTCAAAATTGAATTAGCTATGAAGAAAACAATACAATCATATATTCCTGAGAAGAATTCCTTTAATGACTTTTTACTTCATTACATTTATTTCACAACTACAGTTACTAGTTATCATGCAAATCAATGTTATATCTAAAAGATTTGAATCTTCATAAAATAACTATAAAATAGCATTGATATAGTTTATCAAATGTGTAGCTAAATTGTCGATAAAATTTTTTCCAAAAATTTCTGAAGAACTATAACTTTAAATGGGGGCAGTTTGCATCATGAGTATGTTTATTTTGATTGTAGTGTACCAACAGTGTGGATTTGTGCATTTTATATTAAATAATTTGGAGACTCAAAATTCCTCCTCTCTCTCTCTCTCTTTGAAAGAAGGAGGGGGGGGTGAGATATCAACTCTCAACAGACGGCTGAAGAGACCCCAAAGGAAATACTGACCAGAAATTAGCGTTCTCCTGAACAGCCTAACAAAACCCTAAACTGCCCCCCACACACGTAACCATGGCAACTGACCTTCCTCTTTGTTTAATTACCTCACATCAAAGGATATTCTCCTCTTCACGCCCAGGCGTGAGAAACTCCAGGATACCAGAAACACTGCCCTGAACTCCTTTGTGTAAACAACAGCATGTCTCCTCAAAACTCAAAGCATTACCTTGTTTAATGAAATAATCTTTAAGTTACTCAACTAGGTCTCCCCACTCCATTTTAGTAGTTATGTTAGCATGTGGTTGTTGTTGTTATTTGTTGTTGAAAAGAATCTAAATAAGTTAAGTCACCTGACTTTATTCATTTTATTTGTAACCAATGCTTTGTTCACAACACTTTCTGACAATTCCTTTAGAAATGATGATAAAGAAATGTCATCCTATACCCGATTAATTTTCCGGCTCAAATTTAATAATAAAATAACTAAATTGACTAAATTCCCCAGCTCCTGAGCAAAGATTGTTTTAGGGTTAAACAAAGTTATCGTCATGTAACCCGGGCTCCCCCAAGTGGACAAAATAAGTATTACAGGCCATTGTCTGAAATGCCGTTTAATGTATAAACATCACTCTGTATTTACCTGTTCATAATCTGATGCCATTTGTGTAGCTTGCCTATATTCTCTAAGAACGTGTAACAGCCAATATTATCCAGAAAGCTAGTTAAGTTCCTCTCATCTGTGATTCCTATGAAATGCTAACCTTTTAAGGTCTAACTACTGACAATTGTTTTCCTTTTTATCAAGTGCTAAAAACTAAGAACGGTATACCCATTTGACAATTAAGGTTTGATTGTGGGAAAATATTTGATTACAATACGTGCTAATAGATTTTGTTTTTTATTAGACATATTAAACGTTAAAGAAAAGAAACAGGAAACAAGCCCTCCCTCTGGGGAACAAAGGACTGCCCTCTGGGAACCACGCGCCAACAGACAAAAGCAGCGACCCACGTTGTCTCGGTCTCTCTTGTCCAACCTTGTTCCTGGCTCTCCAACTGCGCTTCGGCACGCGTTAGCGTGCCCCCTCTCCCGGCAACGCCCTAAGAACTTCGGCCCAGCGCAACAAAGTGCCGCGACATTGATTTTTCCCTCGTTTCCAGCAACTTTACTTGCTTTTCTTTTCTTTCGTTTGTTAAAAGTTATCAGACTGCTATGTTCATTAATGGAGCTAATCCCACCGATGGCAGACACAGCCAGGGGGTCCCGCCAGCAACAAAGGATGACCAAACCTCTGACCCGAGCCAGCGTTTAAAGACCAAAACCCTGCGTTCTATGATCAGTGATGTCCCATAGTTGTTAATAGATTATCTTTAACTCTTAAAACTCATAGCTCGCGTTTATTAGCTGCCCATATGAGTCAAATGCTCCCCACAATAGAAACCCACATTCTCATTGTTTAGCCATTGTTTATTTCTTTGATGTATTTAACCGCATACTTATATTCACCTTAATTAGCTAATAAATTTCACTGTAACCAAAGGAATTGTGTGTGTATTGCCTGTCTCCAAGTCCCTGCCACGAGAATTTACCCCTTCGATATGAGACTGACTGATTGATTTAAGATAATTTAGCGATTATTAACTAACTGATCACTAGTGAATAAGTGTATAATTATTAAAATGCTACCCAGATGTCCGGAGACTCTGGGTGAATTAAAACTCCAGTGGTGCCCCGCGAAACGTGATCTTTATGAATTAATATTCTCTGAATCTTAAAATTCATAATTTTGTATTAATTCTCATAAATTTATTAGATCAAATGTAGTCATGCTACATGATACTGTAAAGTACATTTTGCTGCCAATACTTTGACTTAAAGGGGCTATATATGTTTTTTTTAATGAAATTAATCACTTTTTTATTGTTTGTGGTGGGTTGTAATCTCACATAAAAACGATCCACTTACCCTGTTTTTGGGTTACCTCTGATGGCCAGTATACCTGTTTCTATGTGAAGACTCCGGGTCAGATTTCCCAGAATACACACTCCAGAGCCTCTTGCCTTCTTAATCTGATCCATACACACACCAACAACACTACAGCTAAAGGAGTCCCCTAACACCAAAAAAATGTCTACCAGCACAACACAGACTCCAACGCAAACTCCACATAAGGATAAAACCAACAACAAAGTTTTATGTGATGGAATCGACTTCGGGTGAATACAAGAGTCAAAATAGAAAAACATGAGTCACAGAGAGACCTCTGCTTTGTTTTGAAACTGACAAAACCAACACAGAGTTGATTTTATCATATTAGAAAGGTAAACATTACTGCAAAGCATATGAAATATATTTTGATTTTGTGTTTTAGTTGGCTCAAGTTAGATAACGTTAGCTTGTATGGCTTTGCACATTACTTCACCAGTTAACGTGATCCATATTACTATCCTGTGTACCACTGGTATTATGTCAAAGTGCTGATTTTAGCCTGCAAGAAAGGATGTAACAGTACAAAGTAAATTTGGAACGATTTGTTCCTAACTTTCAATTTACATATAATGTCGTTTTAACAATAATCAGGTACACAGCTCCTACACCACTCACTCACTGTAACTTACATGTGCAACATAATATACAATACTGCAACATGACGGCGCAGGAAAACAACACATTGGAAGACCCATTCACTACACTTTACTTACTGCGGTCTAATTGTTATAAAGTTTAGCAATAATCTCATTATAATATTCAGTCTAGCTCACTGTTTTGATAACTGTTTTGTTATCATCCATTACATTAACTCAGAAAGTCCACTGACTCCATCTGCGTCCCGTTACGAATGCATGTCAATGCATGTGAGTCCTTCAGACGCGGCCACAGCGTGCCCAGAAGTGTCCCAGACGCGGCTATCTGCTCTGCTCTGCAGAGAGTAGGTAACTAGTCTATTTACTAGTCTAACAGATCAAACCGGGCAGGAAGCCAGACACAGAACGCCATAGAGACACCCTGTGCAGACTAAGAAACAGATATAAAAACAACAACATTTAACTATGCAGCCTACTTAGTCATAGTAGAAGCACAAAAAGCAAGCACCAATTACCAAATCAACAAAATCTAAACATGTCAGTAAAATCAGGCAAGATGTTCTGATTCTGACATGATTCTTTAAAGTTATTGAAAAGAGGCAGGGAAGCAAATGCTGATGTATCAAGTCTGCCAAATGCTGTCAGTGTAGAGTTACCATGTAACGAGCATGGATTAGTTCAACGTCAAGCTGATAAAAATATAACTTTAACGCTGCAGTGGGAGTTTAAATGAGTTTCCATACGAGCACACACCAAGTTGCAATCTGAAAACCGCACCGCTAGTGACTGCTGAAAACTACATGTAGGCCCTTTAAGTACAATTTTTAATGCAGGACTTTAATTAGAGTATGTAATTGAGTAATAGAGTATCTTTACATTGTTGTCTTGCTGTTTTTACTTGAGTAAAAGAACTCAGTACTTCTTTCACCATTGGTTATAGTCTACACAGTGCCAACTCATATACACAAACACACACACACACCTTTGCAAAAAAGGGAGAAATTAATTAAAATAAGAGTAAATAAAATAAAATGTCTTGAGATGGTGTGTCCACGGTGTCCACAGATCCTAAATCCAAAGGGAGAGAGTTCCAAAGTGTAGGAGCCACTACCTCGAAAGCACTTTAGTTTAAAGACACCTCATCTATCTATGGGATCAGGCTCAATTGATTCTCAGTGATATCTTCCACTTGAACTGTGTAGTGCAATCCCAGCTCATTTATCTTATTATATAGAGACAAATTAACCTTCAATTAGTTCATAATTTAAGTCGTTTTGATATTGTAGTGTTATACAATAGCATCAACAGCCAATTTAAATGAATGATGATATCGTTACGCTATATGAATACAGTTTTGTATTACAGAGTCAAACAGGGTGTCAGTATAATTATGGAGTGTCATTTTCAAACTCAAACTTACTTCAGAGTAATGAAATATACAGTCCATTAGAGAAAACCCAGGGTTGAGATAACAGCAGACTAATTGCACATAACTCCTACAACAGGTTTAGAACATTTGTAAATTGTGTTCTTGCCTAAGAGGAAATTCAAAAAACAAGATATTGTTGAATGCCCCGCAACCCTGCACGGATAAGCAGTTGAATATGATGGACGGATGGATGGCAAGTTTCTCCAAAATCACTTATACAAGCTACTTAAGAACAAATCTGTTCATATGAGTGGTTCTTGCATGAGGCCCATTGTGTTTAAGAAACATTTTGCACCATGTTTTCATTCTTAATTCAGTCAACACTTCTTACACTGAGACACATTCTGCTCCAGCCTCAATGTGTGATTCACAGTGACAATACTTCACATAAAAAACCTGCTGCCCGATGCAGCTCTAAAATGACAGCTAAATCTAGTTTATGAAATCCTTGGGCAGTTTCAGAGAACAGACACCCCGGCATGTTGTCAGGGGACACATCTGCAGACAGGCTTCCTCACTGTGTGTCATAGAATTAATCAAACCCAGAGTCAGCTGAGTCTGCTTTCTCATCCTGCTGCTCAGGAAACATGTCTGTTTTTGTCTGGACCAAAGTGGTCGAACTAATAGACCATTGTTGACATAGGGTAGCATCGTGCAAGTGGTAGAAGGGAGTAGTAAAAAAATGAATTGAATACACTGCATACATGTCTCATTATGTGTTAAAGAAAAAACTGAAATCACATTTAGTGATACCATTTTATAGTCAAAAATAATGTCAAGTTGGTTTTTTAAAGTATTGTTAATACATTTTTCATTAATACAAGGACATACAAATTTGGAACAATCACAGAAACTGTCCTCAGAGGCTGGAGGAGCTGGTCGGTGGCCGTGTTTGATTGCAGCTGGCAGGCTGAACCTCGGCAAAATAAACAAACATACGGTGTTGTCATGGGCAGACAGTGTGTTGTCAGTGATATTGAAGAGTAAGGAACAAAATCAGCATCTAACTGGTCCTAATTAGCAGCTGAACAGCTAATTAGTTATCTAGCCTGCAAACTCACGTTAGCAGTGCACTTTTCCCCAGAGTATGTTCGTTCAACAAGCTAAGGTGCAGGACAAGGCGTGTGTTCATGTTTGTAAATTAAATAAGAAGGAGAGTTTTGCAGTAAAGCTATGAGGGTGACTGTTCAGAGTATTTGGCTAGATGAATACCTAACATTATTCCCAAAATATATAAAATATACTTTTAACACTTTTGGTTTTACATTTTGTTCTCAAAGAAGAACACAGGACAGGTGATGTGCAGAGCAGATACAGCATGTATGCTGTAGCAGAATGAAACATGTAATTTAATTTCACTTCCTGGTGCATGGTTATCAATAATGTATTTATTAAATGTTAACTTCTACACACTAAAATAGACGTTTGTCACTTTGATTTTATACTATTATATATATATATATATATATATATATATTATACTATTAAAAATTTATTCCCAGATATTATTTCCAAAAGTCAAATCTAAAAATACTAATCCCTACAGTTGACAGAAGAGTGCATGTGTGTGAGTGTGTATTGGTGGTTGAAGGGAGGAGTGTTTATTAAAAGCAGCCAGAGGCTCCTGAAGGACCAGAGGGGAAGCAGCTGTGGCCTCTGGCTCTTTCATCTAAAAGCATCCAGCAAATGAAGTTATTCCTCTCACACACACACACACACACACACACACACACACACACACACACACACACACACACACACAGACACTTAGGAGTGACATTTAGCCATGGTAAGGGTTATTCTTATCCTCAACTCCCTGTGGGGTTGAATAACCTCTTCACAAACAACCTACAGCCTTTTGCTCTGCTTGCATATAGATAAGATACATGTATTTGTGTGTGTATGAGACACAGTGAGTGGGGGTGGGAATGTTTGTGGGGTTGTTTTCGTGGCATTTCTAAACCCTCAAAGTCACTTTGTCACTTGGGTAAATGGCTAAGCAGGAACTCAATTAGTCCTCAATCATCAGCACGTGCCACTGTAAAAGAAGAAAGTGACAAACTGAGAGGGATGTTTCCAATACGAAGCGTGTGACAGTGTGTTAGCCTTTCTGTGGAGGCCAGATGAC
Source organism: Micropterus salmoides (assembly GCF_014851395.1). Classification (NCBI taxonomy): domain Eukaryota; kingdom Metazoa; phylum Chordata; class Actinopteri; order Centrarchiformes; family Centrarchidae; genus Micropterus; species Micropterus salmoides. The sequence continues at coordinate 37,681,082 of NW_024044348.1, read as the reverse complement.
AACATGAAGACAAAGAGGACAGTAGCTTTGAGCACATTTCTCTCTGCACTGCCAAAACAATCCAAACCAACTCGGAGGAGACAAAAAACAGGAGCAGAGTAACTTCATTGCAGAGACTCTAGTAATTCAGCAAAGTTTGCCGCAGTGCAGCTTAATATTCAAGCTGTCCTACATTGTAAATATGTATGTGATTCCAGTATAATGCTATTCATATCAGTGATTTCTGGGCCAAACACAAAGTTAGGGCAATTAGATGGCAAGAGAAAGGAGAAGCATCATTAATATGATCAGCATGTGTCCTAGAGGAAAGATGGGAATAATCTCCCGGCTTTTTCTGACCTGCATTCGGCATTTTCATTCACTCTGCAGTTTCATGATAACTCAGACTTCACAAGAAAAGAAGGAGGCCACATTATTTGTGTTCTCTGCTTTAAATATGTTGTTTGTGTTCAACGCTTCCCTCTAAGGAGGGTGCTGTGATAACAAAAAGAAGCTTTATTTGCAAATTTCTCAAAGCATTAACTGAAAGGATAAAACAGTGTTGAACTCAGATTTAGAGTTGACTGACAGTCAACTCTGTCATTCAGGAAAAACATTTCAAGTTTTAAAATATGAAAGCCAGTGTTACAAGTAATATGCAATAATAACAATATTACATGCACCGTAGTACTGTCAGGATTTTTCCACCCCCCAACTTTTAGCGAACACCAAAGGAAAATCACCAGCGCCATGATCAAAACTGCCGTGAAAAAGCAATGTTTTTTAATAGCAATTTATCGAACAACTGCTAAGAAAGCAGAGCATAAACTTAAATACAACATCTTTGACTTCCTGCAGTCATCTCCTCTTATCCACAACCGCTATATTTTACACATGCTGCTGGCGCTGGATTATAAACCAGCTGCTGCATTGGTTTGACTGCACCTGAACGCTTCGCCACGAAGCAAGCGCTAAAAGGAGAGATGACTTCTTCTGATTACTCACAATATAAAAGCCATTTTGCATAGAAATAACTAGAAAATGCATAGATTTCTGTCATAAGGTAACTCATTACCTTTACTGTATGCGTACCGATCATGCTTACAAAGGCCCATTCTGAGCCAGGAAAACCCTGACTGTACATGTCATTTTTGATTCTTTAGTTAAAGTGATACTACGTATGCTTAACAGCAGCTACTGTGACAATAGATTAATATTACAGGATAATAATACATGTTTAAACATGATCTTATCTATTAACAGTAGCACATGTAGAGAAGAGACAAGTAAGGCTGTAGCAGTAAAACTGGTGAGTGTACTGAACAGATTAATGGGGCGTTTTATTGCTTATTAATTCAAATGGTGATACATAGTTAAACTTTAAGTATTTCTATTTACGTTACGTAATCCTTATACTCCTCTACATTTTTGAGGCAAATACTGTACTACATTTATTTGACAGCTACAATTACTTTACAGATTAATTTTACTGGAGGGAAAAAAACATGTAATCAAGATGTAAAACTCAATTACTTAGACTTATTACCAGGACGGTGCTATTATCAGCTGCTCCAACAGCTTCAACTTCAGCAAAATCCACCTCTATCTCTTCTGAATTAAATCTATTTCACTTCCACCATCCATTAAATCCTTATGTTCTGTCTTGTATTCTGGGTGGCATGTGAAGACTGGACTGACCTCCTCTGGTCTGATGGTAAGCCACCACCCCATAAATCTCTTGTCTCATTAGGTGTTGGTGTCACCACTGCGTTTGTGTGTCGGCGCGACAAATTACTGCAGCATTGAAGAGGATCCTTTTTAAATGTTTTGTTGGCATGCTGAATGTTGGCATGTCTTCACGAGACAATAGACGGATTTGCTAAATTATTAAGTCCTCATCGGGGGGGTTACTACAATCGCAAGGGGTGGCATTGTATTGTTCTCTAAGCTGTTGTTGACCACAAGTGTTGGTAAGGATTACAGGCTGTGTTACAATTATTTGTTTTTAACAATAAATTTCATATGTAGAGCTATCCACTCAAGTGAATTCACAAATAATGGATAGCAGCTGTTGATAGCACCATGAATTGTGTTTCACTTGTGAGTCTCCATGTCCGATTCACAAACTATTCTAAATACGATATTCTAGCGCGAACACGTGCATAAAGTTTTGCAGCTGTGTGCAATTTGCCCCTGCTGGCATCTGTTAAATGTTGATCTGCAATTTTCAGAGTGATTGTTTTTGGGATGCTGAACTGTGCGGTCCCCCTCATGCTTCTGGGCACATGGAGAGCTGTTTTCTTCTCTGCTCTTTGCTGGACTGGTACAGTGCATATCCATCGTCTTCACTTCTTACAACAGGTTTAATGTTTTCCTTCCCTCGTGGTGAGTATCAGTTATTGTACTGTCTGTGCCATCTGTGTGCATATGATGTACTGTGATGTGCTATTGCTTCACCTGGCTACAATCACCGCTGCCATGATCACTGGAAAGCCTGGGTGCGACGCCCCTTATAAATGCACTTCAGTTACCAACTTTCTGAGGATGATAATAATTTCAGGGTGTGTGGCGATTAGCGCTGGTGTTTGTGAATTGGACCTTTTTTTGCAATTAAGCTCATTTGCACATAAATGTATGAATATTACCTCATTACGTGCAAATAGCACCGGAGCACCAAGATGCTATTTGCTTGGCAGCGCAGTTAGGGATGCATTTCATCCTTTACAGGTGCTTTGAGAATTACATTTTTTGTATATGTATATGTGGGTTGGTTTTAGCCATCTCACCCATCTACAGAAAGGCCAAAGAACTGAGCGGTTACCTCTTCCCATGCAAAGTAAGTAAATGTATTAATCAATTAATCAATCATGTTCATTTGTCACATATATTCATATAGGATGCACCACCAAGAGAAAGTCCTCACTGCCATCCAGCATTCTCTTCGAACGAGCCCCCGGGGAGGAGTTCCCCAATATTTCTACTGACTTTGTTTTCTTTTACCTTGATAACATTTTAATATTTTCCACTGACCTCGAGATCACATCTAACATGTGAATTCCACATTTCCAAGGTATGTGTTGGCCAAGGGGGAGATGAATATGGACCCACAGAAGGGGAGAGACTGGCCAGTACCAACCTGCCGGAAGGATGTCCAGAGGTTTCTGGGGTTTGCAGAACCCCTGCATGCTCTCACCTCTCCCAAGATCAGTTTCAGATAGACGCATGATCAGGCTGATGCTGCTCTCCAGAGACTCAAAGACTGCTTCACTGCCGCTCCAATTCTGGTGGTACCAGACCTTGGTCTGCAGTTCGTGGTAAAGTTAAACGCATCTGATGTGAGCCTAGGTGCTCTCCTATCTCAACACTGCGCCCAGGATGGTATGCTACACTCCCTGTGCTGCAAACGGTCACCCGCAGAGAAAAACTATGACGTGGGCATTCGGGAGCTATTAGCCATTACGGTAGTTTTGGAAGAGTGAAGACACTGGCTCAAGGCGGCGGAGCAACCATTCATGGTCTGGTCTGGACTGATCACAAAAACCTTGAGTACCTGCACAGTGGGCCCTTTTTTTCCAGTCGCTTCAATTTCGTCATATCGCCCTGGTTCTCAGAACTTGAAGCCTGATGCCCTGTCCTGCCTGTTCAGCTCCGACTCCACCCCCAAGTCTCAGGAGACCTTTCTGCCCTCCTCGTTTCTGGTGGGGGCCATCTCTTGGGAGGTGTAGGAATGGGTTTAGCAGGCCACTGTTAACCAATCTGCTCCAGTCGGTTGTCCACCGAACCGCTTGTTTGTGCACTGTGACTTAAGATGTCAGGTCATCCACTGGGCTCAAGCCTTCGCCCTTTCGTGCCAACCAGGTGTCAAAAGTACAATGAAGTACGGAAGTACGTGACAGCCTGCCCCGTGTGTGCACAGAAAAACCCGTCTCATCAACCCCAAGCAGGACAGGTACAACCCCTACCTGTCCCGTCCCGGGGCAACATCTCCCTGGACTTTGTCACGAGGCTGTCCCCTTCTGCAGGTAACACAGTCATCTTGACTATTGGGGACAGATTCACTTAGATGACTCACTTTGTTCCCCTGGCTAAAGTCCCATCCACCAAGGAGACGGCGGAGCTTTTGTTGCTTCATGTCTTGCATAGGCCTCCTCGTGACGTGGTGCAGGACCAGGGCCCACAGTTCATTTCCCGGTTTTGGAAAGCCTTCTGTTACCTTATTGGAGCCAAAGTGAGCATGTCATCCAGGGACACCCCCCAGACCAATGGCCGCACCAAGCGCCTGAACCAGGACTTGGAGGTTTGCCTTCGTTGTCTGGCTTACTGGAGCCCCACAACTTGAAGCCAACAGTTGTGGGTAGAATATGCCCACAACACCCCACCCTGTACCTCCACTGTTTCCTGTCCTGGCAAGAGAAGTAGAGGTCCCTTCAGCGCACCAGCAGCACCCCAAGCTGGCTTGGCCGTCAGGGGTCGCCCTAGAATTGGGGGTACTGTCATGCCCAGCTCCAACACTTACGGTTATGTTTCCAGTTGTCAGTTGTGTTTGTCCTCTGTTGGTGTTTTGTTTTCTCATGTTGAGTCTCATTTCGGGTTCCTCCGTTTCCTGGTCCCATTTACACTACATTGCTCTGCCCACAGAAATCCATAACTGTTAACCCATCAGGAAGTGGCTGATAAAGGGATTCACACTCTTGATAAGTGGCAGCAAAGTTTCAACTACCACTTGTCCATGGTAAGGATGTTGGTAGAAAATGCTTTTGTTAGCCCCCTGGTTCAAATCCAGACGGTGACCTTTGTTGCAACTCTCTCTGTCTCATTTCCTGCGAACATCTTAATGCATCAGTAATAACAACTGGACAGTGTTGATAGAGATACTACTTTGTGAAATGAAAGTGTGAAGTCCTTTATCTACATAATTAGGCACATCTTTACAATTTGAAGATCTTTTTTCTTAGGAGCAGCAAGCCAGAAAGATGTTACAAGAATGTGGTATAAGCAGTGACTAAACATGTCAAATCAAATTTATATAATTTATATAAAAACAATGTATCAAATGACAACCTGAAAACAATGTGGCAATGTGAAAAGGGTCGCTTGTAGTGATGAACCTACAGAGAATGATCAGCTGAGTCTGTAGCTTTGTCAGTGACAAAGCTCTAAAAGCCCACTGTACACTACAGGCTCAGAACCAAACAGCAGACAGACAAAGTTAGTGACTGGCTGGTGAGCACAGTGGATAATTTAGAAGCTCGATAGATACTGTTTGTAGGGGTTGGTAGAGACAAAAACAGAGCTAAAAGCTAAAAGAGAGCTACTAGATTTACATTTGCCAGGCACGACTCCAAAAGAATAATAATGTTGCTCCATAACTGCTGGATGTGTAAATAAGCAACTGTTTGCTTACAACGTTTAAGACACATATCAGCTTTAAAGGGGGAAAAAACTACAGTATATATTTCTGTAAGAAAAATATATGTGTTTTGTTCACAACTTATTTCCACTGCACCCAAATGGGCAAATAAATCAGTTATTGCAGGTTTGAAGAGCCAGACCGACTCATTTTTATTCTAAAAAATAAACTGTACTGAGTTAAAAATTTGAGACTGGGATATTCCGAAATGTAAATATTTTCAGCTATATTCTGTTATGCTGCTTACAACCTTTGCCAGAATGTTAAAGGGAAACTTTACACAGAAATATCAATTGACTGTGTAGAATACTACTCAGCTTGTGAGAATGGCTCTGTGGGAGCAATGTCAAGTCTGGGAAAACATCCTTGATGATGTCATCAGTCTTACACTGCATGTCTAAGGTCTGGACTAAAAGTCAGGATATCGGAGTCTCTGCTGTATTGGGTTTTTGACCATTCTATTCAGCCACATTGACAGTGTGGCTCAAGGGATGGCAATGTTGGTCAGTCCACCACATGGTCTAGACTGAATCATCTAGTATTGGTAGTAAGTTTTGGGTAGGGTAAACATTAAGGACTTATTGTAATCCCCTGACCGTTCATCCAGCGTCATCATCAGGTAAAAGTTTTTAAATTTTCCAATCCATTGGTTTATGATCCAAGCCTGCAAAACATTCCCACCAAACTCAGCTGTAGGATATCTTGTGCTTAGTGTTAATTAGCAAATGTTAACATGCTAACACAATCAATGTAAGCTCCATTCAGACAGGATTCACATTACAGGAGGAGTTGGGGAATTAAATAGTTACCGTGCTCCTCTGTAATTTAACTGATCGTTCCAGGCAGCTTTTTTTCAATCTGGAAATTACGGGATATGGTCTGTAATAGACATGGACCTTACACACAGGACAATGGCAAAAGAGAAAAACAAAGGCCTCCTCAGGAGTTTAAGGTAGAGTAAAAGGGGAGGCAAAGATACTGATGAGGTGAATATGAATCAAAAATAGGTTCAACCCCGCAAAATAACACACACATGAAACGAGACATGAAACACATTGTCATGATTCAGTGTGACTTACACATCCCGAGCACATGAACATCTCTGATGTTCAACAAGAATAAGTCATTGAGAAAAACTTCAGAACTTGCCCAAGAATGATCATACAAGCTTAGGCATAATTTTAAGGGCACCAATTTTCCAAAATGTAAACAACTACAGACTAAAAAACTGGGCTCAAAAAAGAATGCCAGCACCTTCCTGTAGCTGATGTTTTAACAGCACATTTGATGAGCTTTTTCCTGTCTTCATATTGGTTCCCAAATAGGCCTATATAGTGGTGTAAGCATGTTTACTTCTATCAGATTGGCAGAAACATTGTGAATCCATTTTCACACAAAAGTCAAATTTCACACTGAGCTGATAAAAAATGTAAAAGAAAAGCAGCTCTTTATGTAAAAAAAAGAAACAATAAGCAATGACGCCACTCTGGATTGGATTTAATTTACAGGAGCATCAGTGAGTTTGCCTAATTACAGTAGGTGGGTGCAGCTGTAATTATTACTGAGGTGAGGTTGAAAAATGACCCACATACAGGACAAAAATCACTGACCGGCGCAGGTGATGTTAAAATGACCCCAGCTCCCCTCCAGCCAGAATGTGACAAAGTTTTGGTTGGACTATATGGCCAAAAAAAATCGTTTTTTCTTTCAAGTTTAAAGGCTGATTGTAGCTCCTGAGAGAAAGTTGAAGAAACCTGATGGTTAATTGTGGTTTAAACTTTTCTTTATGGTTAACACTTGATGCCAAACAGTGCATCACTTCACAAGTCTGAGGTAGATCATTCAAAACAATTATGATAAAATCTTTGTCAACAAATATGCATGGGTAAAATTACGTGAAAGCTTTTTGCAGTCCTTTTTCCTCAACAAAATAAATGTCTTAATAAAGAATCCTAATTCATAATACATTTCTAATAAAAAGTCCTAATTCGTGTATGATTCAAGTGAATAAAGTCAAACATTTATTGAATGTTTATTGAACATTTGTTATATTGTTATTAAATACAATAAAATTACGATAATTATTGTTGTTGTTTTATTGTACAGCCCTATTGAACCCCAAGTGGGTTCTGCTCGTGTTTTTGTCACATTTCTACTCAGTGTGGAAACAAGACAATCATGCCTAGAAGTAGGCAGAGATACAGCAGTATAACCAGTGTTGGGGGTAAAGCCTTACAAAGTAATGTGCTACTGTAATCCGATTACTTTTGTCTGTAACGCAGTAATGTAACGCATTACTGTTGATGACTTCAGTAATCACATTACAGTTACTAATAACAAAATCATCGTGTTATTTGCGAACTGGTTCTTGAACTATCGGCATAACGGGAGGAGGGGTGGAAGTATTACTTCATATTGTTTCACGAAAGGACAGCGATACCCTCTGCTGCGCCCGTGGCGAGGCTCTTTAGCCTTGCAGTCGTGTGCTGACTCCGAGGAGGAACAGGTTGTCTGTTTACACGATTTGAGAGACTCCTGCTCATCAGGTATAGCCACTTCTTTGATAAGCATGTCCAGTAAGAGGGAAAAATTTACTTTAGAGCCATAGTTCAGCTAGTGAGCTACAGTAAGTTTGTTGTGTGGGTTTGGTCTGTTAAATGAACAGTTCAAATTACATTAGATATGTTACATACAAGTTTTTCCTTTGAAGTCTCACCATCATCTGATTTTGTGATGAGGGCCAGTGTCTTATTTTTTTATTGATATTATTTTCAACAAAATACTATTTGCACTTGTTGGAAGGACAACCTATTTTAAGTTATGTTGTATTGTAATGAAATTCATTATTTAAAAAAATAAATGTTTCCAATGAAATGTCCTATTAAACATTGCTTAATTAAGCATTATAGTACCGTACCGTAGCCTTGTTCTTCTTTTGACAGATGTTGGGCTGATGTTCGCAACTTTGTTGTCAGCTTTGTAGAATTATAGAGAATAAAATGTGTAATATGTTCTCATTATAATAAGGATTACTGTTGATCTGGGTATATATGAGATGTAACTTGTTATTTGGCAGTTATTGTGCATCGCAGGTGATGTTACGCAGTAATCCAAAAGTCATGTAACTAGTAGTGAAAGTACTGTGTATTTCAGCAGTGAGTAATCTAGTAGAGTAAGGCATTACTTTTTAAAAAAGTAATAGGTAATGTGTAATATATTAGCTTTTTTGAGTAACTACCCCAACACTGAGTATAGCACAGTTATAATGCTGTAAATCATAGAAGAAAAAGTAGTTGAATTTCTTTGCTAATTTATTTTACAAAAATTGAAAAACAATGGCACTGATTTATACACATTTTTCCAAGTGCCCACAAGTGTTACCAATATATATGTCCTCTCCTGTAAACACTGCCTGCAGTTCAATCAATCATTGTTTTCATGTGACTGTTGGAGTCAGCCGAGTCATTCAAAGCTTCTTAACTGCACCGAGGAGCACTGAATCTAATGTTTTTTACATAATCTGGTTAGTGCAAACAATATATTTTTGGCAGACATGTAGAATAAAGTGATTTTGATGAAATATCACTATTTTAAGCTTAGATTTAGTTGTTTTTCCTGGCAAAATGTTTTGTCCAAAGACAATCAGCAATTTGATGATCATTTCTGTTTTTCTAGCTTCTGATAAACAGTGTAATTTTGGTGATTTTTAAAGAAAAATGCATTTTAAACCTGCAGGGGTGTTGAGGGGTTCAGGGGGTTTTAAACTTCAAAAGCTATTATGATCATTATAATTAGTAATGGCTGCCATTTCCCCACATAAATCAACACAGTTTCATCTTATCTTATGACTAAAATAACAGTGACATGAAAACATTCCTTTTGAGGCAGTAATTATTCTGTTTTTGTAGGTGTTGTGTTCAATTAGTGAAGATTTCATTTTGGGGAGGATCTCTCCATGCCCCGGCCCACTCCGCCCTGCTAAAATCTTATTTACTGATTTAATCAATCAGTGCACTGGACAGCAGACTCTCAGGAGAAAATGAAATACGGCCAAATCCAAATCAGGAGGGCTACACATAGACAATAAACTACAGGCCTCAGACTTCTGCCTTCACTCAAACACAAGCAAAAATCTAAAGATCATTGTTTTCTTTTCCTTTTCTTCATCCCTTTACTTTCTTATTCAAACAACTTTTGAAAGTATTCTGATTCTAATCATGTGTTTTTGTGTACTGTGGAACACAAAAGGCCCAAATGCCTTTTCCCCAGAGGGGGTAATGCAGCATAAAATCTATTCATGGTTCCTTTTTGTTACAAAGACCACACTAATCCATTTTACTCCCTTCCTCCTCCTCCATGTAATAAAAGTTACTGACTGATTAAGGGTGTGTGTGTGTGTGTGTGTGTGTAAAGCATTGAATAGCATCACAACATGCATCTCAACAGCCAGGTTTCCTCTGGGACCAAGGGGGATTACAGTGGTTACAACAGAGGTGCAGTCGCCCATACCCAGACAGAAAGAGCATTTTGCATTCATTGACCTTTTTTTAAATTCGATCTGCGTAAAACTGCCTGGGAGGCTTACTGACTGGTGCTTTGACCTGGAGTCAAGGGGGAACAGAGGATAGAAAAGTGTGTATCTTCCCCTAGTTTTGCGTGGCTGTTAACAACAGCTGTTGTCCCCATGCCAGGGATACAGGGAACACTGTGAGGAAGTGGACTATGTACAATATATTAAGGTAACTCTTCAGTCTGCTACATATGTCCTGCACTCTCTTCACCAACAGGACACTCATAGGAGGAGTGCCGCACAAATAGTGAGTTGTGACGTCATGTTCCCAGGGTTGACACATTAAGGGAACATTTCAAAGGGTTATATGCTCTCAGCAATGTTTTTCCCCCAGCTCAAATGTTCAATGTATGTTGCCCTGGGACTATGTGTTGAAATAACCCACCCACAGCTCATAGCCTACTGATCAGTGATGTGCAGATCATGGCGGACCGGGTCATAAAAATAAACATTCTGATTAATAGCACATGGGTAGCAGGTGGGTGAAATAGGGTAAAGCTCTCCACCATTAAGAGAGACACTGTGCGCATTTATGCATGAGGCACAGCAGCATAACTTCATTGATTATTTAAATCTCCCAACACGCCGACAGGATCATTGAGGATATAATGTTAATTAGTGTTCTGTGTTCTTTTACAAGTCTAGAAGGCCTCATGTTTGGAGTAAAGCAGCCGTCCTCCTGATCAATCCTGTGCTCCATCAGAGCGTCTAAACATGTATTTCAGAATCTTAACGTTTGATTCTGTTTCCTCAGGAGAGTTTCCTCTGTCTGTCCTGTCAGTTACTAAAGTTTTTAGTTTCGCCCCTTAAGTGTCCCATGATATTTGCTGCGACCAGAGCCGGTCCTGACCTCCCTGGGGGCCTAAGCAAAATTCTGCTTGGGGGCCCTCCATCCTCACTCGTGAGCCATGTAAACAATTTGCCATTGCTGCACAGGCAAAACCTGACCTGCTCTCACTACAATCCTTCCTCCTTTAATAAGCCTGACTGGAAACCTCTTCTAGCTAAATCTAGTGCAGGTTTGAATGGACCTCTGTGCACGCAGTCCTCATAAAGTCTGCTAAGGGGCCAATCTGCTGGGTCGTTTGGAGGAGCAGCAACTGTTCCATTAGGGTCTGAGCTGCTTGTATCTGATGCTGGCTCTGGCTGTGCTTGTATTGGCTGAGGCTGCCTGTATTCCACCTGGGTCTGTGTGACTTGCCAAAGACGTCTGGCTGGTGATCCAGCATCTATTCTACTGACAATACTTGCAAGATATTAATGTTATCCGCTCCATCAGGCCCATTCAAACCGGCACACCCAGGTTTCCTTCAATACATTTTCAAATATAAATGACTATTTATAGCCTACTATGACTTGACTAATACGTGATGCTTATTTATGGAGTGATGTGCATATTGTCCAGACGCCCTCGCCAGTGTTGTAACTAAATCTTGATTGAGTGATTAGAGCATCATTGTGTTTTAAAATAAGGAGTACCATCAGGCCCATACATTGTCTGGATCGGTCCTCACAGATGTTGCTGCTGGAATGCGCGAGTTTCATGCAAGCGCCTATAAACGCATTTTCAAATGGGACGCATTTTTCTTTTTTAAGCTGCAGTTTATAAACACTGTTGCCCATCGGCGGTTATCGACCGTAATAAGTAGTTGTATTTTAGACTAACATTGGCCAGACACAAAGTCTGGTGAGAGAGAGACTCATAGCAAGCTAGCACAAACTTTCACATTACTGTTATTTCCGAAAGTCACTGTGACCAAGTTTTTTTTCTTTTCCTGGGCCCAGAAGTCTCTATCCATCCTATTATCAAAATTGTAAATAATGACACTTGCTTTGACATGAAAGTGGGGACGGGGACGGGTGCTGCTTCATTTGCAGGGCCCTATGCAATGTGCATAGTGAACATATAGGACATGACTGCACACATTAAAAAAAATTACAATTACTGACAGCAGCCTCTCTAATTATTAAAGAAAATCATTAAAAAAAACACTCATACATCACAAAATAAAGAACCTGGAAAGCTCGAGGCTGCCTAACATGATTTAAAAAGCAACCGGAAGAGGTGGAGTGAAATGTCCATACACATGATTTATGCGTACATGCAGATTCGGGTGATGTGCAGCCGATCTGGGCATCACTTCTGATGTTATAGAGTACTCCTTGAAAACTACACTCTCAAATTTGCTGACAAACTGATAATGTTTTTATGCAAATAGACTTTAACTGAAAACAGGAGGAAGGATCTCACCACTGGCAGAATCGTCGACACATTTTTGCAGAAGCCCCATAAAAAGACCCGAAGAGAGACAAAATGGATTGTTGGTGGAGATTTTTTAAAATGTATTTGCAGAGCATGATTTAAATGGGGAGAGGCGTTCTAGTGTGCTGTATTTCTGCTCATGTCAGATCTCTTTGTTGGGCTCCCTGGCAGGCAATTTATGCCCCTTTTGTTCCCAGAATGAAGCGGTGAAGCAGACATAACTGGATCTATGCAATATGTCACAAGTCTTAAAAACACCCCTATTTTTAGGGATCTCAGCAGAGGCATAAAGTTTCACAAGAAAGCTTCTGTTCTCTTTGGTGATTGTCAATCACTGACACAGACAGTTGTGTGTCTGCACTTGTATTTTAACAAGAACAGATCCAGTTAAATGCCTTGAGGAATAAATACTTCTCAAACACACAAACACACTATCTCACAATGAGTACCCCAGAGGCCTGCACTATGACAGGAGTTTAACTTGCTCTGATGTAACTCGGGATGGTAAGTCAGAGTTCACAAACTATGGCTAGACCGGTAACCGGTACTATGATGGTAAATAAGATGTTGCTGAGTTGATTCGGTGTAAGCCGGAGTTTGTGCACGCTTGCGAGTTTTTTCATAATGGCTCATGCTCTGTTTTTTCTCGGGAAGATTGTACAAGAAAATGTTTACAGCCATGGTATTAGTCAATTTAAATATGTGAAAACATTTAGGATAATTCAATATTACAGATGGGCTCCATCTCAGAAATTGACCTGTTAATGAATTAAAATCTACTCTCTAGATAGCAGACGCTACCTGTATGAATGTAATGCTATTGTGTTAAGAATTAGCATATTTCAGGTGTAACCCTGTTGAAAAGCACACGTGACAACAAGTCAAATACAATAAATATATATTTTATATTCTATCAAGTGGTGTGTATTAAAAGTTGTTATCATTAACACTGAGTACAGATGTGTTGTGTAGCCCACACTTATAATAGCCTGTCCATGTCTATAGGGTAACATTGAGTTAACCACGAAGACAACCTGCTCGGAGCAGTTTAAAGATGCAGTGTAAATTGCCATGACAGAATACCTAGAGTAAACCTTATCCTTTTGTAGAATGGGTTATTGGAGAAATCACAAAGCCATTTACCTCGCTTCGTGGTATAGGCCTCAGGCCTAATGTGTGCATTAATGGTGTGGAGGAAGGTAAACAAAGCCAGAAGGCCTCCGACCTGGACCTTTTCCTCTTCTGCTTTGCTGTGCTTGTTTAACCTTGTCAACCCCCCCCCCCCACACACACACACACACACACAGATGCGCACAAACACACACACACACACACACCTCTGTTCTGAAAAAGAAAGAAAAGAAGAATCACTGAAATAGAGGTGAAGTAAGCTCAGCAAGTTTAAAAGCTGATTACTGTTGTTCACAGCTGGAGATCCACACTCTTTAGTTCTTATTATTATGATGGCAAGATTACCTGATCAGATAAATCATAAAAGTATTCATGTCAGAGAAAAACCATAAAAAGGGACTGATTTAATGACAAGTCAAACAAATTGTCAGGAACTACTAACACCAGTGTTGGGCAGTAACGCTTAACTGAGTAACTGAGTAACTCATTCCTGTTCAACTTTTCCCAGTAACTAGTAGTGTAATTGATTACTTTTCTAAAACAGTAGTATTATTAAAGTTAATAATCCAAGTAACGCTGCATTACCCGTTAAAACGCACCATGCTTGAGATGAATGCGCGACTGTGCGACACCTCAGCGGGACCAGACCTTCTGTTGTTCATGTCCGCTGTTGGCCAAAACTAAAGGAAGAAGGGAAAACGAGGGAGAGAGGCGTTCTTTATTTATCTGCCATTATTGTGTCACAGTCTAAGATGCAAAGAACATTACTGTCTATTGTAAACTCTGTGCGACCAGCAAAAAGCTTTCAACCACGAACATTTCTACATCTGATTTATTAACGCATCCACTGAAGCAGCACAGCAATGCTAAACTTACAGAAAGAAACTCCTGCAGCTACTGTGGTAGAGAAAGCAGTGTTTCCCATAATTAGCCTATAATTATATATATATTGATTTTCAATTTCTTTTACTAGGCGTATTTAAAATCATTTTTTTTGAGGAGCTGTATTGAGGAGCATTTATTCATGCAGCACCTCCTCTTGCTCACTCGCTCCCTCTTTCTCTCTCTCTCGTGAACACCGCTGCACCCCCCAACCTGTCATTCTGTGGGAAACACTGGAAAGTAATATAGCAATATAGAAATGTAACGAGGAACGTAACTAGTTACTTTTATCACCTAGTAATAAGTAAAGTAATAATATTACTATTTTAAGGAGTAATAAGTAACTAGTAATATATTACAATATCTGAGTAGCTTGCCCAACACTGACTAACATAAACATGTCCATGACTGAGTCACAACAGAAACCTGATATTGATGAGAATCCACCTGTAATGAATATAGTTGACTGTACATGTTCTTATTCATTGATTTGTGATTATTGTAATTCTTCTACTTCTTCTTCTTCTTACTAAATAATAAATTACCCCCTGGAGACAAGAGAGGTACAGTGGGCGAGGTCAAAAACGCCATATGTTCAGTGAACGAACATAAGAGCATACAGAGGTAACATGCTGAGGAAATTAAATACAGTCACACAGTTACTGTTACAAATGTCTGTTTTCTTCCACCAGCACTAACATATTTTTAAATCTCCCTCAGCATTTTATTCAGTAACATTTCAGAAATGCACATCTCCACAGCGTGTGCAAAAGGAAGTTGCACCATGAAGTAGCCTATATTTAAAAGCATTGTGAAGCAGAGAAATAGCCCTGTGATCGTGGAATAACATGGTTATGTGCTTTTGCCTCAGCAATCTATGAAAGATACTGCACAGTTTGCAATAGGAGGGGGAAGAGAGGGTGAGACGGCCTGCTCCTCTTCATGCAGTGGCTCAATTTGATGGCCAAAATAATCCCCAGTTATCAGGAAATAAAAAACATTTAAAAGTTAAATGTATGAGGTGCACAAAAGAAACCTTGTTTATTTTTACCAACAGCAGTGATTGTGTGTGTTCTCTAACAGCTACTATGCTGTTGCGTTTCTCAGACTGGTACACAACCACTCCAGACTGTGATTAACTGCTCAGTCAGAATCAGAATGGAGGGTTTAAATATTTTAATTACAGACTACATTCTGTGTCCCAAAATCTTGAGCAGTTTAACATCGGCACCATCTGAGTAAAAAACATGTGCATTCACTATTGGCTTTTGTCTTGGAAATGTTAACTGCTGCCTGTAGGGAAGGTCTGGGGGACAGTTTGAAGAATCACTTTACTTTGAAAAACGTCAGTTTGACACATATTTTTGTAGATTTCACCGGTTTACGTGAATGAAGAGGCAGAAGTACCCAACTCATGAAACTGTAAGAATGTGTCCCGTTGTGCCACTAATGGCCCATCAAAACAGACACCCAAGCTTGTGACGTGTGATATGCAGACTCCTGGGGTCTCATCTATAAAACTGTACGTAGGAAAGACTCCTAAAGGTTGCATCCGTACAAAACACAGAAAAATATTCTGATTTATAAAACAGTGTGCATGCACGTCCCACGCCGACTTCCCTTTGTAAATTATAATCAGCTTGAAATGTGGCACATGTGAACGAGCTCCTTAGAAAAAAGAAGATAAAAATGGCAATTTCAGACAGAAAAGCTGAAAAAGAAAAGAAACCCAGTGTGCTAAGCTCAACCACTTTAATAACCGATCTGTAGGAATCAGCATCCTCCTGCGTAGTGACGGTGGTGTAAGGGGACACATAAATGCAAGACGCACAGGATGACCCAGGTACATAATCAGTCTACTCACTGAACGAGGCTGCCTGTGAGTTAAAAAAATATGAAAATATGTTTTATGTGACATAAACAGCACACTGAAAGATTTACTTAATAAACAGTGTTATATTTTTCCATACCGTGTTTTCACAAGCAACGCATCACATCCACACGCTGGCACACAGTGTTTAGCTCAAATACAATAAGGCAAAGAACATGTGATAACAATAAAACTATGCACTCGTATTTGCTCAACTGAGGCAACGAAAACTGATAATTTTACATAGTGTTAAGTATTCTTTTTTTTTTTTTACAATGCAGATAGTGTTGCGCAGATATTCGCTTCGACCAAAGTCATCTCCTTTGAGATCTGTTCTTAGTCTACTGCAGGCTGGCTGACTGTGAGTGCCATAACTGATATATTGCATAAAGGTCAGAATCAGAATGAGAAATACTTTATTAATCCCCGTGGGGACATTTGTCTCTCAGATTATGTGATTTAACGTGTTCTACAGTGCTGCTTGTATCCAGTCCGATGCTTTTCCTCCTTCATTCCTCACCAACAGCCTGAGCCTCCATCACCTTCAAGCTCTTGGGCCCCCGCTATAACACCCAGTCACCAGCTTAATGCTACAATAACACTCTGTGTGATTTATGGTCACAGAGAAAAGATCTGACATAGTGTGCATTTGTTTATTCAAATAGTATCCCTTTTCACAGGCAGGCCTTTGTGGTTCACGCCCAACATGAAATGTAAGGTAATGTACAGAAAGTGTGTGTGCATGTGTGTGTGTGTGTGTGTGTGTGTGTGTGTGTGAAGTGAGTACTCTTGGATGTATGTGTGTATCATGAAACTTACTTGGCTGCATGTCTCCCTGAAATACCTCACTGTGTATTCCAGATGTTCCATAGTGGCTGGTATATAAGCCCCAGGCTACAGACATTAGTGTGTGTGTGTGTGTGTTTGTGTGGACATGTATTACTCATGTTGTGGGAACATAAATCTGTTTTACACTGTCACATGTGACTCCCCTTACTTTTGGGGCAAAACGCAATCCTCTCTAACGTAAATCATTACATTTTAGGGGTGAAAACTTATGTACCGGTAGGCCTGCTGTTCAGGGGCAGGCATTTCAGTTCACACGCTTCCTGCTTTGTGAATACTGTAGTCTTACAGGACTCACATACTATAAAATACCCACAGGGCTACCGTGACTATTCACTTCTGCATGTGTCATGTTACTAATTTCAGCCATTAGAGCAACTCTTTTCCAGGATTAGGAAAAAGCATAATGAACACAGTGATTGAAAACAGGTACAGAGAGCTCCTGTTGAACACTATCAGGGCTAATATGAAGCAGAGATTATGATGCTGCAGAGGAATGAATCACCTGGGCTGAAAAGAAGAAGAATGAATGTGAAGGCTGTGATGACAGCAACCACACACGTGAGTTAGGGGACAATTTTACACTTATACTCATCTGTATTTGGAAAAGCAGACACAGAGATTGAGTCATATTATGCCTGCGCAGCATTTACCGTTGTTTGTTCTTTGAAGAAGTGCAGCCATGAATGTTGCATGAGGGATACAGGGTATGGCAGGCTGCTGAGGAACAGTATGAGGCTGCTGATGCTGGAAATCAAACACTGAACCAGACACAAGACAGAAATGTGAGAAATGAGAACAAATGTGTTTGCCAACAGCCAAGGTGCTAACTCCTTTATAGGGGGGCAGGGATAGAGAAAGTGACAAAGAGATGGACGAAAGATCATTTTAGCATCTAGTCAGCTCGTGTAACACCACATCTAAAATGCCTCTAATAAGAGAAAAGGTCGTTTTCCCATCTGTTAGTAGCGTTAATCACTAACTGAGCTGAGCTGTCAAACAATGAGAATTCAGAAACATGTATTTGTAGCCTATTTTAAGGAATAGTCCAATTTTTAGGAAATATGCTTGTCCGCTTCCTTTCGAAGAGTAGCAAGAGAAGATTAGCAACCTGTGTGGCTGTCCTTAGGCTTTGAGCTAGATTCTAGTGTCAGTTGACAAAGCTAACATGCTAATGTTTCGCAGGTATAATGTTTACCATGTTCACCGTCCTAGTTTAGCATGTTGGCATGCTAATATTTGCTAATTAGTATAGCGCACTTATTAGAAATTCACCAATGAGTAGGCTTCATAAATGGGGACCACAAATGTCTGTGCAAATTTCACAGCGATGTATCAAATAGTTGTTGAGATGTTTCAATCTGAACCACATTAGTGGACTGACAGACCGACACTGCCATCCCTTAAGCCACCCCACTAGCATGGCTAAAAGTGTCATCTATCAACACATCTAAAGCTCAATAATGAACATGTCTTGTTTGTCTAATCTGTACTTAAATAGACGTTAAAACAACAGTTTGTTGTCTCAGGGGAAGTTACATGCTGGAACTATTTCTTGACAAAACAGTCGCAGTGAAGGTGTGCAGCTCCTGTTGTGACATTGCCAGGTTTGGTACCATTTTTACAAGTAGAATTTTTTGTGACTTTGCACTCCAAAGGTTGTTTGTTGAAGAAAGAATAAGAATCAGGTTTATTGTCAAGTAAGTTTTCACTAACATGGAATTTGCCATGATATTTTGGTGCGTAACACTATAGAGAATATAGCCCAAGCTGCAGGTTCAAACCTTTTTGTGGTCAACAGAAGCAAGTTCTCCTAATGACCCAAAACTAAAGCTGCAAGCAGCAATGAGCTGGTTTTAGGCTTCACAAAACTGAACGAAGTCACTTCAGGTAGTTTAATTCTGTTTAAAGAAGGAGAAAGACCAACCACACACTTCATTAATTGCACATTAGCGTTACTATGTGAACTAAACTTAGTGTATATGTTCAGGATAGCAAAATGTCTTCACAGAGTTTAAGAGAATATTCAAAGACAGCTTCAGTTATGTACTAATCAATATGAAGCTTCAGATTTTGTTTAATACTTAGCCAGAGCATGTGCTCTGTAAACTGGTAAAATTGTGTCAACCGGTTTTGGAGATATACTCTTTTGGCATTTATAGCACCCCCTTTGGGTAGGGTTCAAAATGCTTTCCAAACAGGAAGGAATACAGATATCTACCAAGATTTATAATTATTTAACAAATGGTCTATGAGTTGATGATTGGCCGTGCTTATTACAGATGGTGGTTGGATCAAATTGATAATTAAATTGTAGTTATTTGAATTGTTATTTAGTATTTATTTTGTTATTAATAACAAACAAACCTAAATAGATTTGATTAGAGATCTGAAATCATAAAAATGTTACAAGCTGATTAGATGCTGAATTCAGATTTAATAAATTGCTAAAGAACCCCATCCCCGGGCAGGAAATCTCCTGAGCACATTCATGATCTGGTACAAATTTATCCTTTGATAATTATGAGCCCCTGAACTTTCCTTTGGTGCCACCCGCGGGACAAACACAGTTTAAGTCAACTACTACTAAGGATTCTAATAATATTTTAATAATTAAATTTTTTTTTCTTTAGTATTATTTCAAAACTGGAGTGTAATGAACATTGCAGCCTCAAGCAGGATTTTAGACTTTTAGTCTCAAATAGCCTGTCTGGTTGGTCATTTACAAATTTTTAGCTGACGCTTTTATCCAAAACGATTTACAATTGCTATTTATATGAGAGGTCACAGGCCTCTTGTGTATATGTCGCAGTGGGAGTCAAACCCTTATCTCCCACACCAAAGGCATGTGTCTTCTCCACTGCTCCATCAGTACCCCACCCCACATCTTATAACACAGCCACTTTGAGGACCATGCCATTATAGCTGAGGGAGGATGAGAAAGCTGAGCGAGGTTTGCGCTGATGATCAATAACCCTGCTGCTAATGTGAGAGTGAACAGCATTAATCAAAAAGTCAAAATGTGGTGAAGAGATGGTGCTGAGGCCTAATGAGATGCAGTCAGACAGTGTTAAAAGAGCAGCTGTTAATGGGCCTTCGGCATATGTCACTTGTCATCAATATGGGCGTTGTGGAGATGCGGTGTCTGCCGCATTAGATCGGACACTACAGTGAGATTACACGTCAACACTCACTCTGCTCATGGCCAGTTGCTATGACAGCACAACAAAAATCTCCAGCACTTCCACTGAGACCTGAAAATACCTTCACCTCTGGTGTGTGTGTGTGTGTGTTTGCGTGTGTGCAAGTGAATACTTAGAATTATTTATTTGAACAGTACTTAACCCTCCCTGATGGAAAACCTTTTAACAAATGTTAGTGAAGAGCATGAATGGATAGTAAAAAAAGTCTAACATAGGCATACAACTCCAAACAAACACTCATCTATACTAAGAGGGTATGTTTCAACCTTATATTCAGACTTTTGGCTGCACTCTAACTTAACTCTATCTTAACCATCCCTGCTTACATATACCTAAACTTAACAGCAGCATGATCATCAGCTCAACCTAACCTTAGCAACAGTCTGGTTGACATTGCTAAGACATCAATGTACTGTATTTCTCATTAGTGTTTGGCTTGTGTACTTTGTTCATTGGTCAAATTGCCAATTGAATGACTGAATGTAATTAAATTGGTAAAATATCCATGTTGGTAGACACTAAAAATAGTTTGTTATATCCCTTAATTTCTTACAGCCTAACTTGTAGTGATGAAAGAAGCCCAATAAGAAGGTCATCTTACTATCAGGAAATCTGGATATAGTTAGGAACACTAGTTTGAACCTGCTTGGAGCTGACATTATGACCTGCTGTGAGTTCCGAGAAACAGGTCATTTGCCATCAGCACAACTGGACCCATGAAAGTAATACAAATTAGGTTAGCTACACCCCCTCTTTTGAAAACAGGACTGAGTGCGAAGGAGCATCTATGTCACTCCGCAGAAAATGAAATAACGTGCACTTAGAGTAAAGCTGCTTGATGCATGGGATTAATTGAAGCCTGCCGTAGATATATACTCCAATGATTTTGTTTTACAGTTCATGATTGGATTCCCTTTGATAGCACCAGCACAACGCTAGATAAATGTATTGTACAGGGTAAGGCTGTTTTGTACTTAATTACTATATATAGCCCACACTGAGCTTGGAATGGTTCAGCTTGGCTCACTAGTGAATAGAAGCTTACTACTATTCGATAGTCTTGCTAGTTTGTCTATTTCCTATATTTAATAGAGTATGCCTCGAGAGTCTCCATGCAGTATCTTTGTAGCCGCTTTGTAGCAATCTTACGCTTTCTGAGTACAACAGCACAATGGGTCGGCCTAAATTGACAGACAGCCCAAATTGTGTTTGATAGCTATGTGGACTTGAAAAAAATTGTCTTCCAGTTAGCAGTGCAATATTGAATTTGACAGCGTATCTCCTAGCATCACTGGCTCTGAGTTGTCAATCAACCAATGCCAGACCAAAGTAAACATCCACAGAGGATCAAGGCTTAGACTCCAAACAGTTTGATTCACTTTTGAAAAACAGAAATACATGCACAATAGATGTAGTATCATCATGATATATATTTCCTTACACAAATAATGTATGAAAACCTCTGTGGTTTCTGTCATTACAGAGGTCCAGAGGATATTAAAAGATACATCACACAGAGACAGCTTTCCACAAAAACACATGTAGATATACAGTACAAACAAAACAGACCGGCTGTATTGGCACTCACTGTGCAGCGTTATAATCTCATAATCATAAATCAATATGCCAACCAAGGAGAAGCAATTATTAGCAACCCACAGTAAGCAGGCAAAACACACACACACACACTCACTCCACAGCGTGGCTGCAGGATATTTCATCTCCAGCATGTGTCACCTCAAATATAAGCACTGGAGCTAAGAGCCATTAGCCCACAACCACGGTTTCCCTTTTAACTGCCATTAGAAAGCCAGTTCCAGCACATCCACTCAATAGCCTGTATGTCCCTGTGCCTCAGTTGGCTATGGACACTCATGCCGAGCAAACCTCTCACCACAAAGCCCTGTCGTAAGATATTAGCACTTATTGATTAGTAAATGATAATCTCAGAATCAAAAAGGGTCTACTGATGGCTTTGTCAGTGTATTTATTATTTGTCAAAATGCTGAATGGCTTTAACACTATGTTCAATATGCAGATGTGATGAACTTCATTGGTCAAACATCAGTCTAGGTGAAGAACATAAATTCAGTCCCCTCGAAACTTTTTAACTTCAGCAAGAAAGTCAATTAACTTCAAGCAGGATTGTCTCCAAGTGTTCGTATATTAATGGCCCTCCTCATATTAATTACGAGAAAAGTGTCCATTTGGGCTGATAAATGACATTACAACAAAAAGTGTAAACTAGGTTCCCCACGCAGGACAATGGTGCTGTGGTCAAGGTTGGAGTAAACAATTTAAAGAAAGGAGGGAATAGAAAAATATAATACTGAGATATATTGTAGTTCTGTGACTCCTGTTTGGCAGCTTTGCATGATTCACAGTTCAAAAAAACAATTTTCTGTCTTATACTGACTCTTGATGTAGGCCTTCATTTCAGCCTCTGTCTGAAACAAGCTGCAGATCTATGCTCCTGGGTCTTTAAGCCCCCCCCCCCCAAAGCACACTGTCTTCTGACTTCTGATTGGCCAAGACCTGAAGCATGTTACCAGGCTGTTGTTGTCACTGGGGGTTACAGGCAGTGTTGGGCAGTAACTAGTAACGCGTTACTGGAATATTATTACTTTTCCCAGTAACTAAGTAGTGTAACTAATTACTTTTCTAAAACAGTAATATTATTAAAAGTTACTAAGGCAACGTAACTAATTAATTTTATCACCCAGTAATAAGTACAGTAATAATATTACTTTTTTAAGGAGTAATAAGTAACTAGTTATATATTACAATTTCAGAGTAACTTGCCCAATACTGGTTACAGGTAGACTGTGCCATTGCTAGCTACTGTAGGTGTGTCATAGAACAGAGCCATTGGTAGAAAAAGCAGTTCAAAACAGAGCGTTCAGAACAGGAGGAAATCTGAGGTTTTTGATCAGGGATTTCCTTTAAATACTTTAACCTCATTATTTGAAACTTTGACCACGTTTAACATGAACATGTGCATGTTCTTGTCCAATTAATGATAATAAGAAAAGTATCCAGGTACATCTCAGCAATTGCGGAAGCTGTAATAATCTTGAATTGCTGCACTACTCAATATTTTTGATATTCATTCACTATTAAAATACGAATTCTTTTCTCCTTATCAAAAGTTTTTAGTTTGTTTGATGGCAAAAAACATTACTTAGTTAAAAAATATGTTCTGCTTTTGTTTTTCACTGGGAAGCTAGAGCTGCAAAAGTAAAAACAGCACTGGGGAAATAATATTAATTCTACTTTATCATTCAGCAAATATCACAAGTTCTTACTTTAACATAATAAGTATTTAAGCGACTTGTCGTTCCTCCTGACTGAGGACATTCCTGCAAATTTGGCATTTTGCAGTTGTTGTTTTTTAAGTTAGGTGAAGTGTATCCACGCATTGGAATGTTTAAGTTACAGTGGTCGGCCATGTTCAGTCAGTCAGTCTTGCTGAAAACTGTGTGGCTGAGTTAGCATGTGTCATCAGGTTGCTTTTCTTTGCACAGGTCTGTAGAGTCTGAAAGAGGCAAAAGAGACCAAGAAAGATTGTGAATAAAAGATTTGTTAAGCTATTTGTTGACCATAGAGCTTAATCAATACAATTATTTTACTAACTTACTCTGAACCAGATCCAAAATGGAACCGCTTACCAGAACCCACTTGGTGGAAACAAACACAACCAAAATAATGCAAATATTGCACAGTTTCTTCTGGATGTCTAACAAAATAATTCTTTACTAACACTTTAGACATAAAAACTTTAGAAGGTGTTAATGTTTCAATATTGTGTTTACAGCATTGTCTGATACAGCAAAGCAAAATTCAAATAATGCTGCTTTAACAAAAGCAAAATGCAAGAAAAAAAGGTTGTACAGCTGAAACTAACGTAGAACAAGAGCTCAGAATAATAACGTATTTCAGCCTCAGCCAGGACACTGTGAAGAAATTGATGGTTGGGTTACAGTCCAACGAAACACAGCCCACATGATGCCCCGTTTCACTTTCCTCTCTGGGCTTTACATGAGTTTCCATCGATCTTCAGCACCACTCTCATCCATCTCCTCAAATCACCTTTTTAACTCTATTTCACATTTATGGGATGGAAGCATACGCCTCCCTTGAAATGCAGCTGAGCCAGCTGCATGAATAGCTGCCGATTTAAGTCTATCTGTGGCAGCATGCCTGTATTGTAGCAAGACCTTAGGGACATTACACAATTATTAGTCAATGAGTGTCTCACCCCCCTTCAGTGGGGGTGAGACAATAACAAGGCCGTAGAATTAGGTAGGGGCAGTAGGGACACGTCCCTACCAATTTCCAGCGACTACTAAATCGTCCTATCAGTCTGTCAGTTTCTCAATAATTAGTCCATGTATTTGGTACATAAAAAGATACCAGCTCTTGATCCTTACTGCAACGAGTCGAATGCGTTTTAAGTTTTTCCCCACTGATTTGCCTCACAGTGCTCAGTGCCTACCTTTTTCAGACCCTCAGCGACTTAATTTCTAAAAAGCAACTAGCGACAAATCTAGTGATTATTCTCACCATCAGGGAGAAAGTGAGGACTCTATAAAAGTCTATTATATTGTAGGCTAATTTATTCCCCTGCATCCAGCTCAGAGTAACCTCAGTCTTGTCTTGCCCTCTCCTCTCGCACCGTGCACACGCAGGCAGGCGTGAGAGTGAGTTACTATGGTTACAGGGACTCGTGTCTGTTGCTCTGAAACTTGGAAGGTGGGGTGCCGCTTTGTAGTAATGAGATGTTTTTATTGTCCCTACCAACAGTGACATGAAATGTCCACCACTGTGAAAAAAAACACGAGTTCTTTGTATTACACTTTTTACCGCCGTTCTTTTAGACAAGAGACAATGTTAAAAGAGTCAAAGCGTGGTGCAGAGAATATAAAACATGCAAAGGAAGACGGATAGAGAAAGCAGCCTTGGATAAGTCACAGCCACAGAGAGAAAGAGAAATATAGCCTCAGATAAAGCTTTTGCTGCTGGCTGCCCTGTGTCATGCTCTCGATTTGTGGCCGACGTTGCATTTATATAACCTGGGCTCAATTGTACCTTAAGAAATTATAATGATGAGCCCAAAGAGATGCAGGCAAACCAGCTCTGAGTCAACTCCCTCTCCTCTCTGTGACAAAGTATTTCATAAAAGATCATGTAAGAGATTCTGTCAGGGATCGTTTTGTACTGATGTATTCAAGTAAGATCAACCTGATGATGCCATTAAGGCTTTTGAAAACATATTCTCAGTATGTGGGCGTGGAGTAGCAATAGTTTAATCTACCAAAACAAAAAGTATTGTATTTGGTTCAAATTTCAGACTTAAACCCCTTGGACTATTATTAGACAGCAGATTCGAGTGGTCAAAGCAGATTGAGAAAAAACTGTTGCAGCTATGTGGAGAGGTTTGTACTACAGTGTATTGGGGCCATTGTAGATAAAAATAATTAAATTATGGAGCCTGGGGAAGGGGGTAATATTCTGACAAAAAACTAAAGTAAATTTAGGGGCAAGACCAGTCCTCCACCTACTACCAGAGAGCGTGTGCCTCTGTGTGTATTTAATAAGAAAGTGATGACAAAATGTGTCTGACATTTATGTTAGTGATGTGAATGATATTATTTATAGTCAGCACAAGTGAAAGAGCTAAAAAGACATTTAAACGAATGAAACCAAAATGATACAACTAGCTAAACTAAAACAACAAAGACAGTAAAAGTGCAAATCAAAATAAACCCATACTGGATAGGATCCAGGCAAAAAATGTATGTTTTAAGTTTTCTTTTAAATATATACACACTCTGCTCCCCTCAGGTGCTCCTGCAGGCCATTCCACAGGCTGGGGCCATAGTGGCTCTTACCAGACCCTAGGAACAACCAAGAGACAACTTCCAAAGGACCTGACCGATCAAGTTGGTACATATCTTAAAACCATGACAGACAAATACCGATAAAAATAATTAAAATCGACTAACTAATCAACTAACTGCCAGCGCAGCAGCTAACAGGTGTAATATGTGCTTTCCTTCTGGTCTTGGTCTGCACACAAGCAGCTGAATTTTGTGTAAATTTAAGCAGATCTATAGCTTTTTCTGGTAGACTGGAAAGGAGAGCATTACAATAGTCCAGCCTACTAGTTATAAAAGCATGCAGATGTTTCTCACTATTGGCCAGGGTGAGAAACAGACGCACTCTTTAAGTGATTATTAAAACTCAAATTGAACCATTCAATGCTTCCTTCATGTTGTCTGTTGTCTTTAAATATTTGGTAAATATATTTCTACAGCACTAATTTCATCAGATCAGACCATTAAATCACAATATTGCAATTTCAGTTTCAGTTTTTAACTGTTTTTGAAAAATTGTTCTCACTGATTAATTCGCCACTTACTCACTCACGTACTTTGTTGAAAATAAACAAAACTTCAAGTTCAGCTTCTAATAAACAATTATTAAAGTCCTTTAAAAGAAAGTATTCTTGTGTGACAAAATTTACTATCCATATTATCTACTTAAGTACAAATAAAAACTGCCTTTAATATTGGTAGTACATATCCAAAACAGCAATGTTTTAACATCATTCTGCAAAAGTACTAGTATGAAGCTGCAAAATAAATGAGCTATAATTTACATTACGGCTCCTGATCCTTTAATAATGACTATCTTCCGATACAAAGTATGATTTGTTATCTATTTCTATTCCCCACAATATACAGCTGCAGTAAATAGTTTGAGCAGAGCAACCGCAATGTTTTTCAACGGCACTAAAGAGCAGGTAAATTTTCTTCTTTACATTGAGGACATGTTGCGTTGTGCTGCTTCTCACAGATTACAGGGAAGAAAATGTAGTCCTGAATCTAATGTCAGCCCAGGCCAATCTCCCCACATAACAGATCACATACAATGTTAGCATTTTAAATGTTAATAAATTGCATTTCCACAATTAAGGCTACTTAACAAACCTATAAATGCAAAACTTTTGTTTTTTCCGCCATTCATCATGAGCTGAATTCAAAGATCAAAAGACCTATTTCTCTCAAATATTGTTCACAAATCTGTCAAAATCTGTGTTAGTGAGCACTTCTCCTTTGCCGAGATAATCCATCCACCTCACAGGTGTGGCATATCAAGATGCTGATCAGACAGCATGGGGATTGCACAGGTGAGTCTTGGGCTGGCCACAATAAAAGGCCACTCGAAAATGTGCTGCTGCAACATAGCAAGCTAGCATAGAGATTTCGGAAATACCCGATACTGCGTTGATGTGGACAACAATACAAATTATGAATCAGCATATTCCCAAAATAAAAATAAACATATGTTACCTAACTAATGTTAACTTTGTGTGAGAATGAACGATCAGATTCAGATCGGTCAACATTCCTTTCCGTTATATAGCGTTATTTTTTATCCCACCCAAGTCCAGCCCTACTGTGCTGTGACTGACTATCTTGTTACAACATATCCTTGTGATTGCATGCCAGCTCCACCAGTTTTTCTGTCGCATTTTCGACAAGTCCTGCTAGCAACACTAGTGACACTACTGACATTGACAATAATGTAATAGTAATACAAATATAAATAGAATTTAAATCGTGATATCTACAGAGGGGACGCAGCTCAATTTAACCCCTTGTTCATTTAACATTTGCTTCTCAGCAAATCATGTATTGATAACTTAAACGTCAGGAGAACTGCTAGCCAAAATGTTTCAAGTTTAGGTATTTCTGTTAAAATAGCATTGGTCATTCTTTCTAGGGAAAATGCTATGCTTATTATCTTAATGTAATAGGGGGTGGTGATGGCGCAACGGATAAGCTAGTTGCTCCAGAGGCGTGCAACCTCTGACATGTATAGCAATTGTAAGTCGCTTTGGATAAAAGTGTCAGCTAAATGAAGAAAATGTAAATGTAATGTATGCCCCTCAGAAGTGTAGTAACTTAACAAATCAGATCTTTCCTATTTTGTAATAAAGACCAACTAAATTAATGCAATAAGTCACAGGTGAGGGAACACCCAGGATCTCTATCATCCTAAAGGCACAAATGCGCTCACACCTAGCATCCTATCACAAGAACACATTGAAGTACCGAGTACTAGCCAATCACAGCACATAAGGGCGGGAATTGATGCAAAAGGACTTTGTTCAATTAACCATGGAAGCAGCAGCAGGTAGGCTGCATTTTCACTGATCTGTCAGAGATTTGTCAGGTTGCAGAGTAGACAGGATGAAAGAGGTCATGTGTCATGTGATTCAACGTAACAAACAAACAAACAGGACAGATTGCACAATAGACACAACAACCTGGGTTATAGAATAATTTTGGGTGGGCTAATGCCCAAACCTAAATATGGCCTAGACCCACCTACGCACAGCAGTACAGTAATTACAACCCTAAGCATTGCAGACGGCCAGAGGACTCTAGGCATTTCATACAAGTAGAATCTCTCCAAACAAGGTTCCTGTGTTTCGTTAGTGATCATTTGTATGATATTTGTCAGCTGCAAGGCTTTCAAAACACAATGTACTCTCAAGTTAAGTTACTTAACCTAATTTACGTGGATGTGTGTCCAAAGCTGTTAAGGAGAAGAATGGGTGCATTGTGTGTGTGTGTGTGTGTGTGTGTGTGTGTGTGTGTGTGTGTGTGTGTGTGCGTGCGTGCGTCTAAACCCAATACCCTTTGACACAACATACACAGAATTTAATATTTAGTGTTGCATAAAAAGTGGAGAAAAGCTCACAGAGCAATTTGCATTTTGAAGCAGTTTTTTCAAACAGCAGAGAGCAGAAAATGTCCTCGCTCTCCTCATCAAAGCACAGTACACTCTACAGGAATGCAAAATGAGACCAAAACTACTTCTTGGGCCTACACCTACTTACTGTACTTTTAAAATAAAAGCCTTAAAGTCCCACCATGCTGAGCCAACAGTTATGAAAGGTTTTGTGATCAACCTTTTAAACTGTGTTTTTCTCTTAAAACGCTTAAGTTGTGCTGATGTGTGTGAGGACAATATAAATTTGCGTTTTTAAAGTGTGTATTACAGAATGTGAGCATTGACAGAAATAATTGCACTGATTGCAAAATCTAAACAAAACAATTCTAGTCCCATTTAAAACTCCATGTTTGACTTGTTCCACTGTGGACATTAAGCCAACAGGTTAACACCACTCATAAACCACGATCATGTTCGTCTAACAAGCAAAGTTCAGTACAACTGTTTTACACGGTGCCCAGAGTTAAGCTGATTTTGAACACATGCTTCGACCCTTCAAGCCAACACACATTTAGCAACTTAGCATCTGTCTGCTTCTGAGTGCACTTGGAACGTGCAAAAAGTGACCGCATTTCAGGTAATGAATAAATAAAGAACATGAAGAAGAATTTCTTTGGCTTCTTCTTCGTCTGCAACATATCTGACATTGGTTTACATTTTGTAATCATCAGTGCACAAAAAGTCCCCGAAATTTTAGAACCCCACCTAATCTTTCTCAAAAGCGCGTTTTATATATGATATAAAAATCTTCTGTAGTTATACATTTATATAAATCTGACCTGGGAAGAACCTACCAATCACAGAGCTAAAGAAGCAGCTCCCAGCATCCATACAAATTAAGGGATAAAGTCTTCAGAGGAGTAGAAAGTGGGGCTTGCATTGTAAGCACATCCATCTCATACAGCCTGCAGTAGTTAAGATGTAGATCAGAGAGCCTATAGTCCTCCACCTGTTACTCAACCTGTAGCTTCTAATCCATTCTGCTGCACTAAGGCAACACCATCTGCTGCTCCCACCAGTACTAAACACATGGGGCCTTATGCATGCATGTATGTGTGTGTGTGTGTGTGTCTGTCTGTGCAGCATTTGTATGCGCACGTTTGTTTGCATGTTCGTGTGTTTGTGTGCACACTGTACAGGTTAAATTTTTTTTTTATCTGACATGATATAAATATTCCTTTTAAATCTTAAAGGGACAATCCGTAATCCAAATGTAAACAAAAGGTTCTCCCCACTACCTAAAGTCTAAACTAGGGGGGTGCATCTTCACTTGTCTCACGATTCGATTCGATTACGATTATCCTGTCAACAATTCGATTCAATATCTCGATGCATCACCTCTAGGGGTGGGAATTTCTAGGCACCTCATTAGGATTAAGGACTACGATGCGATTGTGAAACGAATAGGATAAAGATGAATTTTTCTCACTGTGTGACTACTTGGTACTTTTAAAGCAAAGGATTTGTAACAATCAAGTAAGTAGGTAGTAATGAAATGCAGCTTTTTATTGTTACTTCACATATATGTAGCTAACGTTACAAAGCATTGTTACTGATCTCTGTTGCTGCTATTTTCATTTCTGATGTTGCTGTTATTATTTTAGATTCACACACTGGTTGAACTATGCTCTTTTCCATGCTTCAGTCAAACCATATTCACGCTGCCTAAATAGAGCTGGTCCTTTTTGTCAATCCTGGTGTAGTTACATGTTTGTGTCTTGTCCTGTAAGTTGATTATTGTAATTTTGTATTGAGCACCATGGGCCTTCAGAAACAGCATTTTGTTTATTTGTATACTCAAAATGTGGATAAATGACAACAAATGAATTTGATCTAGCAGCCAAAAAACGTCCTGCTCAGCTTCCAGACCGCAGTCTGAAGAGGGGACATTAGCTAGCGCTAGTATTTGGAAAACAACAGACATATTTTAATTAACGGACACACTGTGACCTACACTGTACATTTACAGCAAGACTGAAACATAGTGCTCATGTTTTGCTCTGCTCTGCTCGCTTTCACCGCCACTTTCTGCCGCCGGTCACATACAGTAGCTGTCCTTTTAAGGATGAGGTGGGGATGCTAGCTAAGCGCTACAGTGCCGCACAGTGTGTGGGTGAAAATCATTTACATTTGTCACGTATTGATTTTATTGATCAGAACTTTTGGCAGTTATTCAACAGCTGCCTGCCTTACTGAACAGGAAGAAAACGTCTCTGTTGTGTGCACACCACAGACGGTCCAGAGCTGCACTTCTGCATTTCCAAGTCCTTTTTCATTCCGTCAACAATACGTTATCAATTTACCTCTAGATAATAGTTTTTTGACATTTGTGAATCGATTCAGAATCGTCCAAGTCCGCATTACGATGCATCTAAAAATCTATTATTTTCCACACCTCAAGTCTAAACACAAGATTGAAATCTGATATCAATCCCAATTGATTGGTGTTTAAACACAGGGACACTAGTCAGGAAGAGACAATTACTAAATTTAAACAATGAATATTTTCTATGCTGCAAAAGTAATTAGGAAATCTCCGTCCACATGAAAACGCAAACACACGCTATCAAGCGCTGTCAAGAGCATGCCAAAACACCTGGCTGCAATATGACCCTAACCGTAAAGCCACGTTGGCCAATCAGAGCCTAATAAAATTGTAAACAATGCAGGCAGTGGCGCACAATCTGACATCAAACACAGCGGATAACGGCGAACAATCTGACGTCACAAGGGAAAACCCCCGCTTTTACTGTCTACACGACAACACTGCAACCGGGGTTTCTGAAAATCCTCACCCTGGCAGGGGTTTTCAAAAATGTTCGGTTTCAGTGACCTGAAAAAAAACAATGACAAACTGCCATTAACAAAGCAAAACAGAACTTTTGGTAGCATCTTGTAGACCAGTGGTGAGCTCAGTCATACACAAGTATGAACTCAGTGCCACTGACTCGTGTCATTGTTGGTTCAAGTCCTGTGTGAATAATGTGAATTTTCCATTTGCATAAGAATCTCAATTCAGTCTTTGTAAGTAGATTCACAATCCAGAAAACAAAAACAATGATACATAAGAAAATGGGAGCAATTAACAGCAATTGATGATGTTTCAGTTCAAAATGTTAGGATCAGCTTTTGCAAACCCATACTGGTCCAGCAACAGTAAAGAGCGTGTCTGACCTGGTCGTCGTATCTGTAGGTTAGAAACTGATCTTCTGTGGCATCCTCCATGAAGCTGCCCTGAGGTGAGAGGGCAAACTCTGGCAGGAACACTGCACTCTGGGGCTCAGTCTCTGCACACTGACAACACACACACACACACACACACACACACACACAGAGTTCAGAATCAGTATCCAGGCAAAGTTCATGGGAATAAATTTAAAGTCACATCATGGTCGTGCAGTCACTCACATGTTAATTTAGTGAGCTAAAACCTGGACCTTGTTGCGGTTTTCTTAACAGAAATCAAATCATCTCAACTCAAAGGAGAGAAAAGCTGCGCTCTGATATGACCAAGCCACCTACCATAGATTCTGCTCATCTTTTCATTTCATTGTGATTTATACACAACAGTCAGCTAGCGTGTACGTCTCACGCCGGATTTTTGAATGATCAGCATCATCCAAATGCAGGGAGGGGAAGACTGATTATCAGAGACTGGGACTGTGCCGCAAACTGAGACTAGATGGCATCTGGAATTTAGAAGGCTCCCCAGAGAGAAACTGTGTGAGTGTTTGTCCAGGCCACTTGAACTGTGTGTGAACAGGGGCACCATATAGAGTGGGAAAGTTTGGACAATTCCAAGGGCTCCTGACTGACAGGGGCCCCCCAAAATATGTAAAAACTAATATAAAATAATATTATATTATACATTACATAAACCATGATCATTGAGAATATATATATTTCAAATATAATAATACAATTAATGATCTCTTTGTTTTTACTTGTTTTTGGCAATAGAAGTTAAAAATCCCCATTGACCAAAAAGTAAACCTCCATATTGACAGGCCACCCCCTGTATCTGCATGAAATGGTTTGATCCTGCCTCTGCGCACTGTATCAGTGACCATGTTTAGTTGCAGTTAGTAGATGCGCCAGAAATACAGTGATCGCAATGTCGCCTAGTAAAACAAAATCAGGTTTTCAAAAAAGGACAGAGAAAAAAGACAAAGGAAAGGATGTCACTCTGTAACCCAGTTTTTCACCAACAAAGGTGGGCTGCCTTTAGTCTGTGAGTGGTGTTAACCTGTTGGCTTAATGTCCACAGTGAAATAAGCTAGCTAGCTACAGACTAGTGTTAGCCTACATTTCATCAACATTTAATCAGTGCAGGGAAATGACAGATGAGTCAGCAGCACCCCTGTCTCCCCATAACTGTACCCCTAACTGTCCCAGTGAAGAAGGTGAGCAGCATGGTGTTAATGACAGGCCAGTTAGCATCATTCTCTGTCTCTCTTGCTTATTTTACCATAACAAAAAAGAAAATGAAATATTTATTAATGACAAAAATTCAAACACAAATTATTTTCTCACATAATGATCATTATGAAATAAAATAAAAACAACCTTCTGTCTGTACTGGATGCTGGACAGTTGGAAACAGTGAGTAGATTACCTGAGCCTGCATGTAAGTTACAGACAATATTAAAATAATCCAGTTTGATACGGTCATTTAGATTGAATTATGGCTGTTAAATGACATCTATAGATAGGTCTTAATGTTAAGAGATTTTTTTCTCTTAATTTTCCAATAAAATATACTGAGACTGTAAAAGATTGCCATAAGGACATTTTTATGGTGGCTTTTAATCTTGCATCAAATAGTGAACTGCATACTGTATGCAGACTTGCATGTACAAATCACCAGCAGTAAATATTGTGCTAGTACTAGTACTGAACTACAAGAAGCAAGAAAGTTGCAAGTCTTTAATGTGAGTTATGTGAAGCTTTTGATGGGACAGTTAGGCCCTAGAGATGTGTTGACAACAGCTGCGCAGAGTGGGTCCAATTTGAGTTTTTTGTCATGGGGCCCAAAATTCCATTAAGATTAGTGGGTGGGGTTTCTGCTGCAGGCTTTTAGGGCTCCTTAAGTCCAGTTCAGACCAAAAATTCATGTAACCGCAAACTGCCCCATCTCAGCTCAACTCAATCAATTTGAGGAACAGTCTGTACTGACACAAACCTTTGAGTTTACTCAAATAAGATCAGCAAACAAGCTTCCCTTTGTCACACTGAACAACAGCTGTTGGTGAGTGTGTTTTAATTCTTGTTTCTGTCTGGTGAAATGGCATAGAAAAAGCAGAGCCTGAACCTAGCACTATCACTATCACTATCCTGATTCATATTTTAAGACGCTCCATATATACACTCTCACCGGACACTTTATTAGGTACACCTGTTTAATTGCTTAACACAAATAGCTAATCAGCCAATAACATGGCAGAAACTCAATGCATAGTCATGTAGACGTTGTCAAGACAACTTGCTGAAGTAATAACACAACTTGCAGAAGTTCAAACCGAGCATCAGAATGGGGAAGAAAAGGGGATTTAAGTGACTTTGAACGTGGCATGGTTGTTGGTGCCAGACGGGCTGGTCTGAGTATTTCAGAAACTGCTGATCTACTGGGATTTTCACACACGACCATGTCTAGGGTTTACAGAGAATGGTACGAAAAAGGGAAAATATCCATTGAGCGTCAGTTGTGTGGATGAAAAGGCCTTGTCGATGTCAGAGGTCAGAGCAGAATGGGCAGACTGGTTCCAGATGACAGAAAGGCAACAGTAACTCAAATAACCACTCGTTACAACCAAGGTCTGCAGAATACCATCTCTGAACGCACAACACGTCCAACCTTGAAGCAGATGGCCTACAGCAGCAGAAGACCACACCGGTATCAACGGTTCAGGCTGGCGGTGGTGGTGTAATGGTGTGGGGGATGTGTTCTTGGCACACTTTGTGCCCCTTAGTACCAAATGAGCATCGTTTAAACACAACAGCCTCCCTGAATATTGTTGCTGAAATAAAGCTTTATGGAGGGAAAACTGTCCTCAGTATATGTGTTGTATATAGTTTGACATTCAGCTAAACTCTTTCTAACAACAAGACTCTGAAGACACTTGAGGTGCTTCTCAATTCTCTTAATTGCATCCCCGTTTCCCTCACTTGCGTCTTTTCCTTGCATCTTCCGGGGATGCATGGAGAGACGCAAGGAAACCATGCGAGGAGATAAGGAAGTAGGAAATATGTCAACTGTCAGCTGTCAGTCGGCTTTAACAGCTGGAGAGACTTTTGATGCAGTTATTTCTGCACACATTGTCTGCACTGTGTGTCACAGTTCTCACCGCAGAGCAGCACGTTTTCTGTCTTGAGCTGTTACCTGTTTAACACCTGCAGATGAAGAACAATCTGCATTCTGTATTTATACTGAGCCCGTTCTCATCCCATGGCGTCAAATAGGCTACGGACGCTTTGCCAGTCTTTCTGAAAGCCTAGTTGGCCTATTTGATGCCATGAGATGAGAACGTGTTGTTACACTGTTTCCTGTTCAGATACACAGGATCACTTCTACTTGCAGAATGCTTTTATATTATTTATTGCTTATCTGCATCAGTATTTATTGATTTTATGATTGTGTAACCTATTAATTAGGCCTATTAAATAATCCAGAGTATGATCATGGAGTATTTTGATTTATTAGGCTAAATGTTTCAGAGGAAGGATTCCATCAGATGAATCAAATGCTTTTTATTTATTTTTAGTGCAGCAGCACTTTCATTCATACATTTCATCAGCTGATTTTTCTCACTTCATCAGATTCAGTCGTGAGATGGGCTGGATGTATATGCGTTATTTTCCTTTGTTTGAGTCTTTAGTGCAGTTTAGTGACTTGTTTAGTGCGAATCACTTGTTTACTATGTTTTACTGTCACTCCAGGACTCACTCACTCAGGAATGATCAGCCACATGTGACTGAATGGAAATGACGAAATGACGTTAAATGATGTAACTAGACAGTGAATCATAAAACAAATCAAATATAAAACCGACAGTGATGCACTTTTAATCTGTTATCTGTCTTCACTTGGTATGAATCTTCCGTGGTGTTTGCAGCTTTCTGTTCATTCATTTGTAATTGTCCTTCTATGAACTTCCAATATGACTTAAGAAAATTGTAGTCATTAGCAATTGCAGACTGAACAAATCTTCACAAACATAAAATTGTCCCAAGATAATAAACTCTGAGGTTGTAGATAACACTAAACAATCAATCCATACCCACGATGCTGCCAAAAGCAGATGTCGCTGGATTGGCTCAGATGTATCTTAAAACAACCACTGTCTGTCCATGCTAAGTTACTTCCTGAACACTAGTCACATGATGTACTTTCTTGTTTCTTAAAGTGACCTCAATAAAATATAGAAATACATGTAGAAATAGTTTTAGAAAAAAAAATCCTAACAAGGTTTCATTTAAATCCATGTATGGTTCATTCTTTCATTCTTTCGTTTCAAAACCAAATCGGAAAAAACAAAAGATCTAAGATCTAACAAAATACCCGAGTGTGTTTATCAAGGGTTTTTTCTCGAGGCTACGGCCAGGCTGTGAACTACGGGGGAGCCAGGGGGAGCATGCACTACTTAATTTATTGTTCGTTAGTAGTAGTACTCTATAATGTATAAATTAGATATTTTTTAAATGTTGTTTGTAGTTTTATACATTTGACTCAAAACTTTAAAATATTTTGCTGTACCTTTGTTCAAAGTACTATTTATAACAATAAAAAAGTTTCTATTTATACTGCATTATGTCATGTATCTTGGTATGGTCTCAACATAACAAATGTTAGGGATAATTGTTGTTTATGTTATGCGTTTCTTAAAATAAGGGGAAAAAAGAATATCGTATCGGATTTTAAAATCCTCAAATATCGAAATCGGTATTGGACTGCTGCTGCTGCTGCTTGTTTTTCATACGTATTCAACAAAGTGATGAAACGCACTCTGTATAGCAGTTTGTCCGTTTGGGGCCACTGTAGAAACATGACAGCGCAACATGGCGACTTCCATGTAAGAGGACCTGCAGTGCATGTAGATAGAAATGTCTCATTCTAAGGTAATAAAAACATAACAGTTCATTATGTAAGGTCTTTATACACCACTGAAAACATAGTTATGTGAATTATATTGCATTTCTGTATATATAGATCCTCCTAAATATTACACACTGAACCTTTAAGTGATTCGTTCCTAAGGTGTTGCTATTGTAAGTGATGGGGACAAAAGTCCTCATTTTGTGCAAAAATGTATTCCAATGTTTATTTAAAGCTTATATGAGGCTTTAGCAGGCTGGGTCAGTCATATCAAGCGGCTGTCTTCCAAAATTATAGTCATTTTATTATCTATAGCAGGACTGCCCTTTACTTTCCTGGGCTCAAGCATAAATCCAGCATAAGATGCACCCGTTTTCACTAGAGTCATTTCATTCCATTTTAAGAAAAAATGAGTTTATTATGTAGGTTTAAACAGGGTGACTGTGTTCAGACTATGACTTTTTGGCACTCTCTTTGTGGCAGTAGACAGAGAATAGTACATTGTTAGCAGACTATAAATTATTTCAACAACTGGTGACTTACCCATTGTGGAAGAGAATTTTGTTCTATTACTCTGGCAGCGGCATGTTCAAATACACAGCTCTAATCAAGGTCAGTTTGAACAGTTTGAGTGGGATGACACTGAAACTACAAAGTCATGTCTGAAAAGGGCATGGTTTGTCATCCCAATAGAGAACTATATCAATACTACTCCCCCCCCAACCCCCAAGCCACCCACACACACACACACTCACACTCTGACAGAAAGTAAGGTTGTCCTGCTGTGAAGTTACTGAGTCGTAGCCGTGCAGCGCGGCAAAGAGCAGTTCCCCTAATTGAGTTTACACACCAGTGGAAGGACGGTGTCAGGACAGCTTTCACCCTGCCAGCACCCTGCAGTGGCTGGTTCACGCTGGATCACTGGCTTACCTCAGAGGAGCCAATACTGGGATAATAATACAAGTAGGGCAACCCCCAACCCAGGGGGCAACATACACTACCAGAGAAAGCTGCTGTTACATAGTGTGGGGGGGGGGATTACTTATTAAAGCCAATCGGGAAACTCCTGTTCAGTAAGTCAGAAATCAAAGCTTGTTCACATCAAGGAAGATATGATTTGTTCAGCTCCAATGGCAGACCACAAATACTTCTATCATCTATCAGACCATCGATATGAGGGCTGGTGATGATTCAGTCCATCCTCTGTATATCTGCTCACTGCTTTAAGTTGCCTTGATCTTTGATCGTTTAAAACATAAACTTATGCATCACACATAGGGAAGCTCCGTAGTTTTTTTTATTGAATAATTGATTTTAAATCAGGTTTAGCTCACAACTCACTTTTCCTTCCTCATCCTTTTCTGTTTCTCTGTCCTATTTGAATACTGTGTAACACCTCTTTCAAATGGGAATCAATGAACTGCTATCCTGCCCTGATCATCAAACTAAAACGTAACCTCTTTTCCCTTCATTCATTCAGCCTGACATTGTGTTCATGACACTGATTTCCTGTTGGGAGGTGGAGCTAGTGACTTCTCTATACCACTGGTTTGAAATTAGACAACCCAGTCTTTCATGCAGAGGTGCGAAATACCTAACATAATATGGCACATATAGGTATTATTATTGTACCTTGGCATTTAAAAAAAAAGGTTGCATCTGCCTTACTTAATCGCTGATTTAATGCACCACTCACTGAGCACGCTAAGTGCCACAAATCAAACGCACCCACATCAAACGCACAAAGGCTAAGCAGACTGCTAAGTAGTGAGTCAGACAGGCTGAGGTGACTGGTTAAAATATGAACTGAGAATGGTCAAGCAAAGAAGTTGAACCACGAGCAGACTGTTGAGGACAAACACATCATTGCCTAGCAACGTAGCAGTGTGTCCGCTACGCGGTGTGTAAAAACTGTGCAGCTGTTCTTGCAGCCGCTGTGGAGTTTATATTGTTTATACATATCTGTGTTGTCTGCTTTGGTGATGTTTTATTTTGCTTGTTGCGATGTCCACAGCTCTTTTTATTTATTGTTAGTCATTTGTGTTTAATTGTCTGAGTTATGTCTCTATCTGCTAAATTGTAGTGAGGCTACACAGGGGAAGGTCACTGTATATTTATAATTGATCATCAGCATGCACAGGCTGCTAATCTGTCCACAAATGGAATTTATTGTTGATTTTGCCATCAGGGCTCACTGGTGTGATAATGTCCCACAGATGGATATTTTTTGATACATCTTTAAATATTTTAAATATTTTCTATTTCCAATACCTTTCATTACCTCTGAATAACTTTAAAGCACTATAACATTTATAACATAATAAACAGAATCTTTCAATTTATACAACTTTTTTTCAGTTAGACACTTTTAAAATCTAGCTATCTTGTGTCTTTCTCCAACATTGCCTACCACAGTTTAAATTAGACCATAAGTGTGTTCTGGTGTTAATCATAATGTTTCGAGTTCTGTTACTGACATTAATAATTATCATTTGCACCTATATTGGAGCAAAGATAATGTTCATTATTTGCAAGTACAGAGGATAGAAAAAGTCTACACACCCCTGTTAAAATGCCAGGTTCTTATGATGTAAAATAATGAGACAAAGATAAATCATGTCAGAACTTTTTCCACCTTTAATGTGACCTATAATGTGAACAATTCAATAGAAAAACAAATTGAAATCTAAAAATGAAAAATAAAAACCTTACAATAACCTGGTTGCATAAGTGTGCACACCCTCTTATAACTGGGGATGTGGCTGTGTTCAGAATTAACCAATCACATTCAAACTCAGGTTAACTAGAAGTCATTACACACCTGCCATCATTTAAAGCGACTCTGATT
This sequence comes from Micropterus salmoides, assembly GCF_014851395.1. Taxonomy (NCBI): domain Eukaryota; kingdom Metazoa; phylum Chordata; class Actinopteri; order Centrarchiformes; family Centrarchidae; genus Micropterus; species Micropterus salmoides. The sequence continues at coordinate 37,641,183 of NW_024044348.1, read as the reverse complement.
AATCACAAATAAAGTTCAGCTGTTCTAGGAGGATTTTCCTGAGATTTTCTTAGTTGCATATCTGAGCAAAAGCCACGGTCCACAGAGAGAGACAGTCAGGAGACGGGAACAAAAGAATTTCCAAAGCATTAGATATACCACGGAACACAGTGAAGACAGTCATCATCAAGTGGAGAAAATATGGCACAACTGTGACTTTACAAAGAACTGGACGTCCCTCCAAAATTGATGAAAAGACGGAAAGAAAAGTGGTCAGGGAGGCTTCCAAGAGGCCTACAGCAACATTAAAGAAACTGCAGGAATTTCTGGCAAGTACATGTGACAACTATCTCCCGTATTCTTCATATGAATGGGCTATGGGGTAGGGTGGCAAGACGGAAGCCTTTTCTTACAAAGAAAAACCTCCAAGCAAGGCTGAAATTTGCAAAAACAAACGTCAAGTCCCCCAAAAGCATGAAAATTCCAAAAGGTATGTTTGGCGCAAAAGCATCACTGCACATCATCCAAGGAACAGCATACCCACAGTGAAGCATGGTGGTGGCAGCATCATGCTTTGGGGCTGTTTTTCTTCAGCTGGAACCGGGGCCTTAGTCAGGGTGTAGAGTATTATGAACAGTTCCAAATACCAGGCACTTTCGGCACAAAACCTTCAGGCGTCGGTTAGAAAGCTGAAAATGAGGAGGAAGTTCACCTTTCAGCACGACAAGGACCCAAAGCACACATCCTAATCCACAAAAGCATGGCTTCACCAGAAGACATCTGTGGGGTGATCTGAAGAGGGCTGTGCACAGGCGATGTCCTCGCAATCTGACAGATTTGGAGCGCTTTTGCAAAGAAGAGTGGGCAAATATTGCCACGTCAAGATGTGCCATGCTAATAGACTCCTACCCAAATAGACTGACTGCTGTAATAAAATCAAAAGGTGCTTCAACAAAGTATTAGTCTAAGGGTGTGCACACTTATGCATAAGTACATTTCAGAGCCTGTACTTTTCACGTTTACCTGATTAAGGAAGTTGACCTACTTTTACCAGAGTCATTTTTCAAAGTCTAGTATCTGTACTTCTGCTTGAGTAAAGAATGTGTGTACTGTTCGGGTTCAGTAGACATGATTCAACAAGTGGATTTGATTTGCCTCCTACAACTGTACATCAAGTGACGACTGATTTTAATTACAAACGCGGGACCTGCTACAGCTCCACTCAGTGTTTCTCAAACTGAAGGCCATGTGTTTCTTGATAAGCTTTGCTAGGTAATGTTGATAGATATGTCATATGACATTGTAGCTATCATGCTAATTCATTTATGATACTGAATGTTATGTTGAACAATGTAAACATGCTCCAAACTAGATTTCTAGCTGACTGCCTTCAGTCTTAACAACTGGATTACTTGTGCTTACCTTTGAAAGAAACCTTGACCTTTTTTTGGGGAAAGACATTACTTACTGTGCACATTGGTGCTCCAGCATCAGCAGTCAATCGGCTCGATTAGCTGTGTTTAGAATCCTAGTGCGGGGCGGGGGACATTTATTTAGCTGATTTTACCCACATTAGCTGTCAGTTAATCAAATGCTGAGTCCTACAATCATCTTTATACAAGTAAATCTGCCAAGAGGAATATTTTACCAGTTTAATACTTAATCAGTACTACAATCAGCTTGATAATGATATATAATGAGTAGAACAGTAACACACAGTAATCCTCTCAATGTCCTGCTTTACTTGAAATAGCATGCAGTTTTCCATCTGTTTGTGTTGAGGAAATGAAGAGTGACAGTCATTCTGAATGAGGGATGTTTATGTCCATGCATGGGCCTTTGTTGGCGGGTGATTATCTTAGTGTGTAATCCAAACCCAAACTCTGGAGTGATACAGCCATGAATGGTAAGCCCCTACTTTACAGGCTGAGTTTTTAGTTACACAAGCAGGAGGAAGAGCTGTTCTCGTAGCAGAAAGAATCCTACAGGTTGACTTTAACTTCAGTCAGCAAAAGGCCCACAGTTGTTTGGCCTAAGTAACATTTTAATGTCCAAAAATCCTAGTAAAAGAAGGCAAGTATAAAAAGAGTATGTATCAAAGAAACACCACTACTAAATGAAAGAAATGAAAATGCAGCCTTCGGAGCATGTAATGATTGTTACACTCCACAATACAATTGGATAAAACCAAACAACTTACTGATGATTTGGCTATTAGATTATGACATATATAAAAAAAAGACAATTTTGACATGATATATCAATATTTCAAACATCATGAGTCACCACTGGGTGTGTGTGATATTACGATATTCGATTGTGGAACATCAAAATTCTCCAGAATCTGCCTTTTCAGAGAGATGGTTACAGATCTATCAGTTTAATTCTGAGGCTCATACATGCAGTTGACAGCTGCTATTGCCAGAGATGGGGACTCGAGTTTGAGACGCAGACTCGAGTCCGACTTAAGTCGCACACACAGTGACTTGAGACTCGACTTGAGACTCGTCCTCAAAAGACTTAAGACTCGACCCGGACTCGAGGTGCGGGACTCGTGAAGAATGTTTATTTTTAGGAAAAGTCTGATCAAACATCTGACCAAAGATGCGGAGTGTGGACTGATAGCTGGAGAGGTGCCAGTTCACCTCCTGGGCACTGCCGAAGGCGGCCTTGGGCAAGCCCTTGAACCCCCAACTGCTCGGGACGCCACACCAAGTGGCAGCCCCCTCGCTCTGACATCTCTTCCTAAAGGTCCTTTTTGTGCACGTGTATGTATTTCAGACCTGTGTGTAAAATACTACGAATTAAACACAGAGTGAAAACAATGAGTTTCCCCTTGTGGGATTAATAAAGTATTATCTTCTTCTTCTTCTTCTTCTTCTTCTTGCTAACACATACTACGTATCTGCTGCACGCGGCCACATGTGAGAGAAGACAACAAACACCGGCAGCTGCTGTGTCATTCATCATAAACTTTGGCTTTAAAACTTCATTCAACAAGTCCCAAACAAAGAAGCGCCGAACACAAAATAGGTTAGTAACATGTGGTGAGTAAACATGTTTAGCTCAGCATTGGCCGTCTAACGTTAGCTTGCTTCTTACTTTAGCTATGACCTATATCTCTTATATATCATCCACCTCCGACATGTAAATAATAATAATAATTATAATAATAATTCACTCCTGCATCCTTTGCACTCTGCTCATTGCACTATTGTCCCAATCTGTCTATATTGTTTTTGTTTCGGTTAACGTAATCATTTACGTCCCACTGGCTGCTATCACGTTACTTATTAACGGTGGCTGCAAACACGTAACTGGTTTATTGTTGAGAATGTAACGTTACAGTTTTATTTAGTTATAACGTTACACTGAGTTGAGAGTCTGGGGAATGTGTTGAATCACAGTAGTGCCAATTTTAAAAAAAGAAGTTTTGAAATATGCAGAAGCAATCAGCACATTCATTCATGGGGAAATAAACTTGAATGAATCATTACGCTACATTGTATACAATTAAAAAAAGTGAATTAATTGTGATAAGATCGTGAATCGTGATCCTGCCTGAAATAAATCGTGATATGATATTTTTGCCATATCGCCCACCCCTAGTCACCACTCATCCACTATGAACCGTGAACGTATGAAAATTCATGACAATCTGACCAGCAGTTATCTTGCCCTGGGCTAAAGTGCTTGCAGGCCCAAACAATGGATAGACCAATTTTTGCAAAACATTACACAGATTTTTTGAAAGGAGCAAATTGGTTTGAACTGATTTTCAGCATGACTTTATGTCCCCTGAGTTTCTTATTACGAGTAGATTACAGTAAATTCTGCCCTCTTGCAATAAGTGTGAATTTGAAAATGCCCTATATAATGCATAAAAATGCTCACATTGGACCATCAAGATCGCAGTATGCTTGAAACAAAGTGGTTCTTAAAACATACTATCCAAACATGTCTGAAAGCAATGTGTGTATAGCTGTTCAGAACAACCACACTCGAAGGCGGGAAGCAAGGCGAGAATTTTCGGACATTATCCTTAAAGCTATCGTGTTGCACTCATTTGTACCCACAAAAAGGGATGAAAGTAGTGGTGTAACAAAAGGAAAAAAACAGCGCTTGAGAGAGTTCAAATCCTGCATTCGTTTCTCTCACACAGGGCCAAATGCTGCTTGTCAGTTTCAACCAATGTCACAAAAGTTATTGGACACAGCCCCCCGACAATTCCAGTGTGGTCAAGGTGCAGGGGGAGGGCTTTTTAGATTCTGTTAGACAATCCAACAAGCCCTTTGGTTGAAGCATACTGAACCTTTAAGGTAAGTACAGTGTATCACAACAGGTCTTCCAAACTGAATGATTAAATATGTCAACCTCATTGTCCTGATTGGCAGGAGCACTGCCTTCCAAACATGTTATAAAACAGTAGCATAATGATGAATGAATGAATGAATGATTGACATGGCTTTTTCCACTGCTAACTGCCAACTACAAAAACTACTTGATTCAAGATTAGAGAAAAATCCTGGTCCGGGTTAAAAACTGGTTGGGTAGGGAAACTGGTTGGGCCATGTTAAAAATAACTGCAAGAACTACTTGGTAAGGGGAAAGGAAATATCACAGTCATGTAAACCTCAGGAAACAAAAAGCAGTCTGCCGTGTTAAATTCAGAAGCACCACCCGATTTCAGGCTCTGCAACATCACACTACTGTTCGTGACAGACAACAGTCATTTTTCACTCAGCCGCCTTGTCCATCAAACATAAAAGCAGTCTGTATTAGGTCTTGACTGAATGATCTTCAACACGCACTAGAAAACAATCAAATCAATCATAAGCTTTCCGGTCATCTGCTCTGACTGTTTGACTTTGCCTGCGTGTTCCCATGTCGGACTTTTGCCCCAAGCCTGATGAGGATGAGGTTTTTTTTTTTTTGATTGTGTTAGGACTAGGAGTAAACATGTACACTGAATCATTTCAAAGCTTGTAACTAATTTCTTTACATATTAGATGCCCCTGGATGGTTGTTTCCTAGTTGGAGAGAAGGTAAGGTGTGTGTGTGTGTGTGTGTGTGTATACTGTTGGCCCATGTTAAGGCTGTCACTTAATGATGTGTGGTTTGGTTTGAGTGTTTCATTGGTTTTATGCCCTTTAAATGTAACATAACACAGCTTGCTTCTTCAGCTAATTAAGAGATACTAGAAGATACGAGAACCCTAGAGAGCACCATAAATAGAACACAGGGGAGAGTGGGTGCTGGAAGTGTAGGATTAATTGAGGCCAAGTTGGCCCTCACTCCCTCTAACTAAACCTTCCGGAACATCTTATCAGACTGACACTGCAGGTCAAAGGAATGGTGAGTGGTTAAACTGAATACCGAGCAGTTTAATGTAGCTTTAATGTAGCCCACCAAACCCACAAGAAAGAGCTGGTTGCCCTTCAAAACCTCATCCCGCGTAGGGCTTGCTCTCCATTGCGACAGACCCCAGTTCCTCTTGCTTCGACTCGTTTCAAAAACGCCCCCCTAACGTTTCACGCCCCAGGCTTCAGAGGCAGCTGTGACTACGACTAACAGCAGGATGAGAGGCTAGCACTCCCACTGCCCCCACTCAAAAGTTATTCCCTGCTGTTTGTCACCATACCTCTGTGTCACTCGTTGCACCATGGCATTGAAGCTCCGTGTGGAGCCGAGACGTGTGTTTTTGTACTATCCACTGTTGTTGGCAAAGGAGGGATGGACAGCTGCTTCTGTTTTTCAGCCATTGTGTTTGTGTGCTGAAGATACTGAGCGTGACTGAGGCTACATCCACACTGCTACGTTTTGGTTTAAAACACAGGACTTCACCATTGCTGTTTTTCGTTTGTCTGTCTTGTCTGGATTCGCCGAATCTTCTGCAACTTCGGAGTAGACGATCTGCTTCCTGTTTGAACCGACAAGGCCATGCCCAGTCAAGCCAGTCAATAGAGATTATGGACAGGGGGACAACATTTTCCAGATTGGGCTCCTCATCGACTCCCACTCCAACACCACCTTCACCCACTCACCCTTAGTTCTAATACAAAGCAATTTCAAAGAAGCTCTTGGCCATTAGCCTTATAGTGACAGAAGTCCCTAACAATCATTCCAAATTCAGTGTTGTAGACTCATCCAGGCCTTGCTCGCATACATATTTAATTACTTAATATGATTATAAAGCACAAAAGGTCAAGTCATTTTTTTTTTTTTTTAATCTTTCAAATTAGACTGTGACAGTTATGTTCCTCCTTATAACTTAAAACAAGAAAAGGAGAGGAAAAAATGTCCTTCAATGATTGAATGATTAGAGAATAGTTCAAATCAAACTTTGAAGAAATTCAAATTATGAGTAAACAAATAAATGTACTACTACTTCATCAATCAACTTCAATCTTGAGGTCTAAATTATGTGCAGAACTGAAATACTGTATTGAGAACATGACTGTGTCAGCTGAAATGATTATAATAATATAAGCAGAGGCTTGCCACATGTATAGCTTATTGTATTGTAACTATATTTGCAGTTTCCTATGACTCGTGATGTGCTGCTGACTAGTGTTTACTGTAGGTCAATTTTCTTGAGGTTGCTACAGAGGAATTTTTGGGTGTTATAACCCTTTGGTAATATAAAGGAAAACACTAAATTCAGGTGGCAGGTGAAGATTCAAAATATAATAAAATATAATGCAGTAAAGCTAAAGTAAAGTGTTGCTTTTAGATATATGCTTTTTTTCCTGTAGTTTAACTTTTACAAGGTTGTTTATTTGTCATTATACAACACAAGGTTGTAAAACGTCCCTTCATGCTATGTACACAGAACTTAGCAGATTAATATATTAATATTTAAATACACATTAAATGTGTATTAAAATATTTTCTCGTAATATCATCCCTGCTGAGTCAGCACACATGTATGATTTAGTCTTCCCTCCTCTTTGTGTCTTTGTTTGGGGAAGTAACCTCTTTAAATGTGCATGTGGCACCTTTTCACCTCAATGATAAATTAATTCATTTTAATTCAGTTAGAAACTTCTGGACTTTTATAGCTTCGGTGTTTCAGCAGGTTTTCTGTTCATGTTCAAAACTCTCCCCCAGATATTTGGAAAATATTCTGAATGTGCAGAAAGCACAAAATGCAGAACTATTTGGAATAATATTAATCAAGCTCCAAAAAATCGCAATCATTGATCCCTTCACTTAAGATTCATATATAGAGCTTATTTAACGTCTGTTTATTATGTCTGTTTAATGATAACTTCCGGGTTCCGATGTCTGCATGAAAAACGAATTTGGCTTTCCAACCTAACTGCTGCAAAGAAAATCCTGGTAATATGGTCACCACATACTCATCACTACACCATTGGTGGAACTTGCTGCTAGATATTCTTACTTTAGAGCTCTCTGTGGCACGGGGCATGGTCTCACAATTTTGGCTTAGCTTCACTAAAAAAGAGAACGACACAGCAAAATGCAACACCTGCAGTAAAGAGGTTTGGTGCAAGGGAGGAAGCAGCTCCAACACGACAAAGCATTTACTTCAACACAGCGTGAATCTGAACGAACGCACAGTGTTCAATGTGTTGCGTTCTTCCAGCTGCATTGGCACCCCATATACAGGTAACGCTAACAGTATCAACATCTCAGGTACAAAACACAGATGAGCTGACATTCACCTTTTATGTTGAAGGAAAACGAATGATGTCTACAAATTATTCCATATATTTTTCTTAGTCCCCAGAGATGCCCCTCTAATACAGAAACTCCTTTCGAGTTTCTGTACTAGAGGGGAATTTCGAGATTCGATAAGAACTGCTAAGTAGAGTCAGACTCCGAATCAATAAAACTAAAACTATACATATTCAAAACAGATAAAAATGTTAATGGCACTATTTTTAACCACAGATGTATTGTTTTTAGCTGCGATTCGCCTGTTACTCATGCCGCCTCACCAAGCTCCGTGTGTTGTCGCATCTTTAATGAACAAAGTGTTTCAAAGTTTTGCGCAGTCTTTCAGAGCCAAAGCCAACACCTGTCTGATTCCAACACCAACAATCTGGTCGATCACTTCAATCATATCTGCTTGTCGTCACTAAATATTACTGCTCCTCTAAAGGTTAGGCCTACGTCTAAAGCTAGTAAACAACCCTGGATAAATGACAGCATTCGCAGCCTAAAAAGGGAATGCAGGAAAGCAGAGCGCAGATGGAAAAAATCCAATCTCCAAGTCCATTACCTCAGTCTGAAGGATTTATTAATTAACTACAATAACATGGTTAAGGATGCGAGAACACACTATTTTTCTGAACTCATTACTACACATAAACACAATCCCAGGTTTCTGTTTAAGACTGTGGATCAGCTGGTAAACCCAGCCCCTCCTTGTGCCTCAGCTGGAAGTAATGATGACTGTGAATTGTTTTTATCTTATTTTACCAATAAGGTGGTGTCAATCAGAGCCTCTATTACCCCCGTGGCCTCTTACTCAGAGGTTCCTCACCAGCAACAACAGAGTTTTAACCAGTTTTATCCCATCGACTTGTCTGAGCTTTTAAAAACAATATCACAAATGAGAGTGTCCTCCAGCCCACTTGATGTAATACCTACAAAATTTTTACTAAAAGTAATGGATTCTGTTGGGCCCCATTTGATCTCTGTTTTCAACAGCTCCCTATCTACTGGTTGTGTCCCTGATTATTTTAAAACGGCTTGCGTGAACCCACTTTTAAAGAAACCTGGTTTAGATCCCTCCCTCCCACAAAATTTTAGACCAATTTCAAAACTGCCTTTTATTGCAAAGATTCTAGAAAGAATTGTGTCCAAACAGCTGCTCACTGTGCTGGAAAATAACAAAATATTTGAAAAGTTTCAGTCTGGTTTTAGGAAGTACCACAGCACTGAGACTGCCCTGCTTAAAGTCACCAATGACCTTTTAATGTCTGCTGATGAAGGTATGTGCTCAGTCCTGGTACTCCTGGATCTTAGCGCTGCTTTTGACACCATTGATCACAACATCATGTTAGACAGACTGAGGCACTGGGTGGGGATCTCTGGTACTGCTCTAGAATGGTTTTCATCCTACCTGTCAAATAGGAAGTTTTGCGTGTCTGTAAACAACTATGTCTCTTCATTCTGTCCAGTTAAATATGGTGTGCCTCAGGGGTCGGTCTTAGGACCCATTTTGTTTTCCTTGTATCTGCTTCCCCTTGGACATATTATCCATAAACATGGCATTTCTTTTCATATTTATGCTGATGACACACAAATATACTTGCCCGTCAGATCCACAGACCCTGGAATGCTGAGTTCACTTAACAACTGCCTTTGTGAAGTTAAAAATGGATGTCAAATAATTTCCTCCAGCTGAACTCAGACAAAACAGAAATCCTGGTCATCGGGTCCCAGCAGATGGCAAATCAAATACTGCCATCTGCTGGTTCCCTAGTAAATCACATTAAGCCTGTGGCAAAGAACCTTGGTGTTTGGTTTGATAGTAATTAAAATTTCGAGCAGCACACCACAAAGCTTGTTCAATCATGTTTTTATCAACTTAGAAATATAGCTAAAATTCGATCTATGTTAACTTTTAAGGACACCGAGACCATTTTACACGCCTTCATCTCATCACGCCTGGATTATTGCAACAGCCTTTTCACCTGTTTAACCCAAAAATCTATTGATCGACTCCAGACTGTCCAGAACTCAGCTGCCAGGCTTTTAACCAGAACAAAGAAATATGACCACATTACTCCTATTTTAGCTTCATTACCCTGGCTCCCAGTATGTTTTAGAATTGACTTTAAAATTCTATTGATCACTTTTAAAGCTCTTCATGGCCTCTCGCCTTGTTATATTTCTGACCTTTTAGTCCCATACGCACCAGCACGTACCTTGAGATCCTCGGGCAGAGGTCTGTTGTCTGTTCCAGAGTCTCGACTGAAAACTAAAGGGGACAGAGCGTTTGCTGTCAGGGCCCCGAGGCTCTGGAACAGCCTGCCCGAGGAAATCAGGTCGGCTGAGTCAGTGAACTCTTTTAAGCCCCTTCTTAAAACATACTTTTATAGGAGAGCTTTTCCCGATCTTATTTGACTTTATTTTATCCCTTTTATTTTATTGTATTTTACTAATTTTATATTAAATTTTCATGCTCTTATCTTTTTTTTGTATTATTCTTTACACTTGTTAAAGCACTTTGTAACTTGTTTTTGAAAAGTGCTCTACAAATAAGGATTATTATTATTATTATTATTATTATTTAATTGGACAGATATTTTATCAAGTATGCTTCAGGCAGCTCAGAGTAACAAACTTGTCAAAAGGACCATTTCCTCTTTCCATGACGTCTTTCCTGGTCACCTTCACAGTACTGATGGATACATGTCATGATGTGTCACCCATCACGTGTAGTTACAGAGAGGTCTGTGAAGGTTAGGCTTTTATGAAGGAGGGCTGGAGAGCTGTACTACTGTTGCTTACAGACAGCAAACACAGCTCAGAGGAAATAGAGCTCCAGAGTGGGGAGGACTAAATGAAAAAATGAGAGGATGAGGAAGAGGAGAGATTTAAGCAAGCTGATTAGCAGAGACCCAGAGCAGAGGAGAAACAGAGCTGATGGCTCGGAGTGAATGGGCACACTGTCCATGTGTATGAATGATCTTTTCAGACAGCTCTCTATCTACACACACACACACACACACACACAAACACACACACACAAACGTGCTACCCATACACACATATGAAGTATGTATGCAGTAACTGTGAGGGGTGAAGAGGTGACTGCTGACGGCCTGGCTCACCGCAGTTTTTGTGGTGTGTGGAGACATACAGTGATCTTTTCACTCCTCACCTTTAGCTGAAATACCAGAGCTGACACTGAACCTGAGCTGGATGTGGATGTGTGTGTGTGTGTACTATATGTGTGTGTGTGAGCAAGAGATAAGCAGGTCCCCCTCTTCTCTCCAAAAGGAGCAAAGTTGCAGAGCCGGAGAGCTACAAACTCGATCTTTGAGAAAATGGAAAGCCTCAACAATTTGGTGGAACTTGGGAAATACCGTAAAACTTTGATTAATAGCTTTTATTTGCTCAAATCACTGATCCTACCTATATTTGGGACAGGCATCCATATGGGACAGGCCTTTAATTCCTCTTGCACAAAACTGAAACAGGCTACTATGAAACCCTTTATTTGTTTCAAATAGTATGAATATTACTTGTATAAAAATGATCAAATAATATCAAATACACGTCATTCATTTGATCTAGCTCCGACAGACGGCTTATGCACTTTTCTTTGAAGTCAGCAGCGTAACAAAAACAAACAACACGGTGCAGGATGAGAGAAGTGTGGCAGAAGTTAGCAGACAGAGAGCGATGGATTTCACATGACAGGATTCATAACTAGGAATAATTTTTATGAAGAGCTGTTTTAATTCTTTTGATCGGTGGACCCTTACAGTCAGAAGGAATATAAATAATCAAGGAACGGACACTTTCAGACTTAATGAGCATTTCAAAGGTAACAGGGAGTCGTCACTTTTCATCTCTTGTACCGTGCTGGTTTCAACAGTAAATCTATATGAATTAGACTTTGGGGCTTGTTGTTTCCGTTAAATGAACTGAATTGTTGAATTGTGGAGAATCTAACTGATCTAACGATGTGCAGCATGTCCATACTGACATATTGATCATACATTTAAACATAAATATTTGGATTAAGGATCTAAGCAGCTTAGAAGCAGCTAAAGCGGGCGACCCCGCAGGTTTAAGAGGTTTTATACATCCAAAGAACTTATATAAAAACCAGACCAGGCTAATGGGGACCTGCATTATTTGTCAAAATGTGCTCCCACACCAGGCCAGTAAACAGGGTAGGCAGACATTTGGGACTCGGCTATTAATTGAACTTTTAGAGTAGGTATCAATATATAAGAAAGTAGAGTCCCAAACTGCCAAAAGATTCACAGTAACATACAATATGATATATCAATATAGAGTCATATTTGTCTGAAATCAACCCTAATATATTTTTGTAGTATTTGTGTTGTTGTTTACAGTTATATCGCGATACTAGCTGTTAAAATTTACTGATTGGTTTATGTTTTGACGAGTTTACTTTTAAACTTTAAAGGCCCTATACACCCATGATAAACTTACACAGGTGTTTTTACTTACCTGATTAGACCTGTTCGAAGCACTGTGTGGGCATGCACAGACTATGTAATAGACATGTCCCGCACTCTGTAGTGCAGTTGCACCTGCAAGGTTGGGGCAAATTTCACCTTTACATATCATTGTTATTGTCCATGGGCTATTTTAGTCCATGGAGTATTTCATACCATTTACTGTTATTTAAGTAACATTTTAAGACCTTTACTTGTAATGGAGTATTTTTACAGTATGGTATTAGTACTTTGATATAAATAAAGCATCTGAATATCTAAAAACCCTTCACTCCAGCTGGGGACCTTTCTGTCTCCACGCTCACTATCAAAGAAAGAAAGATAGAACGCTTTTTTAGAGGTTACAAATCCAAGACAGCAGAGCAGAGAGACATGTATGGCATAGGTAAAGAACAAAATTAACTTCATAAAGCCACCCATGAACCGGCCATTGTTCCCGGCCAGGAAGGAAAAGGGGAGGAAGGAGGGAGCAGGGTTCAAATAATAATAATCCCCTGATCTCCAGTCGGCGAGAAGATAACCACATACTGAATCCACAACTGAATAATAAACATGAACCAAGCTGTGAATAAATAATGACAACCGCTGATAATAGTTGCGGGTTGGACCTACTCAGCAGGCCGCATGGTCAAAATTACATTATTCCAGATGGATATCTTAATCGTTTCTCGTCTGGGTTTGGGTTTCCTTTGAACAGAGCTGCCTGTGAGAGTGTGGAAGACCAGGGGGTGGGATGATTGACACTGAAAGCCTGTTCCTGGCTTTGGCGTTGTTGCTGGTGAGAATCTAATGGACTCAAATTTGTTTTGAAGTTCACTTAAATATCAACCAAAGCACAGGCCCTGGCATCTATCGTTTTTTTTCACACAAACAACCCCCAACCAATAACATGAAAAAATACATTCTGGGCTCATAAGACACGCTTAAAGTTGTTCAAGGGACCTGGCTAATGCAATACCATGACTGTTCCTGATGTACACCCACGATAAGAGCCATCTCAACAGGCTGGGGTCTCCTTAGCCTTCGCTAACCTGGTATTCCTGGCACAACGGCAGCTATGAATGATTTTCTTAACGTAACCTGGGTGTACTCTACACTAGTGATAACTCCAACTGGACTTATTTAGCTCCGTAAATTATTCTTATTCTTGAATCTATTTTCTTTCTTTCCAACTGCATTCACGGTGGGATTTGAAGCGAAGTAGACATTTATGCATTTTTGACAACAGTCAAGAGCTCCGTGTTAAAAGCTCAACTCCTTTAACACATGTTTGACTTACTAGCTCTGCCCTTTAGCTCTGCCCTTTGGAGCTGCTGGTGTCGCTACGGATGTTCCCCCTTCAGCGCTGGCAAACCAATTATTGCTAGCTGGCATACAACACAATGTGTATACCAATGTCACAACAGTGTGAACTTGTTTGGTAAGGGCTCGAGAGGAACGGATGTTCATGTATATGTAAAAGTCCTTCTTTCTAGCTTTAAGCTAAAGGATAGAACTACTTTATTATAACTTGGGTCCTTTTTTTGTACTTTTGGCCACCAGGTCTGAAATACGAGCCGTGAGACAATCAGACAGGTTGTAAACAGTTTGTCCAGATTATCTAAACTACTTTATTTTAATCTAAAACTTAAAGCCAGTGCACTTAAAATGCAGTAACTGTGTGTGCTGCAAGACAGCAGCAGCATCTGTGAACACTTTACAAAGACACCACTGTTATCTGTTGCTGAGAGCACACAATCCTCTATTAAAAAGCAGTGACAGCCAGGAATGCATTACAATTATGTGATTCTGCTTTTTAGTAACAAGGGGCTTCAATGAGGATCCTGTACATTTGGTTATTAAAGAATTGTGACAATGTTTTGTGGGCGACATGTTTCGAGTGGGACATTTTACAGTTAAAAATAAACTTGTCAGCGTTCTCTGGTTTAAACTGTGTTTCTAAAACACTAAAAACATATTTGGCATTTCTTGACTGCAATTTCTTGCCACCAACATACAGTATGTGCCAATACTAATACTTTGAACCAATAATACAGGCTAATCAATTAATTAATTAAATTAATGTGTCATGCTCTAGTCGGCTTGTTTGCTGTTGGTCATATTTAGTCTGTCAATTGAGCAAAGACATGTTAGCATGTTGGGGCAGGAGTTGAATGTGAGGCTTGCCAGCTACAGTATCTTCTGTGATGCCACTATGAGGACAGGACTTCTGTGATGCCACTATGAGGACAGGACTTCTGTGATGCCACTATGAGGACAGGACTTCTGGAGTTCTGAATGGAGTCACAGAGGCTAAGCTAGCTGTTTAATGTCAGTACCTCCAAAGTGTATGCTAGCTGCTTGTTTAATAGTCCATAGGCCAAGCCAGAATTTGGTACCACCTAAGGTGGCAAAATCTCTTTGGTACCAAATAGTTTGTAGGCTTCATATAAGTACTTTAAAAAAAAAAACATTTCAAATGAGTAGCTTTACTAATTTATTTGGACAATCTTTGTTTTTGCCATTATCATCCTATAGTAACTATACAGTATAATTAAGTAAAGACTGGAAATTGCCATATTGGGTGGTACCAGTTACTGAAAATTCTGGCCTCATGGCTCATTAACTAAAACTGCCATGTCTCATGTTCTATTTCTACACCTATGGCACCTTTGAACGAGCTAACCTGAGTAAGAAAGTAATGTAGCTAGTACCAGAACTAATTTATTCCGCTGTTGAATAATTAGTAGAGTAATTTAATAACTTGTTCAATAAGTAATAAATAAGGAGTACTAGTTCATGTGTTGGCCAACTACTACTCAAAGACAGAATAAAAAGCCAAGCATTATAGAGAGTGGGGATGATGACAGCACTCATTTGTCATAAAAGTACATCAACTTCATCAATGCTGAACTGCTTCAAGTTCTATATTTAGACAGAATAAGAGTAGTTGTGTTTGTATGGGCCAAGGTTCAGTCTTAACAGATGACTTTTCAGTCTGTAACAGAAGATGTGTAGAGTTTCTGCTGCCCTGTCAATGGGGAGTTCGTTCCACCATTATGGAGCCAGGACAGCAAACAGTTGTGCTTTTGTTGAGCGCCTGGACAAGAACCTGCACCGCCTCCTGAGTAAGGATCGGACAGGAGCCAGGAAAGCTGGTCATCCAGTATCAAACCCAGGTTAGTTGCAGTCCAACCTGGGTACACCACAGAGTTCTCTGCCTTCCCTGTAGTCAGGCTTTAAGGTTCAGACACAGATTCTCTCCAAGTTACCCTGAAGTGTGGTCCAAACAGAGAGAGTGCAGCGCCTAAGACTCCCAGTTCTTTGAGGGTAGAGAGGAGGATCTGGTGGTTCACTGCAATGAAACCCAACTGGTGGGGGTCAGGAAGGTTGTGGTATGCAGAAAGTCAAGTGAAGAAAGCACGCTCTTGTTTAGGTTTGGGATGTTTGGGGTTTCCGAAGGTATTCAACCATCCGACAAGTGGTTCTAGTGAAGCATACTTAACTGACTACATTTTTCAAGAACAGTAACTTGCCCCAAAGTGTTGTAGTTTGGATTTAGATGAATTTAAAGAACACATTTTAAACATGTAACTTAATCATAGAAGAGCAGGCCACCCCACTTTTCTTGGTCTGGTGGCATGCTCTTTCTCTCTCCGTCTTTCTCTCTGTGCATTTTTCCTTCCAGTCCTTGGCTGTTCTCTGCAGTTCCTCCACCTCTGTCATCATTTCTACACACAATGGCAATAGCAAACTGCATTCCCCGAAGCCATATCTCATAGCTCGTTGGCATCACAGACAATGCTGTTTTCAGAGGAGGGTGAAGGGGAAAGCCCGTTGATTTTGTTTGGTTGTTGTTTGGATGTGTGTGTGTGTGTGTGTGTGTGTTGTTGTGTGTGTGTGTGTGTGTGTGTGTGTGTGTGTGTGTGTGTGTGTGTGTGTGTGTGTGTGTGTGTGTGTGTGTGGATGACAGAGAAGCTGGCACCAGGAAGTCCAGGCCAACAGGAAATAGATAAACAGGCAGAGCTGAGGTGTGCAGCTCCTAGTTTGTCAGCACTGCTCTTCTTTTCTGTTACTCTTTCATCTACTAATCCCCTATCCCTTATTTCTCTGCTCTGTTTTGTGTTACAATGCCAATAAACCAATAAACAAGCTTTGTCTTTTTCTTTAGAGGCATTTCCCCACCATTTTATTTTTAGTCATACAACAAAACGTTGTAAATTACCAGTGACAAAAACAAGGGTTATGTTCCAGGAAAAGAAAAGTTTTGAGAAAGAGAAAATCATCCGAGGTCAGTGAAAACTAAGAATTGCAGCACATCTAGAAAAACACCCGAACAAGATTAGTCAATAGGGGGATTCTGATCGCACATCTGCTTGTGATAATCCATGCAGCTAGCCAAGTGTGCACCGCCCCAGTTTACTGAGAATTGATAATATCTGTTATTCTGGAAACATAAGTGCAGAATGCATTCCTGCCTGTAATATTAAATCACATTTGCAGTTACCACCAGGTACCTGGTAACTGTAAATGTGATTTAATATTACAGGTAAAAACAATTGAAAAACAAACTACTACCATTTTAATAAGGAAGGCAGGCACTAATTGGCCTTTTTCCATCATTCTATGAGCCACCATGATCTGACTTTAGGCTACATAAGGCACGAGATATTTACACATTTTGTTATATTGCAAATATATAATTGTTGCAATACTTTCATCATTGGCCATTCTGCGGGTTGGATGGGAAGCTAACAGACTTCTGAAAGGACTTGCTTCAGCTTCCAGATTGTTTTTGGGAAACACAGTGGGGCTCCTTTACAGCCCCAGAGCAAAACTGTTCACTTCAGGGCTCACCACCATCACAATACTCTGCTGGTAAACAAAACTGTGGAACTCTGCTTGGTTCCTGAGGAGCATTTGTTTTCTGCCAAACTGTGGCTCTTATTGAATGTTCGACTCTGTTCCAATGGTCAGCACAAAGTCTCTCTCCTGCACACTTACCAAGCACACTGCACTGCTTCAAAAGTAGCTGTGCCACTCCACTATTTTCCACAGTAATTTCATTTTGTTTTGTATCACGTGACTGAAGACAAAGTGTGCCCACATGACCAACTTGACTCTTCTTTACTGGCCTTTTCATCTTCAAATGCCCAAAGCTGCTTTTCTACAACAGTGGAGTCGGTTTCGTGGCATTACAACTGCTGAAAATGAAATTAAAAGTAATAAAACGGAATTTAATTATTGCATCCCAGCAAAACAGTTGGTGCTGGAACCTTGGTGACATAAACAGTGAAAATGGTCGCTTGTAGTGACAAACCCAAAGACAATTATTACCCAGTTCTCCAGTGCCCATCAGCTCTACTGAGCAATTTGGCAACTTTCACCTCTTTCTTCTGGTTTCATGGCTCAACTATACTGATTTGGCTCACACTCACTTTCAACTTTGTTACCAGCAGCACTTTATAAGGAGATAATATGTCCATTTTGTGTTTACAACCAAGTTGCCAAATAGTCTATTAATGAAGGTTTAATTAGTCAGATATTTAATTTAAGGGAATGTATTTGAACCATCCACTCATGGCGACTCACTGCGAACCATGCCACATGTCTTTTGAGGAGAATTTTATACTCAAGGTTATCAGAAATTGGATGGTGCAGAAAAAGTTGATCTCCATATGAAAGATTCATACAGATTTACTTCACCTACATGAACAAATGTGTTCTCATGGGGATTCCACTCAAATTACTTTCAAATTTCTCTGTTTTAAATGCTGGTGTGACCTAGCCATTTCTCAGTGGCTAAGTACTAAATGCATACCTAAAGGCTGATCACGATAGTGCCAACACAAAGTTTATATTTAAAGGAAGGAAGGAAATATGTTACTTTGGCGACAACCAGTGGCATTAACAAAAAAGACAATAGGATACCAATACACCTCACCCCTACCTCCCAAGAATCTGACTCTGGGACAATGACATATATAAGATGAACACAACACATAAACTGCATTAGTTTTCACCGTGACTGTCTAAATTTTCTACAAGCAAAAGTTAAGTTATTAGAATCATTAGACAGATCATCCTATTAAATTATCTCCACACAGGGGCTTTAAGGGTTGACTGACCCTAATTACAAAGAAAAGCCTCTGCATTGTACAGGTATTTCCATTAGCTGCATGTCTTGTTGTAGATTACCGTTTACTAAATGCACCTTTAATAGAAAACCGGCATCTGTGGACCTCATACATCAAAAATCCTGTTAAATCTTTTTATTGGGAATATGAATGTGTCAGTGTTTATCTTCATTCACAATTAAAAATGAGATAAAGAAGCAGATGGTGCAAGAGCTTCATAGTAATAACCGGTGGGATGGGGACATAGTCAGCAAGGGGACAAATTAATTAGGATATGTGCTGACATAGTCATCAAGCAGAAATTGTTTGACATAAATATTCTTGTCTTTATCAGTGCAGTTTGTAAAGTTCGCCTCTCATATTCATTGCTGGATTCGGATGGATCCATCAACCCATGCTTTCTGGTTTAGAAATGACTGCCACTACTTCCATAAACTCACAGATGTTGTCACAGCTGGATTGGAACACATCCCAGTCTACATCAGTCAGCGTAGGACCTGTCCATGCCTGACCTGTCTTATCACCACAGTCTCCTGTACCATTTGTTGCAAATCTGGTAGGAGGAAGATATTGCTCTAAAGAAATGCCAATGTTTGTAGAGAATTAGCCTTGTAGCCCACCTTGAATGGAGAATAACAATGGACCTACTGGTGGGACAAGTAATGTGTTAATAGACGTTCGGCAGGTTTTACGGTCCAATGTTTTTTCTTTCACCTTCGCCGTCATAAGCTCACACTGTATGTGTCGCTCTAATTGGAAGGCCTCAGTGGAAACACCTGTCTGTTCCTCTTTACTTGTAGTCTTTTAATTCTGCTAACATTTATTCCTTCATCCCTCAGTACTTGAGGACTGTAGTTTCATCAATATGCAAACAGACACATTCGTGAGAGGTTGAAGTTAAAGTGGGCCTCCTCCTGTATATCACCATCTGCCTGTACTTTCTTTCTCCAAATCGTTTTATTCTGGTTTTCTCAGAAAGAAAAAAAAGGGTTCAAGCTCTGACTTACCATCACTATCACGGTGTCCTTCCATCTTAACAAAATAGTCTGATGAATCAGAAGAGGGCAAGGGCAAGGGTGTTACGTTCTGTGGCAGACAAATGTATACCAACAGGTGAACGAGTGCCCCAGGAGGTGCAGTTACATTGTATGCTGTGTAATTTGAGATAAGAGTGTCAAACACAGATTTCGCAAACAGTTGCAGGGTTGGGCCAGGCCAATACATGTGGGTCACTGATCCATCCATGCATTTGCAGTTATCACAAGTCAGCGTTCAGGGTATATTTGGGGTACTTTAATCGTAGATATATTTATTTGATGAACTACCTAGAAACTGTATTAGGAGTGCTGTGCAGTCATGGAAGACGAGTGCACAGACCTAAGATCTCTGTCCCATGTCATTCTTTGTTCAGGTCTTGTTCCATTGAATGGCAACACAGCTTAGAAGTGGCCTCCTTATTAACCCTTTAACGTGTGGTTGGCCTTTTTTCGCAGTCAAATTACTGTAATTAAACCACGCCACACCTGATTTTTAGCTGTTTTTTTTCTTCTTCCTCTCATTGAATGGAGTGTGTAATGGCAATTATATCCACTGGGTAGCAATGTTGGAAAAAAATATTTGTTGCTGAGACGAGCTGAATCTGAACCCGAAGTGTACTGTCATGACCTCTCATATGATGATAAAATGTATCTCTTCATTACCTCAGAAAAGTGGACAAACAGCTCATACTGCGCAGGATCATACAGCCTATTTCTTTCTTAAATGTATGTATTTTACCCTTATTTATACAGCCTGTGGTTTTACCTTCAGATAGGCATATCTTTAAAACAGTTTACTCTTTACATATTACGATTTGAACTATTAGTCCTGCTCATTATTTCTGAAATAGCCATCGTAGCTGATCCTTATTGAATAACACTATGCATTGAATAGCTACACCTGTCCAAAAGGGTAATAGTGAACTTAGCTATAAACATTACATTTTCTTTTCAATTATCGGACAAATATAACATGATAATGAGGCTGAAACTGAATTGATATATGTAAAGTTACATATTTATACATATTTTATTTAACATAGTAAACTTTAAGCCTTATAAATCACACTTTTGTAAATTTTTTTGCTAATTTATTTCTTAGTGTGACTGATAAAGGGTTAAATGGTTGGAGTATGAAAAGTGTTCAAACAAAATCAATAAATTCATTAATTGCCAAATATAAAATGAATCGGCAACTATTTTGATAACTGATAGTATTTTTTTAAGAAAAAATGGCAAAATTGTAAATGTAAAATGCTCCGTACTTGTATAGCACCTTTCTAGTCTTTTCAACTACTCAAAGCGCTTTTACACTGCATTCACCATTCACTCACATTCATACACTGGCGGAACAGCCGCCAGGGGCAATTCAGGGTTCATTATCTTGCCCAAGGACACTTTGACATGCAGCCTGGGGGAGCCGACCTTCCGATCGCCGACCGTCTGATTAACGGCCAACCCGCTCTTTCTCCTGAGCCACAGCCGCCCCATCCATTGTCTGATTCTAGCTTCTTAAATGTGATTTTTTTTCTGGTTTCTTTACTCCTCTAAACTGAATATCTTTGGATTGGGACAAAACAAGATGTCTGAGGACGTCAAGCTGGGCTTTAGTAAACACTGATCAACATTTTTCACCATTTTCTGACATTTTACAGAACAAACAACTAATAATCAACAGATTAATCGACAATGAAAATAATCGTTAGTTGCAGCCCTAATACCTTTGGGGAGTAGACCCGCAGGAAAACATGGTCTCTGGCCCTGCATATAATTCCTAATCTTTTCTCCAGGGTGTCATTAGGAAGCCAAACTGATCGAAGGATGCAAAACATATAAAACATTTACATTTTCTTCTGTGTTGAAGGTGTGACAAACTGATTAACTGAAAACCAAAATTCTTCCTGACTTGAGCAGCTTACCACTGATTTAGAAAAAGATGAGCAAGAAAGTGAGGGAAGTGCAGCAGCAAGGCAGGGAGGGAAAGTGGCTCACAGTAGCTGAGCTCCATGCTAACCCAGCTAGGGGATTAAGGTGGCACTGCCTCTAGTAAAGCATGTTGAGTATATTAACAGTAGCTACAGTAAAAAAAACTCAACTGAATTAGGGAGTGATATACCACCATTATGTATTAATATTTAAAAGGGTGTCTTGTGTAAACATTGTTTTTTATTATTCCAAAAGTATGCAGAAACCTTGGAATATACAGATTTAAAAATAGATTTAGAGCTGAAGCCAGAAGCCACTAAAAGAGGTACTGGCTGTCTGTTCTTGGGGGAAAAAAACAATGTGAAGAAATTATAAAAGCACAGTATAGAGAGTTATATATAGATGGCTATATGTCTTACTGGCAAATGCCACTGTAGATTATGGTATGTTGCTGCTGTGTGCAACATAAAAAAAGCTTGTCACTCCTGTTCCACTGACAGACACTCCTCCCCCACCGACCACAGACTGTATATAAAAATGACTGACATGACAGCTCTCCAAAAGTGAAGCCAAAACGTATTGATTGGTCTGGAGACTGGTGGCTCCAAATGACATCACCAGCGCCTCGATTCGGGATATTTTATGGCTTTTGTTTTTCATCTTTATATACAGTCTGCGCCACCGACATGTACCAGTGGTGTGCCATTCTTTCTTTAGTATTATATATAGATTCTTAGTGGGATGCCACTTTGATTATATGCTGCTGCTGTTTGACTGGCATATGAAAAATGGCAAGACACTAATTCTAACTAGCATATGTCATTGCTATGGCGACAGTATGCCTAAACAACTGCTGTTCCACTGACATATACCACTTCTCACGTTAAAAAATATCACTTTTGACATAATGCCGTTGATAAAAACGACCTCTTTCAGGAGCATTTTTTCTTATATTTGTGAAATTCTATTTATAACCTGACAGTAATAAATAAGTCAAATGCTCTGACGCAAAAATGTAAAAAACCTAGAATATTAGGATGCAAGATAATTTAATAATTATAATATGACCGCATGGGGAACCTTTGAACCTATCTATTAACCTAATATCGTCGCTGTCGGGCAGAAACCTCCTATCTCCACATTTAATCATTTTTATTTTTTTAAATAAATCAGTGTTATTGGTCACCCTTTACGTCTGTCTGTGGTTTTTACAAATATTTTAGCAATACAAAGTATAAAAACAGCTCGTGACTCTCAATGATGCCGTGTTCAATTATAATAAAAACACAGGGTTTTTTTTAATTTCCTGAAAAATCACGAGTTGGGACATAGAAGGTTTGTGCCCGACAGCGACGATATTTAAATAACTATTGATTTGTGTTGTTGGCCAGAGAAAAGAAAAACATAGGATCATTTTTCAGTGATATGCTACACTAATAATAGTAGTAGTGTTTTCCTCTGTGTGCGCATATCAGATACAAGTACAATTGTGGCTGTGTTATTTGTGTCCCCTTAAAAAAATTGCACTCGACAAATTTTATGTTTATTGCCCCCCCCCAAACTGTTAAATAAAATGTATGTTCGTGAGCAGCATATGCCAGTAAGCGGGAGTGGAATCTGCCAGTAAAACACAATTGACATCTTTGCCATATGCCAGTAAGAGCCAACAGTCAGCACTCTATGTGTTGTGTGTTGGAGGGTGCCAAAGTCATGCATTTTAAAATTTTACACATAGCAGCTTTTCTGAAGGTTTTTGGTAATGGAATATGCAGTAAAAAAAAAAGACCAGCAATCTGGAAGGCATCATCTGAGGGCACCTAAGACGTTTAAAAAAGGGCTTTAAACATTTCTTTATCTTGGTTATTATTATTTATTCTCAGTTATCTGCTCACAGAACTCGCTCTTTCTCTGCTAATTTGTGTTTTTAATATTAACATCTCAGACTTTACCTAATCACTGATTATTTTACCTTTTCACTTAATGTATATTTACTTTATAACTTTTCTTGCCTGTGTATTTGTGTATCACTGCAACTGCTGCAGATTTCTTTTAACACCCTGTATAGCTTTAACACCATTAATCTTTCAGATGGTAGGCTGAATTAACTTTAAAATAAACTCTGTGTACAGTGTTTGAGCAGTGAACTCCCTGTTCAAACCTGAACAAAACTTAAACTCCCAGTTCACCAGAATAGCAAGCGATCAATAGTAAACACTGCAAGGTTTGAAGTTCCAGTCCCCTGAAAATAGATGGAACAAATATTCCTGCTTCTCTAAAGGGTTCAGGCCTTAGGGAACTGTGTAACAAAATAAAACCTGACCCAAAAATATGTCAATGTGTTTTTTCTCTCATCTAAACAGCCGTGGTCCAAATAAAGATCTCTTTTCTGAGTTGATCATGGAGAACACAGTCCACAGAAGCCTGTTGTCAGGGATTAAGTAGCTGCTATATTTGCCAAAGAAAATCCTGCGCTCAGTTTTGCATCATGTAAAGAGGTGACATTCACATCCAGCAGGTCACTGAGTCCAGCAGGCTCTTCACACTGCATAGCGGCTTTTTGACCTGTGCAAACAATTTGATTTGGACAGGTCAGATCAAATTAAGCAACAGAGCTGACAGCAGCGGCAGCGAGAAGTCAGAGCCTGGGTGTGCAGCGTGTGAACCGTGACAAGGTTTCTCTAATTGGGTCCATGTTTATTTCATTCACCAGTGAATGTGATAATCTGCTGTTGACTGTGAGCCAGGTGGTAAAAGCAAAAATCTATAAATGTACTGAATATTAAAAAATATAATAGAGAATCTGTTTGAAGTACACCATGGGGCTACAACTGTGCATCAGGAAGGTGTTTCTAATATTTAGTAGTCAGTAGATAGCGGAAAATCCAGTGCCTGGATTCATTTCTCCAATTATCCATCCATCCATCCATCCATCCATTTTTAGTACCTGGACAGAGGGAACCATGAGGAAGATGAGGGCAGCCCTCCAGAGGATAAATGACTCCATGTTCATCTGGATTTTTCCCCAGGTCAGGGTCTCTTTCCAGCTGGGTGAGCCCCAACCTGTGTACAGGAAGTGGACACATCAAATTAAAATATTTCTGCAGCAGCACAATTGTCGACTGTGATATTAATGACTAAATCAAAAAAAAGACTAATGTGTCTGGTTTGTCATGGTGAAATGACTAGTTAAAAAGGCTTATTAAGCTACTAGCAAACCTCGGGGCAAAATGGAGCTGTGGACCTCAATTACCCCACCCACCCCACAAAATAAATCCCCTACTCTGTGAATTGTGTATGTATTAATAATAATAATAACTTTATTTATATAGCAATATTAAAAACAAAGTGCTTCGCAGTAAAAACAAATAATAAAATTATATATATAGAATATAAAACACTATAAAATTATTTACAAATTCTATCAATTAAGAAAAAGATAAAAGTGAAATTTTTGAGTGGAGATCTTAGAACCATTAGTAGGTGCCAGAGGATCTCACGCAGTGATCAGGCTCATAGGGAGTTAACAGATCACGGAACATTCAAAGCTTTCAAAATGAGCAGTAAAATCTTAAAATCAATTCTAAAACTCACAGGTAACCTTTGCTTGCTTAGCAAGTGAAAGGAATTATCTGTTAAATGCCTCAATCGTACAAAGCAGGACAGCATCACTTTACCTGAGCACCAAAATGAAACTCAGAAATAATGTTTTTTAACATTATTTAATAAGGCGCCCAGACTAGACGAGAGATCCCTAATGCTGCTTGTGTTGAAGCTCCAGTGGGTATAATTATAATTATTTCTAATTTTGAGTCATTCAACTGCAGGACATTTATGGACATCTGATTCTTAATTTCAGAGAGGCAGGACATAATTAATAGCACATCGGTGGTCCAGGCTTTATCGGGTTTAAAAGTTGTATCATCTGCATAGCAATGAAAATCACTCTACGAGTGAGCTCCCCAGGGGAAGCATTCAATAGTAAATAAAACAGGACACAAAATAAAAATCCCTGTGGGACTCCACAAAAGAGAGGAGCATGAGATACAAGCATAACAGAGAAGGACTTTTTTGGCAGATAAGAGATGAACTGAAATAAAGTCCTTAAAGGGACCCTGTAGTCAGCCTGTGAAAACAGTTGTGTAATGTCCTCTACATTTCTGGAGGAACTTTGTCAAGTCTGAGAAAATAACCATGATGTCATTAGGGTTGAGTACCAAAACCTGGTGCTAAAATGGAACCAGTTCCAATTTGACCGGTCCTTACCAGACCAAATTAAAATGCACATTTAGGTGCCTTATTTTGGCACCACTTAAAAGTGTCGATTGAAATATTTTCACTCTGGTGCTCCGAAACAGACTTAAGAAGCTGCGCCATTATTCACCGTAGTAACGTTACCAAATGTAGCGTTCCTCAATGAAATCTTCTTCTTTATTAATGCTGCAACAATACAGGCTACCGTGAGCCACAGCCTACGCCAAAGAAACAACCCTGGCTCAGCAGAGAACATGTGTTAAAGTCTCTCGCTCTTCACCCTCTCTGTCCTCAGGCTAACACACTTTCTTCCAGGCTAGCAGGAACTACAACAACCGCCCCCTTTAACTCTCTGCCAATCACATGTAGGAAAATAAACGATTGACAGGCTCCTACACATATCACACATTCACTGACAGCCATGACACATTTACTGACCTCCCGGAAACACTGGAGAAAACCGTAACAATATAATTTTCTCAGGCACAATTAGGGACCATTTTAAAAGCTGATCCCATTTGGCACTGGAATTGTAAAAAAACGATACCCAACCCTAGATGTCATTTAAATGTCATCAGCTTGTCTCAGTTTGGGCTTAGACTACAAATATATGACGAAAATCGATGTTTTACACTCCACAATCCCAATTTGAGGAGTGTAAAAGACACTGTCATTTACTAAGCAAGGATAAAAGATGCTACTGGGTTGCATTATAGAAAATTGAAAATCCAGAATTTTTGGAGCTTGACCCATACCAGGTGCTAAAAGGATATCTCTGCACCAAATTTGAGCATTCTTTGAACGCAGGGGTCCTCCACAAGGTGAGGCCTCAAGATTATGTAATAATAAAAGGTGCTACATTGTTTTATCCTTATCATGGCCATTTAGAATCTGATTGATGATGATGCATACAACATTACCAAACAAATTAGCAATTAATCAAATTATCACAAAGTATTACCACAGGGATGTATCAGGAGTATCTCTCAGGTCAGAAGCACTTTGCTTGGATTGTAATCCTGCCATTATAATCAATATATACACATATATAATTATGAATTAGTAGGTGGAGCTTTTTTTATATTAGTTTTTATTGCAGGACAAAAAGGCAGAATGTTATTTGATACTCAAACTTGCTAATCTAATAATCATTTTCATCCATTAATACAAAAGCACCACACAATAGATTGTTATAGCAACATAGAGATGTGCTTTTCTTTATTTCATATGATAGTAAATTAAATCTCTTTGTGTTTCTGGACTGTTTGTTTTTAGAGTTATATCAAAATATTAATTTGGAATATTGGGATTTTTTATGGACATTGTATTATTTTTGAATTATAGCCTATTCTAATCTTATAATCTATACATATATTATTATTTTTGATTGATGGGATTAATCCATAATGAAAATAATACAAATTGGTAGTTAAAATTCTATTGGTGAAGGCAAACTCATTGCAATGTCACACAGCAAGCCTCTATGAGTATTAGGCTTCATAGAGTTCTTGCTGTTAGTGAAGTCCACCTGCATCCAGAAACTGTACAGTGGCACAGCGAGAGCAGGGAGGGTGTGTGTTTTTTTTCAACAGCGAGTTTCTAAGTTTTTACACGTAAAGCGACGCTTCCACACAATGGCTCTGTTTTTGGAATCATGCGCATCAGCAGCTCCGAGACCTGACTCGGTGAATTTGACAATAACCGGTCTTTTTGGACGGCAGCAGCCGCAGGTTGACGGCGGTGCTTTCAGTCGGACGTGAGTGTTTGTTTGGGAAGAAATAAACACCTTACCTTTTGAGGGAGGAGAGGTCATGCGCTCATATGGAGATGCATCAGTTATTCTCCAAAAACAGCCCAATAATCCACGACCCTGATTCTCAGAAGCCACACCCTGGGCCAAAGACAGAAACGTCCAAAAAGTGACCGAGAGAGACGAGTGAGGTGTCAGAGAGATGAACGCGCCGGTACTTTGTGTCTCCGGTAAAGTGTCTCCACAGCACGTCTGCCTGCCTGACACACAACTTGGGACCAGAGTCAGGTTAGACACAGACACAGGCTACAGCTTCCGCTCATCACTTTCAAAGTAAAAACCAAAGCCAAACCTACTGCTTTAGCTGGTGCTACTCTCTTCATTTAGTCATGAAGGCTATTATTTATTTATTTATGTTAATAACTCATCAGTAGGCTAATACTCTCACCAAAGAGGCTAACATGCTTTGTCTTTGTCCCCCAGTTAAGTTAACATGTGGTAAAAGCCCAGTTAACATGTCCATTTTTTCTGTTTCATTATGTAAATTGGAACGTCAAACTGTAAATACATGAACTTGCTTTTCACTTTTGCAGGTAACATTCTGGCATTCTTACTGTTCATAGAAATTAGGGTAACTCTTGAACATGCATTTTAATTATTATTTATACGTAAATCAGAGGAAAATGTGTCTATTTTGCCTATCATATTTGGAATTTTAAAATCTCACCTTACAGATTCCACTGAGTAAGCAGCTATGATTACGTTTTTATTGTATACACCTCCTTCTCAATATCATTTAACGTCCATGGTGATTAAAAACATGCTTTAATTTTGAAGGGTAAAAGAGATCTTTTCCGGCTGCAGCCTGGTTGTCTCTAGCAACTTGACGGAGCGCTGTGCAGGCAGCCTGATGACCAACCCCTCTGTCCCATGTGGTGTGGAGGAGCAGTAAGCATATGGAGGAGCAGTCATATCCATCACTTTAATATTCCTGTAGTCAGAGTGTGTACCATTCAGTGTAGAGCTGCACATGTAGCTCACCCATGTAGCTGTCTGTAGTGTAATACTCATAATGTTCATAGCCATGAGGCATAGACCTTCAGTACTACTTCACCATTTCTATATTACATATTTGCAGTGAAATATAGGAGCATTCTCATCGTCGTCGTCACCCCCTCTTAATTTACAATTTTTGTATCAAGTGTAGTCCTTTAAGGGATAGTTCGGGATTTTGAAGTGGGGCTGTATGAGGTTCTTATCCATAGTCAGTGTATTACCTTTGGAATATTTTCAGCGCTTTGCCTTGCCCTTAGACAGCCATTTCTTTTGGAACTACATTTTCTCAACCGTAGAACTTCTGCATTCCTACGCATAAAAGGAAATGGCTGTCTGACAGCAAGCTAATGCGCTGACAACCTCACCTACAAAGCCCTGAATCATAAGGCTCCATCTAACTTCAAGAGCTCATAGTACCTTACTACCCCACCAGAGCACTGCGCTCCCAGAATGCAGGGTTACTTGTGGTTCCTAGAGTCTCCAAAAGTAGACTAGGAGCCAGAGCGTTCAGCTATCAAGCTCCTCTCCTGTGGAACCAGGTTCCAGTTTGGGTTCAGGAGGCAGACACCATCTCCACATTTAAGAGTAGGCTTAAGACTTTCCTCTTTGATAAAGCTTATAGTTAGGGCTGGCTCAGGTGAGTCCTGAACCATCCCTTAGTTATCATAGGCCTAGACTGCCGGGGGACTTCCCATGATGCACTGAGCTTCTCTCTCCACCTCCTCTCTTTCCATCTGTATGCATTCTTATCCCATTAATGCATGTTACTAACTCGACTTCTTCCCTCTCCTGTAGTTTTGTGCTTTCTCTTCCCTCGCCTCTATGCTCCTTTTGCAGGTTCTGCCTCCAGACCTCTAGAGTCTGGATCTGTTGTTGTGGGCTGCCTGCTGCCCCCATGTTCCTGCTTGACACTGGCTACCACATCATTAATAATACATTTACACATTTTCATTGATATATATTGATATATTGATTACCACTACCATTACTATTATTTTGCAACTCTATGTGAACCTTGCTTTGGGCTACTGGATGTTCTTTTCCCTCCTGCTCTCTCTCTCTCTTTGTCTCTCTGTCTGTCTTTCTTGGCGCTATGTAAATAAAACTGAATCAAACTGAATAGTATTACAGTTTTTTTCAATTGCTAACCTGCATTGGTCAAAACTGAAGTCACATTGCCGAAACTCTTCACACAGTCAGTGAAACAGAAGTGTATGTGGACCAAACTGTGAATCATTTTTCATTGCTTTCACACAAAATGCATTCAATGACCACTTTCTCCAAAATCCATGAACTCTTTTCTCTTTACTACTTCACCACCTGCAAAACACTGTACTGGACATCTGCATTTTTCAAATGCTAACACACTGTGTCCAAAACTGTTCAAAACACGTTTAAAACAAAATGTTTGCAAATATCCTGCATTTTTGCTGTAGCTGGACAGATATACAGCATATAGAAAATCTTTGCAGAACATTTACATCCATTTTATGTTTTAGAGAAATATGTGTGATGTTTTGAATGTGGTTTTACTGTTAAACTGCAAGCTGAATGTAAAGCAAGAAATGTGCTTATATTTTAGCAGAATTGGTTCAAGGGGTTGGTACATCAATTACAGACTGTGGTCATTGGGTCTCAGGTACCAGTGTTAACTATGTAAACAACTGAAAAAAAGTGTATTGCAGCACTGAAATGTCAGGAACTTCTTTTTTTCACAAGTAAATTACTGAATGCATTTATGATTCATTCTTGTAACATATACTATAGTACAGTCAATAAAGTGAAAATATGTTACAGGTTTCTTACATTTTTTCTCAGTTGCTTTGGTACATTTGCAAAACTATTTCTATTGGTAAACTATGGCTAAACTTTTGATGACTGATTGAAAATGCACAAGGCTGTACTTTTTCTGTATGGCATAGATCAATCTCAACAGTACAGAGTTACAGTAAACATTGCAAGAGACTGGACAGGATTCACAGTTACACAACAAAGAACCATTATAATAATAATAATAATAATCTTTATTTGTAGAGCACTTTTCAAAAACAAGTCACAAAGTGCTTTAACAAGTGTAAAGACAATAATACCCAAAAGACAATAATACAAAAACAATACAAGATAAAAGCAAGAAAACATTGAAAAGACTAAAATACACGTTTAAGATAAATATAAAATTAGTAAAATAGAATAAAATAAAAGGGATAAAATAAAGTCAAATAAGATCGGGAAAGGCTCTCCTATAGAAGTATGTTTTAAGAAGGGACTTAAAAGAGTTCACTGACTCAGCCGACCTGATTTCCTCGGGCAGGCTGTTCCAGAGCCTCGGGGCCCTGACAGCAAACGCTCTGTGCCCTTTAGTTTTCAGTCGAGACTCTGGAACAGACAACAGACCTCTGCCCGAGGATCTCAAGGTACGTGCTGGTGCGTATGGGACTAAAAGGTCAGAAATATAACAAGGCGAGAGGCCATGAAGAGCTTTAAAAGTAATCAATAAAATTTTAAAGTCAATTCTAAAACATACTGGGAGCCAGGGTAATGAAGCTAAAATAGGAGTAATGTGGTCATATTTCTTTGTTCTGGTTAAAAGCCTGGCAGCTGAGTTCTGGACAGTCTGGAGTCCATCAATAGATTTTTGGGTTAAACAGGTGAAAAGGCTGTTGCAATAATCCAGGCGTGATGAAGGTGTGAAAAATGGTCTCGGTGTCCTTAAAAGTTTACATAGATCGAATTTTAGCTATATTTCTAAGTTGATAAAAACATGATTGAACAAGCTTTGTGGTGTGCTGCTCGAAATTTAAATTACTATCAAACCAGACACCAAGGTTCTTTGCCACAGGCTTAATGTGATTTACTAGGGAACCAGCAGATGGCAGTTTACTGTAATACATTGTGATCAACATGACATACAGTAAGCAATTGATAATGTAGGAAACAGCAGACAAATGTACATAATAATTTGCATAAATGTGTCAAAGCATGTGCAATTCGCAATTTCTCAAAAGAAGAAATTGCTTTTACATATGATGTGCACAAGCGACTAGATGATGTGGAGGCTGAACAAGTAGAATTTCAATTCTGATCTGAGAAATGTATCAAAGTGACTGAAAACAACTGGATTCTATAATGAAATACTGATTTATATGAAAATATCAGTGACATTTCAAGGATAAAAGTTCAACAAATGTACGTAATGCTTCCTGTTGTTAGTGTTTTATAGGTCAGTGTGTTATGAGTGACAGTGTATGCTTTCTGAGTGGGTATTGTTGTCAGTGTTTTGGTTGAATGAGTTTATTTTGAGGCTTATGACGTGTTTTGGTGGTTTGAGTGACTTCTGGAGGTGAGATTAACTGTTTGGCCAGGTTGGTAATGCAGACTGTGTGAACAGTTTTGAAAAAGTGGCTTCAGTTTTGACCATTGCATCTTAGCAATTGAAAAAAACTGTAATCACTATTCAATTGTGACATTATGGTAACCAAGGCCAAATGAACAACTGGGCAAAGTAGGCACCTGTCTCAGGCACCAGCCCCTATGGGGACCTCAGACGGCTCAGGTTCAATGTGTGGAGACTGGTAGTCATATTAATTCACTTTGTTTGAAAAAAATGAACTAAAAGCAAAACACCAACTGACATGATAAGGGCGTTAAACTGCCTTAATATCAAAACCTTTTAAGACCTTAAGTTTTTTCAGCTGATGTTGAGTTTACATGGTGCAAATCCCTGTATTAATTTGTGATTAATCAAATGATCACACAGCAAACCCAGGCTCATGTAATATTCCAGAAATAAGGTACAGAATGCATATAGAAGGGGAGGAATGGGAGGAGCCAAGCAGTTAAATTTCCCCCCAGGGGCTGCAGGTTAACCCAGCAGTGATGGAAATATTATCATTCTTCTTCATGTTTTCAGGATGTAATTTAAATTTGACGTTTAAATTCAAAGGTGATATTTGTGTTGGAGGAATGTACATTTCTCTGTACTGTACGGATAGGAGCACGAGTCTTCAAACTATTCTTAAAAGATTAATTGGTCACTGTAGTCTGTCCTTCTGGGCGTGAAGTGATCCCTTACTGAATAATTTCAGTGTGTGAGATGGGGGTGGGGGGGCAAAATCCACAGTCCTCGTGTACAAAAAGGAATTCTGAAGTTTAGCTGAGGCCAAAATGAGGCTTCAACAGTCTGAGTCTGACCAAGTGATTTAGTACAGAGTTCCCTCCTTGTGTTTTGCCAGACGTATTTTACCCCTTGTATATTACACACTGTACAAGTTTCATTTTATATTTTGTAATGCTTGTATAGAATAAATTACCCAACAACATAAGTAGTTAAAAGTAGAGCATGAGAATTCATTCTTGACATTGGAAACAGTAGTTTGACAAAAATAAACTATCAAATAAATACCTACAGTACATAGTCATATATACATAAAAAAACCAAAAGTCAAACAAGTTAAAATCAGCTACAGCTCGACCAGTGACAACTTAATGTCTGCTTACATATCAATGCATCATAATCCAGTATTATAGTATATAATACAGAAACACTGAGAAGGCTAATTCATATTGACAGCTTTTATTTTTTAAACTATTTCCTAGGGACAGAATTCTGCTGCTGCAAACAACTAATGGACATTTAACCACCATAATTATCATGATCCCCACCAGCAAGTATTCTATGCAGGCCCATTTTCTTGTCAACAAAAACTGCAAAAAGGTCAGAACCAACAATGACTTGATCCTAATAACAAGTAGTGTGTGTGTGTGTGTGTGTGTGTGTGTGTGTGTGTGTGTGTGTGTGTGTGTGTGTGTGTGTGTGTGTGTGTTTCCAGAGCCTGACCTTATTGCCATAGAGATCCATTGTTAGTTACAGCAGTGAGCCACACTACTGGGTGACATGTTCCTTCATTAATCACACACACAGTACACTGTCCCGCTGCTGGAAAAATTCATCAAACCACCCAACAATCCGCCGCTGGAAATAGTTCCCAACAAATGCATTATTTCCTGCTGTTTGAGTAACATTTAAAATGAACAGTCCCAAAGGAACTGAGCTTTTTTTTAAAAATGAAACTACATTTGACCTGATTTAATTTTTCAATAGGAACCAATGGGCTTAGAGCTGAGTGCCACAGACAGGGCTGGGAAGTCTGAAAGTATACACACACACAGAGTCTAGCACACACAGCACCACCGGCAGGCCTTTATTATGAGGTGAAGAATGGGAGTTGGCAGTGTATGAAGGGACTGGTTTTGACTTTGACTAATGAGAACATCAAAAGGCTTCACTCAGCAAATGACCTCAAGGTCCTCAACTGTGCACAACTGTGCTCTATGGAAACATGCTGGATGTATGCAGGGCCGATGGATGACAGATTGGACTGAAGGATGGTTTTGTACTTTTATTTGGTATTATAACAATACATGTATGCAGTTGTACATAAACTGTATATTCAGTTTCATAGTCAGTCAATGTGTCAGTATAACAATAATTTCGAAGCAGCAGTGTGTGAATAGATGGACGCCACTTTGTACAAACTGAATTATTCTATTGATAAACATGTGTGTGATGGAGGTCTGGCGCCCCCTCTCATCCAGACACGTGCAACAACATTTAAAGAGAAATATACTCCCAGCAATCACTAATTGCAATTATCATCTTAGTAATTATCGGCCTTTCTGTGTGGAGTTTCCAGTTTCTCCCTGTGTCTGCGTAGGTGCTCCGGCTTCCTCCCACCGTCCAAACACATGCGGCCTATGTTGATTGGTGACCCTAAATTGTCCTTAGGTGTGAGCGTGAGTGGCTGTTTGTCTATGTGTGGCCCTGCGATGGACTGGTGATGTCAGCTGGGATTGGCTCCAGCCCCCTGCACGCAGGATAAGCGGTTGACAATGGATGGATCTTAATAATTATGACTTTGCACATTTCACTTATTTTTCATTTGAAACGTGGTCATGAATCAAGGTCATTTATTTATAACAGAGGCTACGTATATTAATTTAGAATATATTGGCCTAATATCCATCCATCCAGCGTCAACCGGATACTACAGGGTCACGCGGAGGGGAGCCAATCCCAGCTGACGTCAGGAGAAAGGCATGGTGCGCCCTGGACAGGTCTAAAATATAATATAACACAATAAAAATAAAGAAAATAAAACAATAGCTAACCTACAGTTATTTACATTTATAAATGAAAACTTAATAATTATGCAGTGTAATTGTTTTATTTGCGTCTGGGGGGATGTAAGCAGCAGCAACTAGATAGTGTTGATAATATAGCTCAACATTTAAAAAAGACATCTGGGAAACGTTGCCAATCAACTTTGACCAGTGTGAACACAATGCATCACTGATGTACTGAAAACACAGAGCCCGCCTCCCTGTCACCTGGTCAGCTTTATAGACACTGTCCTGAACTGGATGTGTTAACGTTTTTATTTAATATTTGTCTTCGAGATTTGCAATTAAAAATCTGGGATAATAAACTTCCCCTTTAAATGTAGTCTTGTGATAAGTGACATCAGCTCCCGGCTCGAGGCCAGTCATCTCTATCAGCTGAGTCCTGCAGGAATTCCTCCAGTCATGCAAAACAGTTACACTAAAAAAGAACGGAAGGTTTCCGGTTATGCCTTCAAAGTAAAGTCGTAAAAACGTATCATTCACTACTGTAGTTTTAACGGTACTGTTTTCATTTGATGTAATTTTCCCACAAAAGTTCAGTGGTTCACACTTACAATACCAGACATCACAGGGGTTTTATGTATTTCAACATTACCCAATACTACCCTCTGTCATACTGTTCACTTTATGTATATATATATTTTTGCTTATGTACATATCTAGTATTTTTATATTTCCTTCCTTCTCAGTAGCCTACATAACATCTTTTTCATCACTTTTTATTTATTTATCACTTACTCTGTTCCATTTAAAAGAGACATTTTTTTAGACAACTTTATTTTTCAAATTCTGTCTGATGCCTTCTTTATAGATTGACTAATTTCATCTTTCATAATCTCCTTTTCCTTTTCTTTTTTTTACTAACCAGCTCTATCACAATGTTTCTTCTCTTATGTGTAATCTGTATAAATTTGTTTGTAGCTTGTGCTAATTATTTACTTACAGTACTATTGGTCTACAGCAGGGTTTTTTTTTTTTTAAAGAGTGAGGTGGGTCTCCCCAGGGGGGCTCCAAACAGTTTCAGAGGAGGCTCAGTGAGTGGAAATGAAACAATATTGCATTAGTTATCAAAAGGAGATCACATAGAATAGCCTACATGTGTGAGAGCTCAGAGATACAGTAGTTTTTGTACAGTAGTTAAAAATATTAGGTGTAGTCAGACGTTATGTCAAACAGCAATATTAAGCTATTTTGGCTCAAATGTTGAGTGTCTATGGGATCAAATAATATAATCATGATCCCATAGACATCCAGGAACTGAGCGAAACTTATCAAGTAAACTTATTCTTACTTAGTTTATCCTTTTTTTGAGAAATACAATTTATCTTTCTTACCCAGCGGGCTGAGACAGCAGGGTGATGGTTTTGAACTCTTATTTGGGCTTGTTGAATTGCCTGCATTATAAGCATTAATACAATAACAGTATATCCAGTTACACAGGCAGTCGATGTGACAGTCCGTTTAACAGTCTTTAATTAGGCTTCGCACAAAAACATCCGTCAACACAGTATTATTTTGAAAATCACACCCGGAAATGTTATGCGTGATTTAGGCTGACTTCACGCGGCTCTTGACCACTGCGTGTCGGCTCGTCAGATTTGATTAATTTCAGCTGTGGACATCTTTAAACAGGACAAGGGGCAGTTTACAAGCACAGAGGAGCAGATCCAGGTTTTTCATGCACTTTACGGGACTGGACGAATGTGACTTTTATTCATTTTAAATACTACGTACATCCCTAGTTCGGATGGGTGCACCTTACTGCGGCCCATAGTTGTGTATATGTGTTTTAGACGCGACTACAGGATCTAGATCACTTGTGGACCCTGACTGCTGGAGTGTCCAGCCCACCACCATCATGGCCTCTGCCACCTCCACCCCCGCCGCCTCTGCAGGCCGCTCCAGCCGCTCCGCCAGCCGCCGCAGCGCAGCCGCGTCCAGCAGCAGTCCGACCTGCCTGTCCCGCACCCAGGAGAAAGATGAGCTCCGTAACCTCAACGACCGCCTCGCTAACTACATCCAGCGGGTTCAGGAGCTGGAAAGCGAAAGATCATCCATGCTTATTCAGCTGGAGGAAAAAGATGAATCGAAGAGCCGGGAGATGGGCAACGTGCGGCGGCTGTACGAGGAGGAGTTGGCAGACGTCAGGAAGTCCCTGGACAGCCTGGCCGGAGAGCGGGCCCGTTTGCAGATAGACTACGGGAACCTCTGCGATGAGTACAGGAAACTTCAAGCCAGGCAGGTTATAGCCACACATGACCGTGCAGGTTTTGAGGAAGCTGTTAAGCCAGATTCTCCTCAAAAATTGGCTTATTTAATGCAGTCATGCATGTCGTTTGACGCACACACATGCAGAACACATACCGAGAAATGTCTAAAATTGCTTCACATCAGGCTGCTGTTCGGGTGAATCTATAGCCCGAGCGGCAGGGTATCCTACGTTTCCCCCTTGTCTTTACTCGCACAGCTCCCCGCTAATGTTGCCCTCGGTGGTGTATCTCAAGATGGGGGCCAAAACTTCTTTAAATGGATTACACTCCACTGAAACCTATTTAATTACACATTTGATCCCCAATAAACTAGTGATTCATATATTATGATGTGCAACCTTGCTGGCAAGATGGTAAACATTCAAATAACTTTCCTTTTTTAAACTGAGTTTAGTTTGATATTTACACTGTCCACTTGGAGCAGATGTGTGGGTTTAGTCTGGTTTAATAATTTGGATGTACCTCTAGTTGGCCATGGTGGTCTACATGATTTCATTGACTATTTTGATTTATATGGAAAACACTAAGAATTTGCAAAAGCAAAACACAGATGCCAAAGAGCCACAGTTCCTGTCAGAAGCCTGATGATGACGGACCTCTAAAAGTGGATTTCTCTGTTGAAGGAAGATTGGGATAGTAGGTTAATCACAGGTATTGGGAATCCTCAAGTGTTAACTAACTGAGAAGAGCCCTAGAAGTTGTGTGGTTGCCTTCATGGTGCACATTAACTGTTCTGATCTCTCACTAAAGGAACCAGAAGAAAGAGGGCGATCTGGCGAATGCGTTGACCCAGTGGAGGAGCGTCGAGGAGACGCTCCGCACCAAGGATGCAGAGTACACGAAGCTGCTGTCTGCAAACAAGACACTCGGTGACGACTTTACGGACCTGCAGGGCCAGCTGGAACACGTATGAACTAAAGCTAGAGTTATACATTGTAGGGCACTGGTCCTCAAACTCTTTCACGTCCAGGACCCCTAAACTGACACAAATTAGACCACGAACCCCCTTTTGAAATTATTTTGTCCCAGGATCACCCATCTGATAGGATTTTGGCTTTTAGATGTGTTATTCCAGAAAGTGCATGAAATGATGACTAAAGTAGTCATGGATTCAGTCACCAGGTTACTTCTGGAAGGAATTATAGTGAAAATAAATGATCCCCTTTTTGCTGGGGACCCCCTGGAGTTCCCTCAAGGACCCTACTGGAGATGTAATGATTCTTCATCTAGTTACCATGTCTGAGGTCATTAAGGTTAACTATTATGCAAATATAAGAAATCAATGTATCACTATCTAACAAACACTCTTCTGATGGAGGCCTGGGCTGGAAAGCTCAAACTACAACTTTTACAGGGAGATGAAGCCAATACTGTTAAACATTCAGTGTTTGAAATGGGCTAATATATTGTGATCGTGTGGTGTGTGTTACTGTATGTTTTAACTGTGTGTGTGTGTGGTCACCAGGTCGAGGCGGTTCTGACAGATGCAAAAAACCAACTGAGCTCAGAAATCTTGAGGAGGGTTGAAATGGAGAACCAGGTCCAAACACTCAAAGAACAGCTCGAACTCCAGAGGAACATCAGTGAGCAGGTACACACACACTTGGCAGTCTTTGCTATAATTCAATGCCCTCCACCTAAACCTAACTTTAGATTCAACCAATTCTTGTCTTTCAGAGTGTAATCTGTTCATTTTACGTATCGCCTCAGACTGATACTTGCACAGCTCACAGTTGTTTATGTTTTGTAGGAGATCCTTGAGATACGTAGCAGACACGAAAGCCGTCTAGTGGAAGTGGACTCGGGACGACGGAGAGAGTTCGAGAGTAAACTGGCAGAGACGATGCAGCAACTCCGCCACGATCATGAGTGTCAGTTGAGCCAGTACAAAGAAGAGATGGAAAGGACCTTCAGTTCAAAGGTACCGACACACAACTTACAGGGAGATTTTACCACTGGAAAGATTTTAATTTCATAAAACTGGGCTCTCTGTGCAGCAGGGGAATTTTGTTTTTAAATTGGTGCTTCATGACAAGAAAGAACAAAGACAAGGGACTCCCTTTTGCTCAAAAGGTAGACAACCGACAGCAGCCAGAATGCTCTAGGACTGTTGCATCAAAGGCCAGTGTCACTCCTAAACTACGCCAACGCCTACAAACAGCCGCTCAGAGCTTCTAACATTAGGCTAAACTCTGCACCACTGGGTAACACTCTGGTTTCTGTAATGTTGCTGTGCTCATAACAAACCCTTCCTCTGTGCTCAGACATCCATTGGCTGGCTTGAGTTGTTTGTTTTTTTTTCGAGTTTGGGTGTGTCTTAATGTTTGTCCATATGTGGCCCAAAGCTTGGTGGAACGCACAGCGCCTCCGCTTCGGTGTCCACATTAATGGCAGTGGCACCAGCAGTTGTGCTGACAGGGGGCAGCTCTGGGACTTGACTGTAGCGGCTGCCTCCTCCATATGCTGTAATTCCTCCGCCCTGGATTCTGGCTCAAAAGTAGCCAGAATGTCTGTCTGATTCCATTATTACACTGTTAAAATAGTTTTTCTTCCAGCAGTAGTCTTGGCCAGTTGGTTTTGGACAGGATAGTTTTTGAGCAATTCAATAAGATTTAATTACACCAATATGTAAGGATTATTAAGAAATTACATTCTTGTGTGTGCATAACAGGCCTGTTATACCAGGTGTTGAACACATCATGGAAAGGATCCCTACGAATGACGCCCTTTGTTTTTAACAGGAAACTGAATTCTCACTCTGAAATCTCGTGCTTTGTCATGTGGAGGCATGGCTGCAGTCGGATAACGAGCGTGCCAGCAGACCTGGAACCAGCTAACCACCTGCATCTTGACTGGGAATCAAATAATAAATAAAAGTAGCGCATTTAATAATAAAATAATTATAAAAGTAATTTTCCTCTAAACTCTACTCCAGTGAAAGGTATACTGTAATAAACATACTGTCAAGTAAAATTTACAGTACTAAGTGACTGGAGTACATGTAATGGAGTAAATGTATCTCATTACTACCCACCTGGATGCAGGCAACATGAAGGGAAGATGACCATGGCTCATTTGCATATACTCCTCACATTGCTGATTTTCATCCAGCTTGGCATCATTACAAAGTTTCACTTTAAGATTTGCTTAAGTGTCAAGATTTACTACACATTGTTTAGTTTATGAAATAAAATAAAAAAATGTTAATACTTTTTTTGTTTTTTCCTGTGCTGCAGTTACAGAATGCCCAGCAGGCTGCCTTGGAGAAAAACGACACTGCGGCAGCGACCAAAGACGAACTGGAAACCACCAAGCTCAGAGTGGAGACTCTCAGCTCCCAGCTCCAGCAGTACCAGAAAGATGTAAGTGCAGTCCATAATAAAACACCAAGACATCACCGCCCACCTCTCCGATTTGTTCAGCAATTAAATACGTCTGGTGTTGTATTCGCCATTTCTGCTGGTTAAAGAAAGAATAGACTGAGATTGACGCTGTACTATTGGTGTAAGTGAACATTCTGGGAAAAAAATCTTACATCGACATTTCTTTGACTGAACACTTTGTCAGACTGAATTAAATTCCACAAAATGATGAGTCAGTCTGCTCATTAGGCAGCAATGTTGGGTCTGTTAGGACATAATGGCTAAACTTGGAGAACGTGTTAATGTGTGCAAATAATACAAGAAACTAGTAGACAGTCAAATCTGCACACTTATAACAGGGACTGGATGATCCAATAAGATGTCTACATGGATTGTTCTAGAACCTTACCATTGCGTTTCCTGTTTCATCGTACAATGCTCCCTCCACCTTGTTAAATCAGTGTCCCTCAGGTATATCTTCAAACCAGAGCATTCTATGCAATAGCGTTGTGTATAGCCTGGTAGTTTCAGTAGTCTTCGTGAAAAAACTGAGCTGCATTTAAATACTATGTAACGTTACACAGAAGTGTCATCATAGGGAAAGGAAGTTGGTTTCTAGCTCGTGTTGCTAAATGACAGAATGTTGGGAGAGGGTTGTGTTCTTGTCTTTGACATGCATCATCAAATAGCAGAAAAATGCAAATGGTTGGATCAAAGTATTTCTAGGCTGAAATGAGTTGTCCACATCTGACTCTTCTTACTCTATGAGCATAAAGCACATTAACACAGTATAGTGTTTAAAAGAACCAATCATAAGGCAACTCGGGTAGCAATGAGTGCAGTGTACATGTACAGAGAGCCGCTTATCTTTTGAAAATCCTCTTTAGGTTTTAGACCCTGGCTTGTCCAGTGTTGCTCTTGTATAGGCCTGTCACAATAACATTATTGACTTATAGTACGATGGGTAGACATGACCTTGATCATCTTTGTTGACCTCAATAGGCAGTCATGTTTGCATGTTTACACAAGAATGTCACCAGCATGTGAATAAACAGCAGGAGTAAGACTTGGGCACGGCGCCCAGCCAAATGAATTCATTTCTGGTCGCACTGCTTCTGTCCTCCAGCCGTCAGTTGAGCAGCACAGTTCAGTGTCTTTCCACATTTGGTGACAAACATTGCATTTCCTGAAGCAGATCATCTGATATCTGAATGTACACAGAGGAATGTAGAAAATCCAAACCGGATATTCGGCTAGAAGAATGTACTAAGCAGAGAGAAAAGACTCTCTAGCCACTGGTACAGCCAGCCAACACATGCCATTTCGGCTTTGATTGTCACGACGCAGCTAAAGTGTGCTGACCCAAGCCATGGAAGAATGGCGCATTTAGCAGCCAAACAGATGGAGGGTTTTTTTGTCCTTTTTTTTTTTTTTTTTTTTAATGATTGACATGATACATGTGTCGCATAGTCTGGGGAAAATGAGTGATCATAATTATAAATGTTCAAGTAAATGATTTGCGTATAAATTTATTTCATATCTAACATGAGGGGATTTCAAAGAACACAATGTTCAACAGTTTTAATCCAATCTATAACAAAACTGCATTAAAAGCAAGCATCTTATTTACAATAGACTGGCCATGTTTTGCATTTGGCCATACGGTGACAATGATGTGCAGGTAACTTAATACAAAATGATTTAAAGGAACAAATTTTAGGTTTTTTGTAGCATTTGCACATTAATACTAAAACACAGCTGTTGACCTAAGTTAAGTTACAGGTGATCTGACTGAACGGCCACACAAACCTACAGCTTGCTACAAATACACTTATTCACTTTCTTGCAGAGTTGAATGATAATCGCCACCACTCTAAATATGAAGCTGCAGCCAGTTGGCTTACCATTAAACTTGAAACGGGGAAGCAGCTAGCCTGAGTCTGTCCAAACTCGCCACCTAACGCTAGCTGTTGTTTAATCCATGCAAGTTATATTACATGTGGGTTATGTAACAGAAGTGCTTACAAATATATTTTATACGGCAGGGCCGGTACTACAAAGCAAGTCCGACATATTCAGGATGTATTTGTTACGTTGCGTCAGTCTGTAGGACGATTTCTGTATACAAAAGCATCTCTGAATCACCCTCAGCAGCCCATTAAACAGTCTGCAAGATTCCAAATGGTGATGCTATTTTCCAAGAGAACGGAGTGGTCAGTAGGCGGAGCTCTTAGTGTTCTCTCCGGAGCAGGTTAGCCAGTCAGCTTTAGTTACCATGGTGATGTAAAGTGAACCGCCATTGCAGGACTGAAAACCCAGGGTTAAACTTGCTTTGTAGAAGGCCCCAGTCTTTGTTTTTCACCCAGGTTTGGGAGGTTAGTTTAAATTGACATGAAAATTCAGGACTGGACTTGGAACAGTTGAGCGAGTTTATACCCGCAATGTGACCTTCATTTTTGTCTTAATAATGCACACACCACCTCCCCTGCATTAGTTGCTTCAGTATTTCAACCACTGTGGTCATTTTATGGTTTCAGCCTGGCTAAAGCTTCTTGTTGAGCTAACTCTTGTTGTTCATCTAAAACCAACAGATTCTCCTGTTCATTGATCATCTTTGTTTTTGCAAGTATTTGTGCCTAACCTCGTTGTTACATGGCATCTAGGTAATGTTGTCGAACGGTTCTTTCATGCTAACATTGGTCTTATTATTCTTCATTTCTCAGAAAATGATGCTGGAGAGCCGCTTTCAGGAGCTGGAGAGGACTCTTGACAGGGAGCGGGAAGTTTGGCAGCAGAAACTTTGTCAGAAAGAGCAGGAGATGCTGAGCATGCGAAGCCAGATGTACAGCCAGCTGGAAGACTATGAGAACCTGCTGGATGTGAAGCTAGCCCTGGATATGGAAATTAATGCCTACAGGAAGATGCTGGAGGTGGAGGAACAGAGGTATGCCTGTCATCTATGTACATCATGCAACAGTTGAGTAGCATCCTTTTTACCATCTGATTTTCTAAAGCAAAAACATTGCATACTTTATTTCTCTCAGATTGCACCTTTCACCCAGCCCCTCACAGCGTGTGACCGTAGCCCGAACACATGAACACAGCAGCCGCAAGCTCAGGGGACGGAAACGGAAACACGAGGGGGCCTCGGGCAGCTCGCCCGCCTATAAAATAGCAAGTCGTCCAACAGAGCATGGCCTTCTGAGTGTTGCAGAAGTAGACATGGATGGAAAATTTGTTAAATTGAAGAACAATGCTGAGATGGTAAGGCTGTACTGCAGCTGGATAATAGGTTTTTGGAGATGCTCTTTAGTATGATCGTTGGTTAAAATGCCCCAGTTTCACTAAATCATGGCACAGATCAGTTTATTTCTTGTAGGGACACATGTCCAAGTCACTTCACTTCATGGTTGGCCTCTGAAAACTGTTATTTAGTCATTTGTCCCGCAGGTCTGGAGGAGCTTTGTCACATCTGAGGAAAATAACCCTGGTGAGATCCTAGTGATGCCATCAGGGTTGGACATGGACTAAAAGTTTGTAACAGGAAGTTGTAGAGATGAACACTTGTCTGACAGGGGAAGTTAATGTTTTATTGGGAAATCAACATAATTGACTTCAGAAAATAAATTTAAATAAGTTATTGATATTGTAGACTAGCTTTTCACTGAAGTGTTGTGGATGCGTCGTACAGCACCACCCAGAGGGCAATGTTGGTGAAGCCGTGCTCCCATTAACACAGTGGAGGACTTCAGAACACCAACTTCCGTTACTATTAACGAACTGAGACACTCAGGCTGTGGTGGACAG
Source organism: Micropterus salmoides (assembly GCF_014851395.1). Lineage (NCBI taxonomy): Eukaryota > Metazoa > Chordata > Actinopteri > Centrarchiformes > Centrarchidae > Micropterus > Micropterus salmoides. The sequence continues at coordinate 37,597,255 of NW_024044348.1, read as the reverse complement.
TAAATCACACTTTAATGTCATTGTCAGGCAGAAGACTGACATGAGGCGTGAGAATGCAGTATACACTCACCTCTCTGCTTTGCTTGTTCACTCAGACCAGTTTGCAGCTGAACTGCCTCTTAGGTTCATAAAATTTTAAAGTGGACTAAAAATGGGAATGAATTGGCTCCCTTGCCTAGTCATTGAATGACACCAAAAATTGGAAATGAAAGATTCCTAGCCCTAAATTTTAATGAAATATACTTAAAGCATGGATACTTATTTTCAGCATTATATACAGCATTTCCAGCTTTTTCTCTTTTCTACATTTCCAGGAGCAGCCGCTGGGTGGCTGGGTTGTCCGCAGGACGTTCCCAGACGCTGGAGACATCTCCTTCCACATCCCTTCCTCCTGCGTCCTGGCTGGTGGGCAGACTCTTACCGTGAGGAGTTATTTATGTTAAATAACTGTATTTCCCTCAATTCACTGGGGAAATAAAACTCATATCACTGTCTTGGGGGGACTTGCCAAATATATGAAATAGAAATTAATGGGGTGCATGTGTGGGCAGATCTGGGCAGCAGGAGCAGAGGCGGAGGCTGAGTCTGGGGACCTGATTCTACAGGGGCACAGGAGCTGGGGCCCCGTAACTGATGTGAGGGTGACCCTTGTGAACCCCAACCATGAGGTAAGTGAAGTGAGCTGCAGCCGCTTGTCTCTGCTATCTCACGGTGTTGGCTGTTGCTCACCGTAGGGGTCATGCAATACCTTTTCAGGAAGTAGCGGAGCGCAGGATATGCATGACGGGCAGAGGTGGCGAAGAGACCGAACTGGAATTTGATGAAGAATTTGTCGCAGGCAGTGACATCCAGCACTTTCGGAGACAGGTAAACACAGACTCTCAAAACCAGCCAAAAACCACGAAGTTCCATGACTGCAGAATGACGTGTAAACGCTTTTACAGATGCAACACAAGTGCTTTAGCTTATGAAACGTGACGTCAATTTTATTTTTTCCCCTTTACACTGAAGCCAAAGAGAAAGAAGAAGTGTTGTTCTGTCTCTTGAGTGCAGACAGCGTGCTGTACTGTAGGTGAGGAGGGTGATGCTGCCTCTGATTGCCCTCTGCTTGGTGTGCTCTAGTCTGTGAACGAATCACAAGATGCATGGCTTGTTTAACACTGTTTGCTGCTGCTTTTGTGTGTTTTATTTAGCAGCATGCCAAACATGTTGACATGAGTGGAAGACTAGGGACCAGCATAATGAAGCAAGTTCAGTTCGGTCTGTCTCTCTTCGGGTTACCTGGCATCCCTGAGCTTAACAGTGGTGATCTGATAACTGGTAACATAAAGATGGTTATCAGTTGACTCTTAACTCTGGGTTTAACTAACCAGCCCCCTGTGTGTTCATGTGGAACAGGCAGTGTTCTTGATTACAAGAAACACCAGACCATGAATCGACTACTTAATATGATTGACATTTTGTTGTTGCAACGTTCACATTTCCCCATGAGTATTCCTTTTTCATTTCACGAGTGGTGAAATGTGTACAATAATTTCTGGTATCACAGAGCAGGCATACCAGGAAACCTGCATTAAGCCCAGAGATGGCTGGCTAACCCACACACTTGCTTCATGGTACAGGCCCCTTAGTCATAAATGTTACACAATGATTGGTGACAAATTAAAACCCAACATGTGTTTGAGGCTCTGTTCCATCATGACCCTCCAGAATGGCTTCCAAAAGACGTTCCTTCATTTGGTGTTTAAATTATGGAGGTGGAGAGCTCAATTTAGTAGGTCGCCCTCATGCCTGTAGGGGAAAAAACGTGGGTTTGTCTCTCTCCTCGAGGCTTGAGATGTGTGCCGCCTTCCACTTTGACGGGAATGTGTGGAACTCCTAATCAGCCAACTATTCCTTTTTTTTTTTTTTCCACGCTTTACTTTTAACTCAAATTTGCTTTTTTGATATAGAAGTTTGCTGCTCAGTGTTTGTCTGGCCCCAGAGATGTGCTCATCTTCTGCAGTACAGGAAATCCAGCTGCTACTGCTATGTGCTACATTTTTGCAGCGCATTGGATTATACAGGTGTACTGCATATGTGCAACTGACAGCAGCAAAGCTTGCTCGCATTGCGACACGTGATGTATAAAGGTGTAGTAAACTGAGATAGAAGGAATAGTATGTACCCAAATGCAGAAGCTAGCATGTCCTAACACTCACTATATGATCCTGAATCAGTACTTCAGTTCCTACTGCTACAGTAAGTTGACACTAGTGTTAACATCGGCACAAGGTAGGGACGATCTGAATGAGCTGCATGCAGAACTTGCTCGCTTATGTATCTTTGTTTGTTTGATTTTGGATGTAGATGCATGGATAGTGCACACAAGATTCAGACCCTTTCAATTTTTCAAATTTTATGTTGCATCCTTATGCTTCGTGTTTGTTTTTTCCCTTCATCAGTGTCTATTTTAAGTCAGTCTACACTCAGTAGCCCCACAAAGACGAAGCAAAAACAGATTTTCAGACATTTTCTTAATTTTTAAGAAAAACCTGAAATATCACATTGGCATAAATATTCAGACCCTTTTGCTGTTACACTTGAAATGTAGCTCTAGGTCCTCTGTGATAAATTCAATTAATTGGGCATGATTTGGACAGGCACTCTTGTCCATAAAAGGTTGCACAGCTTCCAAAACATATCGGAGCAAAATCCAAGGAACTGCCTGCAGAGCTCTGACAGGATTGTGTCGAGGCGCCAAGAGCACAAGGGCCTCCATTATTCTTAATTGGAAGGAGTTTAGAGCAACCACAAATGAGCAATCAGGGAGAAGGGCCTTGGCAAGAGGTGACCAAGAACCCAATGGACACTCGCTGAGCTTCAGAGATCCTGTGAGATGGCAGAAACTCCTGAAAGGCCTCCCATCACTGCAACAACTCGGCCCATCTATGCTTTATGGCAGAGGGGCCAGACGGAAGCCTCCACTCAGTGAAAGACTCATGAAAGCCTGGAGTTTACAAAAAGCACCTTGAGAACTCTGATTGTGAGAAAGATCTCATCTAATGAAACCAGAATTGAACTGTTTGGCCTCAGTTATAGGCATCATGTCTGCAGGAAACCAGGCACCGCTCATCACCAGCGCAATACCATCCCAACAAAACACAAAGCAGGTGGTGCAGCATCATGCTGGGGGGGTGGGTTTTTTTTTCTTGTGTTTTTTTTTTTTTTTTTGATAGACAGCTAATTCCTGCTTGAGATTGAGTCACCCTAGCGGTATGGGCGGATATTTTGGCTTAATCTCTGTACAGTGGGTAGAAGTGGAGATGCGTTCATCTTTATATACAGTCCAACCCAACAGAGCTCGAGAGGATCTGCAGAGAAAAATGGCAGAAAATCCCCCTATCAGTGGCCTGTACTACGAAGGGAGTCGAACCTACACAGTTAACTCAGGGTTATCAGGCAAACTCGGGCGTTGACAAACTCGGACTGCCTACACTGGAGTTAAACGGTACGACTGTGAATAAGATGTTGGTTAGTTGAGTTGGTGTTAACTTAACTGGAGTTGGTGCGCGTTAGCATAAAAGGGGCTGTGCAAGCAGTTTTTCACAACGGAACATGCTCTATATTTTCCCCAGTAGAATGCACGTTGATGTGTCAGGATATGAGGAGTTTAAAGACTAGTAGCCAGGGAGGCTTGTTGGCATCGCATTGAGTAAATGTGTAGCATAGAAAACTGTCTGTCCCCAGAACAGTGCCTCATTTAAAACGCACAATTAAACCCTATGTAAAAACAGCAGCTGTACAATGTCATTTTGTTGTTCAGAGTGGTTATTGCAGACGGTGTGAAAGATTTCTTGTAAATGTTTTTCCGGGCCAGTGGAACTTTATATCGTCTGCCTGATGGCAGTAACTTTACGAGAGGGTGAGAGGGGTCCCCTGTGATCAGAGCGGTTGTAAAGATAAATTATCTTGCTGCAGTGGTTTATTATGCAGGAGAGTTTGGTTTTGTTTGGCAGTGAGGTTGAGCCAGGATGAGCTGTTGAAGGTGAGAATGGATTCAATGAGTGAACAGTAAACCAGAGTTAAGATATCCTTGCTGACATGAAAAGTCTCTAGTTTCCTCAGAAGGTGGAGGCGCTGTTATGTGGTGTGTGTTTGTGTGTGTGTGTCTATATAGATAGGGACAGGTGGTTGACTGGGAAATTATATTGGACTTCACAATCTGATTTAGCAGTGAGGAAATAAGTGAGTTTAGCCCAATCACTTAATTATGCACCTTTAGAGACTTTTCTGTGAATTGGGTATATTCTGAAGAAAACAGTTATTATTATTTTTTTTTTTTTTAAACCTTAATTTCAGGGAATTTTTGTTCTTGTAAATTTGACACTTTTTTTCTTGGTTTATTAACCCCCTGGCTCTGTAATTTTTGGACACGTAAAATAGTCGATCTAAATATGTGAAAACACTTTAGGATAATTCAATTACAGTCTACAGATGGGCTGCATCTAAAACTGTCCTGTCAATTAATGAAGATCTCCTCCCTAAAATCAGAGGCTGCAGTACTCGCTGTATGAACGTAATGCTGATGTTTCCTAGCTTAATTTCTTCAGCTGCAGCCGCAGTGGAATTAGTCGGGATGAAATCTAAACACATTTTATCAAGTGGTGTGTATTAATATCCAACTTCTCATCATTAACACTGAGTACAGATGTGGTATGTGACTCATGTATACAGGGTAACCTCGAGTTACCCACAAACAAAACCTTCTTGGAGCAGTTTAGAGATGCGGCATACATTGCCATGGCAACAGACCTCAAGTAACACTTATCCACCTTTCATAGTACGGGTTAATCAGGAAGTTACTCCTGAAGTTACCTGGATAAGCCAGTTACCTCACTTTATAGTACAGGTTAGCTGTTCAACATGAGTTACCAATCGGCCACCAGGTGTGCAGAGCTGGTTGCATCATCCCATAGTAGACTCGAGGCTGTAATCGCTGCCAAAGGTGCTTAAACTAAGTCGGAGTTCATGGTCTAAAATACTTATGTCAGTGATCTTTCAGTTTTTGTTTTAATGAGTCTAAACTTCTCAAATCCTGTGTTCGTGTTGTCATTATAGGTAATGACTGTAAATTGGGGAGAAAAATGTTTTAAAAAAGCAGCACGGCTGCAACATGACAAAGAGGAGAATGTGAAGGGTCTGAATACTTTATGAATGCACTCTATATGACGCTAGCATGTGTCCCATGATGATAAAAGTGATCGGTTTGTTTCAGGATTTATCGAAGGAGGTGAGCTGTGCAGTCATGTGACTGCTTGTCCATCTCCTGCTATTCTTCACGTTCGCTTGGAAAACCTCTCCTGCCATCTGGTTCCAGTTTCGTGCACCGAAGTCTTGTCTCTGTCAAACTACAGTAGGACAATGACATGTTAGACTGTGACCAGCTCAGACGCCTTAGAGCAACAGTATCAACCTCAGTATTCCTCACTTGTGTCATCGCTCTTACCGCACAAGACATCATAAGCTTTGCCTTGATTTCATCTAATTTAAATGAATGTATGTGTGAAATAAAATGGTTTGCATAATAAAGTTATAAATGCAGTCACACTTGTGGCTTTAAGTACTGAAGACTGTTAATTGCAACATATTTCAATTATAGTAATTTGGAGGGGAAAGCTGTGTACTTGAAAGTGCTCCCAGCTCACGATGGCTCACAACACTCATGTCGAATTGCTGGAGGAAGTTGGGAAGCTGGATGGATTTTTAATGAGACAAATTGGTATGTTCACCCCCCCCCCCCCCATAAAGTTATCATTTTCAAAAATACCTTTTCCAACACTTTCTGGCTTTGCTCTAGTGGTATCAACACCATTTATCTAGTGCACAGTGGGTCTTTATTTTTTTTTTTTTTAAATCCAGGTTTTCAGAGATCTGGTTCAGATTTCTAGATTCAGCCCTGTATAATTTCATCTATGGTATCTATGGTACTGACATCATTGACGTTGTACAGATTTGCCCTGACCAAGAAAGATCTCCTACATTACACTCAAATCAAATGGGGCCAGATATATTTGTCTTTACAGTTTAGATCTTTTACATGGTTTGCAGTGTGACGATCCTGGATCAGAGCTAATGCAAATGTTTTTTTTTGTTTGTTTTTTTTCTCTCCACACCACCGATGTGGCTTTAAGTCAGTTGGTCCACAACTTTATGCCAGATTGTAATGTCCCAATGACCTTGCCATCCAACTTGGAATAAACTAATAATTTAGCTGAACCTCTGACCTTTAACCTAGTATGGCTGTAGACACTTATTTGAAAACCATACAACAAAGTGTGGCTGTAGCTGCGTCTACTGTAGCCAAAGCATTCATGTCCTGCTGCCCCTCACCATTACAGTACATGAGTCCAATTCACCAGAAAGACCAAAATATTAACATCTCTGGTTTCATTCCATATGGGAGCCCTTGTAACTGTACATGTCACACTTGTCTTTCACCATGATTTAATAAAAAATAAAAATGCCTGAAGCGTACGTGTGGTTGAGGAAAAACAATTAAAACATCAAATGTGATTTTACATTCTTACATGGGAAGGAGCAGTTAAATGCTGTGATATGAGTTGCTGATGCTCACCATACCGCCTTGAATACAGGTGCTGGTCATAATTAGAATATCATCAAAAAAGTTGATTTATTTCAGTAATTCCATTCAAAAAGTGAAACTTGTATACATTTATTCCACACAGACTGATATATTTCAAGTGTTCATTCCTTTTAATTTTGATGATCATAACGGACAACTAATGAAAACCCCAAAATCAGTATCTCAGAAAATTAGAATATTGTGAAAAGGTTCAATATTGAAGACACCTGCTAAAGAGGCTGGCTGTTCAGAGCTCTGTGTCCAAGCACATTAATAGAGGAATTATTTTATTATTAAGAGAGGCGAAGGGAAGGAAAAGATGTGGTAGAAAAAAGTGTACAAGCAATAGGGATAACCGCACCCTGGAGAGGATTGTGAAACAAAACCCATTCAAAAATGTTGGGGAGATTCACAAAGAGTGGACTGCAGCTGGAGTCAGTGCTTGAAGAACCACCACACACAGACGTATGCAAGACATGGGTTTCAGCTGTCGCATTCCTTGTGTCAAGCCACTCTTGAACAAGACACAGCGAAATCAAGGTCCCAGAGTCTGGAGGAAGACAGGAGAGGCACAAAATCCACGTTGCTTGAAGTCCAGTGTAAAGTTTCCACAGTCAGTGATGGTTTGGGGTGCCATGTCATCTGCTGATGTTGGTCCACTGTGTTTTCTGAGCTCCAAGGTCAACGCAGCCGTCTACCAGGAAGTTTTAGAGCACTTCATGCTTCCTGCTGCTGACCAACTTTATGGAGATGCAGATTTAATTTCCAACAGGACTTGGCACCTGCACACAGTGCCAAAGCTACCAGTACCTGGTTTAAGGACCATGGTATCCCTGTTCTTAACTGGTCAGCAAACTGGCCTGACCTTAACCCTATAGAAAATCTATGGGGTATTGTGAAGAGGAAGATGCGATACGCCAGACCCAACAATGCAGAAGAGCTGAAGGCCACACACAGAGCAACCTGGGCTCTCATAACACCTGAGCAGTGCCACAGACTGATTGACTCCATGCCACGCCGCATTGCTGCAGTAATTCAGGCAAAAGAAGCCCCAACTAAGTATTGAGTGCTGTACATGCTCATACTTTCATGTTCATACTTTTCAGTTGGCCAACATTTCTAAAAATCCTTTTTTTGTATTGGTCTTAAGTAATATTCTAATTTTCTGAGATACTGAATTTGGGATTTTCATTAGTTGTCAGTTTTAATCATTAAAATTAAATGAAATAAATATTTGAAATATATCAGTCTGTGTGTAATGAATGAATATAATATCCAAGTTTGACTTTTTGAATGGAATTACTGAAATAAATCAACTTTTTGATGATATTCTAATTATATGACCAGCACCTGTACATTCACCTGAAGATAATGGGTGGATGCCATTTGTGTGTGTGTGTCAAAACCTGGACAAATGGCACAAACTGACAGATCCCTCTAAACCCTTCGAGATCAGCAATGACTGATGAGCAGAGCTTTATTGAAAAGTTTGTGTGAAAGAGTCAATCTGAACACCTGATGAGTTGTCAGATGGATGATGTGCCTGAGCTAAAGTATCGCTATCTTTAGTTCTTAAAAGTCAAACACACTTGCTTGTTCCATGAGGAGGAAAGTAACTGGATTGGCAGATTAGAACGCTTCATTGTCTTCTCCAGGAAAGATGTCAGATGTGAGACAGACTCAAAGTTTGTGAGAAGACTGAGATTTGCTCCTTTGACACAATTGTTCCTGGCACTCAGCTTCCACAACAAGGTTTACAGAGGCTGGTGTAACAGTCCTCCACCTCTTAAAGGAGTCTTTTAGTCCTGGCTTCAACTTTTCTATATCAGGATTGGAACCTGTCTTGACCTTTGTTACTATCCTCCCTCATATGTGACTTATGTTCAGGATTGTAGAATGTAGTCTACACCATAGTCTCTTTGTTGGTGGCTTTGCCGAAGGTGTTCATGGACAGGGTCTGTTGGTGACGTGTGGTGTGGGCAGGCAAGGGAATCTGCAGTTGCACTCTCT